>NC_083354.1:44404333-45039333 GCF_030254825.1 Meriones unguiculatus
GATCTAGGCAAACCCCAACGTGAGACTACCTCAAATAATTTTTGGTCTAAGAGACCAGGTAAAGGCCTCACTGCCAAGCCTGACAACCTGAACTTGATTTCTGGAACTCAATGGTGGAAGGAGAAAACTGGCTCCCACAAATTTTCCTCTGACTTCCAAATGCAGTAATTACCCCCCCCCCCGAAATAAATAAATGTACAGAATCTCTCCATATCTTTATAAGAATTGAGATAGGCCTGAACCCCAGTAGTGGGAGGAAGGGTCCATTTTAGCCTAGGGTGATTGGTGGGGGAGGTTGGAGAAGGCAATGCTTGTTGAATTGGCTCTTATATTTTGTTTTTGCTCTTAAAATTGTTTCATTCAGTGTTTCTTTCCTTTTTAAATTTTTTTAAAATTTATTTATTTATTTTGAGATAGGGTGCTATATAGCCCAAGGTGGTCTCAAACTCTTTGTAACCAAGAGTGACCTTGAACCTCTGATTCCCCTGCCTTCACCTGGTACTGGGAATACAGGTGTATGTGCCTTCTGTACTTGTCCTAATTTTTTGTTGTTATTTTTCAAGATAGGGTTTCTCTGTGTAGCCCTGGCTGTCCTGGAACTCACTGTCCACCAGGCTGAACCACAGAGATCCATTTGCCTCTTCTTCCCATGTGTTGACATTAAAAGCGTGAGCCACCACCACCTGGTTTCTTTTATTCTTTTTAAAAATGAGTTTTAGCTGGGTGTGGCGGCACACGCCTGTGATCCCAACACTCAGGGAGGCAGAGGCACGTAGATCTTTCTGAGTTCTAGGCCAGCCTGGTCCAGTGAGTCCAGAACAGTCAACACTACACAGAGAAACCCTGTCTTAAAAAAACAAAAATAAGTAAGTAAATTTACACACTCATTTAGCTCAGGCTGGCTTTACACTTAAATTACTCCCCAAACCAAGTGGTTTAGAAACACTTAATATTTTTTCTCAGTTCCTGAAGGCTTCAGGAAGATCCTAGCTTGGCTGACTAACATTCTAGACTCTTAAAGTTTCTTTTCTTCAATAGCTTTTTATAGCTTTTATAGGGTCTCATGTAGCTCAGATTGGTCTCAGCTCATTTTGTAGCTGAGGCTGGCCTTGAACTATTCTGTCTTTATCTCCACAGTGTCGGATTACAGTCATTTGCCACTATGCTCCTTCTCTACTTTCTGTGATGGTATCTCATTGGTCAGACACCAATATTGAATTTTAGGCTGCCATGATTATCCCATCTCAGCTGCCTGGGTAGCTGGGACTATAGGCAACCTAAACTTTTCTTGACTATAGATCTTATTTCTGTTTATTTGCATATCTAGTGAATTTTGATTAAAGATTTAGCTGAGTATAGTATACGCTTACTCTTTAATCCCAGAACTTGGGAAGCTAAGGCAGGAGGATACCTTGAGTTTAAGGCCAGGCCAGGCTGATCTCTAGAGAGGGGCTCAGTCTCAAATAACAACATAAAAGTCTTTGTACAAATGGTGTCCTGAAATTCTACATTTGTTTTTCTTGGAAAATTGTTCGTTCTGTCTGAACAAGTAGTTCAGTTACTGATTGATCACCTTAGCTTGAGCAACTTTGGGTTTACACTTTAAAAAAAATCTTTTTAAGTTTTGTTAGAGAGGGACTAGTCTAGGACTTACTCCAGGGTAGTTATTCCTACTGGACAGTCTCAGCTGGTGCTAGGTGTGTTAATGAGGTGTTAATGAGATCTGGCAGATCTGGAGCTCCCAATTCCCACTGCCTCCTCCATCCCTGTGGAAATGTTAGTCTCTTTGCTTTCTTTCCTCACCTTTGTGTGCTAAGTCCAGCCTGGTGTGACAGTCACAGACTCATGTGCTCCCTCATTTAGACTCCCAGCTTTTTGTGCTGCAGTAGGAAAGTATCTTCTAGTGTTGGGCAGTCTAGCTCGCCAGTGAGCTTCATAGGGCTTATGGTCTCAGATTGCTTCACTGGGCTGTAGGCGGTGTGTGAAGTGTGTGCCAGCTGTGTAAGGTCTAAGGACAATCTGTAGGAGTTGCTTCTGTCCTTCCATTGTGTGAGTCCTGGGGACTGAACTCAGTTCCTCAGGTTTGGTGGCAGTAAGCCATGTCATCATGTGTAGCTTTCCATCATTTGGTTTCTATTGTAATAAATTGCACACTACATAAACTTTACATTCTTTAAAAAATATTTATTTTATGTACATTGGTATTCTGCCTGCTTGTGTGTGTCGTTGTCAGATCCCCTGAAACTGGAGTTACATTTGTGAGCTGCCATGTGGGTGTTGGGAATTGAGGCTGGATACTTTGGAAGAGCAGCCAGTACTTTTTAACCTCTCAACCTTCTCTCCAGACCCTTTACTTTCTTATTTAAATGTATTTGCAATACCCCAGATCAGATTTTAGTCATTGTATGTTATAGATCAATAAAAATTTATATATCTTTGGATACTACTGTGTTAGAAAACTTAATTTAGAAAATTGCTGTTTTTTAGTTGTTGACCTAAAAATAAGTACCATTAAAAAAATGGTTAAATGAGCCAAGTGTGGTGGTGCACAGCTGTCATGCCAACATTCAGGAAGTAAAGAAGAATCAGGATTTGAAGATTATCCTACATTACATACAAGAGATTTTTTTTAAAGAGTAATGAATCATTTATCTTTAAACTTGTTATAAAATTTATAAAAGGTGAGGCTACCTGGTAAGGCTAGGAGTAGGTTTGATGGAATTTAGACTTAAAGAGAATAGGAAAGTTTCTTTTAAGTGTTTGGAAATTTAATTTTTATTATTTCTTTGAACATTTCATATATGGATACAATACATTTTGCTCATTTCACACGCCCTCTACTACTCCCTAGACCCACCCCGGAGTCCCTGTGCTGTCCTAACTGTGCCTTTTAAAAAACCTTTCTAGCTCCATTTGTTGCTTGTTTGTTTTTCCAGACAAGGTTTCTCTGTGTAGCTTTGGCCATCCTGGAACTCAATCTGTAGATAAGGCTGGACAGAGAGAGATTCATTTGCCTCTGCCTCCCAAATGCTGGGATTAAAAGCATGTGCCACCACCGCCCAGCTTTTCTAAATCCAGTTTATTTTGTCCCAATGCTGCTGGAGCATGGGTAGAACTGTCAGGAGCTCCGCACTTAAAAATGACTACATCTAGAGAAATGACTCAATGGTTAAGAACTGCCCTTCCAGAGGAACCAGGTTCAATTCCCTTCGCTCATATGGCTCACAGCTGTCTGTAACTTCAGTTCCAGAGGATCTGATGTCCTCTTCTGGCCTCTTCAGGCATGCATACTATTCACAGACATATAGGCAAGCAAAGTACCCATACACAATAAATTAAAATTCTGTAAAAATAACTAAAAAAACAACAACAACAACAACAAAAACCTTACTTTCCCTTAATTGCAGCCTTAATCTGGTAATCCTTCTGCCTCTGTCTTCCAAGGGCTAGGATTATAGTCATGAAAGACTTTTTTGACTCCCCCCCCACACACACAGGGTATGTCTGTGTAGCCCTGGCTGTCCTGGTACTTGCTTTGTAGACCAGGCTGGCTTCAAACTCAGAGATCTGCCTGCTTCTGCCTCTCCAGTGCTGGGATTAAAGGCGTGCACCACCACAGCCCAGCTGTCTTTTTGTATCATTTAAAGTTCACTTTCCTCTGCTTCCATTCTTGTATTAATGAAAGAAATAGTTCTCGTGGTTTGATTGTTACAGCTTTGTACTAAGTTTTGAAATCAGAAAAGTATGAATCTCCCAGCTTTTTTTCCCTAAAGAATGTTTTTGCTTAATTTTATAAGTAAAGTTTTATTGGAACATTTTCCCTCATTTGTTTATATGTGGCTTTTTGTGAGATGCAATGATAAGTCAAGTATCTGTGATGGAGATGTTATTGCCTGTAGAATGTAAAATGTTTACTATCTGATTCACTATTTTCGGATACCTGAACATTAACACACTATTTATTACTCCAATGGGAATAGAGTAGAATAAAAACAAATAGAAGGACATTTAGACCACTCTAGATTCAAGTGAAAAATAAGAATGTACCCAGCAGCAGGAGAATGGCATTCTGTGATTTGCTTACAGTATACATGCAAGTGGCAACTGTGTGCGCTTTGTCAATGAAGTATTCATATATAGGGACAGGAAGATGGCTTAGTGGGTGAGTGTGCTTACTATCAAGGTCGACAACCAAGTTTGGTCCCCAGAAGAAGAGAACCAATTCCCACAAGTTGTCCTCTGACCTCCACACATCCATGCATGTTTGTGTACACACACACACACTCACAGGCACACAAAATAAAATTTTAAAAAGGAATATTTATGTGCAGCAGGCAGCCAACAGAACACAACAAGTATATACTTACCATTTATCAAATGAAATATATAAATATGTATCAACAAATGTGGGGAAGGCTGGAGAGATGGCTCAGCAGTTAAGAGCAAGCAGTAGCTGCTCTTCCAGAGGTCCAGCGTTCAATTCCTAACACCTACATGGGGTGGCTGACAACCACCTATAAAGGGATCTAATGCCCTCTTCTGGCATGTAGGTGTACATGCAACAGAGCACTCAGACAGAAAATAAATTAATGCCAGGTGTGGTGATAATATGCCTTTGATCCCAGCACTACAAGGCAGAGGCAGGCAGATCTCTTGAGTTTGAGGCCAGTCTGATCTACAAAGAGAGTTCCGGGACAGCCAGGGCTGTTACATAGAAAAACCCTTGTCTCAAAAAAACAAAAGCAAAATAAAACAAAGAAAGAAAAAAGCAAATGTGGGGAAATTGATATATAAATGATTTAGAGTTTAGTGTTTGTTTAATTTTATTTTCTCTTAAAACTTTAAAAGCTGCACCTACATATGGCTCAGCAATAGAGCACTTGCCTAGCATGGCTGAGATTGTAGGCCCAACCACTGCAAAAGTTAAATAAAGTGGATAGATAAAATTAAAAATATCACTCTAGTGCAGAGAAAGAGGAGATGGGACAACTCAAGAGTGGGCCCTTGGAAGTATTTGTGCACTTCCAGAATGAAATGTGGCCCCAAAAGCCATAGTTTGTCAATTAAATTGTTGGTGGTGGTATTTATGACTCATTCCCAAGAAGCTTATGCAAGTGTTCTTTGTTTACATAACTTGTGATTGCTACTCATAGCTGACTTGAAAGAGAAAGTTCAATGGCATTTAGGTGAAGGAGAAAGTTCAGGGGTATTTGTGCTCAGGTCTGAACCTGTGATCTCAGCCAGGATGATAGTAACCATTGATTTTTAAGCTATGCAAATACTAATTACATTATGTGACAGAACATAGGACTCTTTACTTTCTTGTTTGATTACAGGCCTACCACGGCTGATTAATGTCTGATCATTTAAAAATTTATATTGCTCTCCTCGATCTCCTGCCTCTAGTAGGCAATAAATAGGCCTCATAACTTGGAATGGATATTTGTGTAATTCTGAAAGACTTGCAGTTTGTGCTTTCTCCTCTCAAGAACAGCTTATTCTGTGAGGAAGCATGGAACAACAACAACAAAAATAACAACAGTTGGCTTGACCTTCAGACCTACCCTTTGTTCAGAACTGTCCTGTCTGCCTACTCTTTAACTTTGCTTCCAACTGTTCCTCCAAGTAGTTACTCAATAAAGTTGCTTGTGAAATAGAAACAAAACAGTAAGATTTGGAGATCATCAAAGGTCATCATCCAGGTTTGGGGTATAGCTCATCGAGAAAACAAGGCTTTTGTATAACCAGTCAAGAGAACCAGCAAAAACATTAAGTTGAAGTGTCCCAGCTCAGCTGCCAAAATGTAGTAAGCCACGCTGAGATTTCCATCTCTTCTATCCCCAATAAGCCACCACTGTAGGTGCTCACTTAGCAATCGATAGCCCCTCCTGATGTGATACCTAAGCAGGTGTTTATTTGGGGGCAGGGTGGAAGGGAAGAGACAGGATTGATGGCTCTCTGTTTTAGGAGATAAGACTTTTTAGGATTATGAGTTGGACAGTTCGGAAAATGCTGTGCATCTATCTGCCTTTGAGAAGGAGGGCTAAAAGGAAAGTTGTTCTTTCTTTTTTGAGATAGGGTCTCACTATGTAGCTCTGGCTGTCCTGGAACTCAGTATGTAGATCAGGGTGGCCTACCTCTGCCTCCCGAGGACTAGGATTAAAACACCAGGTGTAGTGTTTTAATGGCAAACAGTAGCCTGGCTTTTTCCTGTGCTGTTTGACATAGAAGCTGGTGAGGACAGTTTCTAAAAGACTTGGTGTTCTACTTTGACATGCTCATCCTTCAAGATAATTCTGTTGTTAAAATTCAAGACAGTAAACTGGCACAAGCTTTACTTTGTAATACAGTGTCACGGGTAGGAGGACACAGTTCCTTCTAAGCATGAAGGGACACAGATGATCTTTTTTGATAAATCTAGCCTCCTAAACTTTTCTGCATAAAATGACAGGGCAGATTGACACAGTTCTCCTGTGTAAAAGGTTTCCCATTCTGTTTCATTACTTTATCAGGAGGTGAAAAATCAGTCTGAGAAACACCCCCACATAAGAGTTCTTTAAAGAAAATAACTTCTTTTGGTGCTGGAGAAAACATTTTTTATTTATTATTATTTTTTATATTAATTACAATTTATTTACTTTGTATCCCAGCTGTAGCCACTTCCCTCATTCCCTCCCAATCCCACCCTCCTTCCCTCATTTTCTTCCTGCCCCTCTCTAAATCCACTGATGGGGAAGGTCCTCTTCCGCTTTCATCTAATCCTAGCTTATCAGGTTTCATCAGGACTGTCTACAATGTCCTCTTCTGTGGCCTAGCAAGGCTGCTCCTTCCTGGGGGCTTGGGGGTGTGGTTGTCAAAGAGCCAGCCATTGAGTTCATGTCGGAGACAGTCCGGAGAACACTTCTTACAGAGGAACTGGGTTTAGTTCTTAGCACCAAAGTGACTTGCCCCTCCTTTAATATTCGGTACATGTTGCTGTGTTGTGTCTCAGTATACATGACCCATCCCTTAATACAATATAATATTCTTTGAAGGGAAAGAGTCTTAAAACTATCTCTTGATAAATCTAGGGCAGAGCTTGCCATTTGTAAATCCTCCTTGAATGGCCGACAGGTTGAACAAGTTGCTAGTCCAAGCACTGACAGGAGCAGCAAGTGTGAGCTGTCTCAGACTCCCAAAAGCTGGGACTGTCGGCACAGCCACTACTCTCTGCGCATTCTGAGGCCAGGAAGTCTCCTAACTTATCATATTGCTGGATGATTGCTGTCATTTGCTATGTGCCCTTCTCTGGTCAGGATTAGGTCTAGGTGTACACACTGTCTAGTCCTCATAGAGATCTGAAGTATGAACATCACTGTCTTCATTTTATAGATACATCTACTGACATTCCGAGAGATAGTACCTTGAGTTGTTGCCTAATAAGTTGCTGAGTTGAAATTTGAACCTTGGGATGTCAGGCATCAAAATCCACTTGCTTCCCCACCCCTAGTAAGCTGCTTCTCCTCTCCCCTTTGTTCCAGATCCATCCCTGGAAGGCATGTGTGGCACTGAGCATGCCCAGCTGGGGGAAGATGGGCAGCGGCCGCCGCGGTGCACCTCAACTACCTCATCTCAGTCTGAGCCTTCAGAGCAGCTTAGGCACCAAGGCAAGATCCTAGCGTCCGAAGACCCCAAAAAGAAGAGAGCTCAGAAGCCCTCTCATATGAGAAGAAACATACGGTGAGCTGTGTTCTGGGTAAGGACAGTTGGAGGGATTTGACTCGTAGCAATAGCAGAAAGAATGTCCTCTTTCCAATAGAGAAAAGTGTTTAATTACAAACCCTCATTAATAGTAAAGATAGCACATGTGACACATGCCTATAATACCGGCACTGAAGGGGCTGAGGCTAGAGAATCGTGAGTTCCAGACTAGCAGAGGTTACATAAGGAGACCCAGTTTCAAAACAACAGCAACAACCACAAAAACCCAGTAGTGAAGGTGCCATTCAGACCCACTGCGTTGAGCTGCACAGAATGTAGGGAAATTTGGAGGGGCCATGGGTGGCAGCTCAATGATAGTAGAGTCCTCTGACTTAGACTTTTCTTTCTTTGTTTCCTATGTGTCAAAACAGGAAGTGTAAAACATATTAATAAACAGCAACAACAGAAAAACTCCCAACAAAAGTTAAGTTTTCTTAGAATTAAATTTCAGATGGTAGGGGACTGACCTAAAAGATAACCAAACATGAGCTTTCTTAACTATCCAAATCCTCAACAACCCTTCCTTCCACCAAATAACAACTTGTTATTATTTAAGGAGATTATATTATTTATTTAGATTTAGTTATTTATTAGATTATTTATTATTAAAGGAGATAAATAACATCATTTTCCCCTCTTGTTTACTTTGTTGTTGTTGTTCGTTTGTTTGCTTGTTTAAGACAGGGTCTAACCCAGTAGCTCAGACTGTCCTGGAACTTACTGTGTAACCCTGACTTTGAACTTGTGGTAATGTTCCTACTGCAGCCTGTCAAGTGCTGGAATTACAGGTGTGAGCCACTATGCCTGGCATTGCTTCACGGTTTTCAAAATACATAATGGAAACTTGAAAGTATTACTCTAGGTTTAGAAAGTGATACAGAACCCCTGTTATCCTATTTGTCTGCCTAACAACTTTCAATTTGTTTACATATCCATGTGTTGTTTATTTACGGCATAGTGCACACATTTGACTGTGTGGAGGCCACAGCAGGACATCGAAGTGTTTTCCTCTATTTTGCTTTCTACCTGTTGCTGTGAAACAGGGTTTTTCACTGAGTTGGAAGCTCATTATGGCCAGAAGCTCTCAGAATCAGCCTGTCACTGCCTCCAATAGTAGAGTTCTAAGCATGTTCAGCCATACCTGGCTTTTTATATGGGTGCTGAGAATTTGAAATTAAGTCCTTAGGTTTGCAGAGCAAGCTCTCCTAACTACAGAGCTGTCTTCTCCTCTCCTAACAGTAACACCCCTCCCCCACAACACACAGAGTCTTCTCTAACCCTGGTGTGGGCTAGATTGGCACCTCAAAGAGACCTGCCTGCTTCTGCCTCCTGATGCTGGGAGTAAAGGCATGTGCTACCATCCCTGGTATAACTTTATTTTCATACTGTTTCAACTTTGTAAACCATACTATTTTATTTACTCTTTTTTTCTACCCTAAGATAGGGTTTTTCTGCAAAGCCTTGGCCGTCCTGGACTCCTTTTGTAGACCAGGCTAGCCTTGAATTCACAGAGATGCACCTGCCTCTGCCTTCCTGAGTGCTGGGATTAAAGGTGTGCTACACCACGCCTGGCTTTTATTTAACTTTTAGTCTTTTATTTTTCATTTATTTGTGTGTATGTGTGAGGTTGTGTATGGATGTGTGTGGAGTCAGTGTGGAGGTGGATATTCAGTATCTTGCTTTTCACATTATTCCCTTGAGACAGTCTCTCACTGAACTTGGAGCTCTATGTTTTTCAACCAGTGCAGGAGAAAAACCAGGCAACTACTGACTAGCAAACCCAAGCAGTCCTGTCTTTGTTCTGTCCTTTCCCACCCTGTGTACATATGGCCACGCCCAGCTCTTTGAGTGGGTACTGGTAACCTTAACTCAGGTCCTCATGTTGCACAGTAAGTGGCTTTTACCAATTGAGACATCGCCCCAGTCTTTGAGACATCGCCCCAGTCTTTGAGACATCACCCCAGTCTATTACTCTAGGTCTTTTATATGCAGACCCAAATTGGTAGGGCTGTCTGTGGCAAAGACAAATAATGAGTAAAGTGTGATAGAACAGAACCATTTGAGCTTAAAGTTGTCTGGTACATCCAACTTCCCTTACCACATTGTGCAGGTCTTTTCATTTGTTTGTTTTGTTTTACCTTTTGGAGGCAGGGTCTCACTTCATAGCTCTGGCTGTTCTAGAACTCACTATGTAGGCCAGGCTGGCCTCAAACTCATAGAGATCTGCCTGTCTCTGCCTCATGAGTGCTGGGATTAAAAGTTTGCGCCACTCTACCCAGCTACATTGCACAAGTCTCAAATTAACTGAAGGGTTCTCTTTTTAATGTTTAGAAAGCTACTCCGGGAGGATCAGTTGGAGCCCGTTACCAAAGCAGCACAGCAGGAAGAGTTGGAAAGAAGAAAGCGCCTGGAGCAGCAGAGGAAAGAATATGCAGCACCCATTCCTCCTGTCCCTTTGGGGCTCCTGCCTGGTAAGCGACTTTCTGCCGGAAATGACCGTGTGGCCAGTAAGTAGTAAAGGTCTCAGCTTGCAGAGTGCTCAGCCAGGTCTGCAGTGTAGTCTTGCAGGAACTCTGAAGGCCCTTTGCCTATTGAGAGCCCACAGTCAGAAGCATGGTCACTTAGAAAGTGGAAATAGATTAAAATACACTCAAATTAATCTTATTGAGGTGGGTTGTTTTCCCTATAACTTTAGATTTTAGCATGTCAAGGGAACTTGGAAAGGAGGCTGGGATTTTGTTTTTTAGCTTCCCTCTGCTTCTCTTCTCAATGACCTTTCCACATTAGAGCAGCAAAGGAGGAAAGTGGTAATCACTTGGAGAAATATGTTTGAGCTAAATGTGGGTGGTTTTATCTTTTTAAAAAATTCTTTGTGTGTGTGTGTGTGTGTGTGTGTGTGTGTGTGTGTGTGTGTGTGTGTGTGTAGAGGAACATTTGTGAACCATGGCACATGTGTATAGGCCAGAGGACAACTTGGAAAATTTGGTGATTTCACCCAGGTCTATGGCTTGGCAGCAGCACTTTTATCTGCTGTACCACCTCACTGGCCCTAAATGTGTTCTCTTCTATCTTTCTTTTTCTAGAGGAAATTGTCTTACGAGCAAGTGATGGTCCCCAACTCTCTCCACGGGTCTTGGCCCAGGAAGTCATTTGTTTGGACAGTAGCAGTGGCAGTGAGGATGAAAAGAGCAGCCGAGATGGTAAGATCAGGCTAGAGGGGCCTCCTGTCCACTTCCTTCTGGCAATGTTCATCTTTACTGGGCCCCCCTTCTTTCTTTTTTGGTGGTGGGGGTATTGAAACTATGTCTTACACTGTTGTCTGGCCTGAACTCACAATAATCCTCCTGTTTCTCTGCTTTCTAAGTGGTGGGATTAAGTGTTCTACCACACTTCACTTGGCTATACTTTAAAAAATTCAGTCCTGTTCATTTGTTTTGGGCCTACCTTTAGCACACTTAGCTGTGTTACCTTAGCTTAACTTGTCTCTGAAAGAAAGAAGCTTTAACATTTCTTTCTTTCTTTTTCTTTCTTTCTTTCTTTCTCTTTCTTTCTTTCTTTCTTTCTTTCTTTCTTTCTTTCTTTCTTTCTTTCTTTCTCTTTCTTTCTTTCTTTCTTTCTTTCTCTTTCTTTCTCTCTCTCTCTCTCTCTCTCTCTCTCTCTCTCTCTCTCTCTTTCCCTTTCAAGTGGTGACAAGATAGCTAGGGTGACTGTGTCCTTTTGTTCTGATGAACAACAGTGCTGTGCTCCTTGGATTTTTGTGTCATTTTTTTTTTCTGCCTCAGAGGTGATTGAACTGAGTTCTGGAGAGGAGGACACTCTGCACATTGTAGACAGCAGTGAGTCTGTCAGTGAGGAGGACGAGGAGGAGGAGAAGGGTGGCACTCATGTGAATGACACCTTAAACCAGCATGATGCTCTTGGGCGGGTCCTTGTCAACCTGAACCACCCTCCGGAGGAGGAGAATGTCTTCCTGGCCCCACAGTTGGCTCGGGCTGTGAAACCTCATCAGGTACAGCCAATCTCAATCCTGTTCTCTTTTCTTTTCTTTTTCCTTACTGCAAGCATTGCCTTCTATTAGTATTATAGCCTGTAAAATAAAATACTTGTTATATCCCCAAAGTAGCTGTTGGAAAGCCTTAATCCAGTTGATGCTTGAAGGTTCCTTTGGATATGAAAATAGTGGGGAGAGAACAGTCTCAGGTTAGCCCGCTCTGGAGGGATTGGAGGGGTGGTGGGGCTGTTAGGAACATGCACTGCTCTTGTAGAGGACCCTGGTTTGGTTCTCAACACTGGCATGGTAGCTCTGTAACTCCAGTTCCAAGGAATCCGATCCTTTTGGACATCCAAGGGATCTTGTGTGTGTACATGACACACATACATGTACCCAGGCACACACAGAGAAAATAAAATCAATACCCAAAAAGTCATTTAAGCTCTTTACCACATCTTGATCCTGATGGATCAGCAAGGAGAAGCTTGAGAGGCATAGATTCTTTTATGTCTTCTGAAAGACATAAAAGTCAGACATTAGGGAATTTCTGAAAATTAAGAGCATAATAATTTGTATTGATCCAGTTCCTGGAACTAGGACAAGTGAGTGAACATCCACATAGTCAGAGATTGACTCAGTTTCAGAACTTCCTACAGCAAGAACTATTGGGTTGTAGAGGAGGCACCCCTCAAACACAGAACAGCTGAGTGAAAGACCTTAAGAGTTTGATACTGAAGACTCTTTAACTCATATGGGCTATTATACAGAGTCGGTGCTATTTTGTGTATTCTCCAAGATGACCATTACCAACCAGAGTAACAGAGAAGCTTCTCTAGAGCAGTCAGGGTACAGGAAAACTTCCATGTCCACTCATACCAGACATCTGACATAATACATGCTTATTTGGTAACCATTCCCAAGTGAGTAAAACTGTAAATTTAGCCCTGGTCTCCATTAGTGCTTCTGACATTTATCTGGTTTGTTTTTTGTCAGATTGGTGGGATCCGGTTCCTATATGATAACCTAGTAGAGTCCTTAGAAAGGTTTAAGACCAGTAGTGGCTTTGGCTGTATCCTGGCCCATAGCATGGGTCTGGGGAAAACTCTGCAAGTGATCTCCTTCATTGATGTCCTCTTCCGCCACACGCCAGCCAAAACAGTCCTTGCCATTGTGCCGGTAAGAGCTCTTAATGCACCACTCTAAATATCTCTGGATACCTAAAAGCTTGTTAAGTTCAGCTCTGAGCGTGCATGCATGCATGCGTGCGTGTGTTTGTGTGTGTGTTAGGGGTGAGGGGCCACTTTGTTTAGTGGGTAAAAGTGATGATGACCTGAGTTCAATTCTGGGATCTACATAGAGGCAAGAGAGGAGAGGACTGGTTCCCACAGGTTGTCCTCTGACCTCTACATGTACATGCACAAAATATTGAGAGAGAGAGAGAGAGAGAGAGGGAGAAGTGGGGGTTGGGAGGGGAGAGGCCAACTCTTTTCCCTTTTGGGCTTGTCGTAGGTGAACACTCTTCAGAATTGGCTGGCAGAGTTCAACATGTGGCTCCCACCTCCTGAAGCCCTCCCAGCCGACAGCAAGCCTGAAGAAATCCAGCCACGGTTCTTTAAAGTTCATATCTTGAATGATGAGCATAAGTAGGTGGCCTACCCTGTCTTTTCTGTCTTATTTTAGACATCTCTGGGACTTTGAAGCATGTCTCTCTGTCTTCCCAAATTCTTTTTGGATTCTTGACGTTTCTCTTTCTGTGTTTTGCTTGCCCCACCCCTACCCCCACCATACATAGTTGTTCAGTAAAGTCAGATGTATATAGCCTGGGAAGTGTGAAGTTTCTCTGTTCTGCTCTAGAATGCTTTTCTGTCATAAAATATCTGCAGCCTGCTCACATTTTCTGGTGTATTTCGTAGTAAAATTTAAACAGGATACAGTGAACTGCAGACTCTTCTTTGAAGCACTGGTGTGTAGTTGACCTTTATTTAATAGTGCAACTTCCAAAACTTTGAAACTTTGGGTTTGTTCTGTATTTAAATAAAATCACTCTTTCCATTTTCTGAAGTTAACTTGATTTCCAAAAATCTAAAGTGACTACTTGGGCCAAGCCAGCTGTCCATGCTTTCATTCCATCTCATCGGCGCAGACAGTTTAAAAAGGCAGACTGCTTTTTGTGGCTTGGTCATAGCCATCAAAATGAGGAGACTCTGAGCGACCCAGCAATGGCTGATCACCTGCTCTGCTTTGTCGGATCTCAGGAGCCACGAGTCATGAGTGCAACACACTGAGAGGGCTCAGTGCCAAGTAGTTGCTACCTAGGGTCTTTGGTTCTCTGTTTTCTTTGGTTTTGCCCTTGCACTTTTTAATTTTGTTTTGTTTTCATCGCTGGATCCTTGGCTAGGTGAAGTGTGGAGTGTTGCCTTTCTTTCCTTGACTTGCATTTACTATGGGAATTACCTGAAATGCTCTCTAGAATATTGCCTTGTAACTGTAGGTATATGTGCAAGGGCTGAGCATTTTCTATTGCCTTCTTCCATTGAATTACTGATTCCTATTGTTTAGCCATCTTCAATTATTGAGTTAAGAGTAAATTAGTATTTCTGGGATATTAGGAAAGTCCTTGATTAGCTAATCCATCTTTTGCTTGCTGCCAAATGAAATCTTTGACAATAAAGCATTCCAAATATAAATCACTGCATCGTTGATTAAAGAATTCTTCTTTATTAGCAGCAGAAGCAACAGTGCTTTTTCTCTGTTTCCCATTCTTAAAAACTTAAAGCCTTAAAAACTAAAAATGTGTAGAACATTTCATATCTCACCCAGCTCTTTCTTCTCCTGCAGGACAGTGGCATCCCGTGCTAAAGTGACAGCTGATTGGGTTTCAGAGGGTGGGGTGCTGCTGATGGGGTATGAAATGTACAGACTGCTTACTCTGAAGAAGTCCTTTGCCGCAAGTAGACCGAAGAAAACCAAGAAACGTTCTCACCCAGTCATCATTGATCTGGATGAAGAAGATCGACAGCAAGAGTTTCGGAGAGGTGGGTGGCTTATCCTGCAGATGTTCCTCTGGTATGTCAGAGTTGGAAGTGGCCAAAAGTACCAGTTAGGCGTGAAGTGAATTGTTGCCATAAACCAGCAGCTGGGTGGGACAGCCTTCAGTGGCTTTCAGAAAATGCTGAGTTTTTTGTAAGCCACACCTGAGCTCAGAGGACACTCCCCTGTCTTCCTGTAGGTGTTTGATTCACAGGACAGTTGAGAAAGTAACCACTGCCAGTACCAGTTCATAGAGAAAGTTGAGAAAGTGTTAAGGAAACGTAAATTGTTTCTATTATTCCTAGAAGGGCCGGGCATGATGATGTACATACACAGTGAGTTCCAGGCCAGCCAGGGCTTCAGAGTGAGACCCTGTCTCAAACAAAACAAAACAAAAAATTCTCTAAAGCTAGTATAACGATAGAAGAGTAGTGATATTTGTAAAATTGTAAAAAGGAATCATTTCAGTTGCTGTTTATAATTCTAGTCTATCTTTAAAAAAAATATTTGGGGCTATAGAGATGGCTTAGAGGTTAAGAACACTTGTTCTTTTAGAGGACTCAGGTTCCCAGCATCTACATGGTGGTTCACAACCATTTATAACTCCAGTTTCAGGGGATCTAATACCCTCTTCTGATCTCCATAGGCACTTAGTAAGCACTGGTACACAGACAGACAGACATACAAACACACTTAATAAAATAAAATGAATGCATCTAGTAAAATCAAGTCTTTGAGAATTTCATACGAAGTATTTTGATCATATTCACCCTCCTCCTCCAACTCCTCCCTGAACTGCCCTCTCTACCCATACCTCCCTACCCCCACCCCTGCAACTCAAATTCAGTTTAGGTTGCTCTTGGGAGCGGATGTGTTGAATCCTCCAGGCGTCATAGCATTAAAGAAAGCTAGACCTCTCCCAGCAGCTACCAAATGCCAGTAACTCCTCAGCTAGTATTAGGATTCCTGCCCAGCTTTCTTCCTCTGTGCTGGGATTTTGCCTGGCTTGAACTTGCCCAGGTTTTGTTCATGCTGTCACGGTAACTGTGAGTCCCTATGTCAGTTGCTCTGTTGTGTCCAGAAAACACTGATTCCTTGAAGTTACCTACCATTTCTGCCTCGTACAATCTTTCTATTCTCTTCCACAAAGATCACTGAGCCTCCTGTGTGTCTGTGTGTCTCTGTGTGCTTACTCCATTTATGGATGAGCACATTACAGCTTCTTATTCTCTGCATGTTGACTTATTGTTGGTCTCTGTGTTAATTGCCCTCTGCAAGGAGAAGCTTCTCTGATTTAAATGAAGATGAACTGGCCTGTGGATATCTATTCTATTTTAAAGAGCCTTCATTCATTGAAATTTTTTAAGTATTTAGAAGCCATTCATTTTATAAGTCTTCATTCTGTGGTCTTCATTCATATCTGTTCTGGCTTTACTTCTGTGGTAGAGGGACTTGGGGTGAATGTGCCATTTAGCAGTGAGAGGTTGTCCTTTACAAGCTCCTATCAGCCAGCCTTTAGAAGGACCCAAAATTCTGGATGCTAAGAGCCCACTGTGATATCTGAGTTATTCCTATGGATTTTATCCAGACACATTTTAAATCGTAGGCTCACAATTTGTGAAGACTCCCCTCTCTGTTCTCCAATTGATTTAAATCCGAGGGTTTCAAGTAATTTTTACTTCTAGCTTGAAAATTTTAAAGCAAATAAGTAAAGTAAGGAAAGAGTGAGGATAAAAAGATATTAAGACAAGAGTCAGTGGCCAGCTTAGCATCCACAAAACACGCAGGAGCTTGTCTAGCTGGCTCTCTTTTACCAATGGGGCTGACTCTTGCTTTGCTTCCCTGCTTCCTTCATTTCTTCTGTCTCTTCCAGGGTTCTCCCCTACTTCTCATATTATTGACTAAGAGCAGGCCCTCTCACCCTCTGACTCCGGATCCTCTTCCCTCCTTAGAGTTTGAGAAGGCCTTATGCCGCCCTGGTCCTGATGTGGTGATCTGTGACGAGGGACACCGCATCAAAAATTGCCAAGCCAGCACCTCACAGGCTCTGAAGAACATACGTTCTCGTCGGCGGGTGGTGCTGACTGGGTACCCTCTACAGAACAACCTCATTGAGTACTGGTGCATGGTGGACTTTGTGCGCCCAGATTTCCTTGGTACTCGTCAGGAGTTCAGCAACATGTTTGAACGCCCTATCCTGAACGGGCAGTGTATTGACAGCACACCTCAGGATGTCCGCCTCATGCGCTACCGGAGCCATGTTTTGCACAGCCTCCTGGAGGGCTTTGTGCAGAGGTGAGTCCTTGTTTTCTGAATCTTTAGGTGGGTGGTGGGTATGCCTCAGCTATTATAAAGGAAAATGTTGCCACTGGAGGACTCTTCCTAGTAGAGCAGCAGTAAAACTGAGTGAGCAGCAGATGCTGGATGCACTGTTTCTGTCTCTGGGAGTTTGGCCTGTGAGCACTTCACTCAACAGTTACCTTTGGTGAATGTGGCAACATGTGTCTCCCAGCATTCAAGAATATGATTAGATGTGTTTGAGGCCAGCATGGGCCACAAAACAAGCTCAAGGTAGCATTGTCTAAAGTTGCTGAAAATACCTGTTTTTTAAAAGTAAGAATGAGCCAGCATTTTGCTGACTTTGATAAAAGAACAAATATAATTCTAGAATATTGCTTTACCAGTTTCAGCATTCCAGTTGATGCAGTTTAGGCTAGCCTAAAGCAGCCCTTCATTTCCTCTTGGTAGGATGGCAGGTGTGGAAAAGCTCAGAGAGGCGTGCTTAAATTGCAGGAGGCGTGCAGGAGCCTAGAGGTCCTTTGGCGTTAGTTACCCAGTTAGTCATGACTCGGTACAGGTCACTTTGTCTGAGCCATCCTGCTCTAACACAAGGATGCATTGCTTGTCAAGAAATTTCCAGAAGGTGGTGTGGCAAGAGTGTAAGACCTTGTTTTTATCCTGAACTGACCTATCCTGGCCACAGTTCTAGGCTGTGTCTCCTTGGATGTCACTTCTGATTTCTTTGCCTCTGTAGGAGAGGCCACACTGTGTTGAAGATTCACCTCCCTGCCAAAGAAGAGAATGTGATCCTGGTGCGGCTTTCTCAGATCCAGCGAGATTTGTACACACAATTCATGGACCGTTTCCGGGACTGTGGTAGCAGTGGCTGGTTGGGCCTGAATCCTCTGAAGGCTTTCTGTGTGTGCTGCAAGGTGAGTAGGGGCTTTGGGGGAAATGGGTGGGAACTAAGGGTGCACATAATTCCTAGGGTGGAACTCCTGGTGGGAATCTTGCTGAAGGAAGAATAAAGTGAAAAGGGCTGCCTCCATTCACAACACTGGCGTATCCTTTGGAGGCTCCAAGAGAGACATGCTGATTATATGCCACAAAACTTCTTTGGGTACTGCTCATATCATATACCCAGTGCTTCCTTTAAGAGCATGGCTGTTGTATTGCTTGTTGTGCCAAACCCCAGAGACTATCCTTTGTTACTGATTTTTTTTTTTTTTTTGTCTTGAAAAAGAAGGGTAGTGGAGGACTGCTGTGGGCAGGAGAGTTTTTACTGCTATATGACTGAGGCTGAACCTATTGACATATATATGCCTTTAATGCTAACATTCAGGAGCCCTGAAGTAAGGGCATAGTGATTTGGGACAGCTTGAGCTCCATAGGGAGACACTGCCTCCAAAAAGTAGAAAATAAAAGAAGTTATACAGAGTACCTTCTGTTTGATCTGTATTTAATGTTTGAGATCTTTCTCATCCCTGCTATTGATCCTATTTCATTTCTTTGACCTAGTGTCTCTGGTTATATTCCTGGCAGATCTGTTAGGTATTGTTCCTGATTCATACTTCTTCAGTAAGTTGGCTGAAGATATAGCTCTGGGGTCAGGTGGGGTTTCTTACTCGCTCACTCACTCATTCATTTGTTCGTTCGTTCGTTCATTCATTCAGAGTCTCACTATATAGTCCAGGTTGTTTTGGAACTCAGATACTCCTGCCTCAGATACTGCTTCCTGAATGTGGGGTTACTGGTGTGTGCCACCACACCTGCCAATAGGTGGGATTTCAGGCCGGGCATGGTGGCGTATGCCTTTGATCTCAGCACTCGGGAAGCAGAGGCAGTCATATCTCTGAGTTCGAGGCCAGCCTGGTCTACAAAGAGAGTCCAGGACAGCTAACGCTACACAGAGAAGCCCTGTTCAAAAAAAACAAAACAAAACAAAACAAAACAAAGAACAAAAAAAAGGGATTTCAAAAAAATACCTCTTTTGTCTTTTGAAACAGAGCCTTGCCAAATTGCCTTGACGGGCCTTAAACTCTTGGCAATTCTCTTGCCTCAGCTTGAGGCACTTCTGAGTATCATGACACGTGGCTTTCAAAATACTGCTTTTGTAGACACTGCCATGACCAGAGCCAAAAAACAAAAGCAGAAGTGTTCTTTTGATAATGTTCTTGGTTATGGCATCCTTCCTTCTTTCTCCTTTGCCAGGAATTCTCAACTTTTCCTAGGAATCATTCCGAAATTACAAATGATTGGTAATCTGTCAGTCAAATATCTTTTTTTTTTTTTTTCCATAGGAAGGGATTCATTTTGCTTTGTATAGTAGCTTAATGTAGCCCCAAAATGAGAACAAAGCATTCTTGCCCTGTTTAAGAATGAAATGCTAGTGATACAGCCTTTTTGACTATACACCAAACACAGTGCTACCTCCCATTCATGTGTCATGGTTATCAGAGCCAGCAGGGAAATACAAGCTCTTTGACAGTGAAGGGTTTGGGAGTACATTAGTTCTGGGTATGAAATGTGAGCTGTAGCAGCTGTCTGTTTGAGCATGTCACCATACTCCTTGGGGCACTCTTAGAGTGTTCTCTCTATACCCTTTCTTTGTTTAACTTTAGATCTGGAACCATCCTGATGTGCTGTATGAAGCCCTCCAGAAGGAAAACCTAGCCAATGAGCAGGACCTAGATGTGGAAGAGCTTGGCTCAGCAGGGACCAGTGCCCGCTGCCCACCCCAGGGCACAAAAGTCAAGGGAGAAGATAGTACCTTGGCTTCCTCAATGGGAGAAGCAACCAACAGCAAGTTCCTACAGGGAGTTGGCTTTAACCCTTTCCAGGAGCGAGGCAATAATATTGTTACGTATGAATGGGTGAGTCAGGCAGAGTCTTCAGTAAGCTAAGACTGCTTCTAAGGAAAGGATAGTGTACACAGTGCACTGTACTATGGGCCCTGTGCAAAGAACTTTAAAGGTGGTCATTGGGCCCCTGCCTGAGAGGGGAGAACTTTATTTTTCCCATCCAGCTTTGGGTCTGCTCTAGTCTTTCTTCTCTTTTGTAGGCCAAGGATCTTCTGAATAATTATCAGACTGGAGTCTTGGAAAACTCTCCCAAGATGGTACTTCTTTTCCACCTGATTGAAGAAAGTGTGAAGCTTGGGGACAAGATCCTTGTGTTTAGGTAAGAAGAGGGCTTGATGAATGCAGCATCTACAGAGAAAGTGTCTGGCTTTAGACCTACATTTGCTTTTCCCAAAGCACTTGTTGTTGGGGTTTCTTTGCACCCCAACACCCAACCTAGGTTCTTTCTCTTGCCCACAGAAAGGATTGGAAACTACGTTTTGACATTGGAGATCATATTCTAGATACTCAAGTCTGACTGTGGCCACGACCAAATCTGGCTACCTTTTGTTTATTTATTTTAAACATTTACTTATATATTTACTTTATTTTTGTTAAAAGTTTTGATTTTATTTTACTTTAAATTTGTGGTGCTGGGAGTTGACCCAGGGACCTCATGTATACTAGGCAAGCACTCTAGCATTGAGATCAGCAAATGCCTTTATGTGTTAATCTGTCTTGTCAGCCCACTTAGGTTTTTGAGACAGGGCTTATATAGCCAGGCTGGTTTGAATACCTGATTCTTCCACCTGCACTTGCTGAATGGTGGGATTGTAGGTGTGTGCCACCACCCCTGGGATTACTTTTCAAAATTTTGAGATAGAGTCTCACTAAGGTGCCTAGGCTGGTGTTGAATTTACTCTGAAGCCTACACTGGCCTTGAATTTGTCGTCCTCTTGCTTCAGCATTCTATGAAGGTGCAATTATCAAACCCAGCTAGTTTTTATATTAGTTTTGTAAAAAAAATACAAAGAATAAAAAGTATTTGTAGTCAGCCAGTTGTGGTGGCTTTTAGTTCCAGAACTTGGGGGAAAGAGGCAGGAGAACTCTGCGAGTCTAAGATAGCTCAGTCTACATAGTGAGTCCTTGGGCATCCAGGGCTATGTAGAGAAAACCTGCCTCAACAACAACAACAACAACAACAACAGAAAAACAAAAAGCAAAAACAAAAATAAACAAACAAAAAGACGATATGTGGTCAATGAAACCTGAAATGTTTTCTGTCTTGCTCGTTTCTGTCTTCCCTTCTGCCCTCTTAAAATAAGATTTTACATATAAGGCCAAGTAAGTGATGTGATTTTTGCCAGAGTCACACACTCAGTCTAGCTGGGGCTTGGAGTCTCATCAAGACCTGACTATATAGAAGGAAGCAGGCATGAAGTGGATTGTTTTTGACCACATTATGCCCCAAGGACCCTGGTTTGGGGTCCTCAGATGAGGGCTTCCACATGTAAAAGTCTGTAGTGATTCAGACTTGTCCCCCTGATTTTCATACTTCTTTTCAAGAGCCCAGATCTCTAACTGTTTTGAAAGCAGTCAAATGGATCTGTCTCTACAGTAAGATACTTAAGACAATGGCCCACTGTTAGACTCATTTGTATCACCGTGTAGTTACTACTGAATATTACTAAGCATTAAGTTAAACCCTAGAATTTTCAAGGAGAGATTAAGGAATTAGAGAAATTTTTGTTCGTTTACATTGGTTGGTTGTTTTTCTGTTCTGTTTTGTTTTTGTGGGTTGGTAGTAAGAAGTATATGACTGACTCCTCCTACCTATGATGCGCTAGAAAGAATCTTCTTGCTTGTTCTTAGTAGAGTTCCATCTTACAGGGAGTAGTCTGGGGGAACTCCATTTGGAAGGTTGCGCAGGGGTGTAAGAACAAGGATCCTTGGGACTTGGGAGCCATCTGAATTTTTTTTCCCTTTCAGCCAGAGTCTTTCTACATTGGCTCTCATCGAGGAGTTCCTAGGGAAACGAGACATTCCCTGTCTGCCTGGTGCTGAGGGCCAAGGAACACAGAAGTGGGTTCGAAATGTCAGCTACTTCCGTGAGTTTATTGCTGCTTTATTTCTGGAGTCTTGGCAAGATCTATTTAAGGGTTTCCTTTCTTTCTCTCTCTTTTTTTTTTCTCTTCTTCAACTCCATTTTTCTTCAAGTATTTAGAAATATGCGATTAGCCAAGAAATAGGAAGATACTGAGAAGCAGCTTTTAAGAAAGAGTCTTTGCTAGGGCTGGAGAGAATGGCTCCAGTGCTGGGATCAAAGGCATGTGTAACCATGGCAGGTTCAAGCTGGGTTTGAGAAGGGCAGAGTCGCTATGTAGGGGTGGCTGGAGGAGTCTTCTAGGAAAGATGAAAATTTGAATGTTTCAAACCACTGTGGCCTATTGACATCCAGTTTAGAGTGAGCATAACCTAGATCATACTTTCTCTGTGGGGGAGCTAAATACTTCCAAAAGGATGAAAAGTTTAGAGTGTGTATGTGGGAGGGGAAATGCTTTTTTCAGATATGTAATTTATAGGTATACATAGTCATTTATACATTATATCTATAATACTAATATTTTATGGAAGACATGGTGTGATTGAGAAATGATATCTAAAAGGATTCCTTAAATGAGTGGTAATATAAAATTAAAGTTGAGAAATATTGACCTGATCCTGTTGACATTTGGGCCAGACTTACCTGACCTGTCTATTGTAGGATAGTCAGTAATATAATATCTGTTTTTCTGTTTGTTTTACAACTTAATGTCAGTAGCATCTTCAATTTTGAGAACTAAAAATGCCTTCAGTCATTGCCAGATTGTTCCCTAGAGGTAGGAGGGTGAAGAAATAACCCTTTTAGAATCACTGGCCTAAAGAAATGATTTAGAGAAATGGAAATACAGAGTTTGTATTTTCTATATGATTCCCCAATGAGACATCAGTGAACTGTGCTTCAGTATTACAAACTCAGGTTGAAAAGTAGACTAGTGTCCTGATTGAGAGCACTGGAACCAGGCAACTAAACCCAGGCTTCCTGGAACTGAATTTCTACTCATTTCCCCATCTGGTATCTCATAGCCTTGGTTTGTCCTTAACCCAACTGACGGATGTTGTCCCTCTCCTCTTACTTATGCCTCTTACTTTCAGCTTCATATGCTGAAAGTGATGATTTCTTCAACTTGTAAATTTTATCTTTTTGTTCTTAATGAACGATACTGTTTTGTTTTGAAACAGGATCTCACTATATAGCCGTTGTTTGCCTGAAACTCACTATGTAGACTAGGCTGACCTCGAATTCTTGTTAGGGATCAATCTGCCTCTGCCTCTCAAGTGCTTTGATTAAAGTTGTGCATCACCACACCTGACTTCCAGTCTTTTTGTTTTGTGTGTGTGTGTGTGTGTGTGTGTGTGTGTGTGTGTGATGTGCAAGTTCTTAGTATCAAGAGCTTTAAAAAAAAATACGTAGCAATGTCTTGCTGGTTCTGGTGGCGCATACATATAAACGCAGCATTTAGAGGCTGAGGTAAGATGATTGTGAGGTGAAAGCTTGCCTGCACTATCTAGTGACACTGTTTAAAAAGAAAACAAAACCGTTTCAAGGAAGAGGAGCAGTAGAAGAGTGTTGTCTGTATCAGAACACAAAATCCTTCAGGTTCCTACTCTCACTTGGAGTCTCAGATAAAGGCAAATGGTATCCTGAGTCAGTATTTTCTAAGTTCCGTAGTTGAATCTGATGCAGTCTTAAGTCTAGAAACCTTAGCCTTGATTCACTAGAGGGGAAAAAAGTGTATTTTAAAGGTGTTTTTTGGTTTTCAGTTTTTCAAGACAGGGTTTCTTTGTATAGTCCTGGCTGGCCTTGAATTCAGAGATCCTCCTGCCTCCGCCTTCTCAGTGGTGGCATTAAAGGTGTGCCCCACCACTGCCCAGTTGTATTTCACAGTTTTGTGTTATTTACATATGAGAGTTACATGAGTACAGTTTCATAGTGCTGATTTGAGGACTCATCATAGACCCATCCATGGTGTGACCAGAGGTTAGTTCTGAGCCCTATAGTATGTTTGTCTGTTTTAAAAACACATTTGCAGGATTGGAAATCTGGCCCCGTGGCTAAGAGCTCATGCTACTCTTGCAGAGGGTCAGAATTCAGATCCTAGAATCCATGTTCAGCAGGTCACAAACATTTATAGCTCTAGTTTCAAGGGAATCGAATACCTGTGGCTTCTGCTGGCACCTGCATTCATATACATATACCCCCACACAGACACAAAAACATATATACAATTAAAAATTAAAAATGAGGGGGCTGGAGAGATGGCTCAGAGATTAAGAGCGCCAGCTACTCTTCCAAAGGTCCTGGGTTCAATTCCCAGCAACCACATGGTGGCTCACAACCATCTAAAATGAGATCTGCTGCCCTCTTCTGGCGTGCAGGTGTAAATGCAAACACACATTGTATACATAATAAATAAAGAAATCTTTAAAAAAAATTTTTTTAAATGAATCTTTTTTTAAAAACCCCAAACATTTTCACAGTGACTTTGCTGATTTTCTCTGCCCTCATCTGTTCAATTTTGGTTTTCTTTCTTCCTAGGGCTAGATGGTAGCACCCCTGCCTTTGAGAGGGAGCGGCTTATTAATCAGTTCAATGATCCCAGCAACCTCACCACCTGGCTGTTCCTTCTCTCTACAAGGTGAGTTCATGCAATTTGCCACCTGGGCAGGTACCACAAAGGCTCATCTAAGTCTGAGAAGAGATCTACTCAGGTTTGTAATTTTGTTTCTTTTAGGTCAGAAAGGGGACCCCAGGAAAAGTTGTTAGGAAGGTAGTCATTACAGTGTTACAAAGTTCTTTGAGACTTTCATTAATAATTGCCACAATTTGACTTCCTCTCAGAGTGCTCTGGGCAAGGAGTGCTTTACTTCATAATGTGATCAATGTAAATAAAAATGCTTTAAAAAGAAAACCCCTAGTTCCAGCTATCAGGAGGTGGGAGGATTTTGAGTTCAAGGATACCCTGAGCTCTGTCAGTGAGCCCTGCCTCAAAACAAACCCAAACAAAAAATAAATTTTAAGTGTAGTGTAACTGCAAAAGGCTGCTGTTTTCTGTATCATGACAAGTACCTTAAAGGCTTTGTAGCTTTCTGCCAACGTAATGTTCAACAGTGTATTGGTTCTTTTTTGTTTGTTTGAAAAGGTTCTGATGTAGCTCTAGCTGGTTGTTAGCTTCTGATCTTCCTGCTCCTCTTGCCCATATATTGGGATCATAGGCTTGTCCACCACTCCCAGTATATAGGAGTTTTTTCATTCCTTTTAGTTATTAAAGTGGATACTAGAAACATTTTATGTACATATATTTCTGCTCACTAAGGCACAGCGCTCTGGAGCTAAACTTTTAGAAGAGATGGAGAGCTGTAGACATTGTCATATTGGACATTAAGGCACACTTCTCAATGCTTGAAGAGCAAACGTCGTGATTATCAGGACAACAAAATTTTTGAGTTTATTGTGCTTAAGGCAAGGAGTGTTGCTGCAGTAGGAGTCACAGCAGGCAAACTTAACTAGAAAACCATCTTTAAGACTAAGGGCTCTATGGTTGTTGGCTTATGTTTTCAAGGGCCGGATGCTTGGGTGTGAATCTGATTGGTGCCAATCGAGTGGTGGTATTTGATGCTTCCTGGAACCCTTGCCATGATGCCCAGGCAGTATGTCGGGTATATCGTTATGGCCAGAAAAAGCCCTGTTACATCTATCGCCTTGTGGCTGATTATACTCTTGAAAAGAAGATTTATGACCGGCAGATTTCCAAGCAGGGCATGTCAGGTGGGCCATTTTCCAGGCTATTTCAGATATACTTCTTAAAAAATATATACTTATTTATTACTTTTGTTTAATGTGCATTGATGTTTTATCTGCATGTATGTATGTGTGAGGATGCTGATCCCCTGAAACTAGAGTTATAGACAGTTGTGAGCCGCCATGTGGGTGCTGGGACTTGAACCCGGGTCCTCTGAAAGAGCAGTCAGTGGTCCCATCTCTCCAGTCCCCAGATAAACATTTTTTTTTTTACGAATTATTTATTTATATTACATATATGAGTGTTCTTTCTATAGGTCACTTGCATTCCAAAATAGGGCATCAAATGTCAATATAGATGGTTGTGAGCTACCATGTGGTTTCTGGGAATTGAACTCAGAACCTTTGGAAGAGCAGACAGTCCTCTTAACTACTGTGCCTTCTCTCTAGCCCCTGGATACACATCTATACAAGCTGCTATCCTATAAGGGATCAGGGATGTGATCTTTGACTGATATATGTAGAAAACTTTTCCTTACTTTCAGTTAAGCCACTTTCTCTCTGCTGGCCTTTGTAGTAGTGTTTTCAGTCTTCTTTGACATGTGCAGACTTTGTTCTTATCTTTTTCCGTCTAGATCGTGTAGTAGATGATCTAAATCCAATGCTGAACTTCACCCGGAAGGAAGTGGAAAACCTGTTGCACTTTGTTGAGAAGGAGCCAGCTCCCCAAACATCTTTGGATGTAAAGGGGATTAAGGAATCAGTCTTGCAGCTTGCCTGTCTGAAGTACCCTCACCTCATCACCAAGGTAAGAATCTAATATAGGTGAAGACCTTGGTATGACAGATTCAGTGAGTGAAGACTTGTTTGCCAAACCTGCTTTCTTCTGAGGTGGTATTTAATGCACAAAACAGTCCAGTCTTCGGAGTGTTGAGCTTAGTCAGCCATGCCCAGTCTCCTGTGAATCTCCCTAACAGAAGGAGGGGCAGTGTGCTGAATGCAGTTTAATTTTCTGAACTCTCGGTGCTTTTGGTGGGGAATATATATATAAACTTCTGCATTTGAAAATGGTACTAGGTTAGAGTTGTAACTCATTTTTTTTTAAGTTTACTTTTAGTTATGTGTGTGTCTGTGTGGGTGTGTGCTTATGCAGGGAGGTACCTGTGGAGCCCAGAGTTGTTGGGTCCCTCTGGAGCTGGAGTTACAGGCTGTTGTGAGCTGCCCAACATGGGTTCTGAGGACTGAACTTGGGTCCTCCACAAGAGTAGTATGTGCTCTTAACTCTAGGCCAGAGCCATCTCTCCAGCCACTTTTTAATTTTTGAAATTAACTTCTATATGTGTGTATGTGTTTACAAATGTATGAACTCATGCACCCACCATGGCATGCATATGGAGGTCACGGAGCAACTTTGTAAAGTCTATTCATTCCTTCTTCTGTGTGCATTTTGGTCACCAGGATACATCTCACCAGCCAGCAAACTACACTATTGACAGAACCTGCTTGTTTGCCTATAAGCAGGTTTTTTGTCAGTGTCGGAGACAACCAACTTCTTCTTGGTTCCAAAATAAGGCTCACTGTATATCATTGTATTTGCACAAAGACTCGTAATTAAACTCAAATCCCCTGTGTCTCCAGGAGCCTTTTGAGCACGAGTCATTGCTCCTCAACCGAAAGGATCACAAGCTGACCAAAGCTGAGAAGAAAGCAGCAAAGAAAAGCTATGAGGAGGACAAGCGCACATCAGTGCCCTATACCCGCCCATCGTATGCGCAGTATTATCCTGCCAGCGACCAGAGCCTGACCAGCATCCCTGCCTTCAGTCAGAGGAACTGGTGAGTTGCTGAAGGAAGAGAGTCTGGCTGGTCTAGACCCAATTTCCTTTCTTTCAGTTCCTTTTTCGATCAAAGGGAGAATCTCTCTATAGCCCGTTCTTTAGCTGCTATAGAAAAGAAGGTCCTGCTCTAGGGTCAGGTGTCAAAGCACCTTAGCTGTACTAGTTCTCTTAACTGCTCTAGTTTTGACTTTGTTGGCTGGAGAAATGAGCTGCTGATTTTGCTGCTCTAAAGAGCCCCTCTGATAGAAAGATATAAACTGTTTGTCTTTTCGGGCCAGCTTTGAGTCACATAGGAATGTATACACCAATCCAGCAGGGTGTTTTCCTCATATGTCAAGACCAAAGACCTCACAAAGCTTATTGACAGGTAGGGCTGGGAGATGTTCAGCAGAGAGAGTACTCTATATGCAAGCCTGAGGACTTGAGTTCAATCCCTGGAAGCTACATGTAAGTGAGAGGGGAAAACTGACCCTACATAAGGCCTTCCTATGACTCAAACACACATATACAGCAAATACTTGTATAGAAAATAATAATTTTTTTTCCTTCATTATTCATTGAAAATTTACTGTGTTTAGTGCATTCACCCATGGCCCAGCAGAGTGCATTTAAGTACAAAGAATCGGTGAAGCCATTCTAAGTCAAGTGTAAGAATACTCTTTTGAGTCAGGGCACCAGGTGTTCAAACTGTCGTGAGGTAGGAAATACCAACAAATATATTCTTAAAAGCTCAACAAAAGGAAGTTTCTTTACAAATCCTCAATCCGAAGAGCAAATGTGGTGGTGTATGCTGGTAATCCCAGCACTTAGGATGTAGAGGCAAGAGAGGAAGGAAGGGCTGGAAGAACAGACAAACACGCAGATGGAGGGAGGAGAAAGATGGTAGGTAGGTAGGTGGCTAGATGGATGACTGACTGCATGGACATATCTTGATTTTGAAGCAGTAGTAGCTTTATCGCATACCATCATCTAGTTGAAAGGAAGGTGAACCAGGAAAAATGCACTGTTGGCCAGGTGACATTTTATTAGTAAGAGATGCACAGCCAGTTCTCTCTCTGGCTGTAATACCATGCCATTGCTGTGTCATTTAGAAGTCTGGTTTTGTGCAAGGGCTTTGGTTGCTGCTGCTTTTGTGTGGTGGTCATAACTAGAGGGATACTGTAGAGACTGACCAAACAGGAGCCAGGAAAAGCATCATAAAAAATTATTTGGAAAAGAGAGGGGCATCTGTGTAACTTCCTGAGGTTTGAGATATGTGTGTGAAAGAATTAGAGAGGAGTAGAGATGCCGGATGTTGGCATAGATGGTCCCTGGTGTTACCTGAACATGTGGCATCACATAGGTGAGTCAGGGTAGATTCTGCCCTGCATATTTCAACTTAAAAAATGTCAAGAATTTGCCCTTTTATATTTTTTATCATCTTCTCTTCCCTGTAGATCTGATGTAGATGGTCCAGTTTCTAGAGAAGAAGATGGTATCTTCTATCTCTGAAAGACATTGCTTCACTAACATCTGACTGCTTATCCTTGGACTTCCTTTCTGCTGTGATATCTCAGTCATGCCTCTATCTCCTTTAGAATTGACTAGTCTCTGCATGTTCTTCCAATGCTTCTCTCAACAGTAGCTAAGGGCACAGGGCATGACAGTCTCCAGCAGTTCCGTGGCTGTTCTACCCAACTCTAAATGTGCTGTCTTCTTCTTGCAGGCAGCCAACACTGAAGGGTGATGAAAAGCCTGTGGCCAGTGTTCGTCCTGTACAGTCTACCCCCATCCCCATGATGCCCCGGCATGTCCCACTCGGCGGCAGTGTAAGCGCTGCCTCCAGCACAAATCCATCCATGAATTTCCCCATCAACTACTTGCAGCGGGCAGGAGTCCTTGTGCAGAAAGTGGTCACTACGACAGGTTGGGAATTCCTACTTTCTATTCTGGAGCTGTTGTCTGCCTGCCTGCCTGCCTGTCTTATCTGTCTCTTTAAATTAACCCCTCCTCCTCTTTATTTATTTATTTTTTTTATGTGTATGGATGTTTTGCTTGCATGTATGTAACTGCACCACGTGCCTACCTGGTGCCTGCAGAGGTCAGAAGAATATGTTGGATCCCGTGGAACTGAGGTTACAGACGATCGTGAGCTGCTGTATGGGTGCTAGGAACCAATGGGTCCTCTGCAATAACAGCAGGTGCTCTTCACCATTTATTTTGTGTTCATGTGTGTGCCACAGTGCTCATGTGGGCCCTGGGGATCAAACTCAGGTTGTCAGGTTTGACAACAAAGCACTTTTGTTCACCAAGCCATCTTACTAGCTTAGTGCTGTCTTTTGTAACCTGATTTTGTTCATTCAGGATGTGTTCATTAAACACCTTTTGTGTAGACCTTACCATATTTGGCACTATAGGTAAAAATGAAGATTCCCTGATCTTGAAGAATTTGCCTCCTGGTAAAATCTGGTAAAATCTCTCTCTCTCTCTCTCTCTCTCTCTCTCTCTCTTTTTCTCCCTCCCCTTCTCTAATGGGTTTCTCTGTGTAATTCTGGATGTTCTGCATCGCCTGGTGAAATATCTTAATATAATATATGACTTGGGTTTTTGCTGTTGTTATAATTGCTTTAGAATGGTGGTGAGTGGAATTTTATGAATACTGTAGGGATTCTGGAAATGTTACTGGAATGTGGGTTTGGACTTCCAAGGTTTTCAGAGAGATGAATGTGCTGAGCTCTGCCTAAATGTTTGCAGGGTCAGCTGGGTATAAAAGGGCCAGCCTACAGAGTTAGGAGACCTGAACTGTCATCTGCTTTTTTTTCTGTTAGTTTGCTGTAGATTGAACATGGTAGGCCAGGGGACAATGGAGGGAGGTGGACATTTCTGCTGAGCCCTGAAGTTAGTTCTGAGATTCAGAGTAAGTGGGAAGGAAAGCATTTACTGAGTTTACTCTTCATCTTGCGTTTTGGAAGTGTCCATGCTATATACATTTTGATGAAAACATCTTAATTGATTTTTCTAAGAATGAAAGCAATTTATGACATTAACAATTTTGAAATAAATTAAACAAAATCCTTGATAATCTTATTTCTCAACTAAATTTAATTTGTTTTGTTTTTGTTTTTTTTTTTCCCCAAGACAAGGTTTCTCTGCCTTCACTGTCCTAGACTCACTTTGTAGACTAGGCTGGCCTTGAACTCACAGAGATCCGCCGGCCTCTGTCCCCCAGAGTGCCTGGCTCTCAATAGTAAAAATACTCCTGTCCTTTCAGGAGTTGTGGGACAAGCCAGCAAGAAAGATGAGACCACTTTTGGAGCTTAAAATGATGTGGAACAAACACATGCAAATAGTTCATGGGGAAGAAAAATAGAAACAATCATTCAAACTGATTTTTTTTTTTTTTTTTTTTGTAAACTAAAACCCTATGAATTTTTAATTAAAGCAAAGGAAATAGATCAAGGAGAGGACCAGATTTCTAAGCAGTTTTGATTTTCATAGTATTCTTTGATGAGACAGTTGTGAAAGGTTCTACTTGTTTTGCTGTTTGATTCTAGCTGTACAGATAGGCTGTGGGATAGGACCTGGGGTGGATGTGAGACTTAAAATTTCCTTCTTTCCTTCAGTCAAGCCCTTGTCATCTAAATGCAACATCTGTTTTTCACTAGATATTGTTATTCCTGGACTCAACAGCTCCACAGATGTTCAGGCGAGAATCAATGCTGGTGAGAGCATCCATATCATCCGGGGGACGAAAGGTGAGAACCTAGCCAAGGGCTTTTGGGAGTGCTTGGCTGAGAACCCGAATAAAGACTTACAGTTGAGTTAGAGAGGGCATAGGCATCATCCCAGAGCTTTGCAGTGGAGAGAAACGTAAGAAGATGGCATTTCTGTGAGCTGACACTGAACTAGATAACTGTTAGTGGCTTAAAAGAAAGTAATTGCAGGGTCTCATGTTTCTGTATCTTTTGCTTTTATGGGAAATCTTTGAATGAATATGCATAAAGAGACCAGAAACTGAGGGAAAGAGTTGTGGAGTGGGTTGTAAGCCAACATGTGTACTGTTGTGTGGTATTAGCTTAGGGTGATATTCCTAAGCTAGGCAATGGATACTGTACATGAATTAGTACAGGTGGGTAAAAAGCCCAATATGATATCATGCATAGTGACACATGCCTATAGTCCCAGCACTTGCAGATCTGTTAGTTCGAGCCCAGATCTATATAGTGAGTTCCAGGACAGCTGGAGCTACATAGTGAGACTCTGTCTCGAAAACAAACAAACAACCCCCCCCAAAATAAAACAGTAATCAGAGAGAGAGAGAGAGCTTGGTATGCTTCTGGTATCCTTACAGAGGAAGATGAGATCACTGAAATGAAAATCATGGCCTAAATAGTGCTAAGATACAAACAACTGAGCTTGTTTCCATAGTAGTGTTTTTTGTTTGTTATGTTTTTTTGGGTTTTTTTTGTGGGTATTTTGAGACAGGGTCTCCTAGAACTCACTATGTAGAGTAGGATGGCCTTGAACTCACAGAGGTCCACGTGCATCACCACACCTAGCCTCATAGTAGTCTGTAACTAAGTTCCATCCCTGCAAACTACTGCTAGAGGCTTTATGTTTAGGAGGAATTTTGTCCTAGCCTACATTGGATCGTACCTTAGACTTAGAGGAAAGGGACCACAAAGTACACAGACAGACACAGATGACTACCTAGTCTTATTTGGGCTTCTCTCAGTGTAGGGCCTTTTAACTAAGTTCTCCTTAGAGCTGGGACTAGCAGACTGAGCTGTGTATGGCATATCTAGCCTTCCAGTGCTACACCTGAAATCTAAGGCATATTTTACACTTTTAATTATTGGAAAAAAAGGAGAAATCAACAATAATATATTGTGATGTGGAAATTGTACGAAATTCACATTTATTTTTCCAAGATAACTTTATTTGAAGAAAATTGGTAATACAGGTTTAAAAAGGAGGTGTAAGGCTAGAGAGGTGACTCAGCAGGTGAAAGCACACAACAGCGCACCTGAGTTTCTCCTGGGTCCCACATGATAAAAGAGCCAAACTGACTTCCACAAGTTGTTCTTACACAGACAATAAATAAATATAATAAGAGGATTTATTTTGGGGCTGGAGAGATGGCTTAGAAGTTAAGAGCACTGGCTGTTCTTCCAAAGGGCCTGAGTTCAATTCTCAGCAACAACATGGTGGCTTGCAACCATCTATAATGAGATCCGGTGCCCTCTCCTGGCATGCAGGTATATATGCAGATGGAGCACATGTATACATAAAATAAATCTTTTAAAAAAGTTTTTGCTTTATGTGTGTGGGTGCTTTGCCTGCATATGTGTTTGTCTGTACACCACATATGTACACATGGTGTCAGAAGAGGGCATCATATCTCCTGGAACTGGAAAAAAAAAACAAGGCAGGTTAGTGCCATTTCGGAATAGGGTACAGATCTTGAATTCTCCCAGCTGAGCAATAGAAGATACTGAAGCAGTCAGGGTCCGTTTTCTAGACCAAGAAGAGGACCCAGAGCAGAGTGCCCTGGAACACAAAGCTTGTTTTTCACAGGTCCTTCTTCCATTGCTCTGGTACTTTCTGGAGTAATTACCTACTTTTTTTTTTTTTTTTTTTTTAGAGATTAAGCTCCATGAGACAGTTCTCTTTCTATCTTAAGTATCCAAATATTAAAACTACTTGGTATGTGGTAGTTTAGCAATTGATTTTTATGGACTAGATGAATCATTATGAATCCAGACTTTAGTTATCCTCCCTTATTGCAGGAGTCCTGTGGAGGTGGGGGTGAGATCTAATTTTATAGTCTTTCTAGCCCATGGAGTTTGTCAGGGCTGGCTGTATTCCATGGAGGCTCCTGACAGTCTGTTTCATATCTCCTAGGGACATACATCCGCACTAGTGATGGCCGCATCTTTGCTGTCCGGGCGACTGGCAAACCAAAGGCCCCTGAAGATGGTCGGATGGCTGCCTCAGGTGTGGCAGCCTTTCACTTTCTATTGACTGCACAGCATCTGTTTGGTTTATTTATAATTAATGTTCTTTTTGAATAAATAACGTGTAAGATTTATAATTTAGAAGATGAAAAAGGGATGAAGTGATGAAAAGCAGGTTTTCTTTCCTCCTTCTCCCAGTCAGCTATTGGTTCTCCCTAGAGGTTCTTCTCTTCTTTGTTGCTATAAAGATGCTCTCTACATGCTGAAGGGTTGTGTGTGCACACAAAGGTATAATCGTGCATTTTAAATAGATCGGGGTTTTTGCATTTTTAAAATAATGCTAATGTAGTATACTATATTCCCCTTTTCACGCACTAGTGATAGTCCGTTTTTATCCTTTGGTTTAGATATGCCTCAATGAAAATTTGCTATTGATTTACATTTATGGGACACAGCCTAGAAATAGGAATTTTGAGCTGTGTGGTGGTGGCACATTCCTTTAATCCTAGCACCCAGCAGGCAGAAGCAGGTGGATCTTTGAGTTTGAGGCCAGCTTGGTCTGCAGAGCTAGTTCTAACACAGCCAGGGATACACAGAGAAACTCTGCCTCAGGAAACTGAAGAAAAAAAATGTGGGGTTTTTGGTCAAGGCTATATCCATGGCAAATGAACAATGTTAAGGATTCTTACCAAGTTCTCCTTAATAGAAGTGTTTTTATGTATTATTCCACTGAGATGGAAGAGCTAGACTGTCCTAACTTCGATGGTTTAGCCTTCACTTGTGGGTTGGAAGAAGGAGACTATTGAGTGTATTCCCTGCACCTAAATCCAAGGTAATGTCACAGTATTTAAGTTTTATCCAGATTTTCTAGTTGTGACTCCAAATTGTCACTCATAGCTACATTTTGTTTTTTCTTAAACTTGCATTTGTATTTTTTTATTCCCTGGTTAGAAAAAAAAATTTGACTAGTTTTAAGAAAAATTTCCAGCTGGGCATGGTGGTACATACTTTTCTTTGCTTCCAGACAGGATTTCTTTGTGTAGCCCTGACCTGGAATCTGTTCTGCCCACCAGGCTTCTGCCTCCCAAGGTCTGGGATTAAAGGCATCAAATGCCGCCATCCAGCAGTGGTGCACACTTTTAATCCCAGTATTCAGAAAGCAGAGGCAGGCAGGTTTCTGTGAGTTTGAGGCCAGCCTGGTCTACAAAGTGAGCCCAAGATAGCTAAGGCTACACAGAGAAACCCTGTCTTGGAAAAGAAAAACAAAAACAAAAAAAGATTTCTGTGTTTCAGACTGGGGAAGGTTGACTGGATGGTGTTTAAATATCAAATACTGGGAATTTAGGGGCTTAATTACAAGTTTTATACTTAATAGACTTGTTATTCCCTTAATCCTTCTTTTTTCCTTTTCCATTCTGGTTTCAGTTACCTATATTTTATCTCCAGGTTCCCAGGGGCCTTCTCTTGCATCCACAAGCAATGGCAGACACAGTGCCTCTTCACCCAAAGCCCCTGACCCCGAGGGGCTGGCCAGGCCCGTCTCTCCTGACAGCCCAGAAATCATCAGTGAACTCCAGCAGTATGCAGACGTGGCCGCTGCTCGGGAATCCCATCAGAACTCCCCAAGCATCAGTGCTGCCCTGCCTGGCCCCCCGGCCCAACTCATGGACAGTAGCACCATTCCTGGGACAGCTCTTGGAACTGAGCCATGCCTTGGGGGTCATTGCCTCAATAGTTCTCTCTTGGTGACTGGCCAGCCCAGTGGTGGCAGGCACCCAGTGCTGGACTTAAGGGGCCACAAGCGAAAGTTGGCCACTCCATCTGCCACCCAGGAGTCAGTCCGTCGGCGGTCTAGGAAGGGCCATTTGCCAGCCCCCGTGCAGCCCTATGAACACGGGTATCCAGTCTCTGGCGGGTTTGCCATGCCACCCGTCTCCTTAAATCATAACCTCACCACCCCTTTCACCTCCCAGGCTGGGGAGAATTCCCTGTTTATGGGCAGTAGCCCCTCCTACTACCAGCTGTCCAATTTGCTGGCAGATGCCCGCCTGGTGTTCCCAGTGACTACTGACCCTCTGGTGCCAGCAGGCCCTGTCAGTTCCTCTTCCACGGCTACCTCAGTCACTGCCAGCAACCCCTCCTTCATGCTCAACCCCTCTGTGCCAGGGATACTACCCAGCTATTCACTCCCATTCTCACAGCCACTCCTGTCCGAGCCGAGGATGTTTGCGCCTTTTCCTTCCCCTGTCTTGCCCAGCAACCTTTCGAGGGGCATGACTGTCTACCCAGGCTACCCAGGTAGACTGTCCCCACATTCAGGCTACCCGGCTGGTGGCCTCCTCCGGTCCCAGGTGCCTCCATTTGACTCCCATGAGGTTGCGGAGGTGGGATTCAGCTCCAATGACGATGAGGATAAAGATGATGATGTGATAGAGGTCACTGGGAAATAGCTAGGAAGCCCCTCCCCACCTCACTTGGGGCCCTAGCAGGTTGCCCACCAAACTGGAAGGCAGAGAACCTGGTCTTTCTCAAAATAGGGTACTTGGCAGGAGGGAAAAGAAGACAAAGGAGGGTGATTGGCCATAATGGCACACACTATTGCTGTTTATTAGAGGAAAAGGAAAAGAAACAAACAAAAGACCCCAGAAACTCCAACAGAGCCCGTAATAGTGGGAAATCAGGGACCGAAAACAGGAGGCCTGCCTCTTCCTTCCTGCCTTTCGTATCTGTCTGCTTATATGCCCACCTGAGTGTAGACGCTCAAGCCCATTCTGCCTATGAGAATATCTTTCCCAAGAAGTCTGCCTTACTGACTTTCTTAGTTTGGCCAGGGGAATGGGAGAAGAGTGAAGGAGATGAGGGTGGGCATGGGGCGCAGACTAAGATCCCATGTGAAGTGGTGTCTTTATATGAGATTGGAAGGAAGCAGACTGGGCTGTGCGTGCGTGTGCGCGTGCGTGGGTGTGGGTGTGTGCGTGGTGTGTGTATATGTGTGTGTGTCTGTGAGAGAGCGCACATGTATGTAGCAGAACAAGAATGAAGGTTGGGGGGGAGGTAAGAGGTAAACTAAAAAGAATTTATCTTTTTTGAAGTGTAAATCAGAGTGGTGGTTTATGGCTACTAAGTTGAACATCAAAGTGAGTCCAGGAGAAGAGCCATGAAAATCACAGCTTCCTTCTAGTTAGGTTACGAGAAGGCCGAGCTAACTCAAGTCCCTAGTCCCACATTTGTTTTTAACTTGCGGAAATCATGAGAAAGCGAGCATTTTCAGTCTCTTATCTTTCTACAGTGGCCATCTCTGAACAGGCGTCCCTTTCTCCATGGGCTAGAAGTGCGCTGCAGTATGAGGGTGACGAAGTGTGTTGTGGCTAGAGAAGACATGTTCCACCAGGACAGAACAAGGCCCTTAGGCTGCCTGTCCTGGTGGCCTTTCCTCTACTTTCCCTCCCCATTAGAGAGCTCTACCTTAACTTATTTCTTATGGGCAATTATTTATTATTTCATTTGGGGGCAGGGGTGGTGGGGGGAGGTTATAAGGAAGATAGGGGATAGTGAAGGAAGTGCTAAGATATTCCAGACCTCCTAGCTGCTGGTTTAAAAAAAAAGAAGAAGAAGGGTCCCAGATGGACAGTGAATTAATTGACCAGGGAAAGAAAAAATTAGAATTCACCAGGAACTAGACTAAAACAACTATGTTGTGGGGTAGTGTCTTCTCAGGAAAATCAGAGAGCACTGAGACTGCCTAGTTGCGGGTGCTGAGACTCATTCCGTAGAAACTGACACTTGGGATCATGGACTTTGCTACTGGGAAGTGAGTAACCTCCACCTTTGGAACTATTGTCCTCTGTGATGCCAGTTCTCTGCTGAATAGTGAAGCTGTGGATAGGTAGCTGCTGGGTTGAGGTAATATCATATGATCAGTGTGAGCCTGGTTTCTGGTGCCTCCATCTTCTCTGAAAGATCATGGGGGAGCCCTTCCTCTGTAGGAGTCTTAAGTCTGGCTTTTGTTTTAAAAGAACACAAATATATGAGTCATTCTGGTCTCCCTCTCCTTGTTCCAAATGCCAGGATAGGGGTATCTAGTGCTAAAACATGAACACTGGCTATTTTATTGCTGTATACTGTGTCTTGTAGCCATTTGACCCCCAAATTTTTCCACACAGTTCTTTCTGATGAATAGCTCCTGTCTGGCTTTACTTCCTTCCCTTGGGCTCCACCATGATTGGCCAACTGCTAGATTTGACTCCTAGTTCAAGAAATACCTTAACCTCCTGCTACTCTTGACTAGCAACTTCCAATCGTTGGGGGGAAAGAAGGGAGCTTAAAGGCAGACACTGTGGGATTGTCCTGAAGAGACAAGGTGATAGATGGCTGATGGAGTGTGTGTACTGTCCAGAAACACCAAAAGTGGAACTTGAGCTTTTTTTTTCTTTCTCTGTTTTCATATTAACCCTGTCAGACACTTAACTCTTCTACTCATAGAAGCCTTAGATCTACAATTTAGCTATGCAAATAACTTTAAGAACATAAAAATAGCAGTTCCAATAGTCAAGACACTTAATTGGAGTGGGCTCTTAGGTTGAGGCTGGTGCAGTAGAAGTGAGCTAGTCCAGATCCTATAATTTACAGAACACCCTCAAAACTTGGGTTATATGGATGCCTCTCACACCTTAGAACACTGAGCTCCCAGAGTTGTCTGTCTCCTGTGTGTGTGTATGTATCTGTATGTGTTACATGGATGCCTCTCACACCTTGGAACACTGAGCTCCCAGAGTTGTCTGTCTCCTGTGTGTATGTATGTTAGATGGTATGTGTGTGTTACATGGATGCCTCTCAGACCTTAGAACACTGAGCTCCCAGAGTTGTGTGTCTGTATGTATGTCCTGTTATCAAGGGAAAGGGGTGTTTTCTGTGTTTATATATATGAAATTACTAGAAATCATTTCAGTAGGGAACTGAAACCAGTCAGTTTTTAAGCTGTCAGGAAGTAAATGGGTATTCTGAGAGGTAGCATGTGTGTGCTTTATACTCTGTCATTCCAGAGCTTGGAATTCACTTAAGCATAGCAACAGCCATAACTCTGAGCAGGTCTCTGGCTAAAGAAGGCTTTTGTGGTAATGTGCAGCTTCTGTTGTGTAGGGTGGGAGTGAGATCACGGGAGATTGAACTGCTTATTAGTTCCGTGGGCTTTGGCATCCCTCCATATTCCCAAACAAACCTACAAATGGGCTTTTCAGGAGGGCTAGTAGCGAAATGTGTATGCACACCAACCAGGAGTATGTGATGAGCAAAGCAGGAAACTTACCAATTATATTCTACTTAGACTGGAAACACGTGGTGGTAGGTGGGTGTGCCAACTTACGCTTGTAATCCTAGCCCTCACGGAGCTGAGGCAGGTTGGTATGTACATGGTGAGACCCTGGGGAAAGGCAAAGATCTGGCTCACATATTTTTCTCTCGCTATTTGTCTTTCATAGAATGTTTTTAAGGGTCTCTCAAGTCCAATCACTGGGGTGTATTCTAAACTCTTACTATCTGGAACACTACTAAATTACGCAAGATGACACTGAAAATACTTGATTCCCTTTTCTTAGTCCTTTGTCCTCTGTAGGGATGGAGTAGGAGTTATTCAAGAAAGGAAGTAACCATGTTAGGTCAGATCCTTCTTGATGGTTTATCTCTGAAGTCCTCACCCCCTTGAGTTATGCTACTTCAGTATCTGGATTGTTTTCTGGTTTAAAGATAATGTGTCTGGCCCTTGGAATTCCTTTTCTAGGAATTTATGTGTGGATTATATATTTGTGACTTACAACTAAAAATGAAGTTTCCTACTCTGGGAGCATGGAGCAAAGAGCCGGGGTATGTTTTGCTGAGGAGTTGAAACAAAACATCCATATAGACGGGACTGCTGGTGCAGTCAGTATCTTAGTCTGATGTTCATTGCTATGCGACCGAGTCCTCACCTCTCATGGCGGAAGGTTTGGTTTGGTTTGGTTTGGTTTGGTTTTGCGGGGGGGGGGGGGGGGGTTGGAGCTTTACATTCCTTATTCCTAGATAGTCCACCTGCTTCCCACTCCCCTTTGGTTTCTACATGACCAGTTCTTCTGAGCCATGGCTTTCTGTGCATTCAACTAGGTTGCTCTTTCCCCACTGTTCCTGCTGAAAGAATTCGCCCTCTGCCAGAGGATGACTTTCTAGCTCCTCTGCTGACTAGTTCCTGGGAAATTGGCACCTTAAGGTCAATCTGAAAAATGCTGAGCTGCCCATTGCTCACCTTCAGACTGTTTTCCTTTCCACTGACCGACTCTTCTGCCCCTGTGTATTCAAATTGCTGTAATCCCTCAATGTCTGTTCTGTGTCACTAGCTTGGCTCTAGGCCTTTTATGAATGTCGAGTCCTATAATGATGAACTAAGCAGGCAGCATCCACCCTCTTTGCTTTTCAGGGACCCAAGTCTGCGCCTTTCCCCTGCCACGAGCCTGTTTGCTTTAGTCATCTAATGTGCTGGGGAGAGATAGCCAGGTGGGCTGCGTAATCCTACAATGTAGAGGGCTAAAGGAAGTTTGGGCACTCTCTGCAACCACTACTAGGATGATATTCAGATGAGAGGGGACCTCATACTGTGACCTGACCCAGGACCCTCCCTGGAAGAGAGCTCAGCCCAGGTGTGTTTGAGTGAGTGTGTGTATGTGTTTGCATGTGTGTGCTCATGTGCACTGTGGTGTAAAATGACTGTTATCTGGTTGTGTAACTCAGGCTGGGGACTCACCAGAAGAATCCCTCAAGCCTGCCCAAAACAGGTTTTATTTTCTTTGTACCCTCTTCAGAGGGATCAGAGAGAGGGTCCAGGTGGGTTAAAGGGGTTGCAATGGATAACCACTAAGGCCACACTGCTGCCAGAGGAGTTGGGGGAGGGGGGAAGGGAGATGAGGTTGCCCCAAGGCCCTGGTACCTGGCTTTAGTTTTCTGTCTTCTTTCCTCAGGACACCCCTGAGGCCTGGGACCTGTGCCTGGCTTAGAGGACCATCTGCGGCTGGGTGTTCCAGCTGCTGGTGTGATCATGGGCTTCCCTCCTCTCTCAGCAGGGCAGGCACTTCTGCCCCAGAGACTGGGCAACTGGCTGTTTCTATGACGTATTTATTTTTACTTGTGTTTCATGTCACTTTTTTAAAAAAGCAAACAGAACAATTGTAAGTCAGTATAACTGCCTATCAGTTTTCTTTATTTCTCCTTTTGTAAAATAAAATTTAAACTGAAGATGTTTGGTCGAGAAATTTTATGGACAGCAGCTTAGCTGGGTGGTAATGAAGCAAATATAGCAGAATAATGGCGCTTGGACAGCACATGGAGGTAGGACAGCAGGCTCCTTTCAGAGTCTGTTGACCGTGTCATCACTGGGCTTTTCCTGCTTTCGCTCACCTGAAGAGGGTTGAGTACTCTCTGCTACTGCCTAATTTCCAGGCTCTAGGTAGAGCAATGAAGCTGACTTGGAGTTGTTGAATCCAGTTAGTCCTCAGCTGTGGGACATCCTGTAGAGGCCGCCCTTTCTAGGCTGGATAGCTGGAGATTGAACCAGCTTCCGTCATTCAGATGGTGGGCCGGGCAGTTGTGGGGAGCATTTTACACTGCATGGATAGTCTCTGGCTGAGTTAGGGGCCTCTTTCAGGGTTTGGAATGGGAGAGAAGGGGAAGAAATGGACAATTCCTCCTAATCTGGTAAGTTTAAGAGGAAGAGCCCTGGCGGAATATTGTCTGTCAATTTACATAGAACTAAAGCACCTCAGTTGGTGATTTGGGGGAAAGCAAGCCTGGCCTTACACTAAGGGAATGCTATTTAGTGAGAGATGTCTGAGAATAGAAGGTGAGCAGGCCGTAGACCTGTTAGGTGTAAGAAGGGCCTTGCAAAGGAGTCTGCTGCCCCCTAATGGCCACTTGATAGCTGGCATTGTTGGAAGCGCTGGGAGATGAAGGTTACTGGGCTGATCCCCATTTGCAGGCTAAGTCTCCTACAATACAGGGCTGAAACTCCAAAGCACACCTTTAACACCGATACCCGGTTCTGGAGTTCCCAACCAGGCTAAAGGAAGTGAGCAGAGAGAACAAGATGAGGAAAGTGTCTCCTGACCATGATTTCCTGAGAGAGACTAATCTATGTCTGAGAAACAGAATTAACCCTGCACCCTGTGTCTCAAGAGCCATATCTGCCTGGAGCAGCCAATCATTACTGTCATTGATGTTCACAAGTAAAACAGCTATAATGACCCTCCTGCTGGCCCTACCCTCAAGACTTTTGAATAGCCAGCTGCCCATTCTGCTAGACTGTCCAGAGCACTGGAACAGACTTCCTCTTGTGGTTGAGGACCTACCCCATGGCTGCTGGCTTTTTCCAAAGTCGTCTTTCTAATGTACTCTTTGCGGTGATCATCTTTCCAAATAGCAATCTCATCAGAAACACCAAGATAGTCCTTGACCCAGCCTGTCTTGCAGCAAAATTTATGAACAGCCAAGTTTACAAGCATAGTAACCTTCCTCACCTCCACCATAAATCTGGGTGTCTCAGGAGGGGCCCCTAGCACATTGCTTTGAGGTTTATAGGCCATCAGATACTAGCTCAAGATGACCCTGTATTGAAGGCGCTCACACTCCGTGTGGTTATAGTAAACGTGGTGTATATAACCTAGGTTTTATTAAACCAGTAGGAACTCCAACAGCAGCATGCAGGGCCCGAAGACAGAAGCTTGGGAGAGAGGCATTCCCTGAGTAGATATACTTCCCGGAGGCCAGGGCTCTCGTTTGGTTCTCTAAGCGTCTGCAGCCCCCGCCCTTGTAGGAATTAATAAAAGTTGGATGGAGGAATGGTCACGCCTATGGTCACTGATTTTGCGCTCTCCAGAGGTTGTCAAGAGCCTCTGTGTTAAGCCCCAGACTGGGATTCAGCTTCCTCAGCTGTAAGACGTGAGCAAGCGGCAAGACCCTGCTGGGTCCGCAGACCTTTCATGAAGCCTCAGTAAGAGAAGGTGGCAAAGAGTAAGAGTGGTTCAGTTGCTAAGAGGCCGACATTGCCGTACTACGCACAAATGCTAACCAGTCCAGTCCTGACTTCCTGGGCTTCTAGGGCCGCCAAACAAGCTGTCTTTCCCCGGTGCTTGGAGCCTGACGTCAGCGCGGTGCTTCCCCTCCCTCCCCGTCGGCCCGGATACCGTGCGGGTCCTGGTTCTTGCTTGGTCACCTTCAGGAGTTCTGCTTTGTCGGAAGTAGGAATGTGTGTTGTGGGCGCCCTCCCAGCCAGGTGTATGCGTGGGGGCGGGAGGAAGCGTGCACGTAACCAAGGAGACGGGGCGGGGCGGGCCTCCGCCCTCCGAGTCCGGGGCGCAGGCGCCCACAGCCACGGTCACGTCCCGCCGCGGGAGGGGCGGAGCCTCCGGGAGTGAGGGCCGAGCGCGCGCGCAGGCTCCACGGCCGAGCCGCATCTTCCTCAAGCGCCCGTCCGCGTCCGCGGGGCCGCCGCTGCGGTAAGGGCGGGGCCGGGGGCCGGGCGTTCGGGTTGGGGGGTTCGGCCCCGGGCTCCCCGCACCCGCTCCCGTCCGGGTCTCGCGGCTTGAGCCGCTCTCAGCCCCGCGTCTGGCCCGCAGCTGCTCGGGCCTGGCTGCCGGGCCTGACAGCGACGGTGAGGCGGTCCTGACCCCTCGGTGCGGGGTGCAGGCACGCCCCGGGTCAGTGGGACTGTGGGGAGAGCGGGCAGGCCTCAGCTCTCAGGTCCGCTTCCCGGGGCCGCGCACCCCGGCGGCGACTGCAAACTTTAGCGCCTCCGAAGTTGCTGAGGTGCGTGAGGCCGCGAGGCGAGCGGGGGACTGGAAGCCGCCGGCTCGGAGCGGGGCCCCTCCGCGGCTTCTAGCGCCCAAGTTTGCCGGCGCAGGTCCCTTTAAGGGCCCGGCCCTCCGCGGGGCGCACGTGAGCGGCCTCAGGAAGCCTGCGCCGAGCCACAACTCCGACGCTTGCGGGCCAAGGAAGCATCTGCCCCTGCCCGGACCTCTGACGTTAGTGGAAACTGAGGCCCAAGAGAGTGCACACGCGGCCCAAGGTCAGCAGCAGGGGCTGTGTTGATGCCAAGTGTGGTAGTTGGGCCCAGTGGAGGTTCCAGGCGTGACGCCGTGAGGCTTGATTTGGCCTGATTTCCCCGCGGGATCTGAGGGTGGGTCCGCTCGTTTGTAGATGGTCCGTGGGCTGTCCCTGAAAAGGGGTTGCTCAGGACCTGGTGCCCTGCTTTGCTTACTGCCTGTGTCCAGGGCTGGGATGACTGTTCCTTTCTGCCCCTAGCGTTGGAGTACCGGAGCCCTGCTGTACTGGATGCTATGAGTTGCTAAAAGTGAGCCTGGCTTTTTAGGTGAGCCTCTTCATCCCTGTCTTTGCCTTTCTCTATTAGGTGTAGGAAAATTTGCCTTACTTCTCCTTCCTAGGCTGACCAAATCTCTGAGAGTGGGCAGAAACATATCCCCTCTTTTCAGAGCAGGCTGGGAAGTGGACGAGAAAGATTGGGACTCAACTTCCCTTACAACAGAAGCATGTGGCAATGCTTGTCCACTCCCAAGGCAGGCTGTGGCCTAGATGTTGACAGCTTTCGCCTTGAGTTCAGCAAGGTCCAACATGGATGAAATACCTTTTTGGAAGCCAGAGGAGAGAAAAACTGGCAGTGGACTGGAGTCAGACTATTTGGGTTCCTGTTGCCCATGTTTGGGTCCAGGTGGCCCAGTGTAATACCTGTGTGACCTTGAGCAGGTATCTTGACCTCCAACCACTTACTTCCTACCTACCTTATTGGATTGTTGTGAGGATAAGTGAAGTAGCTGAGTTTTGACATTCAGACAGTAGTACCTAGGATATATTAAGTATGAGTGGAAGATTTGTTATCAGCATTATCAGAGAAGAGAATGGAACTAACTGGAGGCAGGATGAGTAGGGCAGAAAATGCAAACAGAAAAGATAATGAAGCTTATAGGCAGGAGTACAAGAAGCATGAGGAGACCAGTGGGAGGCACCTCAGTGTCCTGACACCAGAGTTCAGAAACATTTTTGGCTTCTTTGTAAGGCCAGTTCTGTGTGTATCTTACACTCAGAGCCTTCATATGTGCATAGAGCTAAGTTTTCTGTAGGGATAAAGCATTGCTTTTCCAGCTCCAAAACCTTTTACTTTTTAAATAGGAATTTAATTTTTTTTTTATGTGTATGGGTGTTTTACCTGCAGATAAGTCTGTGTGTCACTTGCATGCCTGAAGCCTGTGGAGACTAGAAAAGGGTGTTGGATCCTTTGGATCTAGAGTTACAGGCAGTTGTTAGCCACCATGTAGGTGCTTGGAATTGAACCTGAGTCCTCTGGAAGAGCAGTCAGTGTTGTTAACTGCTGAACCATCTTCCCAGCCCCTAACGCTATGTGTGTAGTGTGTACAGGTCAGAGAATAACTTAAGGGAGTTGGTTATCGCCTTTCTTTTTTGGGGTGGGGAGGGGATACAAAGATATTTATGAGTCCATTCTTACTGGATAGGATATTCTAAAGACTTGTAAGAAAATTTGAGTGTTATGGAAACATTACAGTATCCATGGGGATCAAGCAGATGACACAAACGCGTAAATTAATGAAAAGGCAAGAATGGTTGGTCCTAGAAATGACTTGCAGAACACTTGCCCTGTTTCTTAGATTTTAAAATGCACACAAATAAACAAATACAAGAATATCCAACCACAAGTAACAACTATTTTATGATTCAGGCTAGAAGTGGCCTACCACACCCTTTGTAGGCATCAATTGCCCAGAGCAGACAGGATATTGTAACAGCGGTAGAAAGACCTCCAGATACTCAAAGCCTTGGTCAAGCTCCATAATGAGCTGCATTGGTGAGCCTCCATGGAGACTAGAGACTTTTCCCCCTTGCTCTTATTGTGCCAGCTCTCTCCTTACACCATGTGGGTTCTGGGGATTGAACTTAGGTTGTTAGGCTTAGCAGCACGCACCCTGCAATCTCACTGACCCTTAAGTATGAATTTTAAGTAACTAGAGCAGGAATGTTTCCCTGGTAATGTTCATGTTTCTCTTTCTTTTTAATCGTTCTTCTGTGTGTTGTGATCCCTCAAATGAAGCCCTCTGTAAGAGTCTGCCTAGAATGTTTCACACTGGCTTCTGTGTTGATCCTGGGTTCATTCCTGTAGATTTTCTCTGTCTCTTAGAGGTAACTCTGACTTTTCCCTCTCTTGTGTTTCTACTTCTAACAGCCTTTTCTTCTTATTTCTTTGTTTCTAGTCTTTGTGGGCTGGCAAAAGTGGAATGAAGCTTATTAGCATTGGTGGTTCAAGTTTTGGAACCAGGTTGGACTTTGTTCTGGCCTCTTAGGCTGTTTTGATCTGGTCTCCTGTAGTTCTGAATAGTTACACTGCTGGGAAGTGAGGTCCTCACAGACCAGATAGCTCCACAAAGAAAAAAGAAACAGAAAAGAGAAGTATTCCCATGAAATTTTCTTCTTCTGGCCCATTTTTTTCCTGGGTTTTTGTTCCTTATGGTATGCTGTTTGTAAATGAGTGTTTGAACCCCATACCTGTCAGCCCTCTCCCTTGAACCCCACACCTGTCAGGGGTATCCTCCCTCTCTCTCTGCAGTAGTTCATGAGGCTTGAGAATGTTGGGCCAGCACTGTGGCTCAGCTGCGGGAAGGAAGAGGCAAAGGAGAGGGATATCTCCTGGTGGTATCTAGTCAAGCCTGGAGGAATTTGTCTGGTCAGAGCCTGGAGTATGACTCAGTTTCTCCAGGGCTGCTAGTGCCAGGCAGAGCTGTTCCAGGAGCATCTGTGGCTATGATTAAGAAACAAAGAGGCTTGTGGCTTCAGTCATCCTTTATAGTTCCCTTCTAGGTCACTGTATGTAAATACCTATGGCCCCTCCCCCTCCTGGGTCAGAGCACTAAGGCATGGCTGAAGTTGGGCCAGAACTGGCCCTGCAGGCAGGCAGGGTTAGAGCAGGCTACCAGCCTCCTCTCCCTTCTGTCTCCTTTGCAGCTGCCTTGGGGTGCTGAGAGGGAGTCCCAGAACCATGCCGGATCTGCTACTACTGGGCCTGATTGGGGCCCTGACTCTGCTGTTGCTGCTGACGCTGCTGGCCTTTGCTGGTTATTCAGGACTGCTGACTGGGGTGACAGTGAGTGCTGGATCACCCCCAATCTGCAACATAACTGTGGCCTACAAGTTCCATGTGGGCTCCTATGGTGACACTGGACAGCTTTTCACGGAGAGCTGCAGCATCTCTCCCAAGCTCCGTTCCATCGCTGTCTACTATGACAACCCCCATACGGTAAGGAGCCTCCATGGGCTTCTACCTCTTGGGTGAACCTGGGCCAGGGCTTGGTGGGGTAGGAGAGCTTGCCTTTCTGAGCTGGTCCTGCAGTTATCCTCTCTCAAAGCTCCAAGCCCCCTTCAGTGCACTTGCCCACATCTTTGTCCCTTTGCTCATGTCTATTCAAGGGTTTTTGAGCGTAGTAGACCCTGGCTTCTGTCTGGACCTTAGTTCTTGGTCTTTTGCTGTCCTTCCTTTTTCTACCTCCATCTGAGGCCAGTGCTCTTAGGCTATGCCATCCAGAATCTGTCCATTCTGTAGAGTTAAATCTTGTTTGTCTGCTTTTCATTCCTCATCTTTCATGCCAGGGCTTTGGGCTCTTGAGGACTGAGAGGGCAGTTTCTGGGCATGGGGCTTGGAATCCCACCTCTCTAGTCACCATGGTGCTCTCTTACCCAGTGATAGGATTTTCTTTAGCCTTCAAGCTACCTGTTGGGAGAGGGCCAAGTGGAGCCAAATGAGCTACTCGGAATACCCAGGATGCTGGAGTCAGAGCACAGTCCAGCATCCCTGGTACGTCGTAGGCGTCTGGCTATAAAGCCTACAATGAGTCAGGGCTTACCAATGTAGTTTCCTGCTATGCTATGGAGTGGTGCTGCCCACAGCTGGATGGGCTGGCAGTTCTGCCAAGGGTTCTTCAGCCTCTGTTTTTGATCCACGCCGAAGTAAGCCCTGGGGAATTTTTATATGGACTCCTCAACCTGGATTTCCTTGCCTAGAAAGCTCAAGTGAACAAGCCCTGTACACCGTCTGTAGACAAGGCCTCACTGGAACCTTGGTGAAATAAGGGTGTCCTGATTCCTTTTCTAGGCCAGGTCCTGTCCTACACCTGCACTCTGGATATGAATTAGAGCTGGCATTGCCCTCAGTGATCTGTAGTTGGCTTGTCAGCCCTGTGTAGATGATTTGCCAACAAGACAACAGCCTCAGTGTCCGTGGAAGTTTGAATTGGGGGAATTTAGGAAGCGTGCTTCAAGCTGGCGGGGAAAATTGTGAGAAGAGGTAAATGGGCCTTCACACATGAATAGAATTCACCTCTGCTGTGAAGGGCTACTTGGCGTAGGAAACTATAAGAACTGTAAGAACAAAGGCCTGGAGTCATGGGATGAATTGGAAGCATGGCCTAGTGGACATGTGATGGGTGGAGAAAGAGGATGAAAAGTTTCTTGGGCTAGTGGAGGAGGTACAGCAGGTTGGAAGGATGGATGTGGCATCATTTACTGCCTTTGTTTTAGGAAGCTGACTGGAGGACAAGTGGGGGAGGGAAGAAGATGAGACATAGAGGCCATTGAAAAGATTGAGCTGGGTAAAGTGAGCAGTGGCAGCTGCAGGCTTGTTGGATGAGTAAACATTGTCTGAGGTTTTACATCACAGAGCTGGAGAGGGCACTACGTGAAGTCAGAAGCTCCACGGCCCAAGTACAGTGGACACACATAACCCTCTTAGGTTGAAGGTACTCTTTCCAGGATCAGCACCAGTCAAGGTAACAGGGGTCATTACTGGAGTCACAGCCAGGGAAAATGAGACAGAAGAACTCGAGTAAAATGTACCTTTGTACAGGCATGGCCACTTCTTCCAAACAACCACCATGTGGCTCTATCACCCCAGCACATGGTTCTCAACAGATGTTTAACAGAAAAGGATGGTGAAAACACTTACGACTGAGCTGGCCGAGGACATCTGGCCAGCCTAGAAGAATAAAAAAGTTAAAGCGGCCTTTGATTCTGTACTTCCCGAGCTTGGGTCACTCCAGAAAATGCTGATAAGAGCAGGATTATACCTTGGCATGCTCTTCGGGTGGTCTAGAGAATCATGAACTCCAGGGTGCAGGGGTTCACAGCCACCTATCAGACCACCTGGTCCACATTTTGTACGTGGAACCTAGGTATGCAGCGGTATGGTGGGAGAAGACTGGGGTGAAGGTAGCGTGGATGAGGTACTCATCTTTTTTGTATTAGTCAATGAGTAGTCGAGTCCTGGCTCTGTGCTTCACACTGAGGCACGATGGGGACCATAAGTTGGCACAACACTTAGGGTGCAGAACCTCTTGGGTGAGGGTTTCAGGAACCTGGAGATGCTAGAAATGAGACCATGTTTCATTCCTTAGAAAAGTTGAGAACTCGTGTTTGCCACTTCCTAGCTGCCTCTCCTAGCACTGGCCATCATAAATGTATATATGGGAAAAGAGGATATAGGCTGACCTCTTGGTGTACCACCTCCAATCCTTCTGACACAGAACAATAGGAGTCAGATGGTCTTCTCTGTGAGTGTGGGCAGGAAGTGATGCTCTTTCAGGCTATGAGTAAAATGGTGAGTAACTAAGTTAGAGATTTGCTTTTAGATATTCCTCGCTCTGCTGAAGTATGAACTGACAGCTCCCTAGACATGACCATTCCTAGCCCAAGCTGTGCAGGGGGTGGATGGTTCCTGAGAAAGGTTTAAGGAAGTTCCACTTTGGTATGGGTCTGGAAAATGACGAAGAGACACCTCCAAGGCAGGACAGTAGCATTTGCTGTAAATTTTTTCACATCATTTGCTACTTGAACCCCAAGTCCTAGAATCTTGGATAAGAGGAAACTATGAGGTCTGAACAGATGGTTTTTGTGAGGCAGGAGGAAGGATTCCATTCCCTGACCCTGAAAGTCTTGACGTCGTTGAGGGTAAAGGGCACAGGAAGGCAACCTGTGTCAGAAAGTGGACAAGCTCTGATACGGATCACTGGTATTGCTCTTTCATCAATGGCCCACATTCATGGAGTACAGGCCATCTCCTCTTTAAGGTACTGGTGGCTAGGAATGAGTTCCAGAGGCCACAGTCACAGACCTGCCTTATTCCCATATCTAATGGTTTACACTGGCTTGTGCTATAGAAGGGCCCTGGCTTAGAAAAACTTGTGCTCTCAGCCCTCTTTCTAACTTGGGTACTGGAGAGCTGAAAATTGACATTACCCTTTGCTTGGATTAATTCCCCTGGAGGCCTTCTGTGTTGAAAGGAAATGAAGAACTAGGAGGGCCTTGAGTGCCGCACTTAGTCCTGACTACTGTGGCCTGCAGATGGGCCCATGTGGTCATCATTCCTGTAGGTCTACCCTATCTGCCACCTCCTGTCATACCTTCCACATTTCCTCCTCTGCTGTTTGGGGCTTATGCAACCTGCCTGTCTACCATTGTGGTAGCCTAGGTGAGGCAAGAGGGCGTGGTAGCTAGTTGTATTTACCTGATCTAGGCAGACGGGATCTCCTGCTCCATTTACTACTATGCTTTTCCCACATATGGAGTGATGGAGGAATTGGTTGCATTCTGGGCTTAGAGAATACTGTGCCTCTCTCTTTCCATTATTCACTGAGAATCAAGGCCTAGAACCACCAAGTCTGCAGGACCTGAAAGTTTTACGAGTTCTGAATTGGGTCTGTACCACCCTCTTCACTGCTCAGTGGGGCTTGGGGCCACTTTCCCTTAAAGCATGTAACCTGGAAAGAAATAAGGAGGTAAAGTTTCCCAGGACTGACCTCTTCAACGGAGCAGTGGAAATATGGCCTGAGCTGCTACTTCTTGAGGATTCAGGCTGTCCCTGTTCCAGTTAACCTGTGGATGTTTTCTGCCAAATGGCTCCAGATGATTGCTCTGTAGTAAGTTAAGTATGGGAGAGGACTCCCAAGGTGAGCTCCCTTCTGCCAAGTAGAGCTGTCCTTGGGAGGTAAAGTGAGAGAACTCTGAATTCACCCTTCTAGGTCTGAAGCAAGGCTCCAGCTGCTTCCCAGTGTGTGCTTCTGTGTGAGTCACTTGGCCTCTTGGTGAGTCTGTTTCATCTATCAAATGGGGATGAAAGAATCCCTTCTATCTCAGGGTTTTTTTTCTTTATGGGGGGGGTGAATTTTAAATCCAGGGCCTTGTTCATACTAAAAACATCTTACCCCATCCCAGGTTTCATTTTGTGGTATCCGATTGCTGAGGCAAAGGCCCAGTGCCTGGCCCCTCGTAGATACAGAGCACATTTGACAGCTGCCCTGGCTGTGAGCCTTGTACCACTGAGCTTTCATGCTTTTGGGAGCACTTGCTCCAGGTGGCCTGAGTCTGAGGACAAGCAGTGCAGGAAAAGTCTGTTGTGTCTTTGTAGCTAGGACTGACTTCTCAAATTCCCAGGTGACAGTAGGTTGCATGTTGCAATTCCAGAACTTGTCTGCTTGGGTTTGAACCCTGGCTCTAACACTGCCTTGCTGTATGACATTTGCTAAGTAACTTGATATTCTGGGCCTCAGGAACAAGGTCAAGAACAATACCAACTCACCCCACACATCCATTTGTATTTGATGAGGTTGTGGGTGGAAAGTGGTGAGCAAGTGGTGAGAGGCCTTGTTAGGTGCCTGCTCAGGGGGCTGGGGTGGGGTCTGCTTCTAGGAGTAGGAGAGAAGGTTCCTAAGGATGGGAACTCCCAGAAAGCCCCAGAACTGCTTTTAGAGTTGACTTCCCAATGACTCCTTTCCCCCTTCTGAGCCTTAGTATGAGTTCTATTCTCTGGCCTGGTGTCAGCATCAGCCTGTATTCCAGCTGGTTGCTATATCATGTTCCTTCACATACCAGGGAAGTTGAACACTTGGCTTGATGTGTTGCCTTGTATGCCAGATCTGGGTAAGGAGGCCCAGTATACATCTGTACTTAAAACAGTTACCACTCTTTTACCCCTGGGAGTACCAGTGCAAGGGCAGAGCTTGTCTCTCACTCTTCCCTTGGTAACTGATCAAGAGCTCTCATGAGATGGATCAGGGCAGTCCTCTGGGCTTGGACAGGTAGATGATATACTTATTCTTATTGGCTGCATAGGTTGTGGCTTGAGGTTGGTCATTTCTACTGAACCTAGTGGACCAGCTGACATAATTTCTCGTTTCGGAGTCCTGAAAGATATCATCTTGTCCTAGTCCTACACTTTTGACATCTCTGCCATTCAGTACCCTTGAGAAGACTCTCTTCATTGTTGTCTAATGGTTGTCAGAGAACTCTCTGGTAGTGGCAGTGGGCTAGCCTCGGGATGGACTCATACCTGAAATCAACTTCAGGTTCTAGGAAATTGCCCTCTTATAGTACTGGGGCTGAGGAGGCTGTATGCCTTGAAGGAGATGTGCAGAAGCTTGGCATACCCTTGTCTCTTTCTTGGTAGTCTTGGTTTTGATGGTAGGTCCTGGGTGGACTTTCCTTTCTTCAAAGTAGGGATACACTGTCCTATGTCCCTAGTGTAATTCCAGGCTGGTGCAGTTCTGATCCATTTCTTGTTCTAGTCACAGGCACTCCAAAGAAACTTCTGATATGAATAGAAGTAGGCAAACAGGAGACCCAGGCTTTTGTCTTGGGCTAGGTCGCTGCTATTGGACCAACTTTGCTACTTCCTAGATTATCTTAATAGCTGTCATATCTCCTTGCTGGTGACCTGGCTTTGGTGATTTCCAACCCTGGTTTGGCATGTACTACTTAGCAGGTGGTAGGATTATTGTGGGGCCTCTTATATGCTACCTTCTAAGCACTGGTCAGGGTAGAGAAGAGTGCAAATAATGACCTTACTTGGGGAGTTGGGAGGGCGAGAGACAGAGACAAGAAAGAGACTGAGTCAGTGAGTGCTCTTGTGTTCCACACTGCTCTGTACTACATTAAAGAACACTTCCCTTTCACCAGGTGATTTGATTGGGGCCAGGGTTTGTGTGAGCAGCTGTGCTCATGCAGCACCATTGTTACACATACCTAAGGAATTTCCTATGTAGAATCCTAGACTTTCCTGCCTTGAGGCCTAGAGTGGTGGGGAGAAATGAGAAGGCTTCATCACACTGCAGCAGAAGACCTGTTCTACTGGTATATATTTGGGGTGAGAGAGGAGTGGTAGCTCCCAGGGGAAAGACTTTGAGGAGAGGAGTTGAGCTGAGTCTTGCAGGATGAACTGAAGTTTTCCAGACTCAGATAGGTTGAAGAGGAAGTAGCTTACGCAGAGGCAGGCAGCATGGGAAGACGTGGCATGTTTGACTACAAATAGCTACATGTGGGTGTATATGGGGGTGTGGTGGGAGAGAAGGCTGGCAAGGTGGGCTGGGCCAGAGCCGGTTCTGCCCCTCCCTCTGCCACGTACTCAGTGGCTGCCGGCCCATCTAGGCTGTAGCCCTGCTGACGCCTGGTCCTGTGGTGAGTTCAGTGTCATATCTGGCCTGTTTGACTTGGAAGTTTAGTTTAGACATGGACTGAGAGTCATTGTTAGGTTCTAATCATTTGTTCAGGTGTCTTTTGGAGTCAGAAGATTGTTGAGTTGCCATGGGGGCTGTTGAAGTGATCTCAGGAAAGACCTTGGAACCCAAATTAAGGCAGGTAGGGGATAAAGAGGAGAGATCAAGTGACAGGTGACCTTCCACCTATTTCTCCCTCTAACCTATATTAACATTCTTTTTCTTTTTTTCTACTCCCTCCCACATAGCATACTATACATTGGGGTCAGGTACTGTACTGTCAGTTCAGGCCTGTGGGAACTTCCTGCCTGTATGGCCAGAACAACTCTTAGGATGTAAGTGGTGCAGTTGCATCATCTAGAGACAAGATATGGTACTGCAACAATGTCATATGTTTGAGTGGAATAGGAAAGACTTAAGGCTAAATAGTCTTGAAAAGAACAAGACAGAAAATTTTGGAAGAAGTTTAGGGGGGAAAAGGTATTACAAAGCCACCCTGAAATGCTCCTCAAGAAGGCACTGAACCTGAAGGATGGGCAGGAAACGACTGTATCAGGGTTAGGGTGGGTGGGCTTTCTAGGCCAAGGAACTGTTTTAGGACCGTGTTTTTGCTATAAATAACCGAAAGTAGTTATGGGAATTTCATTAGTGCCAAACTTTTGTGAATTATCTCTTTTAATATGAAAGGCATATAAGGAAATAGCAAGGAATTGGTGCTCTCAGAAGCGTGGGCACTTAGCCAGGATCATATGACTCAGGTTTCACCCCTGGCCAGCCACCTTCTAGCTGTAGTTATGGACATTGCATTATATTGCCTGTCACCAAAGCTCCTAAGTTATGCTTGCTGGCATTTGTTCAAGGAAGCAACGTGGTTAGAACTTGAGAGTTGACTAACCCCCAGGGTCTGCTTAGAGGTCAGAGCCTGGAGCGTGTGTCCACATCCCCAGACAAGTATAATTCTAAGGAATAGGGATAGATAGCCAGAGTAGAGGAGGCGGATCAGTGCTAAGAATTCTCTCAGGGATTTGTGGCCGATGTTAAAAGGGCTAAAACAAGGCAGGAGACAGAGATACGTGACAATAACTTCATGGTGCTGACAAAGTGGGTTAGGAAGAGAAGTAAGTAGAGGTAGGAGAGTGTCCTGTTTAAATGCAGAGGTCAGTAAGCCCTGGTACAGGAAGACTTGAATGGTGCCCTAAGATCAAGAAAAACCCAGAACTGAGGCACAAGATCTGTTGCAAATGTCCTGTGTTGGAGGTTGGTCTGATGCTAATTACTGTGTAAACCTGCCTAAGTCATTATTATACCTGATTGGCTAATTAAACAGCCTATACCTGGGTAGGACAGACTGGGGTAGGTGTGGCTAAGGTTCTAGGGCTTTGGAGAGCCCCACAAGAAATCACAGGAAGGACAGACTGAAGGGAAGAGAGGAAGGAGGAGGACGTCAGGATGGGTTAGCCTTGAGAAAACACCATGTGGGCTGAGAAAGGACTCCCAATAATGGTGTGAAAAGGCCTAAATGGAAGAATCAAAGCAAGTATTTAAAAAAAGATAGGATGGTTAAGGTGGATGGCATTGGATGGGGGCTGGGAGATGGATGGTAAGGATATTGAGACAGTGTAAGTGAAGTATCTGCTAGGTCCAAGATAAATAAGGCAATTATAAATCTAACAGGTATCTCTGTCTCATTATTTGTGATAGTGGGTTAAATAATACCACAGTGATAATCTTAGGGCAAATAATAAACATTATATAGCCCAACAGCTTTTTTATATTTACTGTAACAGTTCTGGATTTGGGAATACCTTCCCCTGGGGTCCTAGTCCAAGAATGCACATAGATGGCAGGAAAATTGTAGACATGGGAAACAGAAGGTTGAACAGACTATTGCCACCTGCTGCCAGAAGTTAGCACTGGCCCTGTAAGCCTGTGTTAGTCCTAGGAAACTCGAAACTCACAGCCTCTGGCCAGTGGGAGTCAGAGGACAGAGGATCAGGAGGGAAAGACAGGAGTAAACTAGAAAGTACTTTCGTTAGGGACTGAGAGACATAGGGGTGAGGGTGGGGAAACCAGTTATCTGGAGTATAATCAGGAAGGGATTTAGAAAGTGGGCAGGTTTTAGGTGGGAAAGAGCTAGAGGCCCTTGTGAAGGGGGCTGTCCCTACCTGTGAACCTAGAGGAGATTCCTTCTTAAATTTTTATCTCATATTCTGACGCTTCTCAGCAAATGCTAAATCCCCACCCTGGCCTCTGTCCTGTGTGTTCTACTGTGTACATTCATACATACTTGTTCTCATGGGGCAACCTGAAAAGACAGCTGTAGTAGGCTTTTTTCTTTGTTCCTACTTCTCAGTTCTGCTGCCTTGCTTACCATGATTTCTCTGTTAGTGAAGCTTGCTCCTCTGGGAGAGAGGAAGGAAATAAACTAATTGGGCTGTGCTGGATCCAGATCCTAGGATCAGCTATCTGTAGTCCTGCTGGAGGCCTTCTGAGGCTGGGACCCACAGAAGGTAACATCAAGAGATGGGAGGGCGCTTGGCACTGTTCCTGATAATGGGCTGTGTAGAGGGTGATAGCTCAGGTATCTCTTCATTCTTCAGTCCCCAAGGCTCCTGGAGGGTAGAGACCAAGTCTTGTCTTGCCTTTTCTTTCCTTTTTTTTTTTTTTAACCATGACTCTTGAGTCATGTATGCAGCTTAGCTTGTTTGTTGAAGGAATGAATGAGAGTTCCGCAACAGTATGCATACATGTGAGCCATAGCTGATTTTGGTAGGGAAATGACTACTCCATTCTGGTATCTAGGGCTCTGTAGCTTGACAGAGCACGTGGTTCTCAGGCCTGACTTAGCCCAGAAGCAGAGGGCCTTAGGTATGAAGGCCTTCTTCCTTTTTGTGGTGCTAACCCCATGCTCTGCCTCTGCAGGTACCTCCTGAGAAGTGCCGTTGTGCGGTAGGCAGCATCCTAAGTGAGGGAGAGGAGTCTCCTTCACCTGAGCTCATCCACCTCTATCAGAAATTTGGCTTCAAGGTATTCTCCTTCCCAGCACCCAGCCACGTGGTGACAGCTAGCTTCCCTTACACCACGCCCATGTCCATCTGGCTGGCTGCCCGCCGAGTCCATCCTGCTTTGGATACCTACATCAAGGTGAGACATAGGTATACTATGTGGAGGGTGGACGCTTGGGTCCCTTGGGTGGGAAGTGAGAGGACTGCCTAGGATGTGAGGAATAAGTGGTTGGAAGAGAGCCCTCATGGATCAAGCACCTTGGTAGCTGGGAATGTTGGCAGAGACTTATGACATCTCTTTCAGATACTTAAGATATTGGGGTCAGACCATCTCCAAAAGCTTGTTCAGAACCCTGATGTGGTCAGATTGGCTCTGTCTTTGTCCTCACCCTGTCCCTATCCTGCTTGAAGAGCTCTCAGTGGCCATATGCTATCCTGGCCTTGATGCTACCTTTGCCACTGTGGCCCTCACCCCACCCCCAGGACAGCAGTGATAGGCCCTGCCTCCTTAATTTCTGATCTGAAAGAAACCTGTCTGTAGGAGAAGGAGAGTCAGCCACCAAGAGACCTGACAGGTTTCTCTCTACAAATGTCCTGAAAACTTGCCCTGTCTACACCTCTTCTTTAGATGTGACAGGCCTGGGAACTCAGGAAAGGATTACAGTTTGGGCTTGGAAGTGATTGTTTACAGAGCATCTCTCTGTTGAGTGCTCTCGAGGACACCGTGTGTAGAATAGTGCATGAAAGAGGCATATACACTGAGTGGTGAAGAAAGGTAGTAAATATGGGATACATGCTAGGAAAACAGCAGGATGGGTAGGGGGACCCATTTGGGCAAGGTGGTTAGAGATAGGAGGTCACTTCAAGGTGGAGTCCAAGGAGAGCCTTTGCAAAGAAAGTAAGACCGTTCTAGGCAATGCAGGTGAAGAGCATGATGGGCTTGTTTGGGGTGTTTTGTTGGCTTCCCACCCCCCCATCTTGAGGCAGGTTTTTGTGTAGCTAGGATGGTTTCAAACTTGCTGTGTGGCTGAGGATAACCTTGAACTTCTGGGTTCTCCTTTTTCTACCTCCCAAATTCAGATGGCAGGTATACTCCACCATTCCTGGCAAGAAGCACGGTTTTGATCTAAATGTAATAGGGGATATGGTGACACACTTCTGTAATACCAGCTTCTTGGGATGCTGAAGCAGAAGGACCGAGAGTTTGAGGCCAGACTGGGTTACATAAAGAGATCTTGTCTCAAAGAATTATAAATATCTTTCTCTCTGTCAATGTGTGTCAGGGGTAGAAAGCTTGAAGGCATGTACAGGGCATTAGGTTTAATTCAGCAGTATTGAATCAACCAAACAAACCAAACAAAAAACCAAAGTAAACCTACCAACCAGTGCAGTATTCGTTTGAAGCTGTCTGTTCAAGATGGGTGACCTAATTCCTGAGCATGGTTTATGGGGCTGGGAATGCACTCAGGGGTGGTCAGGATCTGAGTGGAAACATCCACAGGTTAGCTGCCACCTCTTTGTTGCCACTCCTCCTTCCCTCAGACAGATTGGGTTACCAGCATTACTTTCTTCCAGGTCATAAGTCACTGGGCCAGTGACTGGCGATGTAGAACCAGCACAGAGTTTGGTAGTCTGTTTTGTGTTAGAACTATTGGACTAAAGCTGGGCTGGCTATTAGATGGGGGTGGGGGAAGTGTCACAGAAGCTGTGTCTTTTCTTAAGGTACTTGAAAGTATAATGTTGCTTTCCATTGAACTGTGGAAATCTAAAAGAAGTACCTGGTTTGGGGTAAAACTGGCTCTATGAGCTGACAGTGGAGCTGCTTGATGCCTGTATGTGGTGTGGGAATGGCTGAGTGGCTGTGATGTCATGCTGATAGGTCAGAGGCTAGGGAAGACAAGGGAAGGTTTTCTTTGTGAGCTGGAAGGTGGTAGCCTGGAGCACCGCTAGAGAGGGTATGCTTCCAGGGGCCCAGCTTGAACTGGAGGTGGGAAGGGCTAGTATGGTAGGAGGAAGGTGAAACACAGGGCCTGTTCTGCATGGTACCTCAAGGGGGTCATCATTTATTTCACTCTAGGGAGAGCTGCTATACTGTGTTTTCCATCTTGTTTTGTCTATATCATCGTCAGTCTTGATGGCTAATCTGAAGGAGTATCATCAGGAAGATGTTTCCTGGGTTCCAGACCTCAGAACAGGGTGCGTGGTGTGTGGTATGGTGGCAAGCAACTCAGTCACCAAAGCTTTTTCCTGGCTTCAGGGGTTTATTTTTAGACACCTTTGTCCAAATTTCCCGGCCCCTGACTGCTTCACAAGTTGGCTGGTTTTGACGTCATCTTTTTGATGAAAGCCCTTCCTCCCCCCTCCTCCTCCTATGGGAGCCTGTTAGCTGTGCTCTGGGCTCTGTTTTCCTGGGGTGGGGGCAGGAACAAAAAGCCAGGGGTTTAGCTGGGTGAGGGTCATCCTTGTCCTGTGTTCAGCCTGACTGGGTTCTGGAGAACTAAGATGAGGGGGAGATAGAAAAGAGGCTGGTTGGCCGTAACCTGCAGTCTACAGGAGGGGTGGCCCTGTGCCTCTCAGCACAAGAGACAAAACAGAGAGTGAGGCTGCCTCCTACCCCTGCCTTCTTCCTACTGCCCTGTGGTCGGAGAAAGGCTACTAATGAGACTCTGGCACTTATGACTCTCCCAGCCCCACCGACTGCTACTGACTTTGTGTACATGCACACCTCTCTCTCTCCCTCCCTTTTTCCCTCTCCCTCCCCCCCTTCACTGTCCTCTCTTTGAATATTCTTCAGATGAAATGACAGCAGCCATCAGCACTCTTTCATGAGGAGTGAGGAAGGCTCATCTGGTCGTGCTGCCAGAATGGAGGAGGACTGACTTGACAATCTCACCTGCTGCCTGAGAGGCTGAGGTGGGGTGAGGCGTAGGCAGTCTCATGGGACTGCAAAGGACCTGGGGCTCACTGCAAGGAGCACAAATGTTTTCAGGCTCTTGTGGTTTCTTGAAAAGATAGCTATAACCCATCTTTGTGATCTGTTTAACAGCCTCTGATTCTCTGGCCAGCCTTCCTCATCTTGGCAGCCTGGCAGACTGAACAGTAGAGGCTGGAATTTCTGTCTTCAGAAATACTATTAAAAACTTCCAGGCCAAACGCTCTGGAACAGTTTGTGTAAGGGTGCCCTGGGTACCATGTGACCATCTCTGTATGTAGAGGATGGCCCAGCTTGGCCAGCTGTTTCATTGAAGTGCAAGGAGGTCTCTGGGGCAGGAGGCCTCTTCTTGCAGCTCCGGGAGGAAACTCGGCTTCCCTCAAATTACAAGACTATAGAAAAGATTTGGTCTAGAGATGAGCCTAGAGCAATGGGCAAAGGCTCCCAAATTCACCTCAGAATAGAACCATTCTTTTTAAGTGTCCAAGGAAGGCTTTGAGCACTTGTAGTCTCCAGGACTGAATGGTAAAAATGGGTTCCTATGTGTGGGATTGTGTATGAAAGGTCCCTAGCATGGGTCATGGCTCATGACTGGCTGTAGCAGTTGATTGGGATCATTAAGAGGATTAGACTTGACCAAGCCACTTGACTACGCCGCACCATGCTGTTCCCCTTCAGCAAGGCCCAGAATCTTTTTCATAAACCCCTATCTTTAGGGTCTTTTATATCCAGGTGTGTCCAGGGGAAGGCTCTTTCTTGTTTTTTTAAAAAAAAAATTACATAAGCATCTTCTCCCAAGTTTAGGGAAACAGGGTGTTGCTCATACAGTGTCTGGTCATTTCACCATAGAGCTAGAAGGAGAGCTACAGGAGGGGTTGCCATAAAGGTGGTAGGTATCCTTATAAGGGGGACCATAGAGGCTGAGTCCTGGGACAGCTGCATTGACTGGGGTAGCTCTGACAGGGTGAGTGAGAGGAACCCAGACCATACTTTTCACACTGCGCTAGGGTGGGAGTGAAAGGCTCTGGCTGGCAGCATGGATCCCTCCTATTTCAACTGTAAGAGCAAAGCCTAAGGGTTCTTTAATCCAGCTGATGTCTTAGCCTTTTGTTTGGAAGAGGGTTTCTGAGGCTCAGCTGGTTTGCAAACTTCTGTACTAGTTGAGATGAACCACTGGGAAGATCCCCCTCCACCCCTGCCACATGCATGATTATTCTGGATTCTGTAGATGCTGTGTAGCTAAAGTGTAAGTAGAGCAAAGGGACACCATTTCCTTCTGGACAAATATCACTCTGATTAGAGAGTGGAGCTGAACAGGGGCCATTTCCTTCCCTAGCACCAAAAACCAAATGGTAAGGTGGAGTCTTCTTGACATCTCAGCTTGGTCTCCAATTGAGGATTATTTGCTGAACCTTCCTTTGGATGGCACTGTTCTGAGCATGAGGATCAGTTGGAAGGTAATCACTGGTGTCCTTATTAAAGCTAGTATGCCCAAATAGATGGCAGAGGCCTAGAGAAGGGGAGGTTACCTAAGGTCAAGTAGTGAAATAGTGGCTGAATCCAGGCATGAGTGGAAGTAGAACCAAGAGGCAGAAGACTTGTGAATTTGGGCTATACTTGGAATGGTGCCACGGTGGGCCTGAGATGATGGTAATATGCACCAGCTTGACACTTGGTCTCCAGCACTGGTTGTTAGTATTGGAGCCTGAGGCTGCTAGTATGTCTTCCCATTTTCCCAGCAGGCACTCATTAATGGTGGCCTTGCAGCTGCTCTGAGCACAGGAAACAGCTGCTTTAGGCATCTTATTGGGCTTGATGTCCTCACCATCAGTGAGGTTGACACTGCTCCATTCCTGGGGTTCTCTCACTAGGTCTCTAGAGCCAGGTCACCTGGCAGAGCTACAACTGGCTAATTGGCCTGTTCCAGCGTGGAGAGGAGGGCACTCTCAGTGGTCCCTGACATGGGACTAGGTGACAAGCCCCTAGACCCCAGAGTCTTCCCCACTTTCCTCATTGAGAGATTAGCCATGTCTGGGAGTAATGGGGTGGGAGGGGGTGGGATAGGCCCACTGGGAGAGGCACAAGCAGCCATTTTGGGGTAGTGGAATGGATAGGCAGTGTTGTTTAGTAGGGAAGACAGGTCCAGAAGAGACATCAGAATCCATTTGAGGCTAGAGTGCCCAGGAGGAGCACCAGTTTATGTCCAAAAGATCAGGCTGGATCCTGCAAATACCAGGGAGCCACAGATGTTATCTGAGAATCTGCCATCATGCCAAGAGGTATATCATCTGAGTGACACTCTCCAGGCTGGGATTCAGAGCAGAACACCTGAGTGCTGATAGATGAGACGGAAGAACTGGAAGCCATAGCTAAATTCAGAGTAAGTAAGAAAACCAGAACTTAGCTGAGAGTAGTAGTAACTATTTATTCCTAGGTGCCCCAAGCCAAAAGCTAAAGCAAAAAGACCTTCCCACATGCAAAGGCTTTATTCCTGGAATCCCTCAGGGAACTATTTCTGGAGATTTGAGGTTTACAGGAACCATAGAGTGCTAGACCTCTCTCTCTTCAGAATCTCTGGGTTTAGCCCCTCTTTTCCCCTAGGACTGAAAGTACCAAGCCAGCCTTTGCTGGGGTGGCGTGGGAGCCACCACTCTCGAAATACCAGCTTGGGTATTGTAGCTTGGCATCCCTGTAGGGACCTAGGGGATAAGGCTGTCTGGATGGTGCTGCTTATTTGGACCATCACCAGTTCAGAGAGAATACCTTTCCTAGGCAGATGGGCCTTACCAATGAAGAATTCTGTTGCTCTTTCGTCTCCAGAAAGCTTGGGATTTGGGACTAGAAAGGAGACAAGTTTTCAGAGGAGGGAACTTTTTCATGGAGCAGAATAAGTGTGCCCTTTGATGACTTCTCCCTCAGATAAGGAGAAGCTACATGTCTAATAAGGCAGGTAGGAAGGATTTCCCTCAGAGGTTGGAGAAGGTCAGAGTGCCAGCTGGAACTGGAAAATTCAGTGCTGCCCTCTCTCTCCCCTCTTATTTTCTTATCCCACTTACCACGTATCCTTCCCCTTTGTTGTCTGACTTCTGGCTCCCAGGTACTTAGCTTCATGACTCCATCTGCAGTGAGCAGCCTTCCTGCTGCTGCATAATCCGTCAGCAATGTTTTTATCAGCTTGTGAGCCAAGCAGGGCTCAAGGTCCTTGACTATGTAAACACGGCAGAGTGGATGAATCTTGGAGAAAGGGTGGACTATGTAAGCTATGGTAGGAGGGAACATCAGTTTGGAAGGTAGAACCATGGTATCCTGTGGCTGACCCACCCAGAGCTCTAGCTGAGTGCCCAGGGGATACTCACTTCTAGGCTCCCTAGCCCTCTGCTCCCTTTCCCTAGGGAACAGAAGATCTAGAGCAGGGCTGAACTAGGATTTCATATTGGCCATCTGTGCCATGGAGAAAAGAAAGGCTGGACATGGCTGCAAGCCCAAGGCCTCCTAGTCTGTCCAGTTACCAGGATATATGAGGACCTATGTCCCATGTACCTGCTTCCAGGGAACCATAATTTCTCTGCTCCTTGGTTACTAGCACATCCTGATACCTGACTGGTATGGAGCACCCCCTCCATGAGCCACCTAGGAAGTTAGGGCCTGGGTGGCACCAGGGAGATGAACAGAAGTGTAAATTGTGTGGCAAGCCACCAGCTCTGAGGTGAAAATGAAAAGTCTTCAGGCGATGGCAGCAGTAGGCACAGCAGGCCAGGGTGCCAGGCACAGCACTCCACCTCGCTCCTTCACACTTCTACAGTCTTCCCTAGGCTCCTGCTCAGGCCTGGTCCTGCCTGCCTATCTCCTCTGTCATCCCCTGCCATGTAGGAGGCTCCCAGCCTGGCCCTGGGATAAACCTAATTCTCTGAAGGTCTTGATTTCTTGCTTTTGTTGTGTTTTTCTAATCTGTTGGTTGGTGCACAGAGAAGTGGGCCATCCTTCAGTGAACTTTGTATTTGCTGATGTTTATGGTCGGCCCATCCATCATCTGCTCTGTTGTGGTTTTCCACATATGTAGTGCCTTGTCTTTAAATGATGAGGTTTTGGTTTTTGTTTTTCCTAGTTCTCACTTCTAACATTTTATTCTTCTTTTATTTTATAATTGAGGCCAAGAGGGAACCCACATATTTGTCAGTAACTAAGGCTAGGATTCAGATACCTCTTTGGGACTTTCTTTGATACTTCTGTCCCTTCTGTCCCTGACTATGTTTTTTGTTTATACTTTTCAAGGCTTTGGACAGGGTAGTGTGGAGTGAGGAGGCTACAGGGAGGGAAGGGAAGAAGGTACTCCTCTAACCCTTCAGTGGGCTTTCCCCGCTGGCATTGGGCTTCCCCAGGACACAACACAAAAGTTTAGGTTCTGGGCCAGAAGCTGTTGTGAAGTCTGGTGGAGATAAGAGGGGGAGCCATGGAGAGAGAAGTTGACGGAAGTTCCTGGGCAGAATAATAACAATGTGCTATATTCTAGCTGCAGCTTCCCTGTTGTGCCTCCCCCAAGCACTTTGCACATGCAATGCAGACCAGCTGCCTGAGGGACCTCCAGGGTCTGAGCCCCCACTTGTGAGGACCGTGTGTGCAGGCGGGAGCCTATCAGTATCTATGTAATTAAAAATGAGTATGCATCACTTCCCCCAGCAAGGAGAAGCTTCCACCTCGGGTGGGATGCAGCAGCTGCTGGCTGCCTCTGTGGCTGCTTAGTTGTCCACCATGGTACAGGGGGTAGACTGGTCAGCACAGGGTGAACAGAGAGGCCCAGTGAAGCACGAGGGAAGAAGGATGAGTCAGGCAGAACTTATTTCTTTATCGGCCTGGAGCTTAGGTAAGAGGTGGGTGACCCAGTCCTTGACCTGCATCCATGGCTTCGCTATTTGAGGCATTTGCCACCTAAACAGATTTAGCCCTTGAACAGCTGGGAGGTGGGATTCTCCTTCTGTCTCTAGCTTGGCCTGGCTGCTTCTGTTCCTTGCCCTTCCATACCTCTAGCTGAAGCCAGCACACACAGGCTGGTGTTCTGAGAACAAAACACAAAGTAAAGATTGTTCAGATTCTCTTTACCTCCTTACTTCTGAATTCAGAAAGATCTACCTGTGGGTCCTGAGAGGAAACATTGGCCCACCATACCAGCCCAGCCCCTTGGGGAAGCTCTGGGTAATGTGGACATATACCTACCCTTGCCCAAGAGGACTTAACCTGAGGTAAAGAGTAAGTTCCCAAGGTGGTTGAGGTGAACCACAAGGTGGTAGCCTGTGTAATGTTGTGAGGTTCTCTGTCTTTTGTCTCCCAGAAGTGAAGTGTAGTTTATGTTAGTGGAGGGTAGAGTGATCATGAGGGATACTCTGGTGACTGGAGTCTCTTCCTTATTTCTGCTTTGGGAGGGAAGGCCTGGAGGTGTGTGTCTAAACGCACAGTTTCTAGCAGTTCCTCCTAAAATCTTGGCATGACCTACTAACTTCTCAGTTAGGTGGAGTATGCTGTGTGGGGTCTGCGTTTCTTCTCCCTTAAAGAGGTCATGGTATGTATGTGTGTATACGAGCTGCTCTTTAGGGTGAGAGTTTGTCAGATGACCGATAGCCTCATGGCCAAGAAAAATCATTGCTTCCTCCTACTTTTAGCTTCTTGTGCTATGGTATTCCAAGGCTGATTGGGATTTCAGGCCTATCCAGGCTCCCTTTCCCAGCAATACCAGGCTGTTATGGCATTGAGCTGGTGTCCTTGGCCATTGGCAGTCTGCTCTCCAAGGGCTCCCTGGGGCTAGCTGAGGGAAAGGCAGCTGGCCTCACCTTCCTCCAATGATTTTCCAATATTTCCTGGCTCATCGACATGCTGTTTGGGCAGCAGCTCCTGCTGTGCGGTGAGGACCCAGGAGCCAGCCCATGGCTATCTTCTCTTCCCTGGAGACTGCACCTGGCTGGCAAGGAAAAGGCTTATTCCCTCTGCCTGATCATTCAGGAACAGGGCATATGCTGGTTCTGCCCCCTTGCTCTTTATTCTTGGTTCCCATTAGGCTCATTCCTATTTGGTAGGCAGAGCACAGAGGGGAAAATGGTCTCCTTGAAAGGACTGCATGGACAGCTATCAGCCCTTCCTTGCCCAAGGGCTAAAGTAAAAGTTTTACCCCTTTACCTTCTAGCCCCATCTCTTCTGTTCCTGAGTCTGAATTTTGACAGGACCCAGTATGTGTTATAGTGATTTGGGGCTGAGCAGGCAATGGGATTTTAATTAGCTTCAGGCTTCCCTCCAGTAGGGAGGGCCAGGGCCTGTTAGGTAGCAAGGGGTGGGCCACTGCTGGATTCAGGTCTGAAGCAGGCCTGGGCAGTTAGTGCTCTGCTCCCTGTGTAGGAGGCTGCAAAGAGGCAGGGGTGGGCAGAGAACTGAAGCTGGGCCACAGTTTGCTCTCTATCCTCTGTCTCCCCCTTCCCTCTGTTCTCCCGATGGCTTTGAGATGAAGGCGATGGCAAGGATGGAGGATGCAGTTTCCATGGTAACAGGCTGTCCACAGCCAGGCAACTTCAGAGCTGGGCTCTCCGGAGGAGGCAGATGCGCAGAGCAGCCACAGAGCTGCCTGCCAATGAGGGGGCTGGCAGAACAGGTGGCACAGGGTGGCTGCCTGGTACTGCCCACCCTGATGCCCAGCCTAGAAGAGAGGGTGGAAAGAGCACTACTCCTCTTATTACTGTCAGACTCTTCCAGAAGGAAGGGTTGGAGGTAGCATGAATTTGGTAAGGGTCAAAGCTGGGGTATGAGACTCATTGTATATGGAGTCTCTGGGTGGACACAGACTTTACTGTTGGTCTTGAGATGGCTGTTGGTCTTGAGATGTTGCCAGATGAACCTCTCAAATGATCAGAGTCTGATGTTGGTGAATGTCATGCTCTGACTGTGTTTGGAGACCCCTTCATTCTTTTTAACTACTAGGGAAGGAACTAAACCTTCTTCTGCGAGCTCCCATGGCTTTGGCAACCTGGCCCAGTTTGTTGAGTGGAGCTCAGGTTTGGCAGATCCATGTCCTCAGGTACTGGCTTTGGAAGGGGCCCAGAGCTTAGTAGCTCCTACCTTTTGACAGTATGATCTGTTCCCTGACAGTACATTGTCCCCAGGCCCCTGCTGAGAACTGCACCTTCAGTAAGCATGTTCAGAAACAAAGGTAGCCATCCAAAACAAAAAGCTAAAAGGTATATATAGAGATAACATGAGACTGGACATAGAGGAGGCCTGGAGAGCAACCAGATTGGCATGAATGATTGGAGTCAAAACTATTAAAAGTAAGCGAGTCGTGGTACGTGCCTTTAATCCCAGCACTCAGGGAGGCAGAGGCAGGCGGATCTCTGGGTTTGAGACCATCCTTGTCTACAAAGTGAGTCCAGTACAGCCAAGACTACACAGAGAAACCCCGTTTCAGGGGGGAAAAAGAAAACAAACAAAAACCCCTAGTAAATGACTATTTCACTGACCTTAGAAGCATCAGGGCTAGGGTGTCATCCTCTGTGTTTGGGTGCATGGGTACTCAAGGGGAAAGGCTTTGCCTGGATTACTTGTGGAGATTGAATCTGAGCTGCTACTGGCCTAGGCTGGGCCACATACCTCTCTATCTGGCCTCCTGGATATACTCTCTCTTTAGCTGGCACTGAGGGTCCTAGCTTGGTCCTCCTTTCAGACTTCTTATCCCTCCATTTTCCCATCCATGGGCTCTTTTTAATTGGAAGAGGCTCCTCAAGCCTTGGGTTGGCCAGGCATGCGGACAAGTGGAGTCCTGGAGTGGCTTTTCTGAACTAGGCAATAAGTCTCTCATTACTGTTAAGTGGAAGGCTCATTTGAGAGCTCACGGTGAGAGCCTGGCAGGTGCTATAAATAGCCATGTTGTGAAGGTTGGCGGGTGAGCAGTGACAGGGCAAGGGCCTCACAGTTGTCTTGGTGGGTAATTGCGCCCCGTCGCAGGAGAGGGAGGGCAGATTCTAGATCGAGAGACACTTGCTCCCTGTTCCTGTTGTTCCTGCCTGCCATAGGGCAGCTCTGGCGTGTGTCTGCTGCTTTGATGCACTAGGGGGTAAGAAACATTGGTCCATGTCCAGGCAAAGGGGAGTGGAATGTCTGTTAGAACTTGGGGCCCTGGAAGCTGGTACTTTCTCCCATTAGGTAATAGTCAATGTCACCTCATGTCCTACCTTCCATCCAGCTTAGATTCAGCTTTTTCCCCCTTTGGCTCGGTGTAAGCAAGTACAGGAGCCATATTTGATAGTTTCAGAATTTGACATAGACCTAGCCATGGGAATGGGGTAAAAGCAGTTTATGATAATACATTTATAGACGGGGGCTGGAGGCCTCAGCTTCACAGTGCTGACCTAACTGTTATCTTTGTGTCAGTCAGAGGAGAGAGGGCTTAGGCCAGAAAGTTCTAGGATAAAAAGTCAGATCTTGGCTTAAGTGCCTACGGCCATGGTTCATGGATTCTTGCCCTATGCTCTGTGAGAGCAGCTATTTAGTCCTAGACATACATACAAGATTAGCAGGGCCGGGCTTCTGGGATGTTTTAGCATCTGACCTAGAATGCTGATTTGAGGATTCTTTGTCATTAGGCCACTGCTTCTAGAGTGTAGCTCCCTGCTCTTGGAGGGTTCATGTGTCTCCTTCAGTAGGGGATTGAAATTTGGAAGAGATTGGGATGGAACACAAAGCTAGCTCCTCCAGAAGGAATAGACACTTCCCAGAGTTCCCATGGCACAAGTTGGTCAGGACTTTGTAGTGCTTATTTCACATTTTGCAACACTGGTAGGACCGGAAGCTGTGTGCTCATCCTCGGCTGGAGATCTACCAGCAAGACCAGATCTATTTCGTGTGCCCACTGGCACGGCAAGGAGATTTCTACGTGCCAGAGGTGAAGGAGACAGAGCGGAAAAGTCGGGAGCTTGTGGAGGCCAATGACACCCAGATGGATGGCACAGGTACCAAAGGTGGAAGAAAGAGGGTGGGCCCTGCCCGGAGTCCTTCTCCTGCACATCTAAGAACAAAGTTAAGGTGGCTCCTCTGTCAGAGCTGTCATTGTAGGTAGACTCTACTTGGCAAAGGAAGAAAAGTGATACCTTACACCAGGACCCACATGCAGAATTGACTGTTCCCAGACATGTACATCCACATAGATGTGGACTCACACCTATTTTCCAGGTAACAAGACCCTGTCTGAATTCCCTTCAGATGTATTAGGAATACTAAACTATCCTCGGCAGATGGATAGAAGGCATCTGGGTGGGCTCATCAGGAAGTGAGACAGGACTAGGTTTAAAGGTAAGAAAGGAAGCAAGGTGCTCTCCTATCTCTAGTATAGGACTCATTCTAGAGCCCTTGTCACCAGAGCCAGCCCATGCCGGTAGCTAGAATGCCCCAGGTCCAGGCCCACAGGCCATTTGCCTGTTTCCAACACCCTGCTGTGATCTTGTGTGACACCCAGGGGCAAGAAACGCTATTGGTGACATGCCAGGTAATCCGAGGGGCCCGAACTTTTGACTGTTCCGTGATGTGAAAGTTTAGAGGTAACACAGGACTATGGGGAAAGGAACTGTCCTCCTTTACTTCTCTGGGAGTCTTTCTGCCCATCCAGTCTTCAACAGCCAAGGTCATTCTCGAGAGACATGTGTTGGCAGGGCTGATGCGGGGAGGGTACTGGGAGGCAATCTCTTCTCCCTTGGGGCTTGTGTCCAACATAGTTAACTTCATCTGCCACTTAATTACCTCCATGGGGTACTGCTCCCTTCTGCTTGGTAGTGCCCGGCAGATACTCTTCGTGCCCCCTACTGTGGGCACTGGACATGGCACAAGGTCAGCAAGCCCAGGAAGCCCCCAGAGTCAAAAGGAGGAGTGCCTTGACCTTCCTACAACCTTCCTCTGCTTCCTGCCTCCTTGGCCCACCCACCCAGTTCCCTTCCTTCCCAAACACTGCCTGCCAGGAGTGTTAAAGGGTGGCTTGGCACTTACTACATACAGCTGGCTGCAGCCACAGCTCCCACACCCCTGAGGTCCTTGGCCTGTCCTCCCCACCAGCCTACCCGCCTACTCCTTACTGTGGGTGCTGTGGGATCTGCCCACTTCTGACAGATGCTGTCCTAACTCCCAGGGCAGCCACTCTCCAGGTGCATGCCACTTACACAGCAATGCATGGTGGGTGCCTGGCCACCCAAGGCTTGGTCTGTCCCTTTTTGCCTCCCTGCTGGGGCCCTGACTTGGACTGGGAGGTGAAAGGGGGTGATTAGCTGCCTTGTGCCTGTTATTACATTGATGTATTATTTAGCTCCACAGAAGCGATGAATATTTGATCTCCTTGCATTGGCTGTTGGCAGAGGAAGAGGGAAGGGCTGGGTAAAGGTGGTAGCTTCACATCCCCAGCCCAGAAGCCCTGGGGATTTAGGTGCTCCTTTGCCTTGCCTGGGGCCCTCTTTTCGGAGACATAGGCTCGACAAAGGGACCTCCTCTGTAGGGCTGTGGGGAAACCATCCAGCCTTGAAGAGCTCCTCTGTAAGTAGTGTCCCTCTGTTCGTAGCAGCCGTCTTCATCTGATGATGTTTTGAACCTGAGCTGAAGGAGGCACTCCTGGGCTTTGTCCTCTGATCACTCTTAGCCCAGGGGTGGGAAGGGAAGGGGCTGGTCCCTATATCCAGGGGTCTTGGGTGAGCCATTAGGTGGGTAAATAGAACTTGACAGTAATGGGATCAGGGAGAAACTACCCCCTTCCTTTATGTCTTTTAGACCTGCAGCCCTTGGGACACTGATATCAATGTGAATGAATGAGGAACTAAAGTCCTGCCCCCAGGGGCAGTGGGGCTACCCCTAACTCACTGCTCCTCTGGCATCCTTCTGTGGTAGCCATACCAGAGGCTGCAGCAAAGACAGGACCAGGGCCAGCAGGCCTTCACTTTTAGGGCTCATCTCACCTTTGCTAGTAGGGTCCAGAAGGCAGAATAGATTAGTGAAGCAGACCCTTGTATTGCTTTACCCTTACCGTCCTATGCCATAGCTGAGGCTCAAGAGACATCTCTAGGCTAATGCAAATACCAAGAAGTCCCCAAACTGCTCCTGGCCCAGGCCCTTCTTACCATGGAGACAGGAACTGGGAAAGCCAGCCCACTCTCACCTTCCATGATGTTTAACAGCTTTGACAGCTGTCCCTCTTTACTGGACGTGTTGGCCATCTCCCAATCTGGAGTCCTGCATGTAGTAGGCCTGTGTGCTTTGTTTCTTGTTAACTACCTTCCACCTGTAATCACTGCCTCTGATTTGTAGAGATGGGCCAAGGGCCAGCTCCTGGACAGGGTATACAAAGGACCACTTACTTGTGAGATATGCTAGGGCTAGAAGGGGCAGATTAGAGAGCACCAGTGGTTGACCTGGTGGGTAAGGGTTCCCCTGGATTGACTCAAGCATATGAGGAGAAAATCCTAAAAATGCTTCATCCTAGCCATCTCTTTTTTGACTGGTTGAGTGTTTCTCAGTATTTTTTCATCCTCTTGCTTCAGCTCCTCCTTTATATGGGGATATAATGTGGTTAGGGGCAGGAGCCAGCTGGTGTCCTGAATATCACTGCTCCTTGGGCAGGCCTTTGTGGGGGCATGGACTGGAGACTAGTTCTCTTGGTCCTTTCTTCAGCCCTCCTGCCTCTTGGGCAATGTTCTGTAGCTGTCCCTGGACAAACCACTCCCAAGCCTGAAAATGAATGGTATTTGGGTCTCCTTTGTTCTACCCTCAGCTCCTCACCCTGGGGCTGAGTGGCCCTTAATGGATGTGGGGGTAGGGGTCAGTGGCTTTGTGAAAGTTCAGGGACCGGGAGCTAATTTAGGATAAGGAGAGAAGTGCATAGCCAGCTGCTCCTCTCGCCTGCTCTCTCTTCCACCCTGCAGACTCCCTTGGCTCTAGCAGTGCAGCCCCCATCAGGGCAGAGGGCAGAGAGCAGAGGGCAGCTGGAATGGGACTCCTGAGCCAAGGTGGCTCTATTATTCATGAGTAGACTGTGCATGCTCATTTCCTTGCCCTGGCCCTGAAGAGGGTACAGTTGAAATGATGTGGTAGTTGGCTAACCAGTGCTCCCTTGTCCTGGCTACAGGAGCTGACACAAGTGATACAAGTTCTGTAAGCCTGGAGGTTCGCCCTGGCAGCCGGGAGACGTCAGCCACCACATTGCCTCCCGGGGCAAGCACCCGCGGCTGGGATGACGGCGATACCCGCAGCGAGCACAGCTACAGTGAATCGGGTGCCAGTGGCTCGTCCTTTGAGGAGCTGGATCTGGAGGGCGAGGGACCGTTGGGAGAGCCCCGACTGAGTCCTGAAGCCAAGCCTCTGGGGGCTGCTCGGGAGCTCAGCACCCCTGAGAGGGGTGAGGAGTAGCCACGAGCCCTCAGCCCTCCTGTGGTGCATTTGCTAAGGAACTGAGCAAACTCTCCAGCCCTTTTTTCCCTTAACCTGCCTAGCTTGGGCTGGGAGTACCAGCAGCCTGAATTCTCCCACCCCAAGCCTAAACCTCCTCACTGTCCTTTTGGCTCCCAGGACCGAAGGAGCCAGAGACTGTTATCTGCACCAGCCTCCTGGGCTGCTGACTTTTTGCAGACTCATATTGGAGCTTCCAGAACCCAGAATAACAGAATAAAGTGAATTACTTTCTTGTTTCACCTGGATCTGAGTTGTGTATTTGTTTGTTGTATCTCGGTTTTTGTGGATTGACTGGGAATGGGCAGGAGCTCCCACACCCAAAAACAACATGACTGAGTACTCTGATCAGAGGGGTATTGGAGGCCCATTATTCCCTGCCCCATCACCCCAGTGGAGAGTCACCCCTGCATTGCAGCAGCCCTAGGGGCTCTCCTTGCTGCTGGAGAGCAGAGCAAGGAGTGCCCTCCGCATCTCAGGAGTAGGGATCTCACAGATTCTTTGTCTGCTTCCAAGACAAATGCCTTTGTGTCTGTAGCTTCAGTGTGCCCGTGCTCATGCTGGGACTCCCCAGCAGGTGAAGACGCCCCTGCTGGGCCTGCCAGTGCCTTTGTTCCTGGGCATGCGCACGTACACCATAGGTGAGGCCGTGTCCATGTGAGCTTCAGAATGTGACTGGTTGGGCATGGTTGTATATGTGTGTGGATGGCTGCTGGGCTATGTGTGTATGTTGCTGTTCTTTCTGTTTGTGGTTGCGTTTATAGGGATGTGTAAAGCTAGCTAGATGGAAGCATTTATGTGGGTTTTGTCTATAGACAGCTCGGTGTGGCTGTTTGTGTGTATGGTGTGTGCTTATGTGTAAAGTTGTATGTTTTACTGTGTCTCCATGTATAAAGCTGTGGGTGTAGCTGTGTGTCCATGATTACACATGGGATGGGCATGTTTGTGTGGCTGTGTGTTCATATGTATGCACTGCTGTGGCTATGTGGCAAAGTCCATGTGTGCAGTTGTATATATATGTGTGTATACACAGATTTTTGGGTGTTGTTCCATGTATAGTTATGGCTGTGCGTGTAGCTGTGTACATGTGTACAGCTATGTCCGTTTGGTGAAGTATGTCCTTGTGTGCCCAGCCAGGAGTACCCAGTACTGCATAGCTGAGTGTTGTGCCCCTGTGCTACAGTGGGATAGTGCAGCTTGCTCGCTGCAGGCCATGCAACCGGCTTCTTGTGCTGCTTCTGTGGACATCAACATCTGTGTACAGAGTCCCGTATGTTTGGTGAGGCTGCCTTGGTGAGTGGGCTGGAAGTGTGGCTGGGATCTCTCTGTGCGGTGTCTCACCTCAGCACCTCCTGCTGTCAATCCCTCTGCTCCAAGAGCCTGGCCCATCACTCACTCATCCCAGGGAGCAGTCGCTCTGAGCCAACCAAAGGGTGAGAGCAGCCGGTGGCAGAGCTGGATCTGGAAGACAGTATGTCTGTCTCCCCAGCTTTGTCTGACAGCTCTGAGCCCTCATCCCGCTGCCACCTTGTCTCCCGTTAGCGGTTGGGCCTGTCTGTTTGGGTTTGATGTGTCTGCTTTTGTTTAAAAGCCGTGGTCTTTACAGAGCAACGGGACATCCTGTTTCTGTGTCCAGGGAAAAGACCTATCCTTGTCATCCCACCTTCCCCAAATGCCACGTGCCCACGGAGGAGGTATCCAAGGAGTCTAGGTATAGTATTTCATTCACATATGTGAGATGACCTTGCTTCCACTGACACCTGTGTGTTGGGTAGGGATGCTGTGCCCTAGCGCTTGTTTAGGGTGTAGAGACGCTTGTCCAAATCTGAGCACAGACCTGCCCAGATCCTTCAGCACAGCCTGGCACTACAGAGCTTATCCTCCACCCCCTACCCAGGGGTGTCCTTCCCCATCCTGCTGTGGGAGGGAAGAGTCAGGAACATCTCAGAGCTGTCCTCCCTCTGCTCAAGCTCCTGCTCGGGCTCCAGCTCCCGATCCCTCCTACGCAGCAGCCAGTTCCTGGAGCCTTTCCTCAGCCGCTTTCCCTTGTCACCCCCACTCCCTGCCCTTCTCACCCCTAACCCTGCCTCAGCAGGCCCCTCAGGGTTGATCCCAGGCTCTTACCCTGAAGCCCTCTAACCCCATGGCCTGATACCTCTACTGTGAATGCCCTTTGGGCATAGGAGCGGAGATTCATGGGGGAGGGGCAGCAGCTTTAAAGGTCATCTGCGGGAAGGAAAGGGAGGCCCCATCCTCTGACCTCCCCCTCCTAATCTTTTCTTCCTAGTGACTCAGGCCTTAGCGCTTACATGGGGCCTGTCTACCAAGTAGACTGAGCTGCAGTCACTGGGTGGAGAGAATGGGTGGGAAAACAGGGGCCAGACTTGTGGCAACAAGCCAAGCACTCCATCTGCCTATGTACCTAACCCCTTTACCTATGCCCGTGTTAGCTCTCAACCTCAAGGTCCACCTCATACTCTGTGGCATATAGGAATCCAGAAGACTGTATGCTCAGTCTGACAGCGCAGTGACCTTCCCAGGCCAGTGCCTCACACCCTGCTCCTGCCGGGTGGAAGTCTGACTGACGGGCAGAGGGGGCTGAGAGGCACCTGCTCCAGCGCAGAGTGGGTGCGCCCGGGGATTCAGCACCACACGCTGGACAGCTCCAGGCCCTGCGGACCTGTCAAGAGCCGGCTCTGCTGGAGGCTGCTGGAGGCGCTGGGCTAGGAACCCCCCCAAGAGGTCCGGCAAAGCGGGAGGTACAGGCCGAATTGGGGCGGGGGGGTTGGGGGGGTCCAGAGGAACGGAGGAGGGGCTGGGGGCGGGCCAGGGCCGGGGGCGGGGCAGGCCGCGATTGAAAGCGGCAGGGCGGGCCGGCAGAGAGCGCAGAGCCTGCGAGAGAGCCAGCAAGCGGGAACCGGGAACCGGAGCCCCGCGCCAGAGCTGGGCGCGCCAGGTAGGGTTAGCCTGTGGTGCCGTGGTCACTGCCAACCTTTTTAGCCCTGACCCCACATCCCGGAGCCCCCGCGGGTCCTCGAGTTCTGGAGCACCCGGGCTGAGGCGTCCAGACAGCGCTTTTCTGGGAGCTCCGGGAAGCGGGAAGACCGTCCCGGGCACCCCGCCTTTCTTCCCAAGAGAATGCACACCCTGCATCGCGCTTTCCAGTTCCTCCTGCTCCAGCGTCCTCAGGTCCTTCTTTCTGTCTGTGCCTCTGTCTTTGTTTCAGCCTCTCAGGCTCGCTTGCCCTCTCATCAGATTTTTATGGTCCTGCCCTGTCGTTTCTGGACTCCCAGGTTCTTTCCCCCTTGCCTGCCTCAGCTTTCATTAGGGCCTCCCCTGGGCTTCTGCCCCATCTGTGTTAGTCTTCACTCCTGGTTCTCTCTCCTGTTTGCCTGGCTGAGCTGCTTCTTTGGGGTCCTCCTGCCCTGGCACCAGCAGGCGGCTAGTCCTGTGAAAAGCCTTAGTCTCTTTGGCCAGGATAGGGGGTCCTTGAACTAGTTGCTGTCCTCTTTAGCTGTAGTTTCCTTTCCAATCCTGGGGAAGGCTTTGTCCCTCTCCCAGTCTGCATGATCTCGAGAGCCTGCCTATGTAGGGTTAATGTAAGGTGGAGGATGAGGTACAGGTGATAAGATGCAGAGCTGATGGGAGGGGATCTCTAAGGTCGGTCAAAGGCTGAGAAGGGGAAGGCTGGAAATGACTGCCAGGCTTGGAGTGAGTGAAGAGAAACAGAGACATCAAGTCTCCAGCAGCTTCCTACGTAAAGCTAGGGCGTCCACAACTCAGCTCCGGCACTGTTCAGCGGTCTCCAGGTTAATTGCTCCCCATCTGTGATACACACATATATCCATATCTATTTACTCTGCTGACTGAAGACCTTTAACTACATGGTTCCTTCTCTCCACCTTGCTGTCTCACTGGGCTTAGGGTCTCCATTCCTTTCTCAGTCAGGAGACTTTGGGGGCTGGCCCTTTAAGAGCCAAAGTCTAGGACCCTGGGTGTGTTCACGTAGGCTTCAGGTTCTCTTGGGCTGGAAACTATCCCATAGAGATGCTTCCTCCCTGTGGTGGGCCTTCCAATGCCCCGTTCTGGAAATCCAAGGCTCAGATGAGAGCCAGAGCCCTGAGTGTGTCACTGCCGTGGCCTCGGCTGCTACGGTATTGATCTCCTAGGTTTGTGTAGGCCCTTTGGTTTGTGTAGGGTTTGGCAATGGCTGGCCCCCCTGCTCTCTGCCTGGGCCCCCATTCCCACCCTCCCTGCCCTCTGCTGAATTTAGTTGGGTTACAGAGCCTATCTCTAGCCAAGATTAGGGCAGAGCTCAGAGACAAACCTAGGGGGGTAGCCCAGGAGCTTCTCAGCCGAGTTAGTGGTGCCACCTCCTCACGACTCCTGAGTACCTGGGAAGGGGATATGGGGAGTAACAGGGTCAGAGGGGAAGCTGGAAATAAAGGGGACAGCTGCTCTCTGGTTCCACTCCTCCCTGTTTGTCTGTCTCTCTGTCTCTCTGCAGGAGCTGGGCCCCTTCTCATCTCTCTTCCTGTCTGTCCTTTCCTGGCCCGTTTCCTCCTCTCTTTGCCTTTGCTGCTTCTATCCTCATCCCTTGAAGACCCTGGGCGGCTGGACCTAACCATCCCTTTGGGGGCCATGGGATCACTGCTTGGGTTTCTGGCGCTGCTGCTGCTGCGGGGTGCTGTGGCTGAGGGCCCGGCCAAGAAGGTGCTGACCCTGGAGGGGGACCTGGTGCTGGGTGGGCTGTTCCCAGTGCACCAGAAGGGTGGCCCAACAGAGGAGTGTGGTCCTGTTAACGAGCACCGTGGCATACAGCGCTTAGAAGCCATGCTTTTTGCACTGGACCGGATCAACCGCGACCCCCACCTGCTCCCCGGCGTGCGCTTGGGTGCACACATCCTCGACAGCTGCTCCAAGGATACACACGCCCTGGAGCAGGCGCTGGACTTTGTGCGTGCCTCCCTTAGTCGTGGCGCAGACGGCTCACGCCACATCTGTCCTGATGGCTCCTATGCCACCCATAGCGATGCTCCGACAGCCATCACCGGTGTCATAGGTGGCTCCTACAGTGATGTCTCCATCCAGGTATGTGGAAACCACCCAAATGGGTACTAGGAAGAGGCTGGAAAGGGTGAACCAGCATTCCCAATGAGTAGGGACTTCCTGGGTGAGTGCAGTGGGAAGGGGCACCATGCATTTTTCTTTCAGTAGTTTCTTACAAAAGGGCAAGAAAGTTCTCTGGCCGTAGAATAGGGTTGGTTTCTAGAGAATGTGGAAGAGAAACTCCTTTTAGGGAAAAGGAGAGGAAACAGAATCATCCTGTTACACACACACACACACACACACGCACACACACACACAAACACACACGTATACACCTGATATTAAATGATGTTCCAAAAGGCTTATGAAGCAGCCTCTGAAATCAGCTTCCAGGACCGAATCCTGAGTCCCCATTGTACTAACTGCACGACTCTGGGGCAGGTTCTTCTTCTTCTTCTTCTTCTTCTTCTTCTTCTTCTTCTTCTTCTTCTTCTTCTTCTTCTTTCTATGTCTCAGCTTCCTCTTTATGAAACAGGATTAATAACACTTTCTACTTTTAGGTTCGTAGTAGAAATTTAATGAGATGATGAGCCTGTACCAAAGAGCCTGGCAGGTCATAAGGGCATAGTCAATATGAGCTGCTATCAGCATTAACCCATTTTATAGACAAGGAAACAGCTTTAGAGGGAAGCAGGTCATAAATCAATGTGGTGGTAAAGAGGGAGCATGAAATCCTGGCTCTCAACCTATGCTGTCAGATCCTTTCTGTTTGGACTTTACAGAGCAGACAGAATCCAGAAGCAGCCAGCGGGGGGTGGGGGGGCAGGAGGAAGAGAAGTTGGGTGAGAGTGTAGATGGGAAGGGTACCCTAAGAGCTTCAGGTGATGCAGAATTTGAGGGAGGGGGGAGGCTAGAGACACCACCACTTGTCCTTCCACAAGGGGTCAGCAGAGGGTGCTCCTGATAGGCTCCAGCTGTAGAGCCAGCCTAGACTCTGTGTGTGTGTGTGTGTGTGTGTGTGTGTGTGCGCGCGCGCGCGCGCTCTGGACTGCACTCTGGGCTCACTTGGCTGCTTTGGCCTGGGTGAGCTCTTCCCTCTTCATGACTGGGTCCACTCTCACCCATGTCCTCTCCTGTCTGTGTCCAGTATAGGTGCAGGGAGACCAGAGCAGGGGCTGGGGGCAATCTGGGGAACCTTGGTGAGGACCTCAGTTTCCTTAGGAGACTGGCAGAGTTCATTGCCATTGAAGTGGGCTTTACACCACTGACCTGGGATGACTGTGTAGGAGAGACGAAGCCGAATCAGGAACCATGAAATGCAGATGGAACTAAATTATTTATCTTGCTAATCCCAGCTTCTAGAGGTGGTTTCGGTGGCTCCTTGGACAGGTGTGGCTAGGCCAGCGTCTGTATCTGTAGCCCTGGCTTTGACAGGGATGGATGGGTAGCCCCCTATGTCTGTCTTTAGGGTGCTTTACCAGCAACCGCCTTTTCACACCGTTTTCTCCAGGGCCCCGTGCATGCCTCTAGAAGCAGAATCTCCTTAGCCTCCTAAGCCACCTCTTTCTCTAGCAGGGCCACCCTTCAGAGTCAGGCTGCTTCTTTTCTCCGGGCCAGCTCAGCAGGGGCACAGCCTCAGTCCATAGGTTACACTGATCCTCATTATGACTCTACCTCATTCAAGCCCTTCACAGATCCCCTGTCAGCTCTCACATGCTGGACACTGAAGCCTCCACATAGATCATTTCCAACTGCTTAGCAGCTCGTGGTTCAAGCGCGAGAGCCCAAAGCTCAGGGAGAATTTTGTTAGAGGCGCACGGAGGGAGAAAATGTGTGAGAGGATAGAAATTTGAACTCTAGACCCTCAGAGCCATATCCCAATTGCAGGGTCTTAGGCCTCTCCTGTAGGGCCTACACTTTTCATTTACCCACCATCCTCCAAGCTCTCCGATGAACCCTGTTCTCATGGCCATAGGAACCAAAGGTTAAGAAATGGGATGTTAGCTGGGTGTGGTGGCACACACCTTAAATCTCAGCACCCAGGGAGTCAGAGGCAGGGGGATTGCTGTGAGTTCCAGGACAGTCTGGTCTACAAGATGAGTCCAGGACAGCTGAGGCTACATACACAGAGAAATCCTGTCAAAAAAGAAAGAAAGAAAGAAAGAAAGAAAGAAAGAAAGAAAGAAAGAAAGAAAGAAAGAAAGAAAGATGGGGTGTGAGGCAGTGATAGAGCAGAGAGCCCCATTCATTTCAGGCTTAAGCAACCAGTAGAGACCAATTTGGGCTTCCAGGCCATGGGACCCGTGGCTCTAGGCCTTTCTTTCTGGGTGACATTTCTCTAACCTCCCATGAAAATCAGCACTAAAGAAGGGCCACCTGCACCAAAGAAAGAGCAAGACTGGCATCTTCGAGTATCCCAGATGTCGCCCTGCATCTCTCTATGCTGGCACAGCCAGTGCCAATCTCTCTCCGCTCTAGGCTTTGCTTGGTTCCCCTGCCCTGCATCTGGTTCAGGTGCAGCTCATGGCCCCTGGGGTTCTCCCTCTCAATCCATAGGGAGGAGAGAGAGCTGCTGTCCCCAGGCAGAAGGCACATCGAGTTCAGACTTGGGGTCTTCAGATAGGGGCCCTCAGAACTGACCCGTGGGCACTAGGTCCCCAGGTTCCACAGGTGTGGAGGACGCGCTTGATACTGGTGCCTGTTCACCTGGTCTCTGACGTCTGCGCTCCCTACCCTTGCCCAGGTGGCCAATCTGCTGCGGCTGTTCCAGATCCCACAGATCAGCTACGCTTCCACCAGCGCCAAGCTGAGCGACAAGTCCCGCTACGACTACTTCGCCCGCACCGTGCCCCCGGACTTCTTCCAAGCCAAGGCCATGGCTGAGATCCTCCGCTTTTTCAACTGGACCTACGTGTCTACGGTGGCGTCCGAGGGTGACTACGGCGAGACGGGCATCGAGGCCTTCGAGCTCGAGGCCCGGGCGCGCAACATCTGCGTGGCCACTTCGGAGAAGGTGGGCCGGGCCATGAGCCGCGCGGCCTTCGAGGGCGTGGTGCGAGCCCTGCTGCAAAAGCCCAGCGCCCGCGTCGCGGTGCTCTTCACCCGCTCCGAGGACGCCCGGGAGCTGCTCGCAGCCACCCAGCGCCTCAATGCCAGCTTCACCTGGGTGGCCAGCGATGGCTGGGGCGCCCTGGAGAGTGTGGTGGCCGGTAGCGAAGGGGCTGCCGAGGGCGCCATCACCATTGAGCTGGCCTCCTACCCCATCAGTGACTTTGCCTCCTACTTCCAGAGCTTGGATCCCTGGAACAACAGTCGGAATCCCTGGTTCCGGGAGTTCTGGGAGGAGAGGTTCCGCTGCAGCTTCCGGCAGCGAGACTGTGCAGCCCACTCCCTGCGGGCCGTGCCCTTTGAACAGGAGTCTAAGATCATGTTTGTGGTCAACGCAGTGTATGCCATGGCCCACGCTCTGCATAACATGCACCGTGCCCTCTGCCCCAACACCACCCGTCTCTGTGATGCCATGAGGCCTGTCAATGGGCGCCGCCTCTACAAAGACTTCGTGCTCAATGTCAAGTTTGATGGTAATAGTTCTGGCCAGGGTCCGTTAGCTTGCTGGCCTTCAGGTTCCATTACTTGGCTAAGAAAGCAGGATGTGACATGAGGACAGTCGGGAACTGTTTCGGTTAGGACCAAGGGACCATAGGTGGGGGACCCCAGATGGAGTGAGGGCTGAGGTTCCATTTTATAAGAATCTTCCAGAAAGTGGAATCTTGATCGGTCCTGACTCTAGGATCCCTGGCTATTGCTTGGACATTACCCTCTAGCTCTTGGCTCTTTATCTGGCTAGGGGAACCCAAACAATTCTCAGGCAAAGAGTCCCAAGCAGGGTAGATTGAGAGTGAAGCATGGGGAAGATTTCCTATATTTGGGTGAAACTTCTGTTATTAATCTTGATGGCTTTTTTAAAAAACATATTTAGCTCATGCTATATAGCCTAGGCTTGCCTCCAGCTCACTGTGTGGCCCAGGATAGTTTCAAACTCATAGCAATTCTCCTGCCTCAGCCTCCCAAGTGCTGGAACCATAGGTGTGCTCCACTCCACTTGTCCCCGTCGTGACGTTTCCATCCAAAGCAGCCAAAGTGTTCTCAAAGCAAAAATTAAAGTAGCCGTTTTAAGAAGAGCAAGAGCCTCGAAACCACCGTGCTTCGCTTCAGGAAGAATCTTTGAGGGTGCAGTGGGAGAAGCCACCATGACTCACAGAGCGCAGGGTCACAGGCCAAGACTTAGACCAAGAGGACAGTTGGCCTCAGCATCCTGGTAGTGGAGAGGGTACCTTTGTGGGTTCCAAAGTCTGGGGGTGCTGATCGCTTATCTAAAATGGCATAGAATTTCCAAGTAACCTTTACTCACCTTCTTGTTGGCTTACGTGATCATTCGTGTCCCAGACATCCAACTTGGGTCATCAGGCTTGACCGCAAGCACCTTTACCTGCTGAGCCATCTTACTGGCCCACGACGGAATGTTTAAAATAATTGTTTCTGCTAGGTATAGTGCCTCATGCCTGTAATCCCAGAGCTGGGGGGGGGGGGGGCGGTGCTAATGCAAGGGCATGACTGTGAACTCAAGGCCAATCTGGGCTACGGAGTGGGACCTTCTCAAAATATTTGTGAAGGGGGTGGGAGTTAGCTAGCTCTGTAGCTGTGGAACTTGTGTTAAACATTGTTCCAAGACTGGACACACCGGAGCTATGATTGGACCAGGCAGAGGGTTGGGGTTAGGGTCTGGGGTCTGATGGACTTAATGTTGGAGAAAAGCCATTTTCAGCTTGCTGGGCCTGGTTGGGTAGAGTTAGATTGTGAGAACTGGGAGTCTAGGTAGAAGAAATAGGGGCCGGGCATTCGGGGATTGAAATTCAGACTGCTCACTTATCAAGCCCTCAGTATCTGTCTGGAAACCTGATTGCTCACTGGAAGGGGGTGGCTGTAGTCCTGGCTCTTGAGCCTGGCTGGGTGGCAGTAAGCTAGGGGGCAGAGAGTGGCAGTGGCCATCCTGTGGAACGCTCTGGTTGCAAGTGGCCACTGAGGTTAGGATTCAGTTTGCAAAGGACCAGTTAAGACTGGGGCTGGGCTGGGGTTAATGGACTGTTGCAGCTAGTGGACAGCTTGGGCTTTGGGATCTCTCGTTTACATTTTTGGGAGAGAACTACGTTATGATAAAGTTAGAGTTTGAAGACTAAGGTCTAAGATTGCAAGCCATAACGGGATTGGTGCAAGCACACTTGGGGCTTGGGATGAGCCTGAGGTTGGATGTTGGCGTCTAGGGTCATAGTTTGCTATTAACTTGCCTTTTGGAAAAGTATCTGGGGCTAAAATAAAATGGGCTTCGTTGTGGAATGAGGTGGCCTTAGCTGTGGGGTTCAGGTTCCGTCTGAGGGTGAAGGTTGAGGTCACATAACTCACCAGTCTCACCTCCTCTTCCCTTTCTCCTTCACGCCAGCCCCCTTCCGCCCAGCGGATACTGACAACGAGGTCCGCTTTGACCGCTTTGGTGATGGTATTGGCCGCTACAACATCTTCACCTACCTGCGGGCAGGCAGCGGGCGCTACCGCTACCAGAAGGTAGGCTACTGGGCAGAAGGCCTGACCCTGGACACCAGCCTCATCCCGTGGGCCTCCCCGTTAGCTGGCCCTCTTCCTGCCTCTCGCTGTAGTGAGCCCTGCCTTCAGAATGAGGTGAAGAGCGTGCAGCCGGGGGAGGTGTGCTGCTGGCTCTGCATCCCCTGTCAGCCCTATGAGTACCGGCTGGACGAGTTCACCTGTGCTGACTGTGGTCTTGGCTACTGGCCCAATGCCAGTCTGACCGGCTGCTTTGAGCTGCCCCAGGAATACATCCGCTGGGGGGATGCGTGGGCAGTGGGACCTGTCACCATTGCCTGCCTAGGCGCCATGGCCACCCTCTTTGTGTTGGGTGTCTTCGTGAGGCATAACGACACGCCTGTGGTCAAGGCCTCTGGTCGGGAGCTTTGCTACATCCTGCTGGGAGGTGTCTTCCTCTGCTATTGTATGACCTTCATCTTCATTGCCAAGCCTTCCACAGCCGTGTGCACCTTACGGCGCCTCGGTTTGGGCACTGCCTTCTCTGTCTGCTACTCGGCCCTCCTCACCAAGACCAACCGCATCGCTCGCATCTTTGGCGGGGCCCGGGAGGGAGCCCAGCGGCCACGCTTCATCAGCCCCGCTTCGCAGGTGGCCATCTGCCTGGCACTTATCTCAGGCCAGCTGCTCATTGTTGCTGCCTGGCTGGTGGTGGAGGCACCGGGCATAGGCAAGGAGACAGCCCCTGAACGGCGGGAGGTGGTGACGCTGCGCTGTAACCACCGGGACGCAAGCATGCTCGGCTCACTGGCCTACAACGTCCTCCTCATCGCTCTCTGCACGCTATACGCCTTCAAGACCCGCAAGTGCCCGGAGAACTTCAATGAAGCCAAGTTCATTGGCTTCACCATGTACACCACCTGCATCATCTGGCTGGCATTCCTTCCCATCTTCTATGTCACCTCCAGCGACTATCGGGTGAGCGTCTGTGACAGAATTAGGAGGGGGTGGAACCCTGGACCCACGCTTTCCGGCTCTCTCATTTTATCTACTGTTAACTCTGAAGCTCCAAGAAGCCAAAAGGACCCCAGTGAAAGGTTAAGGAGAAAGAAAGCTTGGAGAAATGTCCAGGGAGGTGGGGACTCGAGAGAGGGTGAGTGGTGTGTGTGTGGGGCGGGGGGTGTCAGGACTGACGTCATCCTCTAACGTGGGAGAAGTTGGAGTTGCAGAAGTATGGTTCCAGAGAGTGCAGGCCGGGCCTTGTTCCACCGGAGGGTCGTTTGGAGATGGAGGAGGGGACGGTCAACAAATGAAGAACGGCAAGGGGAGCGGGAGGAGATGCAGGAGGAGGGCTGAGGAAAATGAGCATAGGTGACAACAGTACTCCTGGTGGTGGCTTCAAGCAGAAGGTTCCAGCTGGCACCGAGAGTCTCAAAGGATAGCCTGAGCTCCAACAGGCAACAGCTGCTTCAGATGAGATAGCCCAGGAAGGTCTGTGAAGACAGGTGGGCTGAGCCCTGACTAATAAGGATCATCTTGGTTGATCCTCAAGATTCAAGTAAACGCCAATGCTCTTGTGATGACGTAGAGACTTAGGGAGAGCTAGAGCCCTGCTCCCCAGTCACTCAGCAGGAGTCCAGAGCACCATGAAAGGAACAGGGAAGTTGTGGATGGGGAGGGATGCACGTGTGGGCAACGTGTGTGCATGTTCTAGCTGTGCCAGGGTGTGTGTGCACATGCTTGTCGATGCATAAGGGGCTGTGTGTGCTCCTTCTCTGCATACTCCCTACCACACACCCACCCACCCACACCCCCCACACACACACTGCTATGCACGTGTCTATACAACTGGACTCCATACCTGCCCCCCTTGCACACATACACATGCAGGAATACACGCACCATTTCATGTTCTCAGCACAGCTGGGTGTGTTCTGTGTGCCTCGGAAAATGATTAACTAGGGCTGGCACTGGGATGGTGATCATCGTTCAGGCTGGGCCGAAGGCCTGTTCAGTGGATTCTTAACCATCTTTCCCCACCTCAGCCTAGGCAGGAGTCGTAGACCCGGGCCCGGAGCCCTTGGAATATCTTCTTTGACCTGTGCGTGCTCCTCCTCTCGCCCCTCGCAGGTGCAGACAACCACCATGTGCGTGTCGGTCAGCCTCAGCGGCTCTGTGGTGCTCGGCTGCCTCTTCGCCCCCAAGCTGCACATCATCCTTTTCCAGCCACAGAAGAATGTGGTGAGCCACCGGACACCCACCAGCCGCTTTGGCAGTGCTGCCCCGAGGGCCAGCGCCAACCTCGGTCAAGGTTAGCATCGTGCACCCTCCCCGCTGGCTCCCCTCTCCTGCCCAGGCTCCCAGACGTGAAGTCTGCTCCCCAGGTCACTGAGATTCCTTATCTGGGGCTGGGGTGCTCTCAAGAGCACATTGCACACGAGAGAGAGAGAGGCCTGCTTCTCTCGCTGCCTCTTGGGCCAGCCCCAACCTCTGGCTACCTTTTGCTAGGGTCTGGATCCCAGTTTGTTCCCACCGTCTGCAACGGCCGGGAGGTGGTGGACTCAACAACGTCGTCGCTCTGAAGACCCCTCACTCCTGCCCTGACATGGCTGCTCCCGAACCCAGTGTAGACCCTCTTCCTCGGCCAGGAGGAAGTTGGCTGGAGCACTGCAATAACGCCCACCCCACATCCGCCCCCAACGTCACTTCCCCACCTACCGGCTTCCCCAGCCCTTTAGGTCAGGAGCCGGAGTCCTTAGCTGGGGAGCCTCTGCAATGGCCGCCAACTGCCCTTGTAGCAATGTCTCTTATTTGCCCAGGCCTGGGACTCAGAAGGGACAGAGTCGGTGTCTGTCGTGTTCTAGAACGACGTGGCTATAGCAGGCCCAACCCCCATGCAAAGGTGCTTCCAGTCCAGCCCCTGCCCCAGGCCTTTTTAATTTTTTTATAAGTTACTCTGGGATACAGAGAGAGGATGGTTACTGTGGGAATCTTTCCCTCCCCTCCCTACCCAGGAGTTTATCCCATGGTTTATTTTGTATTATCTGTAAATAAAGTGTCTTTATTTAGACATTTTTGAAATTTTATTGTCTAAGACAGGGTCCATGTGTATGCCAAGCTGGCCTCAAACTTGCCTCATGCGTAGCTGAGGATGACTCTAAACTTCCGACCTGCCTGCCTCCACTTCCCAGGGCCTGGGATTACAGGTGGGCATCACCATGCCTGGTCCTTTCTTGTTCATTTGTTCTTTTGAGACAGGCTTTCTCTGGGTCGCCTTGGCTGTCCTGGACTTGCTCTGTACACTGAACTGGCCTCTTGAACTCACAGAGATCCGCCTGCCTCTGCCTCTCAAGTGCTGGAATTAAAGGTGTGTGTCACCACACCTGGCGCCACTATGCCTGGTTCTTTGTGTAGGCAAGGCAGCGTGCTAGCAGCTGAGCTACATCTCCAGCCCGTATCTTTTTGTTCTTAGTTATTATTGTGTGTACATGGTGTTTTGCCTGGATCCAGAGTTTCTTTTTTTGTTTGTCTTTTTTGTTGGTGGTGATGCTGGTGGTAGATTTTATTTGTGTGTGTGTGTGTGTGTGGGTGGGTGGGTGGGTGGTTTGAGACAAGGTCTCACCACTCTCTGTGTATCCCTGGGCCAGGCTAGCCTCTGTGAACACGGCATGCCTGGGGTCCAGAAGACACGCACACCTTTCATCACTGTCTCTGCCTCCCAATTGCAGTGATGAAAGGTGTGCGTGTGTTCTGGACCCCAGGCTCTTTGACCACTAAGGCAAACCCAACACTGTTTTATATGGAGGAGGAAAAGGGGTCAAGCAGCCTCCATTAAAGGAGCCATTGAAGATTAGTCAGCACCTTCTAGAATTATCTGTTCCTCTAGGATGGCTTTTCTCACCAGCCCAGCCTACAGGACTGTGTGGGAAGTGAGGCACTGACAGTGGAGTTTTCATGACTGGCTGACTGGAATTTGGACAAGCCAGAGATAGGGTAAGTGTTTGATTACAAAAAGGAAAGTAGTAACAGGCATGGGACTAAATGTGGCCTGTTCACAGATACATACAAAGCCAGAAAGGGGCCCACAGGGAAGGGGTGGGGCAGGGGCACAGACACTGGGGATGGAGAGGCCATCTGCAGATGTCTTCAGAAAAGGGTCCTTTCCAACCTCTGAAGGACTTCTGGCCTGAAGGATCGGTGGCCGAACCCAGCAGGCCTCAGGTGTCTCCCGTGTTTGCCATCGTGGAGCTCACCAGTAGAGGGCTCCTGCTGCCCAGCCTCAGCTTCTGCTCCCAGGGCCGGCCTCAGCATCCTCCCATGGCCTAGAGGATGCTAAGCTGGAAGAACATGGCTCCTACAGGCAGGGAGTCGGTAGCTCACAGGAACAGAGTCCTGTGTGAGAAAACCAGCCAGAATGAACTAATTTGCATCAGTGGGCTGGTGAGTCTCTGGAAATTTGAGTTAACAATTTAAAAAAGTGGAAACAAAGATGAAAAAGAGGCAACCTCAGGTATAGTTTCTCCTCAGCCAACCTGTGGGAGAGAGGGATGATAGAAAAATGGTCTCTTCAGCTAGCTGTAGAGGTCACAAACTAAAAACGCTTTTTCTTTCTTTCTTTTTCTTTTTCTTTTTTTTTCAAGTATAGATATATGTCTCACGCAGTATTTGGGAAATACCTATATGCTAAAAGGCTTTGTTTCTTAGATAAGATAATAACTTTTTCTCATTTAACCTGGGCCGCTTGTATTTTCACCAGCTCATATTGCTGAGATGACTCGGATAGCTGGAATAGAGGTGCTGGTCTCAGAGAGCCCAGGCTTGGTCCCAGGAGCTGGGCGCCAGGGTATCTGGAGTAGCCACCTCTGTTTCCAATATGCTGTTGTTTTTTTTTTTCCTGAATCTTCCTGCCATGCTCCATCTAGGGTGCATTTGATTTCACCTGGGAAGGCTCAGAGCGCCCTTGTTTGTGTCACTCAGGAATTTTCCTTTTAAAGCAATCAGATAAAAAATAGTATAGGTATTAATGGGACTTAGTATTGCTATCTGTTAGTCATGAGCACACAGCTAGACGATTACCAAGGGTATCTTTTGGTGAAGAATCTATCAGTGCCACCATCTAAGGGAAGAAGAAGTTCCACCATCTAGGAACCTGGAAACACAGAAACTGGGTGGAGAATTCTCTACATCCTTCTTCCCCTTGCCGTCCACCAACCCCTGCCCTTGCGGGTATAAGCTTTGTGACTACAGTCCGTGGCTACCGCCTGCCACCTTGTAGTGCTGTGGCAGTGAATCTTTGTGTGTGTGCACACACTCAGGGACATGCACACGCACACTGAGGTCTTGGGTCACTTGTGATGTCATTCCTCAGGAAATGTCCATCTGACTTAGGGAGACAACTTAACCTAAACATCACTGATTATAAGCTGGTAAGTCCCAGGACCTGCCTGTCTCAGTGTTTCCAGCGCTGGGATTACAAGCCCAGCCACCATATTGGCTTTTGACATGGGCTAAGGATTGAACCCAGGCCTTCATGTTTGTGTCACCAACACTTCCCTGGCTGCACTATCTCCCCAGCCCCATGGGCATTGAATCTTGGGGTTTGCCCATCAAGACCAGGCCATGTCATCTCTCACCCTGAGCCCCACTTCCAGTCCTCAGTGGCCCAGGTTTATGTCTCTCTTATTCTTCTCTCCAGTGCCACGTCCCATATCCCACATCCCTCAGAGCTTGACATCTCTTCTTGAAAAGGGACAGGAGCACAGGGCTGTCTGGGTTTGTTTATGCTAAACATGGAATCCTCAGTGCAGCCTGCTCATTCTGGGGTCTGAGGACCAGATAGACCAAACATTTGTGATTCATCCCTGGAAATGTCCACCATGGTGAGCTGACCACCTGAATGTCATCACTGAATCTTGAAGAGTCAGAGTTTTCACGTGTGGGTGTCTCACTGATGGCTTTGTTCAAAGACACTCCCAGCTCTACATTGGTCCTGTATCTGTCCCTTGCATTGGTCCTGTGAAAACAGCAGAGAAGCCCTTCATCCTGCCTTGTGGACCTGCACCTTACTCAACCACAAGTCACAGAACTTGTGGGAGGGAGGCTCAGGCATCTCTTGTCCACAGCCCTGGCACGGCAGAGTAGGGAGATGGTCACATCACCAGGGCAGATCTGATGATGGATGCTTCCCAACATTTGAACCCTGTCCAGGAGCACAGCCTTGAGACATCATCTCCAAGATTGGGATGGGGGTAACAACATACTGGATAAAGATGTGAGGGTCAAAAAGAATAGCAAGGGGTCAGGGATAAGACCCAAACTCTTCTACCCCTCCCCCAGCACCCAGGGAGAACAATTCACTGGGTGGCACCCAGGTGCACGCACCTTCCCCGTGCTGTCCCATTCCAACTAAGCGGTCTTGACTCCTCTGCCAGTGGGAAGCTCACTGGAGGGAAGGGAAAGGAGGTTTTGTCAAGGGCCTCAAACCCCTCTGAAAGGGTCTCCACACCGAGCCTCAGCAGAGAAAGAAAAAGAACCTCCTGCCCCTGTTCCCAAAGGCCAGTTAAATCATGACAAGCTCAAGTGTTTTTAGTCCCAGGAAGAGGCAAGTTCTGGGGACAGTAAAGCGATGAGAAAGTGAGGGAGGGAGATGGGGAAGGTGTGAAAGTAAGAGGAAGAAAAAAATATGAAACTCTGAGGGCTCTTACCAAGATGTCAGTACTGATGATGATGGTGGTGGTGATGTCGATGATGATAATGGTGGTAATGGTGATGATGGTAGTAGTGATGATGGTGATGATGATGGTGATGATGATGGTGCTGGTGATGGTGGTGGTGATAGTGATGGAGGTGGTGGTAATGAGGTGATGATGGTGTTGGGATGGATTTGATGATGATTAATGATTGAGATAGCATTTCATTATGTAGCCCTAACTGTCTTGGAATTCTCTATGTATGCCAGGCTAGCCTTGAACTCAGAGATCTGCCTACCTCTATTGCCTGAGTGCTGGGATTAAAGAATGCTCCACCATTCCTGGCCTAGGATTGCTTTTTTTTTTTTTAAGAGAAATTACTTTTTCTATTATATGCTCCCTGTAAACAGTTTAAGCCTTGCATAAAAGTAAAAAGAAAATCAAAGTATTACCTCAAGTTTCATGATTCAAATATAACCGTCATTAACATTTCTGGTACAGCATGCTAGACATATTTCTATGCATTTTTACAGATAGGAGAGATAGAAATACTCTCATAAAAATGGGATCATGCCATATGTCTATTTTTTTTAGTGGATGTAATTTTACTTGACTCTAATTGAAGAAAATGAATCTGAAGTAAAATTGGAAGGAATTCTTGAACTTTGCATACATTTCTTCACCACAGAAGATGCTCTCCTCCCAGAATGAGCCCTCTAAGCCTAAGAAAAGAGCTGGTGTGACATTTGAAGGCAAACATTCCTCCAGGCTCCAGAATTTGACCCGTTGTCAACCTTCTTGCAGTCTTAAAGGAATGACTCACCTTCAGAGGCATATTGAGGGTTCTCCTGGTCCACATACACAGAACACCGGGACAAGCCTGCCCATCCTGTTATTCTGGCAGTGATGCCGTAGTCAACAGTGGAAGTGAGGCAGGCTGGGATTTCATCACTGTGGAGGAATGGTCTCCCATCTCACAGTGTCATGCCTCTTCTGATGCACTCCAGAGACTGGAGAGTTCTATCACTTCCCTTCACATCGCTGGTCTTTCATGAATTAATTTCTTGGTGTGGCATGAGGTGAGAGTCAATGTTAATCTCCCCGCACAAATACTCGATGATCCAGTGTTTGCAGACTGAGGTGTCTCAAATTGCTCGGACAGAAATGGACAGCCCTGATTCTGGGCTCTATTGTGTCTTGGTGATCTACGGGTTTGTCCTAGCAACACCCCCTTGTCAGAATCCTACAGCTTTAGAGTAAGTCTTCAGATGAGGGTGCTTAGGCTCTTTGGCTTTCTGCTCTCCCTACCTAAGACTGCCTTGGTCTTTTCAGGTCTTTACATTTCAACATAAATTTTCATACCAGCCCTTCGAGCTTTGGGGGAAAAATGAATTTATAGACAACTGTAATCTTAACAATACTGACATCCAATTCACAGGTATGGTACACCATCTCCTTTATTTCAGTCTTAATTCCAGTGTTACTTCCTAGTTTCCAGTGTAGCAGCTTTACAACCATCACACTTTTCCCCAGTTGTTTTCTGCTAGTGTATTAATGCACAATTGATTTTTGAAATTGTGGTAAATTATAAATGACAAAAAAATTACCACTTAAACTATGTTTCATCATACCACATAATTATCCTCCTGTGTGTGAGGTTTGGAAGCTCTCTCTCGGCAGTCTTTGAGGGGATGATACATTATTATTAACTATAGTCAACATACTCCTGAACAGATACTCAGCCTCTATCTGCTCGAGCTGAAGCTGCCTACACATTGAACACCAGTTTCTCATCCCCTGCTCCCAACCCCAATGCCTGGATGTCACCCTTTTACTCTCTGCTTCTTGGAGATTTTTAAAAGGTTTTTATTTTGTTTTGTCTTGCTTTGTTTTGTTTTTTGAGACTGGATCTCCCAAGCTGGCCTAACCTTGCTACATAGTCAAGGTTGACCTTAAGTCCTGGATCTCCTGCCTGGACCTCCCAAGTGCCTGGCTTACAGACATGTTTTACCATGCATGGCTCTGCTTCTATTTGTGTTCGCGGGTTTAGATTCCACTTACAGATGAGATCATGCCATAGTCCTCTTTGTCTGACTAGTTTCATTGCATTTAGATGTGCTCCAGATTCATCTCCATCATAACACACAACAGAATTTCATTCCTGCTTGTGGCTGAATAACAGTCTATTGTATATAAACATCTCGTTGGAAATGCACATTTAACTATTCATTTGTGGATAGTTAAGTTAATTTTATATCTTGTAAATAGGGCTACAGTGAACATGATGCAGGATCAGGGTTCTCCCTCCCTCCTCCTCTTATTCTTTTGTTTGATTGTTTAGTTTAGCTTTGTTTTGTTTTTGTTTTTGTTTTTTTTCAAGACAGGAGCTCACTATGTCAGTCTGGCTTCCCTGGAACTCACTATGTAGACCAGGTTAGTCTCAAACACACAGAGATCAGCCTGCCTCAACCTCCCAAATGCTAGGATCACAGGTGTGTGCCACCATTTCTGGCTTTCAGATATCTCTTCAATGTGCTAATTTTATTTCTGTTGGGTATACACCAAGATGTTGTATTGTTAATCACAGACATATATATATATATTTCCATTTTTTAGTTTTGGAGGAACATCTTACTGTTTTCCACAGCAGCTGGACCATTTCACATTCCTACCAGTGTATGAGGAATCTCGGTCTTCTCCTCGCCCTCAATGACTCTCACTACACTTTTATGCTCCGTTCTAATGTACACGAGCTGGTAACTGGTTTTCTTTTGTGTTTCCTGGATGATTAGTGAAGTTCTGTACCTGTTACATTTTCATCTGGGAAATATCTATTCAGGTCCTTTTCTCATTTTAAAAATCAAGTTATTTGAGGATGGGGAGTTGGTTCAGTTGGCAAAGTGGTTGCTGCGCAAGTGTAAGGACCTGAGTTCAGATCCCCACGACTCGGGTAAAAAGCTAGGCACATCAGTGCACAGCTGTAATCTCAGTGCTGGGGAGGCAGAGACAGGAGGATCCCTGGTGCTTGCCAGCCAGCTGGTCTCTCTGGGTCAGTGAGTTCTACATTCAGTGAGAGACGCTGTCTCAGGAAACAGGCTGGAGAATGACAGAGGAAGACTATCCAACATCAAGGTCCAGTGTGCACATAGCCATGAACACGCACATCTTATCATGCGCACAGGCATGCACACACATGCACACACATGCACACACACACAGACACCAAATTAAAAAAAATATAAAGTAAGTAGATCAAGTTATTTGCTTTGTTGCTACGCAAATTTATTTTTGAGCCATATATTGTTTGATTGTGTTTTTATGCCAGTTTGTATGCTGTTTTGATTTCTCCCGCCTGAAAGGTTTTTTTAAATTCAGGTGCTGTGATGCCTGTAGCTTTGTTCTTTTGGATCAAGATAGCTTTGGGAGTTCAGGGTCTTTTGTAGTTTCGTGTGGATTTTAGAATGTTTCTCTCCTGTGTCTGTGGGAACTGCCGGTGGAACTTGGGTAAGGATTAGCATCACATCTGTGGATTACTTCAGCTCAGATGGATATTTCAATATAAATTCTTTTAATTTACTCAACATGGGTTGGGTTATCTTTCCCTTTCTGTCAGAAATCTCTTTGATCAATGTTTTATGGTTTTCAAGGTCTTCCATTTCTTTGATTAAAATTGCACCTAGAGAGGCTGGGAAGTTGACTCAGTGAATAAGAGCACTGGCTGCTCTTCCAGATGACCTGGGTTCATTTCCCAGCTCCCACATGGCAGCTCAAAACCATCTGTAACTCCATTTTCAGGGAATCTGATGCCCTCTTCTAGCCTCTGAGGGTACCAGGAGCTCACTTGGTACACAGCAAAACACCCAAATGCATAAAATTAAAAACCAAATTAGTCCTAAGAGTTGAAGAGATGGCTCCATGGTTAAGGGCACTTACTGTTCTTGCCATGACGGTTCCCAGCATTCACATGGTGACTCAGAACTGTAACTCCAGTTCCAGGGACTCCAACTCCCTCTTCTGGTATCTGTCAGCAACAAGGCACAGGCACATGTGTGCCTCCACATACATGCAAGCAATCACACATACATATAAAACGAACATAAATGAGTATCTGAAAACTTTTTCCTGAATACATTTGTTATGATGGTGTAATTGGGTTTGGGCATGAATTCACTGTGAGTGAGCAGAAATGCTACTGATTCTCATAGGTTGACCTGTTCAGAGCTCCCAGCAGAGGGGTGCAGACACCTTGCTTGAAGAATGGTCTTCTGTCCTCTTCACTGAGCACTCAGGGAGTAGTGAGGGGCAAGAGGAACACTTAGTGGCCAGCTCATCCTGTGCTCAGCGGGATGCAGTATATCACTGCCAGGTCACCCTCCCCCCTGTCCTTCGTCCTTACTGTTGTGGCCTGCAAAACTTCACGGCATTTGTTTAGTAAGTCTCACAGGGTTTTGCTTTTGTCTTTTTGGCCTGCTGTTTCAGGGTTTTTCTGTATAAGATCACATTGCCTGCAAGCAGAGACAATTCTATTTCTTCCTTCCTGGCTCCAAAGCCTTTTATCTCTTTCACTAGCTTAACTGTACTGGTGAAGACTTCCAGCTGATCGCATTCTGTGGATGTGCGGTGCTGCTGAGTCCACTCTGCCCTTATCACTTCTGGCTCCGGCTCTCTTTGCTAGATGAATGTTTAAGCCCTCAATTCTAACACTGCGGCTTCATCTCTTCCCTCAGCTTTTGCCTCATGCACTAGGATGCTCTGTTGTTAATCTTACACTCCTCAAAGATTGCTATGTTTGTTTGTATTTTGTTTCGCTTCGGGATAGGGTTCCATAAAGCCTGAGATAGCCTCAAACTTGCTATATCACCATGTCCAGCCTTTTAGGTTGCTTATGCTATTTTTGTCAGAGCAGAGAAAAGCTGAATAGCATAGGAGATCTGCACAGAAGCACACCTAGAAGTAAGTTTTATTGATTTCCTAGGCAAGCCACTGAGATGGACCTGAGTTCAAACCCCAGATAAGCATGGTGAAAGGAGAGAGTCAACTCAGACTTTCACTTGTGTTCTGAGGCACACAAGTACTGCCCCTTACCGTATAACACACACACACCAACAACAACAAAATAATAAAATTAATATCCTAGGTGTATCTCAATATAATGACAAAGATTAGCGGCGGCCACAAAACTTCTTACCAACTGGACATCCAAACAAATATCCTGTGCTACTTTTTTTTTTCTTTTTCTTCTAGAGACAGGGTTAATCTCTGCATAGCCCTGGTTGTCCTGGAACTCACTGTGTAGACCAAGCTGGCCTCGAACTCAGGAGATCCACCTGCCTCTGCCTCCCTAGTGCTGGGATTAAAGGCGTGTGCCACCATCTCTCAGCTTCCTACACCACTTCGTAATAGCCGAACTCAAACTCATGGTAATCCTCCTGCGTTAGCCTCCAAAGGGCTGATATCACAGGCACAAGCTGCCACACCTGGATCCTTATTTGTTCTGTTAAAACAAATGAACGAGAAATGTGGTCTCACTATGCAGTCCCAGGTTGGCTTTGAACTTGTACAAATCCTCCTGCTTCAGCCTCCTGAGTGCTAAGGTTACTGGTGTTTCCGCTGCCTTTCCTCAGCTGTGGAGATGGAATTTTCAGTGTACCCATTATTGATTTCCTGGAATTGGCTGCTGTTTTATTTGTTTGTTTGTTTGTTTTTTAGTCTTTATTTATCATTGAGAATGGTCTTGATTATTTTCTTGTAACACACTTGCCAGGTCACACCTTTGTCACAGAGCACTCAAAGCTTTCTGTTCTAATACTTAGGATCAGCTGCCGGTTTGCGTTTTGTAGATCCTGTCTTGTTAGATTTTCCTTTGTGTCTCTCTCTGTGGATCTATGCCATGTGTGTGCAGGTGCGTGTACATGTGTCCAGAAGAGGGCATGTGATTCCTTAGAGTTGGAGTTACAAGTGTACAGGCGGCTGTTAGCTAACCCAGTGTGGGTGCTGGGAACTGAACTCTGTCCTCTGAAAGAGCAGCAAAAACCCTTAACCGCTGAGCCATCTCGACAGGCCCTATAAAATCTGTCTTGATGGTAAAGGAAGCCATTGCCTTCAATGCCCATTTTACCCTTTAAAGGCACACATTTATGTTTTACTGTGTGTGTTTATGGGTATTTAAAATAAAAAATAAAAACACTAGATCAGGGCCTCTCCAAGTCCTTTTGAAGAAGCAGGTGACAGAGTACTTAAGAGCTCAGTTCTGGACTCAGATGCTGCCGTTCAGCCTTGGCAACATCCTCCTCTCGTCCCTCCGGGCGCTTTCTTCTTCAGCTCCCTCCAACCCCAGTCTCCTTCAGTGCCCGTGTTGCCTTTTCTAAGAGACGGTCCTCTCTTATCCTGATGGCTCTTCTTCGCCTGCTCTTCATGACCATGTAAGCTCTGGGGGATGCGATCAAACGGTGTCTTCATTTTCTTCTGTCTCGAGAGAGCTGATTAAATGTGCTTTGAGACAGGCTTCTTTCTGTGTCACCTTTCACATCTTTAGATTCAGCCCACCGCTTCCTGTAATTTCAGGTGTGTCCGTTACAAACAACATATGGTTAGATTCTGAGAAAAAATGAACAAGATGAAGTTCTGCTAATAGATGAATTTTACGCATTTCCAACGAACACAGCCTACTTCCCATTTGGGGGTTTTCTTTCACCTTTTCTTCATCTTGGCAAAGGTTGAATTAACTGCTTCCCGGCACCCTCTGCCTAGTGTAGAGAATCTGATGCAGGAGACATCAGTCTCCTCACAAGCAGTCTTGTTTTCTTCAGCCACACTGGAAGCTGATAGTTCACTTCTCCTAACTGAGCCAATAAAGTGGGGCTCAAGAGGCCGGAGACACAGGTTACACTTAGCATACAGGTTCACAGTTCAAGCCCCAGCACCTGAAACAAAATGACACTAGAGATTTGGGGGATGGCTCAGTTGGTAAAGCATCTTCTGAGTGATTATGAGGTCCTGAGCTCAGATCCCCAGCACCCGTGTGGAAAGCTGGGTGCTACAGAGGGTCTCTGTAGCTCCAGTGATGGGAAGCAGGAGCGGGTGGATCTCCAGAGCTCTTTGGCCAGGTCCAGGGAGAGACTCCATCTCACAGATAAGAGGACATGCACACATCCACATGAATGCATGCCTTCACCACACACACACACACACACACACACACACACACACACACACACTGGAAGTAGAAGTGAAATGTGACATTTCCAAATGGCAGGTAAGAATTGGTAGACTCTTTCATGCCTCCCTTCCCTTTAGCATAAATACAGTCACAGGAGCTTGCGTGCCCACACGGGATGGCATGGGGAGGGAGGAGGAGCCAGGAACACCAAACAGACACATGGAGGAGAGAGATGCTGCCCGAAGCCCAGCAGGTTTCGTGTGAAATGCATTCATTTCGTTAAGCTGCTGAGACCTGCAGGATCAGGTCACAGCAGAACCTAGCCTGTTTAGCTAGGCTGGAGTGGAGTCACTGAGGCAAGGACCGGCCTCACGGATGGGTCGGTCTTGTAACAGCTCCAGCCGATGAATCCTAAGAGGAGTGGCTGGGCATGTGTGCCTTTAGGTAAGGTCTTTAGAGGAGTTAACTCTGGATACAAGCAGTTTCTCTTTTTGCCCTTCCTCTTCTTCTAAAGTATAACACGGTTGCTGAAACTGTGAGAGTCACTTGGACAGCAAGAGGACTTGGATTTATCCTACAGGAACCGTGGACCACAAGGATGGGCTGGGACCCTATGGATACCATAGTCGGCAGCCATACTTCGGACCTGCCGAGGCTGAACTTCATTCTGGGAGGGGGAAACAAGCTTCTGTTTTGTTTGAAGTCAATGATTTGAGGGCTCCTTTATCTTTTGGGGGGTGGGGGAGCTGTTTTGTTTTGTTTTGTTTGTTTTTCAAGACAGGGTTCCTCCGTGCAGCCTTGACTGTCCTGGGCTCAGTTTGTAGGTCAGGCTGTCTTACGGATGGGCTTTTGTTTCTCCCCGTGTGAACAGGTCATTCTTTCTCTGTCCCTCCCTTGCCCTTTACCTCCTGCCTCCTCTGCGCCCCAACTATGGTAATAACTTCCTTTCAATGGGAAGTTCCAGTTTCCCCAGCATAGTTACTAGTAGGGTCCCTTTTAACTTAGTCACTCTCTTTAAGGTCAGTTTCTATGCTAACCCTCTCGTCACATGAATTCGCAATCACAGCTTTGGGAGTGACCGGAAACCATTTTCCCTTTGAATACACTCCAGCTCCTTCACACGACAGGCATTTACTTGTAGATTTTCTGTTGGAGGTTGGTCTGATGCTAATTACTGGCCCTCTGTGTAAACCTAAGTCAGTACACCTGTCTGGCTAATTAAACAGCCTCTACGTGGGCGGGACAGAAGGGGGTGGGCGTGGCTAAGGTTCCCAGCTTTGGAGAGTGGGAACAGACGGAAAGAGAGGAAGGAGGAGGACACCAGGACGGGTTAGCCTGGAGAAGAAACCACATGGGGTGGGGAGGAAAGACTCCAATAACCGCGTGAAAAGGCCCAGATGAAGAATAAAAGCAAGTATTTGTAAGATTATGGGTGGGAGATAGGAGGATTAAGGAGGATGGCATTGGATGTGGGCTGGGAGATGGATGGTGAAGTGATTCAGACAGTGTAAGTGGGTATATATGCCTGGCCCAAGGTAAATAGGGTAATTATAAATCTAACACGGGTCTGTCTTATTATTTGTGATAGCGGGTTAGATAATACCGCCATGATAATCATAGGGCTAGTAATAATAAAGCTTCCATAGCCCAACACCCATTTACTATTATTGACAACAACTTTCCATCAAACGAACTCAATTTTTAGAGGCAAAGCTGATCAAAGACTTTGTTTAGGGTCTCATGTAACCTAGAATCGGCTTTGGGTCTGGTCTTGAACTTTTGATCCTCCTTCCTCTGCTTCCTGGGTTCTGGGATGGGCACATTCTGCCATGCCCAGCTTCTGTGAACCTGGGGACCAAACCCAGGGCTTTGTGCATGCTAACAAGCACTCTGCCCGCTGAACTACACACCTATCCTTTCTAGACAGCGTTTCCACCCTGATGGGATGGGGATTGTCTTCCAACCAGTCGATATACCTGGGACAGCATGGCGCTGGCTGCCGCCACCTCATCTTGGATTGGTATGTGTGACACAGAAAAGCAGAAGATATGACAAGACGGTGACCTTGATGTATCAGGTCAGGAACTTGAGCCTCTGGGGGAACCATTGCATGACGGGCGTTCAATGTACAGGACACTTACTTAAGAATCCTAAAGTTGCTGGGAGCAGTGACGCATGCCTGTAATCCTAGCCCTCTGTGAGGCAGAGGAGGGCGGATCTATGTGAGTTGAGGCCAGCCTGGTCTACAAAGTGAGTCCAGGACAGCAAGGCTACACAGAGAGACCCTGTCTCAAAACAAAACAAAACAAAGCAATCCTAGAGTCTGAGTCAGACTGATTCATAGCTCTCTTTGCTAATAGGAGGGCAATCTGGGGCAAATATCTCTTGGTAATGCATATGTGACCAGGAAGAGTGGCATTCCAGGTCCTCTCAGCACACACCTGGCCTCACCCCTGTCCTGAAGCCACAAGCACGCCCCTTCCCCACTGAGTGTTCCAGTGCACATATTCTCAAGAAGAGTTCCTTACGCCGTTCCGTCAGGACACCAAACATGGTAGTTAAGACCTCGGATGGTCATCTTCTGGGTCTAGCCTTTGCATCTCCATTGTTTGGACCGGTAAGGTTTCATCTTCCTGCTACGTACCAGGTAGAACAAGAAATCTTGTCTACCTCCAAAGATGAGCTTTCCCCCTCCACAGCTCACCTTGCCCAGAGACCAGGAAAAGCTGTGTCTTTCTAATGTCAAACGTTTCTGACCCAAAGCTGACCTCCCTCCTGAGCCTCACTTCACTTTGCACTCTTGGGTTATTGGGAGAACTTGACTCCTTGAGGGAGCCTGTGAGGTTCAGATTGGAATTCTATAGGAACATCTCCGGGTCAGATTACACAGGCGCAAAGGAAAGCATTGAACTCAACAGTTCCCGGTCGTGGCCACATGCACTGGATGCTTGATGCCCAGGCCTCACCCCAGCGTACTCAGAGGAGAATCCCTGGCTGGCTGGGGTAGTTTTTCATGGCCCAGGAGAGACCAATGTTCCCTTCGAAGGAGGACCAGAGTCTTCAACCTTTGGCAGTCCAGGTTTTAAATGCTTCTCACAGTTGGGATGACAACAACAGGCCAGACCGGAAGAACTTCCCTCACGCTCAACTTCATGCCTTACCCATCTCAACTCCCTCGTGGCTGTGAGAAGTGGGAAGAGAGTTGTATCTGGAGTTTGTAGAGGGGCCCCTTGGAAGAAGAGTAGCCATTCAGAAGCTCAGATGCCTAGGTACGTCCCTGCCACCTGCAGCTGCTGGAGGTGATGAGGACAAACTGAACTCTGAGCCCTCACATCTGGCCTTGCTGTTCTGGGAGTGACCGCTACTGTTAGTACTATTCACACACACACACATACACACAGGAACACACATGCATGCATGCACACGCAAACACACACACTACACACACACAGGGGGAGTTGGGATTGGAAAAAACCTCCTCCAGAAACAATGCCATGACGACCCCCTGCCTCCTGTACATCATTGGCTGCCCCTCCTACTCCCCATGCAGGTCCAGCTACCTACAGGTCCTAGGGAAAGGTAGACCTCAGATTTTTAAAATTTATCTATTTATTTTTTAATTTTATGTGCATGGCATTTGGCCTGTATGTATGCCTGTGGGTGCCAGGTCTTGGAGTTACAGACGATTGTGAGCTGCCACGTAGGTGCTGGGAATTGAACCCAGGTCCTCTAGAAGAGCAGTCAGTGTGCTTAACCACTAAGCCATCTCTCCAGCCCCCTAGATTTTTAGAATGAAAGTTTAGATTCCTGAGGGATCTGGGTGAAAGGCACCTCAGGCTTAGAAACAAGGCAGATGTGATGAGAAATGAACCAAGACAGTAAGAGAGCCCGCAAAGCTGAGGCCCAGCTGCAGCAGCCTCTGAGGCTGGCCCAGCAGAGGGCGGCAGTCTGAGGAAGGATGGACACAGCTGTTTCTGAGGACAGTAGCATTTGAAGGCCTCGAGCCCAAACCCATGGCCTCCGGTCATACCCCACTGTGTGTCCACCCCAGCTGCCCCCTCCACTCCCAAGCCGTGTCTGCTTCTCCCAGGGAGTGGCCAGCACAGACAGGGAAGCTTTGCTGCTCAGCCTCAGGGGACAGTCACAGCTGCTGCCTCTGCACTCAGCTCTGGCCTTCCCCAGGGCTGGCTCTGCAACACAGCCTCCCCCACAAGCCCGAGGGGGACATGTGTGTCCTGCTGCTGCTCTGTTGAGGTGTGCAGTCCTCCTGGCTCCCTGCCAAACCCCGTACTGGCCCTCAGGGTCCTGAGGTTCAGGCTGTGGAATCCCTTGTTTTCCCAGTTGGCCCTGCTGCAGCCAGACCCCGTGGCACTGAGCTCTGAATGGAGATGTTCAGGCAGGAGCTGCAGAAGAGAGAAGCCCAAGGCTTGTTCTCACGGTGGAGGGACCCCAATCCAGCTGATGAATGTGTCAAGACCTGGCCTGAGCCCTGCAATCCCTTTTGTGCAAGAGGGACTAAGTTTGGCATTAGGAGCAGGGGCCTAAAGATGGGTCTCTGGGGACAGGGATACTACGCCACCACACCAGAGAATCTTTCTGAATGGAAGGTAGGGAAGTTAGGGGCTGAGTTCTCTGTGGATGTAATATCCACAGGGTGAATCTGTGGTTGGTAAGTGTCTTTATTGGGAGGGAGATCCAGCCCCCCTGACTTTGCCAGCACCCTAGTTCATAAGGATTTCGATGTCAAGCTCCAGCTGGCTGGCTTTGACCTCATAGTGGCCCCTGAGCATGCCTCGGGTCTGGTTTTTTCGGCCACGCCAGTGAGCCTGGATGGTGCAGACTGCTCGGCGCATCTGGAGGAATCGTCTGCGGGCCTGCCACATGCGAACGTTTGCCTGCACCTTCACCACTGCCCATTCCTGGCAGGTGTAGAGTCGTAGCGCCAGGCGCCGTCTCTGCTCCACCATCTTGGTCTGCAGTGACCTCCACCAGCACTGGATGGCCCACGCTCCCAGCGCTGCGTGCAGTAGCGACCGGCGGACCACGTTGCCACGCCACCATGACTGGATCTTTATGGCTGTCTTCTCTAACTGATTAGGGAAGGAAAAACGGGCAGATGTTCAGTGGGGTTTCTCTGCCATTCCTATCCCCACTTCTGGTTCTTGGGGGGAAAGGGGACCTGGCCTGGGCTGCCTTGCCCTCTTGTCTCTAGAACCCCATGTATCTTCAGCCGTTACTGTACTGGCTGGTTTTGTGTGTCAGCTTGATGCAAGCAAGCGGGGATCACCAAAGAGTAAGGGGTCTCAGTTGAGGAAATGCCTCCATGAGATCCAGCTGTAGGGCATCTCCTCAGTTAGTGACCAATGGGGGAGAGCCCTGCCCATGGCAGGAGGTGCCACTTCTGGGCTGGTAATCTTGAATTCTATAAGAAAGCCGGTTGAGCAAGCCATGGGAAGCAAGCCAGTAAGCAGCACCCTCCATGGCCTCTGCATCAGCTCCTGCCTCCAGGTTCCGGCCTTGCTTGAGTTCCTGTCCTGACTTCCTCCAGTGACAGACTATGATCCGGAAGTATCAGCCGAATAAACCCTTTCCTCCCCAGCTTGCCTTTGGTGTTTTGTTGCAGAAATAGAAACCCTGACTAAGATACCTACTCACCTTTACATTCTGTTCATTATCCACTGGGCCGGTCTCTTCTAAAAGGGCTGTACTCACAGTTTGTATGTCCATGGCCTTGGTCTTTAGAGTCCACTCATCTGTCATTTAGGCTATCCTAGTTTTTGGCCCCGCCCTCAACTATTAGTCATGTGTCCATCACTGGACTCCACCCATCTTCACAGGTGCCTTCTCATCAGGACCTGTCTGCCACAGACTTGCTTCCTTCTGGATTGGACAAGCTCTTCTTTCACGTATTCCCATCCTTGGGGCATACAGTCTTCTGCTGCCTCCAATTCCTTCTCAGACTCATCTCCACCTTCTGGTAGCAGCAGAGAGTTAGGGAACTTTCTGGTAGACAGTCTTAGGTTAGGGCTGCTCACAGCCGTTGTGGGTTTGGGAAGGCTTCCGTGTCAAAGCTCCTGGAAGGGTCCCAAGCAATGGGAAGCCATAGAAATGTGTATTTTTGTCCAAATTTCTAACCTTTGATTGGAGAGGGTCTTGGTCTCTTCTTCTTTTAGGCTCCTCTGCCACGCCTCCTGGCGCTTTGTATGGAAAGACAGCCTCTTTGGGGATCCAGTGAAGGGGAGGCTGAGCTGGGGTGGGGCTGGTTTGGATGAACAGCCTAGCCCTGCATGAGTCTCAGTTGCGGTGTGAGCAGGGACTCCTGCTCCTGTCACTCTGCAGCAGCTGTGTTCATTTCACCCCGTGTCACAATATGAAGGTGTAAGGACAAGGGTGCTGCTATTGTGACATCAACTTGTCCCACAGAACCTGACACCAAAAGTACGCGGACTGGAAAGGAAATGTACAGTTTGGAAGACAGAGAGCCAGAAAACCACTGGAGAGAATTCTTCCCGATGCCAGGTGCATCGTTCCCCGAGATGAAGAATCCATCTTCATTGATATTTTTTTTTAATTATTTATTTTTACACGCGGACCCCTGAGTGAATACATGTGCAGGGGCCCATGTGGGCCAGAAGAGGGCATCAGATCTCCTGAGACTAGAGTTGCAGATGGTTCTGAGCTGCCTGGGAACCAAGCCTGGGTCCTCTGCAAGAAAGAGCAGTTAAGTGTTGTTAATTGCTGAGTCCTAAGTTGAAGCTGTTATTGGAAACATACTTGGCAATGCAATGACACCGGTATAAACATACATGGTTGTTGTTTTTTCTTTTTTTTTTTTCTATAGTTTTTTTTTTTTTAAGCTGGAGATTAAATCCAGAGCCTTCCACATGCTAGGTAAGCACCCTACGACTGAGCTGTATCTCCAGTCATCTATTTTCTTTTATTAATCGGAGTTTTGTAAAAAAAATAGAATTTATCAAAATCGGGATTGCAGCTCTAGCTCAGTGGGTAAGGTGATCCTGCAAGCAAAATGACCTGAGTGTGTGTCCTCTGCACCCGTGTGACATGCTGGCCATGGTGGCCTGCACCCCTAAACCCATAGCTGGGAGAGTGGGGAAAGACAGGGATCCTAGTGCTCGCTGGTCAGCCAGCCTAGCCAAGATGGAGAGGCTCTGTCTTCAAAGTGGGAGGGGCGGTTAAAGGCATCTGAAGAAGCTGACCTTTGGCCTCCGTGAGTTGGATCATGGGTGAACATACGCACGTACATGCATACAACACACACTTGTCCTATTCTGAAGACTGGCCTAAACGACATTAGCTTCTGGTTCCACAAAACCTCTGAATCTGTCTCTTCACGCTGGGGACGTGCCATGGTGCAGCCGGGTCTCGCCGGGTCTCGTGGGAACTCACCAAGTTCCGCGTTTCTGAGACTCAGCCCTGGGATTGGAGCCCAAGGATCCAGGGACAAAGGAAAAGGCAGTACAGAGGCCGTGCAAGCCCGCTGAGGTTCGGAGGCCATTCCGGCTTCAGCATGATGGCTCCTTCTCCTCCATGGTTTTTGTTTGTGTTTTTTTTGAGCATGGACCACTGTAGGACCACCCACCATCCACAGCTCCACAGCTCCTGTTTACGTGTTTGAGGTGCCTGCTGCCTTGCACACCAGCATGAAACCAACAATCTAGAGGTGTTGCAGATCCGACCAAGCAAACTCCTTGCATTGTGTTCAAAGCCGTGAGGAGAGTTCACCTTTCTTCTGTTAACGGCTGTCTAGCTGGGTGAGCAGAACAACGCCCCAGCGCACTCATCGGAAGTCCGTTCCTGCAGAATGGAGGTGCCAGTTGTGGACATAGCCATCCTTCTGGACTCGGCTCGTCACATCAGGTTGCTGTGGCCCAAATGTCACTTCACTCCCCACTTTTCCTTATGGATCTCCCTGCTCCATCCCGTTGCCATGGTATCCTGGCTTTGTCTCCTCTTTTAATGAACTTGGAAAAAAACCCACTTGTCCCTTTATGGTCACATATTTTTCAGTTCCACAGTGGCGGCAGGTGTGCCGGGGAGCGTGGTCTGTCTCCGGTTCCAGTGTGCGTCATCCTTTAGAAAGTTTATATGCTGTAAACTTGGTCCCCATGGTGGTGGTGCCAGGCAAGGAGACGGTCAAGAGGGGGGTCTTAGAGAGATGTCTTATTATAGAGAGATGCTGGCCTACAATAAATGGACCAGTGGAACAGGAGTGCTGGAAGATCCCAGTCAAAGCTGTTAAAAATGAAACTGGTTTCTGAACTACCCTCTGGCTTTCCCAATAACTCCACCGTTTAGATGCTGCCCACCATCAGCCAACACCAGTGTCAGCCCGCCCTTGAGTCTCACCAACTATGAGTTACGTGAACTTCTTCCTTTATAAAGTCATTTGGTCCTTTATTACAGCAACAACAAAATGAACTAAGGCAAGAGGTGGGCTAAAGCCCTGGTTCTTCCTAAGTAATCACAGATCACGATGCGTGCTCCCTGCTTCCTTATCGCTCCCTCTCCATATGAATACACTGCGGCCAGAGGATGACATAGGGTGGCCAGCCCTAGCACTCTCTACCTATTCCTTTCAGACAGGATCTCTCACTGAGCCTGGAGCTAGGCAGGTAGCCAGCAAGCCCCAGCAATTTCCCTCTCTCTGTCCCTGAGCGCCCTGGGGCTACAGGTGTTCGTACAGCCACGCCCAGCTTGCTGCGTGGATGCTAAGACCTGTGCACAGATTCTCAGACCTGTAGAGCCACGGCTTTCACACAGCCATTCCTCCAGGCCCGTCTTCTCTGCTTGCCTAGGGTTTTTTTTTTTTTTTTTTTCTTTTCTGACTTTCAATATATGGTATATTTCTTCTGCTAAAATTTTGATAGGCAGAAACATCAAAAGGTAGAAAGTGAATTTCTTGCAACATTTGCCCTCAAACACATTCTTCTGCCACGCCTACACGGATGTAATTTTCCTATTAAAGTAACTTAGATAACTTATAACATGAACGTGGATGACAAGGGCGTAATGACGTCCATCACTTCGTATGTAGCCTGAAAAATTAATAAAGAAAAGACAAAAGCTGAAGAGCTGAACATATTCATAAAGAATGGATATATATTCAAACCAAACTTTCCCTTGGCAATCAATGTTTACTCTTTTTATTACTGCTGCTCCTAGCCTGGATGACGTCCTTGACATTTATAGACAGCACATCTGTGTGCCTGAAGATGTATGTGTGTGTGCATTTTTATGTTTATCTTTTTAAATTGTAGTTTCAAAAAGAATCCCATAAAATCAACCATCTAAAACTGCACCATCCAGAGGGTTTTTTTTAGCACACTCAATGGCTTTAAAAATCACCCCCGCTTTCTAATTCCATTTTCACCTAATTTCAAAAAGAAACTCTGTCCACTGAATGACCGTCCCTCATTGCCTCTCTGCCATCCCAGGCCTCAAGTCTCTAGGCATCTATGGTATATTCTCAAATTTTTATATAAGGGGCCTTCCTTGGCTGAGTTCTTACAGTCAGTGGAATGGTTTCAAGTTTTATCCACGTGGCAACACCTGCCAGTACTTCCTTCGTTTTCACAGTTGAAAAAGCAGTAGCTCTCTGCGTGGTCATACCACATTATGTTTGGATATTCAACAGATGGTGGGCATTTGAATTGATTCCACATTTTGATGACTGTTAATGGTGCTGCCGTGAACACTCATGTACGCGTCTCTGTTTAGACACCAGTCTTCATATGCTAGAGATATGGATTGGCAGTTAAGAGCACAAACCACTCTTCTAGAGGCCTGGAGCAAACTAACGCATTTTGTCCCTCACCCCCACATCAGGCGGCAGGGACTCTGACCTCTGGTTAACACAGGAATCTGTACTCATGTGAACATGGCCTCACATAGGCGCACACATACACAAAACTAAAAATAATAAGATGAATTTTTTCTTAAAATGCAAGCCCATTTTCTATTTTTATTTCTCAGATGTAACTAGGAGGGATCATACAGCAATTTGGCATTTGACTTTTGAGTAACCAGAACATTGATTTTGTTTGTCTGTTTGTTTGTTTGTTTTTACACAACAGAACCATTTTACAAGCTCACCAGTCTCTGCATTCTCAGATATAATAGGGAGAGTCCCTTAAAACATTCTATCCGTGCTCACGTGTGCAGCGATCTTGTGGTTCAGGTCTTCACCATTCTGAGGTTAATGATGTCAAGAATGTTTGGCGTACATTATTTGTTGGCCCCTTGAGAATTTCCCTGTGTAGCCTGAGCTGTCCTGGAACTCACTCTGTAGATCAGACTGGCCTGGAACTCAGCAATCTGCCTGCCTCTGCCTCCCAAGTGTTGGCATTAAAGGAGTATGCCAATCCCTGCCTGGCCTATCTGATAGCTTTTTAAGTAGTGTCTGTCAAAGTTCTTCTACATAGGTGTTCATCAAGAGGCTCATATGTTTGAGTACTTGGTCCCCAGTTGGCAGAACTACATGTTTTCATGATGGAGAAAGTAAAGCCATCCTTTCACTTTCTTTATATTGCTATTTGATACATAAAAGTTTTTAATTTTCATAAAATTAAATGTTTAATTTTCATAAAATTAAATGCGATGTTTGAGTGAGAATGGCCCCCACGGTTCACGTGTTTGAACACTTTGACCCCTGGCAGGGAAAATGTTTGGGCAGGATCAGGAGGTGTGGCCTTGTTAGAGGATGCGTCACTGGAAGCAGGCTTTGAGGTTTCAAAAGACTCATGCTGTCCCCAGTCCCTGAACCCCACACCCTGCCTCCCACGTGTGGATCAAAACGTGAGCTCTCAGCGGCTGTTGCCACCATGCCTTTATTCCGCCATCATGGACTCTAATCCTCTGAAACCGTAAGCTCCAAATTAAATGCTGCCTTTTATAAGTTGCTTTGGTCATGATGCTTCATCACATCAATGGAAAAGTAACACAAGATCCAATTATCTGTTTTTCCTTTGTTGTTTGTGCTTTAGTGTTATAACTAAGGAACGTTTGAAATTTCCAAGATGGTAAGGGGTTAGTCACATGCTTGAATTTTTTCTTTTCTTTCTTTCTTTCTTTTTTAATCTCTTTATATCTGCATTGGTATTTTGTCTGCAAGTATGTCTGTGTGAGGGTGTCAAATCTGGAAGTTACAGGCAGTTGAGAATTGTGATGTGGGTGCTGGGATTTGAACCCTGGTCCTCTGGGAGATCATTCAATGCTCCTAACCACTGAGCCATCTCTCCAGCACTATTAGATGCCTTCTTTTAAGGGGTTTATAGTTTTATCTTTTACAGTGACATCTTCAGTTAGCTTTGAGTTAATATTTGTAACTCAAATACAGGTTAGAATCCAGTCGCTCACCTCCATGCCATTACCCAGTTATAATATTTTGGTAAAGCAAATACTACCCTCCCTGTGTCTTTGTACCCCTGTTAAAAATCAACTGAACATAGCCAGGCTAGGTGGCACACACCTTCAATCCTAGCACTTAGGAGGCAGAGACAGATGGATGGCTATGAGTTTGAGGCCCGTCTGGTTTATATAGCAAGTTCCAAGACAGCCAGGACTACATGGAGAGACCTTGTCTCAACCTCCACCTCAAAAAAATCAACCAAACATAGGTGTATAGGCTCATTTCCAGCCTCTCGATTTCATTCCAGTAATGTGGATAGCTACCCTTCCACCAGTCCCATACTGTTTTGATTGCTGTAACTTTGTGATAAGTGTTAAAATTGGGAACTGGGAAATGTAAGTCCTCCATTTTTGTTTTGTTTTGTTTTTTGTTTTTTTCAAGATTGTTTTGGCTCTTCTGGCTCTCCTTTGTATTCCATATGGCCTTAAAGGTTGGCTTGTCAAGTAAATTTTTTTTTTTAAAGACAGTGGGAATTCTGAGAATTACAGTGAATCTATAGGTTATTTTTCTGCCTGTGAACTTGAGGTGTCCTTGTGCTTACTAGATCCACTTCAGTTTCTTCCCACAGTGTGTTGTGGCTTTCTGGCTACGAGCTTTGCACCTGCTTAGTTAAATTCACTCCTAACTGTGCTCTTATTTATAGAATTGTTTTCTTAACTTCACTTTTGCATCATTTAGTGCTAGCATGTAGAAATGCAAATGGGTTTGCTGTGTTGGACTTCCAGCTTTGTTGAGCCAGTTTATCAATCCCGGTTACTTCCTTATACCCTCCTGGATTTTCTGTACATAAGGCTCTGGCATCCACAAACTTAGATCTGTTTTAGTTAGCCTCCTTGCTTAACTCTCTGGCTAAGACTTCCAGGACGATGTTGAGCGGCTCCGAGGAAAGAAGACCTCCCTACCTGATGCTTTTCTGAATTCAGAGCTCACTGATTGGCTGGGCTGGCTGTCTAGCGACTCTCCAGAGAGCCTCCTGTCTGTGAGTCCCAGCGCTGGGGTTACAGATGTGTGTCACCGTGCCAGTTTTCATATGGCTGCTGGGTGTATGGACTCAATTCCTCGTTCTTGTTAAAGGAGTCATCTTCCCAGCAGCCCCTGCTTTTTGAAACAGAGTCACTAAATAGCCACAGTTTGCCTAGAGCTTACAGTGTAGCCCAGGCTGGCATGCTGAACACTGGGATTGTATAGGTGTGTGTGTATTTATATTCATATACCATGCCCCAGCTTTCCTAGCTGATTCTCTCTCTGTGTGTCTCTCTGTCTTTCTCTCTGTCTCTGTCTGTCTCTCTCTTTTGCTTTTCAAGATAGGGTTTCTCTGTGTAGCCTTGGGCTCACTCTGTAGACCAGGCTGGCCTTGAACTCACAGAGGTCTGCCTGCCTCTGCTCCCTGAGTGCTGGGTTAACAGGTGTGTGCCACCGTGCCCAGTTCTCTTTTTAAATATACATTTATTTACTTTTCACTTGCTCTCTGTGTGTATATGTATAAGAGTGAGAGAGAGAGAGAGAGAGAGAGAGAGATCTAAAAGATCACCCTCCTTACCAAGAATATGTTATAACTGATTTTTTTTTTTTTGAGACAGGGTTTCTCTGTGTAGACTTGGCTGTCCTGGAACTTACTTTGTAGACCAGGCTGGCCCTGAACTCACAGAGATCTACCTGCCTCTGCCTCCCGAGTGCTGGGATTACAGGTGTGCACCATCACTGCCTGGCTGTTATTACTGATTTTTAAAGTAAATTTTCTGACATAATTTTATAAAACCCGCACATGCTCTGTTGGAGGCGGTGATGTCTTTGTTTTGTTTTCTTAGTGGTCATCTTGTGACTTAGACAGAGATTTTCCTTAGGGCTTAGAACTAAAGCAGAGAAGCATCCTACCCCAGCTCCCAGTATTTGCAGAGAAGGGCTCTGTGTGCATTTTGGGGGCATTCTTTGTCTTTCTGCCAGTTCACACCTGTGAAGAACTTTATATTGACCTTTACTTTCTGCTGGCGCAGGGTCTGAAGGTTAACCATAAGCAAGAGGATGAGGTGGCCCCACGATGCTTAGGCATTAGACCTTGTCTATTATGATGAATACTGTATGAATAGTGAGACATTAAGACCATGGGAACATCATAATTAAGCAAATAATATGAAGACACTTGCTATGAGCTGAAATGTCGTACACAGCCACTCGCCCCATTATGTAGGGTTACGCCAAGAGAACGGGTCACATTCTTTACTCAGAGCCAGGGTGGGAGTGATGTTATTAATATCTGTACTTGCTGAGCCACAGCTGTTAGATTAGCTTGTGCTTGGCCAAAATTATTTATACACACAGCAGGTTGTTGTTAGATGGCACGGACCCCTTCCCCTATAATCCAGACACACGACATAGACACTCACACAGAACGCTACACAGGTACACAAACACAGGAACCCACAGCACAAATCAGCCATCTGACGCCAGCCATCTGGGCCAGAATCTCATGCAAATGTCGCATCAATGCAAGGCGATGCTACAATAGATTTCCGTCTTTGTTAAATTTGTATCAGCCTGATAACTTGAATGGATAGTGCTGCAATGTTCACTTCACCACCTGCCAATAGAAGCAACAAGCTTACAGGAATAAAAACAGCTCTTTATGGGGATGGATATGTCCTATGGGGAACTGAGGTAAGGGGACTTGGCTACTTGATTATAAAGGGAGGTCAAAAGACACTGGGTATGGCCTGTGCCTTCTGTGTGCTGTGGTTGCGTTTCTTTTTAACTCTTGGGAAAGTCAGCTTTGGATAAGGCACCGTGAAAGAAAGCCACTGTGTAGGGATTTCAGTGTAGGTGGATATAATTGGGCAGCAGCATGGTAAGGTTGCCTTTAGGAAAGGGTTCCTCTATTATACGGTGATCATCATAGCTTTCCACCTGTCCCTAGTTTGGATAGTATACCATAAAGCAAAACAACTGATATTTTAAATCTGCAAGGGAAGTTGTTGGAGAGTGCAAAGATAATACGCCCCATGGAGAGATTACTGATTACTGCTTAATTACCAATCTGAGCCATGTGGCTGTGCACACACAATTACAATGAGGAGAATAGTGTCAATAAGGCCTGGGGTTCAGCAGAGTTCACATCTAATAGAGAAGACACTTCTACTAGACATGAAGGATTTTGGCAGTCTGGGGCCAGGGGCCTTTGGGCAGAGGGGCCAGCAGGAACTGTGCACCCTGTCTAAAGAAGCACTTGTGTCCTGGAATGTCACAAAGGCTTGTACCCATGTTGCCATCCTTAAAGCAATGTTTGCTTGTAATGTTTGCTCTCTCTCAGGTATCCAAGATACCACCCTCTCTGGTCCACCCACATCTACCCTCCTCCCCCTGCCCCCGCTCTCTAATGCAGCAAAACCCTCCTTAGCTTCATTTAGCCTTTACGGTTGGCCATTTGGTCACATCTTTTCAGAAGGAGGCATCCCACAAGGATGTCCTGAATTAGGATTCTTCTCCATGACAGCGGGTTGACCAAACACGTAAGTCGTGTGAGAGTCAGTAAAAACACAGCTGGAGGGCCTGTCGCAAGCCATGCCATTCTGTACTGCCAAGCCAACTGCGTGCCAATGTGGTCATGGCAGGGGAATCTGTTCTGCAGCACTGAGGTTGAGTCGGAAGTCGAGGCAACACCTGGCGGCAGAAGTTTGCACAAAATGATGCCACAGACTGCCAGCTAGCACTGACACCTTCCCAGGGCGGGCAGGAGTACTTAGAGGAGACAGCTAATTGAGAGGATGACATGAACTCCATTTTTGTCTCCATTTTAGGACTAGGCCTGACTTTAAAAGAGAAGTCATCAGTCCCAGGAACTAGGCCACAGGTCACCAGTTCCAGGAACAAGACTATAAAATCCCCTACCCAAGGAACAGCCTGGAAATAACCACAAGAATGGGAAAATATCTTATCCCCGGATGGGGCATCTGTGCTGGGCAGCCTTACCTCATCCTGCAGTTAAACATTCTTCGCACAAGAATGCAGCCCACCGACCACTCGGACACAAGCCGATTAGGAATTGACCCTTGTAACTTCCCCAGCACCCACCAATGAGGTTTTAGATTACCCAACTCTTGCTAGAATCCCCCTAGTTTCCTATAAAAAGGCCTTGCGAGCCTTTGTGTAGGGTCGCCATTTTGTAAAATGGTCTGACCCTTGCATGCAGGTTTTGCCAACTGCATATATGAGCAGCATTCTCTCTTTGTTGATTTCAGACTTAACACTAATGAGCGCCGTGGAGATGTGTAACCTGAGCAATCCATGCCATCCTTGCGGCTGACTGACGTAGAGCCCCAGCTAACGTGTGATTTCCACATCTAGCACTCTGTCCTAAGCGGAAGGAAAAAGAACTAGGTACACTCATTTATAGTGTGCCTTTCATAGGCACTGTGCTTGCCTGTCAGCCGGGCCTATCACCTAGCTGTTGGACCGTGACTGGGAGTCCTTCACAAGAAACTGTGCTGGCAGATGCCTCGGCAGTTCCTGTGTTACAAGTGTTCTGTTTCTGGGCTCAGTGGCTCCCAGTCTGGTGCTGGAAGCCCACTCTCATCTCCCAGGGTATAGGTGAAAATCTGGCCGGGGGTAAGCTCTTGTTTCTTCAGATGGAAGGTCTAGATTAAACACACACTGCCACACGGGAACCTAGTTAAACAGCTTATTACTCATAGAGCCTGGTCAGGGAGGGATCAAAATGAGGATCAATGAGGAGTCAAAAGCTGTGTGTAGGTGGATGAAGTAGGCGGGAGAGGGACGTGGAGAAGCAAGCACACAGGCTAGCAGGGTGATAGGGAACGGGATGTGGATTGCTTTAAGTTCAAAGCTCGAACGGTCCACACGGTGGAAAGACAGGGAAGCACGCCTCAAATTCAAGGAGAGAGTAGTTGGTTAACCTCATAACAGTCATGCCACGATTGCACTCTTGAGCACATTTTGGCTGGTGGTGGGTCAGCAGTTTAGCATGCAGGGTTCACAGCTGAGTAAAACATGATATTTTCCCCCAAAGGCCGGCGTAATTGAGAGGACGACACCTTCTGGTACCCCGAATACTATCCAGGGAGAGGAAGCTTCCGGTTCATTCCCAGCTAAATTTCACTGTGTTCCGAGGTCAAAGAGCAAGGGGTCAACAGGAGTGTCTTATCGTCTAGTTCAGGTGGTCAAGAATAATGGTAGCAATAGCTGGTACTGTTTTGTGGGCCTCAGTGGACTCTCTGGCCAACAGCTCATAGAGAGGTTGCCAGCCCCTGGCACTGAGATCTTCCTTTATGTCCTTATGGGTTCTGGGAATGGCTTTACCCACAGACGTACTCTCCTTCTAATGCCCATCAGCAGCCTTTGCTGCGTCATTCCCATTGGAAGGACCTCCTCAGACCTCTTCTCCCTGCGTCTTCTAGAGTGGTTGGAAAGTGGGAGTTGTTCAAAGCCTGCATTCTCCAAAAACGGCCTCATTCCCTGGCTTCTTCCTCCCAGTGGCTGCAGTTCCTTTCGTTTGCTCTGCTGTTGCTGCTCACGCCAGGGGGTGGTGGCTGACCGATTTGCTTTCAGTGTTTTCCACAAACACCCCTGGGCAGCTGCTCAGTGAAGTCTGGCTAAATAAAGGCAAGCCCTTAAAGCCAGTCCCGCAGGGAGACAGCAGACGGGATAAAGTAAGTGACCACAATTCTTTCAGAGTAAAGGCCATGCAGGAATTGCCGAGCCTCTGCTGTGGTCTTTAAGGCTGCCCCTGAGCTGGCAGTGGGGGTGAGGTGAGTCCACGGTGAGTTGAACACACCACCACGCTGTCTAATCAAGATTCTAGGTTTGCCTTGTTTGGTTTTCCTTCATTAATCACTCACCCAGCTGCTTTAATCTTTTGACTGGCTTCCACATTCCAAGAAAATTGACTCTGACAGTTTTGGACAGTGTTTCCTGTTTCAGTAGAGGGATTTTTATTTCAAGTCCTGGAGACCAAACCCAGGGGCTCACGAATACTGAAAACGTGCCCTCGCCCAGTGTTGTATTTTTAAAGTAAATGTTTCCATAAAATTGCTCTTTGGTTTCATTTTTCCAAGCATTTCAGGACAGAAATGACTTTTTAGAAATGGCGTGTGCAGGTGCATGCCTGTGCGTGTGAGAGAAGGACAACTCACAACTGCACGTAGCAGTTTCTGTGAGTCAGGGGTCGAGGAGCGTCTCATCCGGATGGTCCTGCCTTGAGATAGCCATCTATCTGCATGATGAGTGGATTATTGTCCTGGGAAGTCTGGTCTAGGACTGGAGAAGCCCCATCTAAGTTCATGCATGAAGCTCATGCGCATACCTGATGTTCCTGTGGCGCATACCTGACGTTCCTGTGCTTGTCTGCAAGGCATGCACCCGTCTGGGGCCGTGGACACGTCTGGCGGCAGAGGCTTTTGTGCACATTGGTGTTCTTGCTTCCTGAACTTGTTTTTCACTGGTCTTCTCGAGCCTGTGAGTTAAAAACCAACCCCTCCTCTAAAGTGCTTCATTGTGCGGCAGCAGGAGACCATTACGGAAAGCCACGACTAGTCAAAATGCACGGCACCACCGACCACGAGGTTCCCAGCCACAGTGAAACTCTATACCTAAGACTCGGGGAACATCTGGAAAAAGGGAGGCAGAGAGATGGTAAGAGTCGGAGGACTAGGAGGTCTGCTGGGAGAATGTGGCTCCTAGCTACGGCAGGGAAGCTCCGCCCGTGAACCCTCAACAATATGGCTGCCTAAACAAGACTCGAACGGTCAACATCCAACATAGATGGGCAAAGTCTAAAAGTCTCAAAGAGCTCTGTTCCTAGAGGAAGAGCTACAAGCAGTTAACATCTGCTGAGAGAGAGAGAGAGAACAGTCTTCCATCAGGATGAGACCAAGTGATCATGCAGGCAACACTGAGCAGACTCATCAGTTTGTATTTATATGTTGATTTGTTTATATGTATATGTAACAACGATGGTTAAAGAGGAGGAGGCCTTGATTTGGAAGGGGACAGAGTTGAAAGGGATAGGAGAGAGGAGAAGGAGAGAATGTTATGATTATATTTTAATTAAATAAAAAATTTAAATTGCAAACATTTCAACAATTTGGAAACTTTTTCAGCCTTATTTTTCTTTTTTTTTTTTTTTTTAAGTTTTTCAAGACAGTGTTTCTCTGTATAACCTTGGCTGTCCTTGGCTCACTTTGTAGACCAGGCTGGCCTCAAACTCACAGAGATCTGCCTGCTTCTGCCTCCCCAAATGCTGGGATTACAGGCCTGCTCCATTACAGGCCATGTGTGGCTTTAGCCACATTTTTCAACAAGCAATTTTTCTGATTCCTTTTGCTATGGTTTGGCTAAGTGTCCCCAAATGTCCACATGGTCAACCTGGGAAGGTTATGGAGGTTTCACACCTAGTGAGAGGGTAACTGGAGGCATGCCTTCAAGCAGTTTGTGAGGCCAAGGTCTCCCGCTCTTTCTCCTTCATCTCCCTGCGTGATGTGACTGGTTTGCATTCTCTGCTTTCAGTTCTGCCATGGTTGCTTGTCACAGGCCATCAGCAATGGACTAACAGATCATAGACTGAAACCCCTGAACATGTGAGCTGAAATAAAGTCTTTCTCTGCAAGCATTTGCTATAGCGTTAGAAAGCTAACAACACTTATCTTCCCACTCCTTCCCTTCCTCCCTTCTTTCCTCCTTTCTCTCTCTCTTATCTTTTCTAATTTGTTAATCTGCCAGTTACATTTTCCATCTCAGACACTGTCATATTCATCTCTAGGAGTTCAATATGGATCTTTTAAAATATCTCCCATGTCTCTATATTTAAGTTTTTGACCATATGGAGAACAGTTACAGTAACTGCTTTAATGTCCTTGCTTTCTAAGTCTGGTATCTGGGTCAGTTTTGATTGACTGCTACCCCACCTCCCAAGTACGGGTGGTATTTTCCTGTTTCTTTGCCCAGTGATTTTTTTTTTTTTGGTTGGATGCCAGTCAATGAGAATTTTACTTTGTCAGATGCTAGATATTTTTGTGTCCCTATAAATATTCTTGGATTTTTTTTTTCCATGGGATACAATTAAGGTACTTAAAAACAGTTTGATCCTTTTAGATCTGCCTTCTAAACTTTATTAAGGAAAAGTGAGAGCCATGTTTAGTCTTCCTTATTCCCCACTGCCTGAGAGAAACTGTTCTGAGCGCCGCATCCGGCTTTTTAAGCCGTAGGCCTTGACCTGGTGGAATCGAAGGTGGGGATTTTTGCAGCATTTAGCGAGAAGAAGTGGCTATTGAAAGTGCAATGACCAGAACTCGGGTCAAAATCCAGGGCGTTTCGGCAGAGCCTACCCGTGTTGCATTGCACAACCTCACTGCAGCTTTGGTTCCGAGCACGCAGCACTGCATGCGCTGCATGGCGCCTGCCGTCACACTGAGGCGGGCAACCGCAGGAGATGAGTTCCGTGGAACCCCCATGCGGTTCGGGGTTATGCGCATAGCCCTCTCTTGTGATAACGCACTTGGCAGTCCAGTTCCTTCGCCTGCGGCTGTTAGGCACACATACCCATCCTCCAAAAATGCATCTAGCAAGCCTAGCACCCTCCGGAGCCCACCTGCGTTGGGCCATGTATCCTCCCTCTCGGCTTCTAAGTGAGCCGGTGTCAAGTCAGGTGCATCCCTAAACCATCTAGGTAGACGCACCAGTCTGGCTTGAACTGGCTTACCGTCTTATACCTATATATAATTGGGCATGTACGTAGTTAACGTCAGATGTATTATGGGAAGGGACATGCTCAGTAGAGAAATCATTATATTAATAAAAAGAGAAAGCCACACAAGCTATACCCCTTAGCCCCCCTGAACCCATGAGGAAGCCCTGAACAATTATCAAGGCCCTCGAGTGTCCTCACCCCGGTGTCCACTGTCATTCTCGACAGTGCCTCTCTAGAACCTGCACGGTCGCTTTGCTCCAAATGAAATTATCTGCCTCTCACAATTAGGGATGAGCCCGGCCCTGGTTTTCAACTCCTTGGATCAGACACTAAGAGCCTGGAAATATCTAGCCCTAAACCCCGCCACTGGCAACAGCACAGGCAACATCAACAAACACAGCCCAGGACACCTAAGCTTACAAGCGGAGACTGGTGTGCTATTAGCTGTGGTGTTTTTATTGTACATTGAGTTTTTTGCTCTGTCAGAAACAAAACCAATACTGAATATTTTCCTGCAGTCATTTCTCAGCATGCATCAACTTAAGATATCTCTAGATTGTATTATGTTAGAATGTTTAATTTGGGAAATTGCCATTTTAGTGGCTGACTTGATTTTCATTACAAAAAAAAAAATGATTTCACTTAGAGGAGGACAGAATTTCCAATAATTTCTGAAAGATCCCTAAACATACTTTTGTTGTTTTTTGTGTGCAATGTATTTATGTGATGCTGTTCACATAAATTAGTGATTTTTAATATCAAAATATTGACGAACTCTGGAGAACGTTGACAATGCTCTCCAGAGTCCAGAGTTGACTGCAGTTCTAGAGTGTCAAATATTCTACAAGATTTAACTCCTTGTGCAAAACTAAATAAGCACACTCATCTGGCTAGCATACAAATTTGATTTATCTTTAATAGTGATAAAATTTTATATATATACATCTATATTTAAAATAAATTTCTTTATGATTTATCATCACTAAACAATTGCTTTGTATATCTATCTTTAAGTACCTAATATCGAGAGTCCTAAAAGTTTCTCTGGTGAAAGGGGTTATGAGTAGGAAAGTTTAAGAAACCCTGCTTTGTCCAACGCCCCGTATGCCTGTTCTGGATGCTGTTCCTGACCCAGTGTGGACAGAGGACCCTGTTCTCAGTAGCCTTTTTTTTAACCTGGACTCAGGTGGTTTCAGGCAGGTCTGGGTGACGCTCTACTGAATACTCAAGGAGGGATCATCTAAAGCTCTGCAACCCTCTGTCTCTGCAGCTTTCTCCTCTCCCAGTGCCTGCACTGCGTTATGGTTGTTTTTATAAAACTGTGTTTGTTTCTCAGTTTCTCTCTTAACCCAGTCATCCCACAAATAATCAAGACTCCATTGTGTTATTTTAACAAGCTCCACAGCACAATCCTGAGCAGTATTAACTCTATTCTGTTTTGTTGTTGTTGTTGTTATTGGTTTGTTTGGTTTGGGTTTTTTGTTTGTTTTTTGAAACAGAGTTTCTCTGTGTAGCCTTGGCTGTCCTGGACATGCTTTGTAGACCAGGCTGGTCTCGAACTCACAGAGATCTGCTTGTCTCTGCCTCCTGAGTGCTGAGATCAAAGGCATGCGCCACCACACCCAGCTGCCCCTTGTGGTTTTTAAATGTATGCTCACATACTATATCCAGGACTTACAATGCTAGCAACTCTCTGCTGGCACCTCCTAGGTGGTCTGAGACCTAGGTGGTCTCAGACCTTCTACGAGGTCTGAGGAGATGACGCAGGGATAAGAGAAGTCCTCTCTGGGGTCTCCTCAGGCTAGGCTCAGTCCCCTTGGTTCTGACTGCAGTGATGTGACTGCAGGGCTGGTGACTTGTCCTCAGTATTTATCCTTTTTCTTCCTTTCCTCTCCTTTCTTCTTTCTCACTACTCACCTCTTAGTATTGCCTTTCTCTCACAAGAAAGGAAGAGAGAAAGAAAGAAAGAAAGAAAGAAAGAAAGAGAAAGAAAGAAAGAAAGAAAGAAAGAAAAAATAAGAAAGAGAAAGAAAGAAGAAAAAGAAAGAAAAGGAAGAAGAAAGAAGAAAGGAAAAAAGAAAGAGAAGAAAGAAAGAAGAAAAGAAAAAACCATTAGTAGTGGTTGGTAATCTTTCCACAACTTTCTCTGTTGCTCTGTAATCCAACCTGCCCATCCTTTTATACACAGGAGGCATACTTTTCTTATCAGTGCAACCAATACCTAACTAGGGAGGGATTTATTCTGGCTCAGGGTTTGAAGGCACAATCCTTCGTGGTAGACATGGCCATGAAGAGGGAAACCGCTTGCTTACATCTCTGAGGAGCAGGAAGCAGAGGCAGGAGAGGCAGCCAGGCTGGGCTGCGGCCCTCAAGGCCCACCCACTACACACCCACTTCACCCAGCTAGCCTCCCAAAGGCTCCACACACTCCCCAAACAGCCCCGCCATCTGGGGACCAAATGTTCGAACACATATGCTCTTGGGGGACATTCTATGTCTAAGCCATAACAGGGAAGTCATCTTTGTCACAATAAATACAATCTTAATTTTTGAGTCTTGCCTTTCTCAAAATACTGCAGAAATGTTACCACCAAATCAGAGACAGACACGGAGACAGAAACCAGAAGGGGTGGGGTCTGATGCCACAGGCCTGTTATCTCCATCTGCTGGAGAGGCTGAGGCAGGAAGCTTGCAAGTTAAAGATGAAGATCTTCATCCTTCCCACCAAGAATTAATTTCCCATGGACTGGCAGTACCATGATTTGTCCGTGCCCTTTCTTTCGAGTGGGTTTTGCTTTGTTCGCTGTTTCTATTTTCCGCTGCAGTGTCTACTGCGGCTTGTGAATATCCTTTGTCTATGTTCCCTCACGCTGAGGTGATTGTCCAGGGCCCTAGAGTGAAGAGTGGTTTCTGCGTCACAGATTATGGACCTACTAAACTTTATTAGATGATGCCAGGTTCTTTGTTTGTCTATTTTCTAGACTATGTAGCCCAGGCTAGCCTAAAAACCCTCTGCGCTCCTGCCTCAGCCTCCCGAATGATAGGGTTATAGACATGCGCTACCACACCAGCCTCAAATTGCTCTTTTATAAAGCGGTACTGACTCCCTCCTCTGCCATCCAAGTCTGAGAACACGCATCCCTGCCAACACTACTTAGTATCACACTTCTGCAAGATTCTTCTCAACCCGAAGGGTGGAAAGGATTCCACAGAGTCACTTTATTTAGCATTCTCAGAACAGATTGAGCGCATTTTTTCTAGGTTGATTGACAAAATATTTGCTCCTCTATTCAAATCCTTTTGGCCAGTTTTCTATTTGGTTGTGGGTTTCGCTCTGTGACAGCTCTCCAATTCTAGACATCCAGGCCTCATCCATCAAATACTTTGGAACTACCCTTCTCTGTGTTTTGGGTTTTTTTTTTTTTTCTTTGATGGCAAAAATATCTGTTTCCAATGAAGCCTTTAAATTTTGATACAGTCAAATGTGTATCTTTTCCTTTTTATTGTTTTCATTTTTGTTTTTATTTGGGGTGGGGGAAACAAGGTCTTTCTATGTAGCCCAGGCTGACCTTGAACTCCTGTATCCACACCCCCAAAACTGAGATTATTACACGCATGAACCACCATACATGGCTGCAGCTTTGCTTTTCTTTCTTAGTAATTTCCAGGTTTCTTCCTGGACTAGCAAGTTCTTCCAAACTTAAAAACTAGAAGGGTCTGGGCCTGGTGGCATGGCCCTGTAATCCTTGTCCTTAAGAGGTTAAGGCAGGAGGCTCACAAGATCAGAGCAATCTGGGAAACTTCCTACCTGGGGGCAGGAGGGAAGGGCTGGGGGCTGGGACTTTCACTCAGTGATAGATACTCACCTAGCATGTAAGAGGCTGGGAGTGATCTCTGCTGGTGGGCTCCTGGAAGGAGATCCTCCTGTGGGCAGGCAGCATCTAAGAAACTCTGTCTTTCATAACCACAAGACTAAGGTAGTCGAGATCCCAAGGCTGCGACTGAAGCTGTCTGTTGCAGACTCCTCTCGGTTCCTCTCAGGTACCAGCATTCTAACCTCCATAACCACAGGATGGCAATGAAAACAAGGAGATACCATTATTAGCAAGAAGGGCTGTCTGGTGAGCCCTGGCTGGGCACGTGTGGAAAGATGTCATACTGTACTTTGGTGTAATAAAAAGAACATGCTTAGAGCCTGGCTGGTGGCTCCTGGCCACCCCTGGCTGGAAACCCCCTAATGCCGCTCTTTAAGTCAGAAATCCCAGGAGCTGAGGTATCTTAGGGTTATATTGCTGTGGAGAGCCACCATTATCAAGGTGACTCTTATAAAAGAAAACATTTAATTGGGGCTAGCTTACAGTTTCAGAGGTTTGGTCCATCACCATCATGGCGAGACATGTCAGCGTGCAGGCAGACGTGGCGCTGGAGAGGGAGCCGAAAGCTCTACATCTTGATCCACAGGCAGCAGGAGACTGTCACTTTGGGCTGAGCTTGAGCACAAGAGACCTCAAAGCCCACCTCTACAGTGACACCCTTCCTCCAACAAGGTCACACCTACTTCAACAAGGCCACACTTCCTAACAGTGCCAACTCTCTATGCCAAGCATTCAAACACATGAATCTAGAGGGGCCATTTCTATGCACACCACCACATGGGATGGATGACTCTCTCTCAGCAACTTCAGAAGGGTCTAGACCAGTGGTTCTCAATCTGTGGATGACAACCCATTTGGGGGATGAATGACCCTTTCATAGTGGTCGCCTAAGACCATCCGTAAACATGATCATTTACATCACAATCCATAACAGTAGCAAAATTACAGTTACGAAGTAGCAACAAAAATCATTTTATGGTGTGTGTGGGGAGGGAGGGGTCACCACAATGTGGGGAACTGTATGAAAGGGTCACAGCGTTAGGAACCACTGCAGTGGCGAGAACCACTGCTCTAGACTATCCTTGAGCAGATGAGGGGATGGGGTAGGGCAGGAGTAGCTATGTGGAAGCCTGCTTGCTATACTGTAAGCCAAATTTAAAAAAAAAAAAAATACACAAAAGGGATGGAAGGGAGTTATCTGCCCAGCTGGGTGGTGCTGTTCCTAGGAGCAGTGAGTTACTGACCAGAGTCCCTGGTGTCAGGGGTTGAGATCAGGGGGACCCCGAAGGCCCCCCTCAGACAATACAGACTGACGTTTGCTCACCGGAACTAGAGAAGACCCTATTTCAGAAGATGCCACATAGCTTAGACAGCAGATACAGAGAAAGGAACCGAGAACAAGCAAGAATACTTCCTCCCTGCTGGTTGGCCTTCGAAGTGTGAAGGGAGGCTTGTGTGGGCTGCTGGGGAAGAAAAGCGGTTACCGGTCTTGCTCTGCTGTAAACTGTAGGCTAACCATGAGGAAGACTCGTCCACGGGTACAGCGGTGGCTTACTTGTTATGGGGTAACCGACCGACCTCTGATTGGATCCGGAGATCACATCACGGCGGGGTTCGGGATCAGGGTACTGTGAACGGGACTAACAACCCAGGCTTTGGGGGGGTCATAGGCCCAAGCTGGTAGTGACTGGATCTTACCCCAGGCTTTGGGGGGTCATAGGCCCAAGCTGGTAGTGACTGGATCTTACTCCCGTATGTGAACGCATACGTCGTTTGTGATTGCAAACAAATGGCCAAGCTATATTCACCGGTGAGATAAATCGTATTCGTTCGTTTAGTATTTGACGCCACCACGGATTCAGGGGACAGCGTGTCTAATTGTAGATAAGAGCATCCCGGTCGCTTCCTACGTTTGTATCTCCTGATCTGACTTTAGTGTCAAGTATGCACTAACTCCTCATCTTGGTATATTGAACTTATGAACCACCTGCCTCAACCTTCCAAATAGCCGGTCCGCATCACCATGCCCTGCTGAGAATGTTTCCCTCGGTAGACTAGCAACAGCAAAGGGTCTTTGCATTTTCATTATCACTGGACAGTGTTATTCAAAGACTTTTTGCCAATTTTTAAGTTCTGAGCTACAACAGTTAATGCTGCTTATTTCTTCCCACCCTTGCCAACGCAGAGGACTCGTCACCAATCTGTTCCTTCCCTTTTTTAATGGATGAATTAAGCGCCTCCACATATGTTCGGGATGTTTTCCCTAGCCCTTTCTTTTCCTGTGGAAGTGTCCGTGCGTGTCTTGGACTAGAAGGCTGATTTCTCTTTTCCTTTCTGTGTGGCGTGTCTTTGGTTTAACCTCTGACCTAAAGGGACCTGACGGTCTGCAGTTTAGAAGCAGCTGCCTTCTCTAGTCACTGTAATGGCTGCCAGATCCTGAGCAGCCCTTCGTTCAGACTTCAAGGGGAAGCAGAGAGCACGGCAGCTTTGGTTCTGCTTCCTAAATCAAGACATTGGCTTTCCAGCTGCGTCTGCCGACTGCGAAAAGGCTCTTACTGAAATCTGGATAGAACGTTTCATGTTTCCCATTAATAATCACTCTCCATGTTACCCCAAACATATAAAATGGACCTCTCAGGTCCAGCTACGCAACAATTAGAGCCTCTGATGGAGTAGCCTCCGGTCCTGAGAATCCTTAGCTAGATATGTGAGTCAGGGATGGAGCTGCCGAAAAAATGGCTTTGCTGGGGCACTGTTGCCCTTGGCTGCACACACCAAAACCCATGCTGTCTAAATACAAAAAAGTGCTGCATAGATTTATGTTAGTATTTTCATGGTTTTCAGTAGATTATATGAGTAGAATAGATTCTCATAGCGTGTGCAAATAATTAGAAATGTGCTTCCTAGATTTCAATATTTATAATCTTACTTCCAATGTCTTTTAAAATATTAACTTTAAACACGTGTGTGTGTGTGTGTGTGTGTGTGTGTGTGTGTGTCTGTGAGTGTGTAGTCTTTGCTGGCCTTAAATTCACTGTGCATATCAGGCAGAGCCTGAACGCAGAGATCCACCTGCTTCTGCTTCTTGGGTGCTTAAGTTCCCCACCATGCTTGGCCTTATTTTTTGTTTTGTTTTGTTTTTTCGAAACAGGATTTCTCTGTGTAGCCCTGGCTGGCCTGGGACTTGCTCTGTAGACCAGGCTGACCTCAAACTCAGAGATCTGTCCACCCCTGCCTCACGAGTGCTGGGATTAAAGACAGACAGTCACCACTGCTCGGCTAAAAAATATTTTTTAAACAAATAAATCAACACAACATTTTGGGAAATGTGTATTTCCAAAATTTTGAGTGTTCAGCCAGGAGAGGTTTTTGTGGTTTGACTTGTTTTGCTTTGTTTTTCAAGACGAAGTTTCTGTGTGTAGTCCTGGTTGTCCCTGAACTCTGTACATCAGGCTGGCCTCAGACTAAGTCTGCCTCTGCCTCCAGACTTCTGGGATTAAAGGCACCTGCCACAACCTCTGAGTTTGAGGGTTGTTTTTGTTGCTGTTTTATGTTTCTTTTTATGCTTTTATTTATTCTTTTTTTGTTTTTATTTATTCTTTGTGAATTTCATGCAATATACTTTTATCGTCAACTCTCAATTTTTTAAGGGGTGAACAATTTTGCTTTTGACAAAACCACATAAAGAAAACACTCAAAACAGCCATTCCCCAACAAGTCTTGGTTTGGCTGGCCAGGAGCGCCCTCTAGGGGAAACAAAAATAGCAGCAGCAGGATTTGCCGTCTGCCGTTGCTGTTTTTTTTTTTAATTTTATTTTTAATTACACTTTATTTACTTTGTATCCCCCCTCTAGTTCCCTCCCTCCTCCCCTCTCAACTCCTCCCTTCCTCCCTCTTCTCCACGCATGCCCCTCCCCAAGTCCACTGGTAGGGGAGAGTTTATTTTTCTTCCTTCTGATCCTAGTCTGTTAGGTTTCATCAGGAGTGGCTGCACTGTCTGTGGCATGGTAAGACTGCTCCCTCCTCAGGGGCAGGTGATCAAAGAGCAGCCAGCAAGAGACAGTGTGCGTTTGAGAGAATGCTTTGACAGAACGAGACCAGCTCTGAGTATGCTGTGGTGATTCATTCTATTTAGCCTCTTATGGTTTGGCTAGACCCCTTTGTATGGGTCTCAGATTGCTCCTTGTCTTGAACTTTCTTGTGTGAGGTGCACTATGGCGATCCCCGGGGCTTACTGGGGTCTGGTTGAGGTGTATGTATCGGAGATACCGTAACCAAAGTCTCTAGCCATATCTGGAGCACTGCTATCTTTACTGGCTTGCTTTGAGATACTCTGGCAGGAGTCCCAGTAACTGTCACTCTCCATGTTACCCCAAACATGTAAAATGGACCTCTAGGGTCCCAAGCTATAAAACAATTAGAGTCTCTGGTGTAAGAGCAGCCTAGGGGCCTGAGAATTCTTAGCTAGATATGTGAGTCAGGGATGGGGTTGCCAAAAAATGTCTTTGCTGTGGCAATGTAGCACTTGGCTACACACACTTAAAGCCCATACTGTCTTGGCAGAATACCTGGGACTTTCTTGGCCCAGGAGAGGCTAGAAGGGTGTCAGGACAATTTCCCATCTCTTCTCAGGTCTTGATGGGGCCTGGAGCTTTCCGATCCACCCCTTCAGAAAACAGCAGGATCTATACCTCTTTTGTTTGTTTGTTTGTTTATTTGTTTGTTTGTTTTGTTTTTTGAGACAGGGTTTCTCTGTGTAGCTCTAGCTATCCTGGAACTCATTTTGTAGATCAGGTTGGCCTTGAACTCAGAGACCCACCTGCCTTTGCCTCCCAAGTGCTGGGATTAAAGGCATGTTCCATCATGCCTGGCAGGATCTATAGCTCTTAGCGGCAGTCTGGAACAGGCTCCCCAGCAGTGAGGTGCCCCTCAGTATGCAGAGAGAGCCCCTCTGTTTTCTGAGCTGAGACCCACATTGATGGTATGAGTCTAAGGTGATTGGGTCTGTCAGTCCTTGGCCTTTTCTCCTGTTATGTGTCTGTGAGGCCTTCTCAGAGAACTGGGCTTCCTGATGACTATGGGTCCCTAAACCAAAAGAGTTACGGTTGTAATGCTGACCACATGCCTGTTGCCTAGAAGGACATAAAAAGCCAGTGAGAAACTCAACTGCACACACCTTGATCATATCTCCAGCAGTTGTTTAAGGAACACGAGTTTGCGTGTGTGAGGAACTACTAGGCCTCTGAGGAGATGGAAGCTGCCATACAAATTGGCCCCCCCTTTTTTTTTTCTATCAAGCTGAGGAAACCCTGTGCTCATTAAAGTCGGTAGTGAATTGGCTTAGACTGCCAATGCAGACTGCTGGTGATGAGCCAGATCTGATTCCAAGCCTGAAGGCAGAAGTAGTCCTAAAGAGATTAATAATTAGCATATATGCAGTAGGTAAAATGTAATGATTAAAAAGCAGATTGGTAGACTGAGTGAAATACATCGAACAGATTTGTGTAATATTTTAAAAGGTCAAAATAAAACAAGGTAGCACAGAAAACTTAAAAATACCAGAATAGAGGGGCTGGAGAATTGCAGTTAGGAGCACTGGCTGCTCTTCCAGATGACCTCAGCTTGGTTCCCAGCTCCCATATGGCAGCTCAGAACCATCTCTAACTCCAGCCCCAAGGCCTCCTCTGCGCTCTGTGGACACCAGGCACATATGTGGAACACAGGCATATGTTCAGGCAAAATAGTCATACACATAAAACAGTAAAAATGTTAGAGTAAAGACGTGTCTGGAAAATTCCAGTAAAGTGAACTGTTATAACAAAAGGAGTTTAGATGTTACAAACCCCTTTCTTACAGGAAGAGTTGGCAAAAGGCTGGCTAACTAGAACCACCACCTGTTTCATTTCTGTTTGCTTTTTGTGGAAGAAGATTCTGAACCCCCAAGTCTCCCACACCTCTCCAGAGATCTTCCAGACCTTCAGTACTAGACTGGGCTGCTGAGGTACCCAGCCTTGCGGACTGAGGGTTCTCAGCCTCTCTAGTGTGAGACAGCCATTGCTGGGGTGCTCTGACTCTCTCATGTAAGCCGATCTAATAATTTCCCTTTAGACAGATTTTTTTTTTTTGCGCTGTTGGTTCTGTTACTCTAGCGAGCACTCTGGAGCATAGATGGTGGTGTGGGTCAACCCATCTACCAGGAGAACCTGGTAGGCAAGGAAGTCCTGGTGCAACTCTCCCCATCACCTCACACTGGCTGTCACTGAGAGCCTTGGAATGTCTCTGTCCCCTCTGAAAAGCCGAGGTACCAGCCCCGAGTGATTGGGCACAAGCAGGCACACCCCTGAGACTCCCGAGTTCACGTACACCATAGTGAGGAACGAGGGCTAGGAAGTGGACACCGAGGAAATTAAAACTTTCTCACAACGCCCACCCTCCTTTGTGTATGAAATCTTAAAGCTCTAGATTTATCTATGAGGAGCATGCTTGAAAACTGACGGGAGAGAAAGATGGCTCAGAGATGAGGGTCCGGACCAACAAGAGACATGGGATCAGCCGGGATGGGTGTGCCCGACAAGGGATTTTTGAGGTCTTAAGCCTTTCCTGTTCTTGTTAAATCAGTGCAAGGGCGGGACTCTACAGACCACACAGGAGTGATGGGTTTAGGTACACAGATTTATACTTAGATCACTAGCTTATGTTTGTTGTTCTAGTAGGCTTCTGCTTTGTTTTGCTTTAACATGTAGCTCGGGCTAGCCTTGGATTCACCAAGGAGCCCAGGCTGGGCTCCAATTCTCCATCTCCTTGCCTCTGCCTCCTGAATGCTGAAATGACAGGCATGTGTGTCATTTTGACGGGCAAGAAATAGACAACTGTTACATCGGTTCCCGTGAAGTTCTCTTCCTGGAGAAGAGAAGCTGTGACCAGGGTCTTGAATCCCCGGGCTGTGGTCACCCTTGATCTCGTGATGTGCCCCACCAAGCGGAAGCAAGCTAAAGGAATTTCCCATCGTGTAGGGGTTGTAACTATATCCACCCATTATGCAGGGGGTTAGTAGCCAAAGGAGGAGGAGAGTGAGGTAAAACCAGTCAGCCCCTCTTGTTTGCCTCTTCTGCGTGTTCCTGGCTTGCCTTCCGCTTTACACCGGAAGCTGGGCAGTCCTGATCGTGTTGAGTATTGCCCCAGTGTCTGGACCTTCTGCTACTGAACATCTCACATACGCAGGGAGACAATGGTAATAAGTGACCATGGCTGGATGTTCCCACCCATAGGGACACCTCCTCGCAGAGGGGGGATGTTTGCCCGGTGTATAGCTATTCCTGTACGTCTGTGTGTTACTAATGGCTAGACATCCCCACTCATGCCACAACTTCACACCAACCGTCAGGGACGGAGCATCTCCATTTGTGATTGCGCACCGTCTCCTGTCACGCGCACACTCTGTCTGGACATCTCCACAACTGCAGGGCAAGGAACGCGCTGATTTATGTGACTGCTGTGACAGATCACCACGCAGCCGGTGGCTAAAAGCAACAGAAACATGTTGTTATGGTCGTGCAGACTAGAGTCTGAAATTAAGGAGTCTGCAGGCATTGACACCCCTAAAGCTCTGGGGAGAGGGGGGGAGACAAGCTTGTCTTGCCATGCCTGGCATCTGGGAGTCACCTGCATTCTCCGGTTGGAGGTCACACTCTCCAGCTCTGCTTCTGTCTTCATGTTACCTTCTCTTCTCTCAAGACTTTGCCTCCTCCTTTGTGTGTGTGTGTGTATGTGTGATTTGCGTGTGTGTGTCTATGTGGCTGCTCATGCCCACACATGCATAGAGGCCGGTGGAGGATGTTGGGATATGGAGTATCCTGCTTCGTCAACACTCCGCCTTATTTCCTTGAGAACAGGGTCTCTCAGTGAACCTGTTGGGTTGGCAGCCAGCAAACCAGAAATCCTCCTCTTGCCAATCTCTACAGCACGGCAGTTACGGGTATCCGTGAGCACGTGTGCCTTTTTACGTGGCTTCTAGGGCTTTAGACTCAGGTCTTCATGCTCGAGCACCAGGGGCTCTTTTCCCACTCAGCCATTTCTCTAGTTCTCCCTCTGCCTCCTTCACAGAAGAAAATATGTATGTGACTATATTTAGGCCACACCCAGACAATCCAGGATAAACTTCTTTTCTTCACAACACCCATAAGTTAAACACATTCATAGTCTCGAGGGGGTGACAGGGATAGATTTATGAGGGCCAATTTTTTTTTTTTTTTTGCCTACTGAAGGGCCTATTTTTGAGCTGTCAAACACAGCCTTAGAGGCGGCGAGAGTCCCAGACAATGTTATCAGCCCCGCCTCTCTTCCCATCACGTCTGCTCCATCTGCAGTGACAGCAAAGCCAGATGCCTGGAAATGGAGATACCTTTGGCACACAGGCCTGGCTGTGAGAAAATCCAGCTAATCAGCAAACTTGGCCAACCTGAGGCTACCCTAAGCTGTTGCTCCCAAACGGGAGGCCCAGCGAGGCTTGAGCCTGAAACGGATCCTAGGACTCAGGCTGAATGAGAAGAGAGACAGGAAGGAATCTATTGCAGTCTCTTTCCCCACAAGGGAATGCAGCCATTGGGCCTCTCTTCTGCAGCTCCTGTCTGAACATCTCCATTCAGAGCTCAGCGCCACGGGGTCTGGCTGCAGCAGGGCCAACTGGGAAAACAAGGGATTCCACAGCCTGAACCTCAGGACCCTGAGGGCCAGCACGGGGCTTGGCAGGGAGCCAGGAGGACTGCACACCTCAACAGAGCAGCAGCAGGACACACATGTCCCCCTCGGGCTTGTGGGGGAGGCTGTGTTGCAGAGCCAGCCCTGGGGAAGGCCAGAGCTGAGTGCAGAGGCAGCAGCTGTGACTGTCCCCTGAGGCTGAGCAGCAAAGCTTCCCTGTCTGTGCTGGCCACTACCTGGGAGAAGCAGACATGGCTTGGGAGTGGAGGGGGCAGCTGGGGTGGACACACAGTGGGGTATGACCGGAGGCCATGGGTTTGGGCTCGAGGCTTTCAAATGCTACTGTCCTCAGAAACAGCTGTGTCCATCCTTCCTCAGACTGCCCACCCTCTGCTGGGCCTCAGCTTTGGTAGTGCTGGTCTCCAGGCTAGCTGTGGTGTTTTCAAATCCAAGGTTCAGTCTGAGGCCCAACACCATGGTGCAAAGATTTAGCCCAAGACCTTTTGAGTTTTGTTTTATTTTTAGATTCACTAATGTGTACATGTGTGTGTGTGTCCATGGATGTATAGATATGTGCATGAGGATTACTGAGGAGACCAGAAGAGGACATCAGAGCTCCTAAAGCTGGAGTTACAGGCAGCTGTGGGCCAACTGATGTGGGTGCTAGAACCTGAACTTCTCTAAACTTCTCTAGAGGAGCAGCAAGTCCTCTTAGGCACCAAGCCCTCGTTTGCTTGTTTTAACTCTGTTTTTATTGTATAAGCATGTACACACACACACACACACACACACACACACACACACCATGGAAGCCAGCAAAGGCTGTTGTATCTCCCAAAGGTGGAGTTCCAGGCAGAGTGTATCCTGATGTGGATGGTAAGAACTGAACTCTACAAGAGCACTTCACACTCTGAAGCACGAAGCCATCTCTCTAGACCCTGGTTTGTGGTCCTTAAAATGGGCTCTGATGGTGCATCCAAACTGGCCTCAAGCTCATGCCCTTCCTGACTGTGCTGTGAGGCGTTTCAGGCCCGTTTCACTATAGCCGGCTTAGGCCGACAGCCTTGCCTGGCTTCTTTGGCCACCTTAGGATGGCTTCTTACCTCTTTTGCTCAAAGCCTGTGCCATGGTTGTGAGAGCTGTGCCTGCTCTCACCGAATAGCTAAAGGTCACTCTACCCGGAATTCCAAAACACAAGTCCCCGGAGAGTTCACTGGGGCAGGAGGGGGGAGGGGTTGGCTCTGAAGGCCAATCCAAGTCGCTCCAGCGACTTATTCTTTCTGCTCTACAAATGATCCAAATACAAATTTGAAATGAAATTAGGATCTAAGTTGGGGGAAACATGTAACCTTTGCAAACATCTGCTGAGGAGGGTTTGGAGCCTGATGGGGGCAGGGCAGAAGAGGAGGCCCCACCTGGGGAAAACGTCTCCCAGGGAGGTGGCACCTGCTATGGGGGTCACATAGCATGTGTCAGGAAGCAAGGCAGGAAGTCACACGGGTGCCTTAACACTCACCTGGCATATGCATTTAAGGAAATCCCCAGAGGATAGAGTTTTGTCTCTCGCCCTGAGAACTGGACCTGAGCTGAGGCGGAAGACACACCTCAGGTGAGAGGCTCTGTTTTCACACGGGGATCAGCTGACTCTTCTCCATTTTCACGAGATCTGAAGCGCTCCCACTGCCTTCGGCTCAGCATTTCATCACCCCTGCAGCCCTTTAAATGTTAACAGAGCAGTGGCTGAGGCTAATTCCCTAGAGCAGGCACAAGCAGCGAATATTAAAACCCTGGATGTTATGTGCAAGCGAGCACACACACAATTGAAAGGTTAAGAGGATAAATGAAAATGGTTAGGGACCTCAGAACTGTCCCCCACCCCCCAAAAAACGAAAAACAAACAAGAAGCAAACAGCCCTGGGGTGAATTCCTTCCCTGGCATTTCTTTGGTCAGTGTACCCTTTATTTATTTTTCTTGCCTTATAGCACTAGCTGTAACTTGCAACAATCTGTTAACAGTGAGGAGGGTCAACTTCCTCGCCCTGCTCTCCATTTAGATTTGGAGCTGAAGAAGCCAGAAAGACACAGGATCAAGGAAAAAGCCACTCACTCCCCAAAGCCCTCTTTTAGCCAAAACACCAGAAAAATGCAGACCAAAATAAAACTGTTCTGTACTGATGCCTCTACTCCAATCAAATGCCCTATGCTCACGGTGGCCTCACACCATCCCAGGCAGAGTGGGCAGCATGGATTCCTACCCTCTCAGGTTGCAATAAAATCCTCTAGGCGCCCTGCTGAGATGGTCTCAAAGAAGATTCAGTAGGCACCTGTGGATAGAAAAAAAAATTTTTTTTAATGTGGTGAAATTAACATATTTACTGTTGACTCTTCCAACTGCCGGGCCTTGCTTCTCCTTATTTAGATCTTCTCCAATTTCTTTCCATCTGTGTTTTGTAGTTTTTAACCATACAAGTTCTGTGTATGTTTTTCACCGTACTAAAGATATAAATGGCATTAAAATTCGGTGGAACCATTTGCTCATTCAATGTAAAAATAAAACTGACTTTTTGTTTGTCTTGCATCCTCGGCTTCAGTGAATTCACTTACTAGTTCTAGAAGTTTTTGTCTTATTTCTGCACATCACGTCAGATGCAAAGATGGTTTCCTTTCTTACATTCTGGCAGGCATGCACTTTAATTTGCTTTTCTTGCCTTATTGCACTGGCTAGAACTTGTAGCCCTCTGTTGAATACGATTGAGAACAGTTGTGTTCTTTTGTATGTGTGTTTTGTATGTAAGTGCTTTTGTATGTGTGTTGTGTATCTATAGCGTTTTCATGTGCAGATGCGTGTATGTGCATATGAAAGCCAGACATTTATGCTGGGCGTCTTCCTTAGCTGCTTGCTGTCTACCTTTCTATTCATTTATTTATTTACTTTTGAGACAGTATCTTGCACTGTCTCACGTCTTAAATCTCAGCTTGGCTGGCGGGGCAGTGAGTCCCAGGGATCTGCTTGGGCCTCCTTCCTCAGTGTTGTCACTGTCTTTGCTGGGGGTCCTCCTGCTTGCACAGCAAGGGCTGTGCCCCCTCCCCAGCAACTCAATGTCGTTACAAATCGATGCGACCATACCTTCTCTCTCTTGTTAATGTAGTGGATTGTCATTAGTTGAATGTCCAACCTATGCAGAGTAAAATATGCCTGGTCACATTAACTATTTTTATATGCTGGGTTATATGTAATATTTTAAGGACTTTTGCAAATATGTTCATGAAGATACAGTGAGGGGGGTTGTTAATTTTATGTTGGTTTGGTATCAGAGCAATGTCAGTTTTTTAGAAAAATTGGGAAGAGTTATCTATCCTTCCATTTCTTAGAAGAGATTGTAGAAACTGGTTTCAATTATTTAAGGGCCTCTTAAAATTGGAGGTGAAGTTTTTTTTTTAATTATAGCTTTAATTTCTGTTATAGTATAGGACTATTTATTTCATACTAAAAGAATTGAGATAGTTTGAATTTTGAGGTATTTGTCCATTTAATCTAAATTGACATATTTATGCAAGAGTTATTTTTGGTAATCTGTAGAGGGATTTTAATATAAAAAAAGGCTTCTCTGGCTGGAATTTAGACACGCCCTTAGCAGACACCTTTAATACCTCTGCTGGAATACAGACACACCCTTAGTATACATCTTTAACCCCAAACAATGAAGGTAAAGTTAGTTTGTAGAAGGAAGCAGCCATGTTTGAAAGTGCTGCCTAATTGAGAAGCCGACAAAGTGACAAATCAGAGGAAGATTTGACAGAATAGAGTATGCCCCACTCTCACGAGAACAGAGAGGGAAAGAGAGGAAACTGAGGCAAGAGCAGTGCAGAGAAAGGGAAAGGAGGCAGTTTACCAGGAGAGTTTTACAGAGATGGGTTGAAGAGAGAAAAAGCTAGACACAAGTAAAGAGAGAACAAGTAAGTCAGAGAATGAGAAGGAGCCAGAAAATTAGAACTTATTGCTAGAGTTAGCTTGAGGCCAGGCAGAGCAATTCAGTCAGAGGGCGAGAGAGAAGCCAGACTGAATCAGTCAGATAGTGAAAGGGTTAGACTAACTTTGTAACCTGTATGTCTTCTAAAGCCTATAGTTTTGAGTTTTAGGTCCAGGTTAAGCTAAAGCCTCTTAGTACCTTTCCAGAGAATGAAGAAATGTGACCCTATCTGTGAGGACAGATAGAAAAAAGTAAGCAAGCAATGACCTTCACTCAGCAAAAAGAACGACCAGACCCTTGTCTTCGAGATAGTGTTTCTTAGCAACCAACCCAGATGGCCTCAATCCTTTCTCTGAGTAGCTCCTGACCTCCAGCCAAAAGCCTGCAGCCCTGATCTTCAAGGATGAGCTAACCACCCCCACTTTCAATTGCAGCTGCATCCACACTTGGCAGGACTGGCCAAGCTTGAGCACCTAAGACTAACCAATTATCTTACTTTATAGCTTCTTCATCCAATCCTAAATTGCCAAACTGCAACTTCAAATTTCCCGCACTTTATCTTTTAAAAACCTAAGGCCTTTGTCTCCCGGTGCCACTCTTTGCTGACCGGCAGGGGTGACCCCATTGTGCAATGGTTAAATTAAACCTCTTGCTTTTGCAACGAGTCGTGTGGTCTGTGGGAGTTTCTGGGAAGGGCGTGATCTTGAACTCCTGAGCTGTGAGACCCCAGGTCTTACAATAGGAGAGGAGTTTGAACCGGAACAGCTGAGTTGAACCAGCCAGCAAGAGTTCAGAAAGAACAAGAAAGGATGAGCTTATTCAGCGGTAAGTCTCAGAGGCTGAAAACGTTCTAGGCCTAGGTTAGATTGTATGGAGGCTAGAAGCTTCCAGGACTAGAGCTAGGTTAGCAGACAGAGGCAACAAGCCTCCGAAATGATAATTGCACCAGACAAATAAATTTACTTTTACAGTAATCCTGTGTTATCTTTTTAGTATTTATAGAGTTAATACATTGCTAAGGTGTGTCAGCTTCATTGCTCTTTACCCAGAACAAAGCCTTTGTTCTATCAGTTCTTTTGTTTGTTTGTTTGTTTGTAATTTTATGGATTTTTGTCCTCATCTGCACTATTTCCTCCATTTATTTATTCTGCCCTTCTTCCCTCACCTCTTGATATGAGAGCCCAGAATATTGTGTCAAATGAATTCTAAAACTCCCCTCTCAGCATCGCTTTACCAGCCTCCCATAACTGACTGTGCTTCTAAAACTTTCGCCTTGGAAATATGGATACATGGAGGACTGCTATGTGTGCTCAGCAGGGAGACAGTGGAGGTGACAGTGCCTTCTCCTGGTTCCTTCAGTGACATGTGAGTTCAGTTTGTGCCGTGAGTCACAGGTTCACTCTGATCACATGATTGAGTCCGCATCTCCCAAACGTTTTCATTTGATTCTTCTCTCCTTGATAAAAAAAAAAAAGAAAAAAATATTTTATCAGAAGACACACTCAAAGATTATCTCACCAAGCCTTAATTATAGGGTATGAGTCATTTGATTTCCTACATTATGGAGTCATTAGTGCCTTTAAATTTCAGTACTCAGAATGTCTCACGTACGCTCAGCAGAAGCTCCTTCAGCCTGCTGTCTGTACTCTCTTGACACATCTTCATTGTTGACCACAAAACACGTACTTTTCTGTAGCAGACAAGGAATTAGCTATTCCTTTAGTGGTGTTCCGTAGCTCTTAGAGGCTTCAGACCTGTGTTAGTTTCTATTTGCTGGGAGTAATTTTTCCTAACCCTTAACTTTTAGTCTTTAAAAGTTTGGTGGAGTGAGTTTCTTGTGGATAGCGACACCGGGTCCTTTTTTGACCATTTGAGTGAGGTATTTAATCTATATACAGTCAAGGTTGTGATAAGGATATGACTTTTGCATATTTATTCCTGTCCATCTCTTTCATCCTCACTCCCCCCGCCCCATTTTGGGGATTTAGTGCTGTCTTGGTTCATATATCTCTGCTTGCTGAATTCTATTGCTCTCCTCAGTCACTCAACTCTGACTATGCAGTGATAAGGTGTGATTTGAGAGGTGCAAGATGAAATAAACCCCTTCCTCTCTAAGTTGCTTTTGGTCATGATGTTTTGTCACAGTAATAGAAACCCCAGCTCAGATAGAAATTGGTACCAGGAGTGGGATGTTGCTGCGGAAGACCTGACCGTGCCGTCTTTTGAGGAAAGTGCAAGACTTTGAAACTTTGGACTAGAAAAGCAGTTGGACTGCTCTAAGCAGAGCTTCATGGGACATCCTAACAGAAGCTCAGAAAGCAGTGCAGAGAGCAATGTGGACTGCGGAGGCTGGGCTCATGGGCTCAAGAGGCTTCAGGAGGAACAATATTAACAGCAGTCTAGAGACTCTTCCCGTTACACTCTGACAAGAAATGATAGTGGCTGATTTCTGTTCCAGCCCTGAGAACTCACCTGAGGCTAAATTCAAAAGAACTGAATTTAAGTCAGAGGGCTGATTTCTTTGGTGGAGACTTCAAGACCACCTATTGTGGACTCTGTCATGTAGCTGTTGGTATTCGTGCTTAGACAGGTCTACAATGAAAAAGAGCAAGTGGGGGAAAAGTACATAACATACCTTTTGAAGAAAAAAGAGAGAGAGAGCGAGCACCAGGAAAACTTGGTGTTGTAGCCAGGATTTGTGCTAAAAGAGATGAACTTAAGCAGAGGCCTGGTCTGTATTACAATAAAGGGTGCTCTCAGAGAAAGAGCCCTCCTGGCTACTCTGCCAACTCCTGAAAGGAGAAAGGCATAAGGAATTTTCTGCTCCTAGAAAGAAGCAACAAACAAAAAGCTGCTGCAAATGTGATTCAAGGGCCCAGGCTCCATTCCAAGCTAGTAGCCAGACTTGGCAATGTTGCCCGTGTGGCAGGGAGTCAGGAATAAAGGGGTCATGGAATCTAATGCAGTTTCAGAGAGCAACCAAGACCGGGCAACATGTGGCGGCTAGTCCTTCATGAGGGTCTTGAGAGGTCACTATATGAGGCTATGGAGACCCAAAGACATTGGACGTGCCACAGGCTTGTACCAGCTGCCAAAGAGCTGCACATAGTAGAATCAGACTAAGAACAAAGAAATGTGTGTTGCAGGCAGCACAGCTGGAAACATGGGGCTACCTAAGCCCGTTGATATCAGACACAGAGCTACAGTTTGGCCTTGGCCCAGCTAACGTTTGGTCTTGCTTTGTGTTAGGTCTCAAACCCAGGACAAACAGCTCACGGCTGAGTATTGACATATCAAAGTGAACTCTAGCCATGAGGAGGTTCTTCCAGCATCCATCAGTTCCTACCTGCTATGGGATCCTCCTGGCTGGCACACCCCACCCATTACCCTGAACTCTCCAGCCCAGGGCCTGGGCTGCCTTCCCCCACCTGCTCATCCCTATATAATCCAGCCAATTTGGCTACGCCTGCCCTTTTTACCTCTTGGCCTCTTGACCATCGCTCTTGGTCTTCGGGCTCTCCTCTCTCCCATGCCCTGTCTCCTGCCAGGGCCTGGCCCAGTGTGCTTGCCATGTCCCCTCTGTACTCTTCCATGTGTCTCTGCCACTGCCTCTATATCTATAATTTTAAAAAATCCATAGGAGCAGTTGTGCCTTTTTTCTTTTCCATTCATGTTTGTTCAGTATTTTCTCACTGTGCTCCACTCTGTGCCATTATATGTTGAAAGTATGTAACTTGCTTTTTTATTTTGTAGGAGCTTGCAATTAAGAGATTGCCTTGACTCTCTGGACTTCTAAACTGCGTTGAGACTGTGAAGGATTATGGAGACTTTTGAAGTTGGACTAAATGCTTTTCTCATTGTGATATGATCATGAGCTTGTGGGAGCCAAGGAGAAGTGGGATGGGGTGGTTTGAATGAGAATGCCTGCCCTTACTCCCTCTTAGGCTTAGATCTGCTTGGTCCCTACTTGGTGGCACTGTGGGGGGGGGAGGGGTTCAGGAGGCGTGGCTTATGTATATCACCAGGGGTGGGCTTTGAAACCTCAAAGCCCTGTGCCATCCCCAATGTGCTTGCTCTGCTTCCTGCTTGAGGTTGGAAGTGTGCACCCTCAGCTGTTCCTGAGGCCATGTCTCTCTGCTGTCACACTTCCCAGCTGTGATGGTGATAGATCTGTCCCTCTGGAACCATTCAGGAACACCTAAATAACCATTTATGCCCTTGGTCATGGTGTTCCATCACAGCAGTAAGGCAGTAACTAATACAGTTAGTTATAACTAACTAATACACTCGCTCTAGGGAGATGTGTCTAGCTTGGAGAAGCATGGAAGGGCCGGGTACCGAGTGACAACTTGGCCCAGGAATGCCCTTGCCCAGGAGACCATATATTCCTGAGAGTTCACTCCACAGCAATGGAAGAACCAGGGCTTCCAGTGTTGGTCACATGTGTGCTCCTGAGAGAGAAAGTATTGCAGAGAGAGAATTTCCTGCTATTTTCTTTAGGAAAACCATTGTAAGCAAGCCAGACGGCTGAACTACGCTGACTGAAAACAGATGGAACCAGAGAAGTTATAAGATGCTGGAATATATGAAGAAGAAGAAGAAGAAGAAGAAGAAGAAGAAGAAGAAGAAGAAGAAGAAGAAGAAGAAGAAGAAGAAGAAATAAAGCCAATAGTTCCCTCCTGAGGATTTAGTCAGACTCTCAGCAGAAGAGCAGAGCAGAGATTGAGGACCAGCACCCCAACTTCCTGGAGAAATCTCTTTTCAAAGCATAGAATTATAAATGTACTCCAAACGTTATCCATTGTAAGGGGGAAAGGAAGGACTGTGTTTTCTGTGCAAAGACCCAGCAAGTTTCCAGCACTGCCTCTAAATGGTCACTGGGCATGGGTTCTAAAATTGTGCAGTCCCTGGGAAAAAGGGACACAAGAAACAGCCGTGTGTTTGCCCATTTGTGCTGCTATGGAAAAACCATACAACAGATCTTTTATAAAGACTATCTGCCTGGGAGATGGCTCCGTAGATAAAGCGTTTGCCTTATGAGAATTAGGACGAGTTCAAGTCCTACAGCCCATGTTTCAGAGCTGAGCACGCACAGATAAAAAGAGAACACCAAGCTAAAACTGACACAAAATCAGCCGGTACAACTGACCCCTTGTCAGTTTGGCACACAAACACATCACCATTAAGCTCAACCCTCCCCTTTCTTACTCATCCCCAAGATCACTCATTAGAAACATAAATAACTTCAAAAGTCCTTCAGTCTTTACAAATTCAAATACAGTAAATTTCCAGCCCCTTTAAAATATGCAATCTGTTTTAAAGTCTTTTCGAATTCAAAGTCTTTCAACTGTGGGCTCCAGTAAAATACCCTCCAAGAGGGAAAAATCAGGGCACAGTCACAATCAAAATCAAAGCAAAATCAAACTCCAATGTCTTCTGGGATCCCCCACAGGGCTTGGTCACCTCTCTGGCTCGGCTCTGCCCTCTGCAGCACACACAGCTTTGTCTTCTGGGCTCCAGCAGGCTCATGCCACTGCTGCTGCTGTTCTTGGTGGTCATCCCATGGCACTGGCATCTCCAATGTTCTGGGGTCTTCCACCACAACTGGGCTGTGCTTTCACCAATAGCCTCTCTTCTGGGCTCTCTTTATGGTGCCCAGCCTCAACTTCTCTATGACCCCTTCAGTCCAGGGCATTCAACTGCCGCTGAGGCTGCACCTTCACCAACAGCCTCTCCTGGCCTTTCATCATGCCAGTCCTCAGATGCTCTCCATGACCCCTTCATGCCTTCCAAACCAGTGCCCCCTGGGAGACTCTTACACATTACCAAGTCCAGCTGCCAGCATGAGGTACAGCCTCGGCCAACTCTAAAACACAGTTTCTCTGTGCTCTCAAAAAACACTTCCTGGCAGATACTGCTGTCCCCTGTTGCCTTTTGCTGCAGCCACAGTCAACCCCACCCACCGTGTTCTTCAACATCGAGGCCGATGGGCCAGCCCTTGGGCTGTGTCTCCTTCTGTTTGCAGGCAAACAAAGTTCCAAAGACAGCAGAAAACTTTTGTGCTCTGAGCACCGGAGAGAAAGGATTTGGATATAAGGGTTCCAGAATTATTCCAGGATCCATGTGCCAGGGTGGTGACTTTGTAAGACCTGGGGTCTCACAGCTCAGGAGTTCAAGATCACGCCCTTCCCAGAAACTCCCACAGACCACACGACTCGATGCAAAAGCAAGAGGTTTAATTTAACCATTGCACAATGGGGTCACCCCTGCCGGTCAGCAAAGAGTGGCACCAGGAGACAAAGACCTTTAGGTTTTTAAAAGAAAAAGTGCGGGAAATTTGAAGTTGCAGTTTTGGCAATTTAGGATTGGATGAAGAAGCTATAAAGTAAGATAACTGGTTAGTCTTAGGTGCTCAAGCTTGGCCAGTCCTGCCAAGTGTGGATGCAGCTGCAATTGAAGGTGGGGGTGGTTAGCTCATCCTTGAAGATCAGGGCTGCAGGCTTTTGGCTGGAGGTCAGGAGCTACTCAGAGAAAGGATTGAGGCCATCTGGGTTGGTTGCTAAGAAACACTATCTCGAAGACAAGGGTCTGGTCGTTCTTTTTGCTGAGTGAAGGTCATTGCTTGCTTACTTTTTTCTATCTGTCCTCACAGATAGGGTCACATTTCTCCATTCTCTGGAAGGGTACTAAGAGGCTTTAGCTTAACCTGGACCTAAAACTCAAAACTATAGGCTTTAGAAGACATACAGGTTACAAAATTAGTTTAACCCTTTCAACTTCACACACCATAATGGCACTGGCGGCAGGTCCATCTACAGGGAGAAATTTGAGGAGGAGAACTTCATCCTGAAGCATACAGGTCCTGGCATCTTGTCCATGTCAAGTGCTGGACCAAACAACAAATGGTTCCCTGCACTGCCAAGACTGAGCGGCTGGATGGCAAGCATGTGGCCTTTGGGAAGGTGAAAGAAGGCATGAACATGGAGCGTTTTGGGTCCAGGAATGGCAAGACCAGCAAGAAGATCAGCATTTCCGACTGTGGACAACTCTAATTCTTTTGACTTGCAGACATCTTACCCAGCAGACCATTCCTTTTCAGGAGGAAGACCTGAGCAGACCATAGCTCAGGAGGGCACCTCCATCCCATTTGCTTGAAGTACCCTGTGGTCTCTGCTCTCCCTGAAGTTCTTTGGGTTTCATCTTTTCCTCATTCCCCTCCAAGTCTAGCTGGATTGCAGAGTTAAATTTATGATTATGAATAAAAAGCAAATAAGAGAAAAAAATACACTTCCCAAAGATTTCACCTCAGTGATGCTCTTAATCACTGCTAATTTTTTTTTTTTTTTTTTTTTTTTTTTTTAGCTCCAGCTAACCAGCACCAATTGTCTCAGTAACGCAAAGATTTCTCTTTACTAGTTCTGGCCTCTTGTTAATCGCGCCTGATTTTTCAGCCCCAGCTAACCAGAACCACCTTAAATCAAAATAGCAAATGGCCCTGACAGAGTCTTTTATCTTCCCTCTGAAATTTCACAAGCCAGGCCTCCATCTTCTGCACTGCTGTCAATGTTCTTTTTTTGTTGTTTTGTTTTTTGTTTTGTTTTTGCTTTTGAGGCAGGGTTTCTCTGTGTAGTCTTGGCTGTCCTGGGCTTGCTTTCTAGACCAGACTGGCCTCGAACTCAGAGATCCTCCCACCCCTGCCTCCCAAGTGCTAGTAATCCACACTTTTGTGTGCCACCTCGCCAGGCAGCTGTCAACATTCTTAGCTTCCAAGTTTCTATAAAACATTCTACTGACGTCTCAGTACTCAAAGTTCCAAAGTCCTTCCACAATTCTCCGCAAAACATATGGTCAGGTCCGTCACAGCAATATTTCACGACACAGGTACCAACTTGTCTTATTTAGGATTTTATTGCTGTGAAGCAATTCCGTAGCCAAAAAGCCAACTGGGGAGAAAACAAAAGCTTCCTCAGTTTACACTTCCAGATCATAGTCTATTACTGGAGGAAGTCAGGACAGGAACTCAAGCAGGGCTGGAATCTGGAGGCAGGCCCTGGAGGCAGAAGCTGACGCAGAGACCATGGAGGGGTGCTGCTTACTGGCTTGCTCCTCATGGCTTGCTCAGCCTGCTTTCCAATAGAACCCAGGACCACCAGCCCAGGGATGGCACCACCCACCAGGGTCTGGGCTCTCCCCCGTTGATCACTAATTGAGAGAATGCCTTCCAGCTGGATCTCATGGAGGCATTTCCTCAACTGAGGCTCTTCCTCTCTGATGACTCCAGCTTGTGTCAACTACCTGGAGTTGTGTCAACTCCACCTGGCAAGATAGCTCAGTGGGTAGCCACGTCCCACCAAACCTGACCACATGAAGCCAATCCCTGGGATCCCCAGGGCAGGACAGAACTGGCTCCTGCAAGTTGTCTTCTGACCTCCCTAAGCACACCACAGCACATATGCGCACAAACACTCACATACATACCCCTTTCTCACACACCTTACACATAAACAGAAAAATGTTTAACGCACAGATTGATTGCGCGTCCGATTCTACCAGCCCTTCAGAGAACTAACAGCAGCCTTGGGTGTCGTCAAGGGTCCTCCGTTGTTTTCTGAGACAGGGCCTCATTGTGTAACCCTGGCTGGCCTGGACTCGAAGACACCTGCCTACCTCTACCTCCTGAACGCTACAGTGTGTACCACCATGCTCTGCCCTATCCCTCCCCTCTTTACAGCGATTTATGACTCGTGCCTGTAAACACAGATCTACTTATTGTCTTTTAACCGGACTTGTTTGGTCACGGCTCTCGCGACAGTACAAAGACAAGCTCTCTCTGCAGGTTGATTTGATGAGTCATCAAACTTTCTAATCTGCACAGACCTACAGCCTACTGCTCTGTGCTTCCGGGTGCTATTTGCAGCCATTTTTTTTCTATCCTTATTCTAGCTGTCAATGCTGGTCTGATTTCTCCTGCCCATGGATTCGATGTATCGTTTTATATTCAGGGAGTCGCTTGGCATGTAAGGTTTTACGTTGGGTTCATTTAGCACACCATATTGCTGTGCGTCTGCTCGTTGCTTAGTGCTAGAGATCGTTGGATTGCATGAATATGACTGGTCATCTGTACTTTCGGACAGTGGGGTTGGCTGATTTGATCAAAATAAAACTGCCGTGGACATCTGCGCACAGGCTTTTTCCTCATTGTGCGTTGGGGTAGTGCCTGCTGTGGTGGGCGTGTGGGTGTCACAGGACGACTTTGTAGACTCAGTACTCCCCCTCCACCTCGTCATGGGATCTGGGAATTGAACTAGGGGTCCTTGAACTTGTATGACAAACACACGAGCCACTGAGAAAAACCACGTGTATTGCGCACACATACACGGCTATGCGTGTCGGTAGTTTTAAGATAGTGTCTGCTATAGCAAAGATAGCCTCAAATTTGGTATATGTTGCTGAGAATGGATGGCCTTGAACTTAAGAGTCCTTCTGTCTCTACCTCCCAGGTGCTGAGATTACAGGTAAGTATGCCCACATTTAGTTTATGCGATGCTAGGCGTTGAACCCAGGGCTTCCGGCTTGCTAGGTAAGCACTGTCCCACCTACACTACAAAGCTCAGCTTGTGCACACACATTGTAAGGACATATTTTCATTTTTCATCTGGGCCCAGGAGTGGAACCTTGAGTTAGAGGGTGAATATGCATTTGGCATCGTTGGAAACCGCCAACCCATCTTCCACAGTAGTTTGCGTCACTTCTAACAACAGGAGGGAAGAACTGTTCTTGCCTTCTGTCTCCGCCCCACTTAGAGCTGCCCATGTTTCTTACCTCTTTTCTCTACTTCATGAACCTCCTTCTGCAAAGCGCCTTCTGTTGTGTGTTTTATCACAGACTCATTGCTCGGATCCACTGTATGACAGAGCCGAAATCCATATATTAAAACTCTGTTGGTATGTCAGACTGCTAATTTTAATCATCTCAACTGAATCAAAATAACATTTCCCACCTTTATTCAAATGAACCGGTGATGCTTTCTACCGTGACCTTGTAGCCCAACTTTTGGAATTTCTGTAGGAAGGAATGAGAGCCTACCCAACTGTTAGAAGCCATTCTGATTCCTGGTCACAGGTTCCCTTATGACATCATTGCCGGCTCCCTTCCCTCACTCTTCTTGCCGGCCTCGTGGCTGGAGGAGCACAGACCTGAGGTGATGACTCCATCATAACCCCAGCCATGGGGGAATTTAAGGGATTGCAGACCTGGAAGGTGTGAATCATCTGTCTCCAAACATGGGCTGTCTGTGTAGCGTAAGCGGTGGGCTTCAGACGGTGAGTGTGCATTTAATCAGGGAGTAAGTTCCATGCCTGGTGGTGCCAGACAACCGAGGAAACTGGACCTGTGTTAAAATTGGCTATGTAACTGTTCAAAGAATAACCCATTCACAGATTTCTCCTTTATAGAAGAAGGATGGTTCCTCTGGAGTCTCAATTGTGCAAATCTATGCGACCAGTGAGCGAACAGAAACAACAGAAACGGAAACAGAAACAGAAAAAGAAAACGAAAAGCAACCTAAAAGGGAGAAAAAATTCAAACCTTCATCCTCTTCAAAAGTAGGTTTCGTAAAGGCCCTCAAGGTCAGAGGTAACCCTGATTTGCCCCATCTCTGACCTATGTCATCCAGATTTATGGTGGTCTGTGCCACGTCCCTCACACAGGACGGTCATGCAGTTTTTGTTGTGTGAGCATTTAGACCTGTGTGAGCAAGAGGCTGGGGTGTTAGCTGTCAATAAGGGCAGCTGTCAGAAACCAAGAAAACAGTTTCCCTGTCCAAAGTTGGGTTGGATGGGGGTTGCTCTTCTTTGACTATCTTAGAGCTACCTTACCAGCCTGGGACATGGTGACTGGTGTGGGGAGAAGGCAGGAGAGAATGGGAGCTGGAAAGCGGGGTGTGAGGTCTGTGTTCGGAGAACATATCTAAACAAAAGAACTCTCACATCCAGGGTTGAATAAGAGTGTAGGTATATATACACACACGTGTGTGCATGTATGATTGTGCTAACTGAAGCTTAAGGTCTGGGAAGTAGAAATGAGAAGTAGATGAGGTCAGAAGCCTGAGTTGTGTGAGGAGAGAATTTAGTATTAGGACCTAATGGGGGTTGGGGATGGGAGGGCAGTGGCTGGGGTAGAGAAGGAAAGACACAGTGAGCAAAGAATGCCAATTTCTGGGAAGTTCCTTCCAGGAAGCCTTGGCCTCAGTATGCAGTCCTTCCCAGAAAGATCCTATAAATTACAAGGTTCTTGCTCTAAACTGGCCAACCAGCTTCATGACCAGGCCAACCAACGAGGTCTGGAGAGATGGCTTGGCAGTTAAGAGAACTGGCTGCCCTTCCAGAGGACCTGGGCTCAGTTTCCAGCACCCACATGGCAGCTCACCAATGTCACTCCATTTCCAGGAGACTTGATGCCCTTTTCCTGACCTCTGAGGAACTAGGCACACATGGTGCAAAAATACATGCAGGCACAGCACCCATACATATGATGAATAAAAGAAAAAACTTAAGTGGGTGTGCTACATTCTATAAATGGGGGCATAAGGGACTCAGGGGTTAAGGGGACTTCTTTTTTATTCCTTAACTGATATGGAAGACAAAAGGGAGCAGAGGGAGTATGCCTTCCTGCTTTCGTGGCTCATTCTGTTGCCCTGCTCAGTGTTCATGAGCTTGAGAGGAAGCCATGGTTATTGACAGCGTATCAGGCCATCTTCTGAAAATATATCCTTATTCTTTTTCCATGAATATATATATATATTATATATTTCTTATAATATATAATATTATGATATATAATATAATATATAATAAATATATAATATATTATATTTTATGTATTTATTATACAGTATTTATTATTTATTATATAATATATAATTATGTTATATAATATATAAACATTATATAATTATAAACATGTATAATAGATATTATATATTATATTATATATGTTATTAAAATATATAACATATTATATTAATATATTATAATATATTATATATGTTCTTATAATATATTATATAATACATGATTATTATATTATATATTTTTATACTATATTATATATGTAATGTACTCTGATCACATTCTCTCTCAATCTCTCTCATCCTCTCCCAAGTCTCCTTACTTTCGTGTGTGTGTGTGTGTGTGTGTGTGTGTGTCAGTGCATGAGGAGGGTATTGTTCACATAACTAAGGGTTACTTACCAGTGGCTACTTACCTTGCACCCTACAACAGTCATCTTCAATGCGCTCATCAAACAAAGCACTAAAGGCCAGAAAGATCCAGGCCTGGTGGCGAGGCATCCTCGTGCGAAGGATACTGCTGTCGGCCGCCGTCAACGCATGGATCATTCAGTGCTGGTGGAGAAAGATACTGGCCAGCAGGCTGGAGGAGAGACGGCTGATGGTTCTGCAGTGGATGGTAGTAGAAACAAGAGCCTGTGTCATTATTCAGTCGTGGGTCCGAATGGTGCAAGTCCGCTGGAATTATTGCCGTTTGCGCTATGCTACGCGTATCATTCAGGTGTCGTGGCGCTGGAGTAACTGCCATACCCGTAGCTTTTTCCAGGGCAGCTATGAGATTACAGGGGACAAACTGCGTCTTGGGCTTGACATCTTTCTGGGGCCACAGGTTTGTCGTATATCAGACTGCATATCCTTCCCAATAAAGAACTGATCAGGTCTTCTAACACATGTCGCTGGGCTCTGTCTGTCCAGCAGCAGGTCTGCGCCAATGACGGCACATGCGCGCGCGCACACAAGCACCGCACCAGCTTGCCCTTCGACAGCGGCAGCATGGGTCTGAAGTCCCAGGGACAGAGAATGTGAGAGCCTGGACCACAGCAACACGGCAGGGTGCCTGCTCCCCTTGGCTGTTCCAGATGCCATTCTCTCCTCTCCAATCCTAAATTCTCCCCACCTACTCAGAACGTGTTTCACAGCCCTTCATCGCCATGGTCCACAAGCCTACATGGTCTGGCCCTATCCTTGACTCTCCCAGTGTCCTCCTGGACACTCTGCCAGTCATTGAGCATCTCAGACAGAGCGTGCCAACCTGGCTCTCATTCAGAAGCTGGAGCTTGTCTCCTGTTCCCCTAGGGCATCGGTTCTCAATCTGTGGGATTTTTTTGGCCTCTTTAGGGGTTGCATGTTAGTTGTTTATGATTTATAACAGTAGCAAAACTACAGCTACGGAGCAGCAACAAAGCTGGGCGTGTTGCCACACGCCTGTAGTCCCACACTCACTCAGGAAGCAGAGACAGGTGGATCTCTGAGTTCAAGGTCAGTCTGGTCGATAGAACAAGTTCCAGGACAGCCAGGGTTACACAGAGAACCCCACCTCCCAAAACAACCAAACAACAACAACAAAACAGAAGTAGCAACAAAATAATTTTATGGTTGGGGGCCACCACAGCATGTATTAAGGGGTGTATTAAGGAACTGTATTAAGGGGTGGCCGCTTTAGGAGGACTGGGAACTGCCAGGGCGTTTCTCCAGGGCGCTCTCTTCATTATCTTTGTCTCTGCAAAAAGCCCCTCAGAGGGGCCTCCCCTGTCTTTCCCAGTCACCACCTTTTGGCTTCTAGCTGGTGATTCTGATATCCTGGATGCAAAGTTCTCATGAGGTGGTATAATCCCATCGTCTGCTGGCTGCTGGGGGGCAGGGCTCTGAGGCAGGTCTTCACACACACACACACACACACACACACAATCACAGCACTATACATCATCCGTGTACATCAACTACTGTATAACGTTCAGATATGTGGGTACTATCACAGTTTTACACTCATTGCTTGATGGCTAGATTGCTTGCGTTTGGGCTCTTATGAATCTTGTCACCATGAACAGTTTACGATCCCCACCAGCCTTGCACAAGAGTTTCGCTTTTTTCTTTTTTAATGCCGTCAGTCTTTCAAATTACTGCCATCCTATTGGCCTAGAGTGGTGTTTCATTACGGTTGTCTTATTTGCATCCACTTAATGACTAGAGGCTTTGAGCACCCTTGTATGAATAGTTGCCCGTTGGTAGAATATCCATTTGAAGAAATGTCTGCCTATTCAAGTATTTGAACATTACTTTAATTGGGTTGTGCTTAGCTTTTATAGTCTCAACAAGCATTTCTTTTAGCACATGAATACACAATGCATGATTCTACCCAGGACCTGGATTTTTGGCTCCACCATGAATGAAACCCTGCTCTTGAGGGATAACTACCTAACCACTCCTGAACAACTAGATAGACGCGGTTGTCTCAACTCCTCTGAATTATCATCTCCTTTTTCTTTTGCTCTTCTTCCTCATTGTCCTTACTACAGTAGGGGAAGCCAGTCATGGGAATGTCAGCCAATCACAGCTTCAGAAGTGGCTCAAACCTTAAAGTGGTTTAGGATCACTTTGTCACCTAAAAAGTGTTCTGAGAAAGGGAATTCTGGGTAATCTTGATGTGGCTCACCCCTGACCTCTTATAAGTCTCCATGCAACAAGGAAGACTGCAAATATCACATGCAACACTGGGGTAGTTCCCTCTGTCTTTCCCTCAGTTCTGAGAGACTTGAGACTCAACACAAAATGAGATTCTTAATTTCCAAAGCATTGTGCACTGTACCTTACAACTATGTAATTTTTTCTGTATTTTTCTGTTTCAATGTGACTATTTTTAAGTGACTGCTTAATTTTTTTTTAATTAGATTTTTTTTATTTTACGTGTATGGGTATTTTGCCTGCATGTATATCCACTCACAATATGTGTGTAGTGCCTTCAGAGGTAAGAAGAGGGCGTATCCTCTGGCTACGAGCCACCATGTGGGGGCTGGGACCCAGACCTAGGTCCTCTGCAAGAACAGTGCTCTTAACTGCTGAGCTGTCTTTTCAGTCCCTAATGAAATGGTTTAAACCTCCTGACATTTTTGAAAAATCTTCCCAAATCAAATTCTACATTAAGTCTTTTGATCCCTAACAGGAAAGTGTCTCCAATGACTGGAGAGAGGATCAGCACTCAGGAGCACTGGATGCCCTTGCAGAGACCCTGGGTTGGATTCCCAGCAGCCATACGGTGGCTCGCAACAGCCAGTTAACTCCATTCTGGGGGATCTGACGCCCTCTTCTAGCCCACAAGGGCTCTGCATACATGTGATGTTTGTGTATACATGTGGGCAAAACATTCATACACATAATTTTTTGAAAAAATAAGCACATAAAATATTTGTAAAAGAATTGAACTAATGAGGCTTGATGTAATTCTGTGAGATGATAATCATGGCCAAATAAACCTTCTGTGAATTATATAGGATACGTATGGCATTGAGATCAGTGTTCTAGAAATCTGAGCTGTCCTGACATGTCATCAATCATAACTCTCACTAAATGTTGGAATGCTGGAGATCACAGAAAGAGAAAAAAAATCGGGTTAGGAGGGTGGCAGACAATGGCAGACAGCTTCTGCCAGAATCTATCTCCAGGTAATAAGACCTGGAAAAGCTGGGGAACAGCTATTTGGGTGGGTGGTCCCCGCCTCGGCGGCGGGCACCTTACCACCATGCTGCACTGTGCTCTCTGTATCAAGAATTTTAAGGAGTGAAAAATCGGGGGGACTTGTTGGCACTGGATGCTCATCACTTTGTGCTCAAAACTCAGCATTCACGGGAGCAGTTGAAGATCCACCTATACCTTAAAAGCCATAGGAAAGACAAACCAGGTTCTTTCTTGTTTATGATGAAACCTCTGTTTCTCAAGGATTGGGCTATGCCCCATCGGTACCTTTAACTACAAGTGGTTTTGCACCGCCTGTTCCAAGGATGGCAACCCTTCCTTTGTTTCCCATCTGTAACTGCCTTATTATCTCCACCTTGCAACCTTGTGTAGTAGAACTTTGGGTTATGTTACATAAATATGCTGCTGTTGTAATGCCAAGAGTGGGGTTTGGGACCGCTTTATGCTTTGTCCACAGCAGACAACATCCTTGTGAGAGGGCAGTGATCTTTGCCAGGCGACAACAGCCCTGTAAAGGGTGTGTGATCCTTAATCAGCTAGAAACTGCCTCACACAAGGGGGTGTGGTTGCCCCTCCCCCTGCTGAAGAACATCCTGATGTGGACTCGGAGAAGGTATAAACAGGAGCTCAGACCGAAAGAGAACGCTCCCTAGAGAGAGACACTTCGGAGGACACTTCGAGGAGGTTGTGGCTGCTCTGCCGCTGCTGGTCCTTGTTGCTCCTTTTGCTGTTGCTGGGTTGCTAGGTTACTGGTTGGCTGGTTGGCTGGTTGGCTGGACTGCTGTATATCCTAATGACAAAGAGTGGAATCGCCCCCAGGAACTACATCTAAAGAGATCTACATCCCCCATCCCTACTAACCTTCTTTCTCTTAGACCTAAGGGTTGGGGGCTTGGAAGAGAGGTAGAGGCTCAAGCAACCGCAAATAAAATAGGTGTAAAAAAATCAAAGTCTACAATCGTGCCTTTGTTTCAGATTATTATTATGACTAACTTGTTACGCTTATATTCTGCTCCTGTAACCCTGCCTATTTTGCCTCCAGAACCTCCACTTGGAAAGCCCCTACTCCTGAGCTATAAAAACTTTGTCTTCCTCACACTCAGTGCTGACCTCTGGAACTCCACTTTAGGGGGAGGCAGCTTGTGTACAGGATTTAAAACTTCAATTAATTTGGCCATGATGATTTGAGTCGATGGTCTTTGGGATTAACACAGTGGCAAGGGGCTGCTTTGAAAAGACCCCTCCTGTAAAGGTCATGCGTTTGTGAAGGCGAGGAGGGGCACAAGAGGACTTGGAGAGAGGGAGGGACTGGAATTATTTAGGTGTGGTGCTTATGTATGAAGCTCTCAAAAAATGATAGATAGATGATAGGTAGATAGAATGATAGATAGATAGATAGATAGATAGATAGATAGATAGATAGATAGATAGATAGACTGATTGATTGATTGATTGATTGATAGAATGACAGATGGGCCCATTCTATGTCAGCAACCCAGCAGACCCAGACCTGCGATGAACCACAGTCTTGGGGAACTCAGAGCAAGCGTCATGGGACTGAATGCTAAAGCCTGGCCAACGGAACTGTGAGATTCCAGGAAGGAAATTTTGACCAAGAACTTCTGAGAATCTGGTGAGTCGGAAACCTGGTCAGAGCCTGGAAACCTGGTCAGAAGCCTGGAAGGAAACTTGCACAGGCTCCAGGCAGCCAGACTCTGGAAAGGATCCCACAGGAACAGGGCTTCGGTTCTCAACTGGACTCCAGAAGGATGATCTCTCAAAGGAAACTCTGCAATGATGACACAGTGAATGTGGGATATGCCTGTATGGAATTGCCAGAGGACAAAGTAAATAAAGAGAAAATACAATAACAGCCATACAAAAAAAGCAATGACAATCACCCTCTAGTGCCAAACATTTAGGAATGTAAGGGATGCTGGTCGCACTGTGTGCATGCCCTGACCTATTCACAAAGGAATGCCCAGAGGTGAGACAGACTTCTGGGTGTCAGGGAAGGGGTGTCAAGAGACCCAAGACTGCATCCAGTGAACAGGCGGGACAGCATTCATACACCCCCACTCAGCTCGCTCTCCTTACATCCACTGCTCCTTCAGTACTTAGTGGCAATGCAGCGGGCCAGGTCTGTCCCTGCATTGCCTCCTCCGCCTCCAGTTTCTCCTTCATCTTGTCCCCCTCCCAACTCCGCTCCTCCTTTTCCCTCCCCCTTCACTCTCCTGTCTCCTATTTCACTTTCCATTCCCAAAGACCAGAGACTGGTTTAGAGGGTCTCTGTGTTTCTGCTTCCTGAGACAAGGTAGAGGAACTGGATTATCCAGTCAGCGACAAAGATAAGTAAAAATACACAATGGAACAAGCAAGATCTATGGGAGAGTCTGCAATGGCCTTGCCTTCATGCTGAGGTGGTCTCTGCCACTCCCCACGGTCCCCCCACAATCCTTCACTGGCTTCCACAAAATTACCCCCACACTCCAAGTGTATCCCTCAGTTTCCCCTAGAGCAGTTTCTCTGAGGGGATCCAGGCCTTGACACCTTGTTCACACACAGGCCTTTCTGCTCAAATTGACTTTGACGCTTCAGGTGGGCTTTCCAGAACCGAAGCAGACAGAGATGGCGCCTGCTTCTGCCACCGTGGCTGCCCTGGACCTGCCTCCTGCAAGGGTAGAGAAGGACACAGCAGCCAAAGGTGTTTGCATCTTAGGGTAGGGCCAAATGGCTTTCAGGCCTGCACGTGTCTTGCTTTCTGAGGAAGCTCGAAGCATTGTAGCTCTACAGATAGTGAAGGATGCACAATGAAGGTGCACTCGCTCTGTCCTTCACTGTCATATATATGTGACAGTCACTGAATGTACATATATGTGTATGTGTGTGTGTATATATATATATATATATACACAATTATCCAAATTACTCTTTCCCTGCTTTATTATTTTCAACAGCATTTAATTATAACTGGCATACTTCATATGCATTGACCTTTCAACAATGATATTCTTGTCTGTCTTCTCCCAGAAGAACGTCAATGCGTGCAGCCAGGTTCAGGTAGCTTCTGCTACTGTGTCTCAAACACCTACCAACACTGCTATACATTCTCAGTATCTCAACACCCATCTCACCTTCCCAGGTATTGGGATTACAAGCATGCACACCCACATTCAGTTGATACGATGCTGGGGGGATTGACCCCAGATCTGTGTGCATCCATGGCAAACACTCTGTTATTTAGCTACAATCCCGGCCCCCACGTGTACTTTGAAGAGACACATGTCTTCAATTTGCATCTTTGTCCAGGGGTGAGACCTTGAGTTATATGGCAGACACATATTTGGCATTATTGGAAACTGCCAAATCATCTTGTGAGGTCGTTTAGATAACACTTCTGCCCGCAAGGTAGAAGAACTCTGACCTCTGTCTCCGCCCCCATTCAAAGCCCAACTTTGGGAATATCCGTAATGAAGAATGGACGCTTTCATTGAAAAAGGACCCGCCCAGTTCTTAGAAGCCATTCTGATTCCTACGTCACAGGATAATGCCCTATGACATCATTACCAGCTCCCTTCCCTCCCTCTTCTTGCTGGCCTCATGGCTGAAGGAGCACAGACCTGAGGTGATGGCTCTATCATAACCCCCAGCCATGGGGGAATTTAAAGGATTGCAGACCCAGGAGATGTGAACCATCTATCTCCAAACATGGGCTCTCCGTGCTGGGTAAGTTACAGGCTGTAGAAGGGGGAGGAGTTTTAGTTACTCCTGTCATGAAGCTGTGTCGAGGGAAACTGGGCATGTGTTAAACCGGTTGTGTAGCTATCCAGAGACCCACCCACTAACAGCTTTCCCCTTTAACTCTGGTTGTGAAGAAAGCTAAAACCAACGAAGACTCTGTGGAAGAAATACCGAAACCAAAACCACAAAAGAAAAGTGAAAAACCAAAGCCCACACCTTCGCCTGTTCCAAAGGTAGGTGGTCAGAGGCTGAAAGTGACCTGTGACCTGCTCATCTCTGGCCTGTCCACCCAGACTCCCTGTCTTCTGGGTGGCCCACACCTTAGGGCAGTCATGAATTTTATGCTCTAAACAGGACCCTTATGCGAGATAGAGGTTGGGATGTTAGCTGTCAAAACATCAGAAGCCAAGACTGTCTGCAGCTAGCTGGAATACACAATTGCCTTTTCCCAAACGGAATGAATAGAGATGAGGTTACCTACCTTTGGCTCTTTTCCATTCCAGAAGCCTTGATGACCTGAGAAAGGCAGGTGAGTGGGGCATGGAGATAGGTGTGAGGAGTAGGAGTAGCAGTACTGAGCCAAGCTGGGGTGTAGGGGGTGAGGGCTAGATTTCAGTTGTGTGCTGTCAGAGGGTACCTCACACCCAGAATTTGTCAGGAACGTGTGTGTGTGTGTGTGCGTGTATGTGTGTGTGTGTGTGTGTGTGTATCTGTATGTATCTGTGTGTCTGTGTATGTCTGTGTGTATCTGTGTGTGTGTCTGTGTGTGTATCTGTATATCTGTGTGTGTGTTTGTGTATCTATGTGTATGTGGGTATATCTGTATATGTCTCTGTGTATCTGTGTGTGTCTCTGTATATTTGTGTGTGTTTGTGTATCTATGTCTCTGTGTATGTATCTGTGTTGAAGTTCAAGGCACTAGAAGCAAAGAAGTGATAAAGACCTCAAATTGTATGGAGAAGGCTGCTTAACATTAGGATTTGGCAGGTGAGCATCAGGCTGAGGGTTGAGGTAGAGAAGGAGAGAGCGGAGTGGCAGAGAATGCTAGTTTCCTGTCAAATGGAACCTCTTCCCACCGGCCCCTGGTGTGAGATCCTGTCCAGATGGATCCTCTAAGTCGAAAGGTTCTTTCTCTAACCTGATTGGTCTAGGTTCTTAGAAACCTAGACGAGGTTACAAAAGCAAATGCATTCTATAGGTTGAAACTCAGGCACAAGATAACGTGTGTTCCTTGCCATGGCAGAGAGGGATGACCAGAAGCAGCATGGAAATAGTGCCGGCATTATTTCCTAATCTTTTGGGTCAGTTGTTGACTGCTCATTGTTCTTCAACTTGAGAGGAAGTGAGGGCCATTGGCGTAGGATCTGGCCCCTTTCAAAAGTATCCTGGGCTAAGTGAGGAAAACATCTGAGTAACCTTCCTTTACCTTCCCATCCCCAGACTAAGAAAAAACCACCACCACAGTCAAAACCATCACGGACAAAACTACCAGAGCCAAAACCATCACAGACAAAACTACCAGAGCCAAAACCATCACGGACAAAACTACCAAAGCCCAAACCATCACAGACAAAACTACCAGAGCCAAAACCATCATGGACAAAACTGCCAGTGCCAAAACCATCACCGCCAAAACTACCAGAGCCAACATTACCATCTCTTCATTATCAGGTGCTGGCAGCCAAAAAGATCCAGGCCTGGTGGCGAGGCATCCTCGTGCGAAGGATACTGCTGTCGGCCGCCCTCAACGCATGGATCATTCAGTGCTGGTGGAGAAAGATACTGGCCAAAAGCCTGGAGGAGAAACGGCTGGAGTCTCTGCACAGGATGGTACTAGAAACAAGAGCCTGTGTCACCATTCAGTCATGGGTTCGAATGGTGCAAGTCCGCCAACTTTACCTCCGGCTGCTCAATGCTGCTCACATCATCCAGGTGTCATGGCGTTGGCACAACTGCCATACCCGTGGCTTTTTCCAGGGCAGCTATGAGATTACGGGGAACAAAATGCGTCTTTGGCTTGACATCTTTCTGGGGCCACAGGTTTGTCGTATATCAGACTGCATATCCTTCCCAATAAAGAACTGATCAGGTCTTCTAACACATGTCGCTGGGCTCTGTCTGTCCAGCAGCAGGTCTGCGCCAATGATGGCACATGCGCACGCACACACAAGCACCGCACCAGCTTGCCCTTCGACAGCGGCAGCATGGGTCTGAAGTCCCAGGGACAGAGAATGTGAGAGCCTGGACCACAGCCGTGCTGTGTGTGATTAGCCACACCTGCATGGCTGGAGAGTTGGGAAGAAGAGCTCCCAGGAACACGGCAGGGTGCCTGCTCCCCTTGGCTGTTCCAGATGCCATTCTCTCCTCTCCAATCCTAAATTCTCCCCACCTACTCAGAACGTGTTTCACAGCCCTTCATCGCCATGGTCCACAAGCCTACATGGTCTGGCCCTATCCTTGACTCTCCCAGTGTCCTCTTGGACACTCTGCCAGTCATTGAGCATCTCAGACAGAGCGTGCCAACCTGGCTCTCATTCAGAAGCTGGAGCTTGTCTCCTGTTCCCCTAGGACGTTTTCTCCTGACAGCTCTCCTCATTCAGCTTTGTCTCTGCACAAACACTCCCTAGAGGGGCCTCCTCCATCTTCCTGGTTTATGTGGCTTTGCCTACCCACCTTCTTTTGGCGCTAGCTGGTGACTCTGGCATCCTGGATGGAAAGTCTTCATCATAAGACTTTCCGCTGGTATAATCCCATTGTCTGCAGACCTCCCATTAAACAGCCAGCTGCAAGGGGGCAGGGCTCTGCACCCAGATTTTGCACAGAGTATCACCCTTTCTTGTTGCTGCAGGGACTGAGCATGACTCTGCGTGTGTGCATACATGCATGCATGTGTGTGTGTGTGTGTGTTTGAAATGAAAGTCTCATTTTAAAGGTAGCTATTAAGGCAGAACCATCTAGTGGGTTCACACTGTTTAAGCAGCCACCACCTAAGTTCTAAGAAAAAAAAACTTGTTTTTTTATCACACCACATAATCCCCTTTTAGTGTCCATTCCTCACTAACCTCTCCTTCAGTCTTTGGTGCCCTTCAAAACGTCTTGTGTTCCTATTGGATTTATCTATTGACTATTTCATACAAACACTCAGGGTCATATATCATTCGTGTGTATCCCCACACAGTGCTCATTCACATCACAGTACGCATCAAATGCTTATTACTGCATAATCTTCCAGTGTGAGAACCTAGCACACAGTCTTGCAGAGGAGAGTAGGGCAGGTAGTAAGCCTTGTCAGGAGACTGTTAAACAGTGGGATCACTATTAATGTGTGGCTCTCAGAGGAGAACCTAGATTACTGACCACACTCTAAAACTCATCCTTCTGTCCACAAATAAGTGTAGAAACATCCAGGATGTTTCTTTTTGCTGCAGAGACCATGACGGAAAGCCACAAATATACTTTCCAATTATTGCCCTCCCATTGGCGTGGAAGGGTGCTTCACTGTAGGTTTTAACTTGCATTTGCTTAGCGACTAAAGATTTTGAGCATTTTTCTATGAATATTGACCACCTCCTTTGAATACTGACAATTTGTAGAATATATATTTGGACAAATGTTTATTAAAGCATCTGAAAAATTATTCTAATTAAGTTGTACCTTTTAAAAACCTTTTATTGATCCTTTGTGAGTTTCACATCATGCACCTCAGTCCACTCCTCTTTCTGTCCCCTCATACCTGCCCTTCACCCTTGCAAGCTCCCTGCCAAAATAAAAAACACACAAATAACAAACAACAATAACAATACAAAGCATAGAAAACATCTTATTGTGGAACCTGTAGTGTGTCCCAGTGTGTCCCACAGTATAGCCCTCTCTCCACACATCTTCACCTGCAAATGTTCATGGCAATGAGTCGCTGGTCTGGTTTAAGATCTCTAGCTTCTGTGACTCCATCAATAGTGGATCCTCATCAGGACTCTTCCTGGTTATCCTGTTGTTGCCCTGTCATGGAGATCCTGCAACTTTGGATCAGCAGGACTGCTCCTTTCACGTGTCCCAAACATTCCCAGATGATATAGATTTTGGGGTGGGCCAACTCAGTGTCCTGGACCTGGGCTTGGGTGGTAGCTGAGCTGGTCAGTACACAGAGTTTCACTCATCTGCAGCAGCAGGGTGAGCTCACCAGTACTGCTCCAGCTAGGCCACCCAATGCTGCCATCAGTGGAGCAGGGTCAGCTCTTTTGCTCTCCTGCCATCAGGGCCAGGTCACCCACACCCATGCCTCCAGAGCCAGCTCTACTGTGCTGCCTAGTCAAGGTATGGGGTCCATGCTCCCAAGTGCTGTAGCCTATGAGGGGCTGGGCCAGCTCTCCGGCTCTCATGACACTGGGGCCAGCTCTCCAGGCTACTACAGATGGTAAGGCAGGGAAGAAGAGTGCATCATCCCAGAACCTACACCACCTCATGGCCAAGGACTGGCAGGGCCAGCTCTTCCATTCTCTCATCCTTGGGGCTGGCTCACTCATGTTCCCCTTGGCAAGGGACGGGGCCATCACCTCTGTGCCCCATAGCAGATGAGTGATGAGTGGCAGGATCAGCTCTCCCACACTCATGTCCTTGGGACTGGCTCAGCCACACCTCAGCCACAAAGGCCAGCTCGGTGAGGCATAGGGCCCACTTTCCCAAGTGCTGCCACCAGTGAGAGATAGGGCCAGCTCTCCAAAGCACCACAACCAGTGAGGGGCAGAGCCAGTTCTGCACAGCTTCTGGACATCCACATGGTTCCCAGTGGCTGTCCTGACCAGGAACATCCTATGTCATATTCTTTTTATGAAGTCAGTATTAATCTGGCAACAAAACCAGATAAAGACATAAAAGTAGGGGAGGGAGTTAAAGGCCAAGCTCCTTGATGGATGTAGATTAAAATTTCCTCAATAAAATACTTGCAAACCAAATTCAAAAGCACATCAGAAAATAATTTACTGTGATCAAATTCACTTCATTCTAGAAAAAATAGGGATAGTTTTACATGTGCATATCAATAAATGTAATCTTGCATAAATGGATTGATCCAAGGTAAATAAATTAAATGATCATCTTAATAGATGTAGGAAGGCACTTTGGTAAAAATCCACCATCTTTTTTTTATTATTCAGGAGTAATCCTGAAGAGACTAGGAGTGGCGGGAATATTTCTCACCATAATAAAGGCTATGTATAACAAATCTACAGATATCATCATCCAGGAATGTAGGCAACGCAAAACACTTCTATTAAAAATAAGAACAAGAGGGGGCTTGGAGAGATGGATCAGAGGTTAAGAGCACTGGCTCTTCTTCCAAATGTCCTGAGTTCAATTCCCAAGAACCACATGGTAGCTCATAACCATCGATAGTGAGATAGGTACCCTCTTCTGGTGTGCAGGCGCACATGCAGGCAGAATACAGTATAAATAATTAATATTTTTTTAAATAAGAAAATTATTCCTACTGTCTCTATTCTTTTTTTTTTTTTTTTTTTCATCTCCTTTTGGTGTTTTGAAACAGGATTTCACTATCTGTAGCCTTGATTTGCCTGGAACTCACAGAGATCCATCTGCCTCTCTCTGCCTCTCTCTGCCTCTCTCTGCCTCTCTGCCTCTCTGCCTCTCTGCCTCTCCTCTGCCTCCTGCCTTTGCCCCTGCCTTCCTGTGCTGGGATTAAAAGCCTGCACCATCACACCCAGCTATGGCTGTGCACTCTTGACCCCTCAGCAGCTGTGGTTACCGTCATAAGACTAGGCCCATCAGCATGTCACCATGGAGAAAGGACTGGCTCATTAGCCTTGACCCATCCCTGAGTATTTACAGTCACTGGTTACTTGGATTTGGGGGATGGGGCTCAGAAGCGTCTCCCCCAAGGATAGATAAGCAGTTAATGGTTTCTGGGACAAGGAGAGACATTTTCCTCAGAGGTGTAGCCACTGATAAATTATCTTTTACCTATGTGCCTGGGAGTAACCCTAATTAAACAAACAAACAAACAAAACAAAAAGCCCAGACAAACATGAACAGGAAGGGGAATCAGTGGGAGGAGGAGGACAAGAGAAAGACATTCTAAAGACTCGACGAGAAAACACAATTCCAGCCAGGTAGAGTGGGGGGGAAAATCAATCTAGAGAGCCAGAGAGATGCCTCAGTGGGTGAAGGCTCTTGCCACTATCTGATGACCTTAGTTTGATTCCCAGAATCCAAATGATTGTAGAGAACTGACTCCCACAAGCTGTCCTGACCTTCACGCGTTCTGTATGGCAAACACCACACACACACACACACACACACACACACACACACACACACACACACAGAGGCACACGCACATGCAGACATGCACACAGGAATGTACACACGTGTGTACACACATGCAGGCATGCATGCACACAACAGGAAGGTAGAATAAAGACTATTTGAAAGAAGGAGAGGGATTGGCAAGAGTGGGAAGGGGAGAGCAAGGGTGTGCTGGCAGGGAATCTTAGCAAAATGCAACGGTGCGCATGTGTGAAAATATAATGAAACTTATTTTGTGCACATCCCAAAAACATTAATTTAAAAGACTTCAGAGGATGAGAGTATTAAAAAAAAAAAAAAAAAACACACTAAAAATCCAGGAAGTGGAGAGAAAAAAGAAACAAACAAACAAACTACAAAACTAAACATAGAAAATTGGAAAATGTGTCTTCCAAGTAATAAAGACTTTCTAGAAATAGAAAAGGAGGAAAATTCAAGTGGAGAACTATAAAAACTCAGCATTTCTCAGAGTTAAAGAAAATGGATTTCTTGCCAGGCATGGTAGAGCAAGCTTTTAGTCCCAGCCCTCCGGACGCAGGGGCAGGAGAACCTCTGTAAGGTTGGAGCCAGCCTGGTCTACAGAGTTCCAGGACATCCAGAGCTACACAGAGAAACCCTGTCTCAAAAGAAAAAGTTTAAAAAAATCAAATGGCTGACCAAATACACAAGTATACAACACAACAAATGCACAAAAAGTTAAATCCTGTCTCATCTTGTACTTTCAGAATATCGAGGATACAGGGACATTTAACTATTTCCAGAGGGGAAATCAGGTCAAATCTCACAGACAGAGGAAGCAGACAAAGATAAGACTTGAAGAAGAAACTGGAACAAAGTCTTTAAGTTCTGAGGGAAAATTATTTTAATCTAAAATCAGATAATCTGCAAGGTGTGTTGGCACACATCTTTAACCCCAGCACTCGGGAAGCAGAGGCAGGCAGATTTCTGTGGGTTCTAGGCCAGCCTGGTCTATGTAACGTGTTCCAGACCAGTCAGGACTACATAGTAAAACTTTTTAACTTTAAAAGAAAAGAAAATAAAAATTTGTAATTTTTTTTTTTAATTCCCAAGTCAGGGTCTCACTATGTAGCTCTAGCTCTCCTGAAACTCAGTAGTATGTAGACCAGGCTGGCCTTGAAATCACACGGATCTGCCAGCCTCTGCCCCCCTCAGGCTGGCATTAAAGGGGTGCACAGTGAACATGATCAATCAGAACTGTGGGCATATTGGTGGCTGTCAGACATGCATTCTTTCCTAGGAAAGAACTGTCTATGAAAATAAGGGCCACATCTGAGAAAGGGAGCCCTGGTGTGCAGTTCCTGTCACTCAAGGAAGATCTCGGTGTGAAAGCTAAACCAGACTCTTACAGAAAGCATGGAAAGGTAGATGAGAAAACACATATCTAAAACCACGTGCTTGGAGCTGGAGGGATGAATCAGCAGAGAAAAAACGTTTGTTGCTCTTTCAGATGACCCCGATTCAACTCCCAGTACCCACATCCGGTGGCTCACCAGCCCTCCAATGCTGTTGCAAGCCTGCCTGCTACGCCAGAAATCCACCACACAGGGGAGTCTGCCCAGGAAAGAGTAGAAAACAATGAGGAAGACCCTGGCAGCTCTATGAGAGCAGCTGATGCAAATGAGCTAAAAATTCAATTTCTCATTTGCAAAAAGTCTGAGGGTCAATTAAGGAAAAGCAAGGCAATCACTCAAGAAAAAAAAAGAGGAAAGTTTTGGAAAGGTTGTGTATTCGTGAGGTAGCATTTCTGAGTCAAGGGCAGTATATACAGTCACAATGATGTAATATTGATCTTAACAGACTAAGTCTTCATCCACACAGAAAGAACTCAGCAGAGAGCATTGAAAATTGGAAAATATAGCATGTTAGTGAGGTTTATAGGGGCGTGTAATTAAAAGAGACTGAGTGATGAGGAAAGATGCCAGGAGAAAATTAGGCAGGAGATCCTGGTTGATTTCATTATTTACCCAGAATCATTGAGTAAATGTGGACAACTGTGTTCATGATGTTAATACAAATGCTAGAATTAAATGTCAATAAACCTCAAACGTGAAATCAATGCCGGCTGTGGACTAACAGACAACCATGGAAAGGTGAAAAGGCAGACGGCAGTCTAGGGAAGGGTTTCAGCAAAACTTCTCCAACAGAGGGCTGGAATTCTGGAAGTACTCCGTGGGAACGGACCTGGGCTGGAGAATAAGTGGCTGTCATTAGATTCTCTTGTTGTTGCAGCAGACACTTGTGACACCCAGTGGAGAGGAAGAAAGATTTATTTTGGCTCACAATTTGGACGGTTTTTTTTTTTTTTTTAAGATTTTTTTTAATTTATTTAATTTTCATTTTATGTGCATTAGTGTGAAGGTGTCAAATCCCTTGGAATTTGTGTTACAGACAGTTGTGAGCTGCCATGTGGGTGCTGGGAATTGAACCCGGGTCCTTTGGAAGAGCAGACAGTGCTCTTAACCACTGAGCCATCTCTCCAGCCCCAATTTGGACGGTTTTAGTTCATCCATCACTGCAGGGCCCATTATTTCTAGGCCTGCAGGGAGGTAGAACTTCAAAGCACCAGGAAACAAAAATAGATACAGAGGAGCAGGCCATGACCAAATATCACCTCCAGAACATGTACCCGGTGACCCCACCAGCTAAGGTTCTAGCTCCTCCCTCTGAACTGCTACCACCTGGGAACCCAGACTTCAAACCAGGAGACATCGATGGACACTTCATATTCAAACCATAATACAGACCAAGGATGGAATGAGCCAAGCGGCACAAAGAGATAACAATGGCCGGAATGCAACAGCTACAACATCTTAAAAAAAAAAAAAAATAGAACAGGTACTTGAAAGAACTGTGGTACTTGAAAGCATTTCACTTGTGGGAGTCCTCACGGAGTTGGCAAGGAAGCATGACTGCACGATCTCCATGTTGCCCAGGAGCAGGCAGACACAGGGCTAGGTGACTTGCCCAGGGTCACTCAGGCACTCAGCCTCCAGAGTCAGGCTGCCCATGCGAAAGATTTGGGCAGTTTAGAGTGGCACTGCTGAGGCAGGCAATGAGCATTGTCAGGAAGACTGCTAAACATTAAAACCACTGTTAATGCATGGGTCTTAAGAGGAGAACCTACTACGCCTTACCGACCAGCATAACTACCGACCACTTTCTAAAACTTATCCTTACGTCCACAGAAAAATGAAGTGCTCACTCGTCGTCAATGATGTTTCTTTTTGCAGCAGACAAGAGACGATTCCAGAATGCCACAAATTGTCAAAATACAGTCTGACTGATCATGGAATGCCCATGATATATCTACAACACGGCTCCTGTACCTACCTAAAGCTTGGGGAACATCATGGAAGAGGAGAGAGCAAAATAGTAAGAGCCAGAAGACCAACGAAACTATGTTTCCTAGAAAGTACGGGGAGGCTACCTCCATGACCCTCAACAACATTGCTGCCTAAACAAGACCTGAGCAATGACAACACCAGACAGGCTAACTCAGAAGAGGGGAATCTTCTGGGTTCCGATCCCTACACAAATAGCTCCAGACTGCTGAGAGAGGGAGAATAAGTCTTTCCAGGAGAGGAGCCCCAGTTGGTTATCCAACACCACGTGGTCAGTACTGAAATCATACACATATATGCACCACTAAAAAGACTCAGCGGGTTGTGTTTCTGCATTTATGCATGCATATATGTTTGTGTACGTAACAATAATAAAGAAAAAGAGGCTACCAATTTGAGAGGGGGTGAGGGAGGAAAGGAGAGAGGTTAAAAGGGGACAAGGAAGGGATTGGATGTAGGCAAAAGAAGGGGAAAATTAGGTTTTTTTTTTTTCAAATTTAAAAGTAAGTCCTTTAAACTCTGTGATGTTTATTTTCCCTATACAGAAACTATGATGTTGAATGGGAGGAGCAATTTCACTTCCCAATTGCCAGCAGTTTAAGTCTTCCCTAATGCCCTAGGCTGCCTTGAACACAGGACTCTTAGCCAGACAGCCAACTGAAGTACCCTCTAAGCCCACTCTTGGCTGTTTTGAATACTCCATTGACATTCTGAGGAAGCCACGTAACAATTACAGCTGCCTGCCACTAAAGCACAACCCAGCTGCCCAAGACACAGGCACAGCAGGTTCAGTCTGCTCTGGACTGATTGCCCTCACAATTTGCTGAACTCTAGAGGAACCTGCAACTTCTCCATCCAGCCCAGAGTGGGGGCACAGCCCCTGGAAGCCTAGCAGGGATTGTTCTGACTGGTCCAAAAGGGACAGATGCCATGATTCATGTAAATATAGCCCTTTATTTGCATGAAGCTCTACTGCCATTGGCTCTGTAGGCAGTTCCATTTAGATTGTGCTAGTGATCTCTCTGAGACATAACTTTCTGGGCTGTCCCCTCAAAACACACCCCAAACAAAACAAAACAACAAAACAGGGCAGTAACACTGGCTGCAATGAAAAGCTTCTCTCTCTCTCCTTTCTCTGTCTCTGTCTCTCTCTTTCTGGGTTAGGGTTTCTCTGTGTAGCCTTGGCTGTCCTTGAACTCACAGCACTACTCCTGCCTCTGCCTCCCCCCCGAGTTCTGGGACTACAGGTGTGCGCCACCGTCCCCGGCTGAAAAGCTTCTCTTGATTGGTATTTTTCTTGGTTTTGATCCCACCACTGTTCCAGTGGGCTGAGCTGCTACACTGCATCAGTGGTGGTGGAACAGGTCTGCCATAGTAGTAGCTGAGTCACAGGAGTGGCCACGAGCCAGGACAGTGGCAGGGCTAAAGCCAAGGGAGCGGCCGGCAGCCGTGGCAGTTGTGCTGGTGGAGCAACAGCAGCAGCTGGCGGCCATGAACGTGGCATCAGTGACAGCAGCGCTGGAGCCCCGTGGGTGCCATGGCAATGGAGTGGCAGCAGAGCTGGAGCGCCCTGATAACAGTCGTGGTGGCTACGACAGGAGCGAGAGGGGAGTGGCAGTGCTACAGCACGAGTGACAGCAAGGGCAAGCACAATCAGGGATGACCAAAAGTGCCTCTCTCCCTGGGGAGATAACTGTGATAGTGATGGCACCGCCAATGTGCACCCAAACAGTTCCAGAGAGTGGCTGGGCCGGGGGGTGGGGAGGATGGAGGAGAGGAGAGGCAGAAATTAAAAGAAGGTGAAAGAAGGCAGGGACCCAGACACCATGGAAGACAGGAAGGAGAGTCTCAGGGAAACCCAGCCTGAGTCAGTAGGGTAGGAAGACCCATATCCCTTCCTGTGACAACGTGGACTATCCTCCTCAATGACTAGTGACAGGTTGGGCCCTGGTGTGGGTCAGAACAGTGGTCAGCATTGGGGTAGTAGAAACTCACATGTCCTGGCATTGTGGTCCCTCCCTGGCACGAGGGTACAGTTGAGTGTTTCTTTTCTACCCAAGCATCTTTGAGCTAGGAGAAGAGAGCCTGGTCATGAGTCACAGATATCCTTATGACATCATGGTCATCCCCTCCTTTACCACCTGTCCTGCCCCTGCTGAAGCTAAAGGAGCAATGCCAACAGGGGAATGAACATCTAAACCCCTACCCTCCCACCATGGTCAGTCGGTGGGGTATAAGAGTCTGTCAGACTCATCTTCCCCGGGGTGGAGACTTATCCCTTGACAGGAGGAAGCTCTGAATGATGCCATGGGATTCAGGAATAGAATCCGGAGCTGGGGCATTCGACACACCCCAGAGAAATAGTGTTCACCTGTGAGCCAGCTCCATTGCTGTAAGAAAACACTGTAACCATAGCAACTCTTACCAAAAGAAAGCATTTAATTGAGGACTAGTTTACAGTCCATTATCATCACGGCAGGGGGCATGGCAGCACACAGGCAGACATGATGTTGGAGAAGCAGATCAGAGTTCCACATGGAGGTCCTTAGGCAGCAGGGAGAGAGATACCCTGGGTTTAGAATGGGCTCTTTGAAACCTCAAAGCCCACTGCTAGTGACACACTTCCTCCAACAAGGCCACACCTCCTTTTCAAAGAGTGCCATTCACTGGTGACCTATGAACCTAGGGGGGGCATTCTCACTCAAACTATCTTACCAACCCAATTCTGATTGCAGAAGTCCGATCAAGACAAGAAAAAGAAAACACAAGAAAAAAAAGAAAAAGCAAAAAACAAGAAGCAGCTGAAGGTAGGTATCACTGGTGACCAAGCATTCAAGCCTATGAACCTAGGGGGCCATTCTCATTCAACCATCTTACCAACCCAATTCTGATTTGCAGGAGTCTGATCAAGATAAGAAAGAGAAAACACCAGAAAAAACAGAAAAGGCAAAAAACAAGAAGCAACCAAAGGTAGGTGTCATTGGCAACCAAGCATTCAAATCTATGAACCTATGGGGGTCCTTCTCACTCAAACTATCTTACCAACCCAATTCTGATTTGCAGGAGTCCGATAAAGATAAGAAAGAGAAAACACAAGAAAAAGCAGAAAAAGCAAAAAACAAGAAGCAACTGAAGGTAGCTGTCACTGGCGACCAAGCATCACCAAGCATTCAAACCTATGAACCTAGGGGGCCATTCTCATTCAACTATCTTACCAACCCAATTCTGATTTGCAGGAGTCTGATCAAGATAAGAAAGAGAAAACACCAGAAAAGACAGAAAAAGCAAAAAACAAGAAGCAGCTGAAGGTAGGTGTCGTTGGCAACCAAGCATTCAAATCTATGAACCTATGGGGGTCCTTCTCACTCAAACTATCTTACCAACCCAATTCTGATTTGCAGGAGTCCGATCAAGATAAGAAAGAGAAAACACCAGAAAAAGCAGAAAAAGCAAAAAGCAAGAAGCAGCTGAAAGTAGGTATCACTGGCGACCAAGCATTCAAGCCTATGAACCTATGGGGCCACATTCAAACTATCCTACCAACCCAATTCTGATTTGCAGGAGTCCGATCAAGATGAGAAAGAGAAAACACCAGAAAAAGCAGAAAAAGCAAAAAGCAAGAAGCAGCTGAAAGTAGGTATCACTGGCGACCAAGCATTCAAGCCTATGAACCTATGGGGCCACATTCAAACTATCCTACCAACCCAATTCTGATTTACAGGAGTCCGATCAAGATGAGAAAGAGAAAACACCAGAAAAAGCAGAAAAAGCAAAAAGCAAGAAGCAGCTGAAAGTAGGTATCACTGGCGACCAAGCATTCAAGCCTATGAACCTATGGGGCCACATTCAAACTATCCTACCAACCCAATTCTGATTTGCAGGAGTCCGATCAAGATGAGAAAGAGAAAACACCAGAAAAAGCAGAAAAAGCAAAAAGCAAGAAGCAACTGCAGGTAGGTGAGAGAACTAGAGACCACAAACCCCGTGATCTCATCGCTCCTAGACTTCGAGGAGACAGATCTGGTCCCATTGATCTGCCTCCTAAAGGCACTCCTGAGCGCACAGAGCACATGGAAGGTGAAGACCAGGGTGGTAAGAAATGGGAAAGCAGACAAAGGTTGGTATGAGCCCCAAAGGTAAAGGAGTGATTTGAGAGGAAGGAGTAGACATTAACACACATGGGAGGGAAGTCCTGGGTGGCTAAGACACGGTGTGACTCATCAGTGAGCGGCATCCTGGGCTCAGGACCAAGTCACAGGTCATGGATTCTAAGTTTCTTCCCTGTAAGGACCCTTTGCTTCCTGTATACAGACCGAAGTGTCTCCTCCCAGTTCCCCCTGGGAAGTCCATATGGCAACTATAACCCCACTTGATAGACAAGGATGCTGCAGCTCAGAGGGTGAAGCCAACGTGGGCCATAACTACGAGCAAGAAAAAAGTGAGGGTAGAACCCCACCGCTCTCTCCTGTGCCCTCAGAAGCATGGGGGGGCAATGGTTAGAGCCCCACATGTTTGATTCTGGCATTTGCACTGGAAATCTTCATTAACTGCTTCTTGAAAAAAAAAAAAAAAAAAATATATATATATATATATATATATATATATATATATATATATATATATATAAAGAATAGCACAGGCCTCTTTTTCTCTTTTTGACACCCCCCTTAGCTTTTCGATGGTGCATACAGTCCCTCCCCGACCCCCCAGGGTTGGCTGGCAAGCCACCAGCTTCTCATCCCCAGTGACTTCAGCTTCCATGAACGGGAACTTTGAGGAATTAAGCAGGACAATCAGACACAACGATCACTAGTGACTATAAAGTGATTTCTGTGCGGTTGCTCCCTCTCCCCTCTCATGACCGTCTTCCACCGCCACAGCTGTCCCGTTCTTGTGCCATCAGCCTTCTTCAAACCCCTGAGGCCCTGACACCCTGCATCAGGTGTCCGTCTCTGTGGATACCCTGGCCTGCCCGACTCCGTCTCTCTTATCATGGCGTGCCATCCTCCACACTGATGCCCTTTCTTTCTGGCACCGTGCCAGGCGACTTCTCCCGGAGAACACAGTCCTCACTAGGATGGGTCTCCCACCTCCCCACCGGCCTGCCCTCCCAAGCAAATGCCCCCTTCATCCACCCGAGCCTCTCTGTGATCCTGCTTATGTCACATCCTGACTTCCTGCAGATCACCCATGCCCTCCTCATCCCAAGGACATGATACATGTTAGAGCCGAGATCTAGGACTCCCCCATGTGGACCCCTCCTATCTTGGCCTCTTGGTCCCCCCCTACACCAATGCCTTCATCACCTGGCTTGACGTCCTCACTGGCTTTGTTTTTAAGACTGACTCTTCTTTGTCCAGCTGTGTGCCCAGCCTATTGATTTTCAGTTCAAATAGGAAAGGGAATTAAAAGGTGAGAGATGAGGAGAAACTACACTTTTAGATTTTTTTTTCTTTTGTTTTTTTAATGAAGCAAACAAGGAAGCCATAAGCCACCACCTGCAGAAGAAAATTCTTCTGGCTAAAATGTGCTGCAGGGTCTCCCTTCAAAGGAAATATGAACATCCAGAAACAAACAAACACCAGAATGCCCAACAGACACTGGATCCAAATGCTGAGCACAGGCCCTGACCTCATGCTCCCTCTCTCCACTTACAGGAATTAACAGAAGAAGAACGTATTATTTATCTATTACACATTTAAAAAGAATGAGGGGGAGCAATCCATAGGCAACAATGATGCAGAATCTCTCAAAGATAGAAGGCGAATGTCACAAGACAAAGGAAATAGGTCAAAACTGTAGATAATATGTATTTTTAATCATGGGAAAGCGAAGGGAGTCCACGCAGGTCATCCAAGTTCAGAAGCAGCAGGTCCAGGGTCTGCCTGGATTTGGGCTGCTATGGAGGGGCCGGTCGAACTCTTCCTCCAAGAAGAGTAATTGACCCTGTGCGTAGCTGGAAAAAGATGGTCTGTCTCCAAGAGGACTGAGGCTGGCTCGAGAGCCAAGACAGGGTCTGGTGTCACATCCTTACCAGGACTCTGACACCACAAACCCAACAGTCCACCCATCTCACAGAACAGAAGATCCAGAGGTTCCAAAGTTGGGCAATCGTGTGCTCATGAGAAAGGAAGCAGAGAGAACAGAGGGAGGAAACGGCACACAGAGCTCTGGGCTTTTCCCACTGCTGACGAAAGGGTTTGCCAAGGCACTTTAGAAAAATCAGACTGAAGTCAAAAGCAAGTTGTATGCAAGGTGGTTTCCCACTAACAGTCGGGACTGGACAGGCTTGCTGTCCAATCAAAGCTGTTGGGTGTGTATTAGAATTGGCACTGACTTGGACACAACAATCTGACTGCTTTGCCCTTTGACTCCGATTGTAGACGGAGACCCAAGAGAAGACAACTAATGCCGAGGAGGTTGAAACCATACTTGAGAAAAATAAGAGGGTGAAAAACAAGCACCCAGCCTGGCCAGAGGTAAGTGGTGCCGGGCCTCACTGCTGGGTGTGACCTCTGGCCTAACACATCTCTTGACCCACGTCACCCACGCTGATGATGGGGCCTTTTGTTCGTTTGTGGGATTTTGTTTGTTTGTTTGGTTGGTTGGTTGTTTTGTGGCTTGTACCATAAAATAGTCGTGGAATTTTATGCTCTTGAGTTGTGAATAAAAGGTCTGAGTAAAACCATCTGAACAACCACCAGAAACCAAGACTGTCCCGGCTAACCGGGGCCAACAGTTACCATCTCCGACACTGCTATAAGTAGGCTTGCTTAGCCTTATCTAGTTGCCTTGTTGGCTTTGGAGAGGTGGGTGACTGGGAATAGGACTGTGTGAAGCTGGGGCATGGGGTGTGTTTAGGGAGTACATGAGATTCAGGCAGAAGGGAGGGAGGTCTGAAAAAAGAGGTCAGGGGCTCTGGTGGCTGATCAGATTCAAGAGGGTTCTACAACTGGCCAACTCAACTCCATGGAAAGCCAGAGCAAGAGCAATGTACCTCATTCTATCAGTGGGGACACTGAGACTCAACATGATACATGCATATCCATTAATAAGCAGGACAAGGAAGAGAGACCAGGAAGGTGGGGGGGATAGAGACAGGATTTATTTTTCTGTTTTGTTTTGTTTTGTTTTTGTGTAGCTGTGGCTATTCTGGACTCTATTTGTAGACCAAGGCCAGACTTGAGGCTGGACTGGAACTTATGGAGATCCACCTGCCTCTGCTTCCCCGACTGCTGGGATTACAGATGTGCCCCACCAAACCCAAAGCCAGGGGCAGGTGGCCAGGTCTACACAGAGAGAAACTCTTCTCAAAAAAAAAAAAAAAAAAAAAAGCGAAACAAACAAGAAGACAGAAAGAGGAGGCTGAGTGCCTTTTCCGATCTCTGAGAACCTTCTTGGTTTCCCAGAGCGTCCTGAGGTTGGGGTTGTCTGAAGACCATTTCCTGAGTGTCCTTTCTTTTTCCATGCAACTACTTCTCTGCAAAATATAGCAGGTGCCTGCTAACATCATGCTGGCGGGCACAAAGATCCAGGCTTGGTGGCGAGGCACGCTGGTGCGCCGGACCCTGCTACATGCTGCCCTCAGCGCTTGGACCATTCAGTGCTGGTGGAGGCAGACAAAGGCCAGGGCGCTGGAGAGGAAGTTACAGGACATGACATATAACTGGGTGACGCAAGTACAGGCAGCTGTGAGGCTGCAATCCTGGATGCGAATGTGGCTCACGCGTAAGCATTACCTCAGCGTTCGCAACTCTGCCTGCAAACTGCAAGACTCCAGGAATCCTCAGAACATTTGTAAATCCTATAACACTATCCAGGGCTTCTATGAGATCACTGGAGACCAGCTAAAGCTTCAGCTTGATATCTTTTTTGAATCACAAATCTGTCGGATATCAGACTGCATACCTTTCCCAATAAAGAACTGACCAGGGTTGCTCCTAATAGGTGTCTCTGGGTCTCTGTAAGCTGCTGGATGACGACTGGTTGACTTAAAGCACCTGGAGAACCAGGAGATGTCTGCACTCCCTGGGGTTAGAGAATACGATAGCCTCAGGCTTACAGGATCAGGATCTGATTGATTAGCAATGTCTGCTGGCTGCTGGCTTGAGTTTGGTGTTGTAGGGTTCAGGTGTTGCTTGACCAACTGCAGAGACCCTGCCTCACTGATAGCCATTTAAATGATGGTCCCCTAAGCTTTGCCACATCAAGGAGCTCATCCTTCAACAGCTCCTGGATTTAACTCTTTCCTCTTTGTACTTTTCTCAGTGTCCTTTCTGTAACACTGGACAGGAAAAAAACTTTGATTTCAGTGACATTAGATTAAAACTCAAGCAAAGAGTGTAAATGTTATAAGCAAAAATGCTCTGGCTAAGGGAAGGTGGGGTTCAGCTGGAGCTAAAGGAAGCGCACACTGACAGGATGCAGGCTTGCCATTGCATGAAAGACACAGGCCTTTCAATGCGTTGCTGAAACGGACTAGGGCCTAGAAATTTCCCATGGATCCTGGGTATGGCACCGCCCATTTTTGTTTGTTTTAAGCAGATACTGTATTAACCAGGCCTCTCTAGAGGAACAGAACTGATAGGGTGAATCTGTGTGGGTGTAAAGGAGATTTATTAGAGTGGCTTACAAATGGAAAGCCCGAGAACCCCATAATAGCTTAGTTCACCAGGCTGTAATTCTCAGCTGGTCTTCAGTATATGCTGGGATCATGAAGAAGCAGCCTGTGGTCCAGTGAATCCTAAGCGCAAGCAGGCAAAGAGCAAAAGCTCCCTTCTTCCTTGTCCTTTACGGAGGCTGCCCCAGAAGGTGTGGCTCCTATGTAGGGTCTCCCTATCTCAAACGATCCAGTTAAATAAAACTCTTTCACAGGTGTGCCCAGAGACTTGGGGGTTTTAGTTAATTACAGCCAAGAATAGCCATCACAGGTACCAAGGGTAGACTTTTATAAATGAAATTTACATTTTGTTTTTCTTTTTTGTGTATGGATGTTTTGCCTGCATTGTGCGTGTGTATCACCTTTAGGTCTGGTTCTCTCAGATGCCAGAAGGGAGCATCTGATGCCATGGAACTAGAGTTAGCGATGGTTGTGAACCATCATGTGGCATCTATGCCAGGTCTTCTAGAATTGCTTGTAATTATTGACCCATTTCTCTCCAGCCCCTAGGTATGGAGAGAACATGTTTTAGAGGGACATCTTCCTTGTGTTTAATACATATCAATGATCAGCACATCCCCGGAAACATTACAACCCAACCCCGGTCATTACAGTACCTCTGGCTCTTGCAATAAGAGGAGATTATAGAAGAAAGACACATTCTGTGCATTGTTGAAAAGGGGGAGGTAGGGAAAGACGCATTTATGCATTCAGTGGGTATCCAAATTAAGGCCCAGAGCTTATCCAATCCTATTCACTCTGCCAGTTAGCAAACATTTCAAGCAGAACACCCCAAGCTTGCTCCCATCTCCGAACTTTTCCCTTGCTCCCTGACCCCCTCTACTGAAGCTCTCTCTCCATTCAGGTTTATCTCTGTACAAAAGCTGGGGATGGGGTCCCCTCCTGATTTACATAGCTTTCCCTGACCACCTTCTATTGGCTCTAGCTCCTACCTCTGCTGCTCTGGGTACCAAGTTCTTATCTGTAGAGTGAGTATTAATAATTAATATTGATTCATATTATTAGTAATACAGAAGTTACTCTGTAACCGTTTTCCCGAATAACCACACGGAGAGACTATGATTTCTTTAACTAGCACAGAGCACAATACTGAGCAATAATTACTCCATTCCAAACCTCCAAGCTAGACTAGCTCCCTCCCATTCAGAATCTTCCCCCAGCCATATTTGCTCTCCAGTTGTCTCCTAGAGAGTGATGTAGAGAAATCAGCATTTGAATAAGCAAGGGTAAACCGTACCCAGTCCACAGAAACATTATGCCAACACTTATCAGGTCCTGAGCCTCCAGCTTTGTCTGCTGACCTGTCCGTGATGGCTATTCTTGGTTGCCAGCTACATCTGGAATGAACTACAATCCAGAAATGGAGGGCACACCCATCAGAGATTATTTTTGCTTAGTTTGAAGCGGGTGGATCCACTTCTGGTCTGGTTCTTGAGGTAAGAAGACATACCTTTAATCTGGGCCACACCTTCCGCTGGAAGCCTGCATAAGAACATACATGAAGGAAGTTTTTGCTCTTTGCCTGGTTGCCCTTGCCTGGCTAGCACATCCATTCCTTCTCTGGCATTGGATCCTATTTATTTGGGGTTCCAGCATGTACTAAAAATCAGCTGAGACTAGCCTTGTAAACTGAGCAACTACTGGATTCTTGGACTTTCCATTCACATCCTGGATTAACTGGACTGCAGCCTATAAGTCAGTCCTATAAATCATATATATATATATATATGTATGTATATGTATGTATATATGTGTATATATTAATGTATATGTGTGTATACATATATATATGAGAGAGAGATTAATTCTATTAGAACCCTGGCTAATACATGACCTCACACTAGATGCCAACTTCAGGAATGCAGGGCTCTGTGCCGGGACCTTGCACAGTTCTGATCTGGAAGGTTCTGACACTTCCACCTAACCAGTCCTAAACTGTTTGCCTGGCCTGTCTGATCTCTCCATGGAAACACCAGTAAGACTGGACCTAACCTCTCCTTGTTTCTCTCAGCTGCCTTCTCGCCAAAGCTGGAAATTCCCCTGTGAACTCGAGGGCACACAAGGACCTTTCTCCATGACCTGGGAGAGTGAGAAACTTGGTTTTCCTGAGCTGTTTCTGTGGCTGTTTTTGTGAAGTATTGATTATTACATGAAAGAACGCATGATTGTGTGTGGAGTCAGGGGTGGGGGAGGAAGAGGGGTTGGAAGAGGAAAGTGATCTTTGAACAATAAAGAGGAAAGACAGGGTAGGGAATACATGAGACATGAAAAGCAGAATGGGAGACCGTTTTAGGATGAACCTCACATTAGAAGCCAACTTCAGCCATGCAGGGCTCTGTGATCCAGCAAAAGGGACAGGGGGCATAGGAGAGGACATTAGGGGAGGGGGGCAAATTAGAAGAAAGCATGATGATATGAGTCTATTAACCTGCCATCATGAAGCCATTATTATGGATATCAAGGTAAGAACTGACTTGAAAACTAGAAAAGGATGCATTAGAGAGTAGCCCACATACAGCCATCAAAGGCCACAGTCACGTAAGTCACATGACCTGCACTAAGCGGCAGATTTCCTGGTGCAGGAGCTAGGGAGCCCAACCAAGGTTGCCTGGGGGAGGGGAGATGCAATCAGAGGTGGCAATGGGAACAAACTGATAGCGCTGGCTTGGCATCAGCCTAGAAAACTGCCTGACCTGTTTAAACAGGGTTCTACCGTGACCAGGCCACCATTCTGCTGTACCATGGCTTCTCTTTGGAAAAATCCTTTTCAAAAGACACAGGATGGCTTGTAAAGGTTCAGTTGGGAAACAAAGGTACTATAGCTACAAGAGGACCAATTGGAGTGACAGCAGCAGACAAGGGGGATAGAATTAGCTGAGGGTTTTCATCCTATCCCTCCTCAGCCCCACAGGCTCACCCTGTTATAGTTTGGCTATGAAGTATCCCCCACAATTATCCATAACTCTGGTTCCAGGTCATCTGAGGCCTTCTCCTGACCTCCTCAAGCACCAAGCACACATGTCATATGTACACATACATGCAGGAAACACACACAAGAAAATGTTTTGTTTTTTTTTTTTTTAAAACCTGGCACATAGCCTCACATCAAGGCTGGACAAGTCAGAGGAAAAGGGCCCATAAATAGACAAAAGAGTCAGGGACGGCCCTCGCTTCCACCATCAGGATTCCCACAAGAACACCAAGATACTCAGCCGCAACATAGGCGCAGAGGACCTAGCACAGACCACCACAGGCTCCCTGGTCTCTGCAAGTCCCTGTGAGGCCCCGCCAGTCGATTCTGTGGGCCCTGCTTAAAAACAACAAAAAAAAAAGGGCAGCGGTGGTGCATGCCTTTAATTCAAGCGCGCAGGAGGCAGAGGCAGGTGCATCTTTGACTTTGAGTCCAGCCTGACCTACAGATCTAGTTCCAGGACAGATAGGGCTACACTGAGAAACCCTGTCTCAAAAAAACCAAACCACACCAAACCACACCAAACCAAACCAAAAACAAACACAACAACAAAAGCCATGAGAAGACAGGCAACATGAAACAGGGCAGCAATTCTTGTGGGCAGCCCCCAAGGCTACACTGTGAGAAGCTTCGGGAGTGAAACCAAAATTGCAGTGAAGACTCCGGAAGTCGGAGACGCCAAGAATGGGGCAAGTCTGCCGGCCTGAACAGGACATATGGTGGCAGCCAGAGAAGTAGAGAGCAAGGCTACTCAAGCCCTCTGAGGCTCACTATCTGCCACCATGTGCCCCAAAGGCCAGACATGGCACTACAGGAGGGTAATGTTTGCCCTGCTGGGTTTCAGCCTTGTAATCCTTCAGCCAGTGTCCCCTCGGTCCAGGGTGGTTCCCTGCTACTCTCCCCAGGAATGGGACTGTTTGGTCTGCAACCCTGCATGTTGAAAGTCTGAGACCCTGATTTTCTTTCTCTCACAGTTAGGCTTTGCCTTTGGTGGGAGACAAGTGTGGACCTTTGAGAAACGCTGGAACTGGGCCTGGAGAGATGGCTCAGCCTTTAAAGGCTAGGCTCGCATCCAAAACTATAGTAGATAAAATGCTGGAACCGTCAGAGTGTGCAGTTACTTGTAAATAATTAAGTGTATTTTGCTCAGAGAGATGGACACGAGCCCTTTATTCGTCAAAAAAAGTTTGCAGCGGTGCTGCTGAATGGTGACTAGATCATGAAGGTTTCAGTTCCGACAACGGATAAACTACTGATTAGTTCATAGCTTTCAGGAGTGGGACCAACGTGGAAGAAGTAAGTGACTGGAGGAATGCTTTGAAAGGCATATCTTGTCCCCTGCTCTCCCCCTCCACTTCTCCCCTTTCTCTCCCTGGCTGACATGAGGTAAGTTTCTTTCCTTTAAAGGTTTATTTATTATGTACACAGTCCTCTGCCTACATTTAAGCTTGCGCACCAGAAGAGGGCATTAGATCACATTATAGATGGTCATGAGCCACCATAAGGTTGCTGGGAATTGAACTCATGATCTCTGGAAGAGCAGTCAGTGCTCTTAACTTCTGAGCCATCTTTTCCAGCCCATGAGGTAAGATTTTAACTCTGCCACATCTTTCTATCAGGTTATATCACTTCTCCAGTGGCCCAAAAGTGATGGAGTGAGCCCACAAGATTCCTCAGCCACTAAAGGCTCTTGCTGCCAAACCTGGTGACCTAGTTTGGTCCTCCTGACTCTCTCGGTGGAAGGAGAGAACTAGTTCTCCAAAGCAATGAAGGCAGCGGCAGACCATTGGCTGAAATCTCTGAAATTATAAGTCGAAATAAACTGCTTCCCTGGGCTGGGGATGGAGTTCAAATAGAGGAGTACTTACTTCACATACACAAGATCCTAGGGTTTGATCCTCAAGGCCACCAAAAACAGACAGACAGACAGATAGGTAGATAGACAGACAGACAGATAGATATGTAGGTAGATGGACAGACAGACGGATGGACAGACAGATATGTAGGTAGATGGATGGACAGACAGACAGATGATAGATAGATAGATAGATAGATAGATAGATAGATAGATAGATAGGCCAGAGAGAAAACTTGCCCTAAGGTTTCTATTGCTGTGATAAACATCATGACTAAAAGCATGGTAGAGAAGGATTTATTTGGCTTATGTTTCCACATTACAGTTCATCTTTGAAGTCAGAACAGGAACTCAAACAAGACAGGAACCTAGAGGCAGGAGCTGATGCAGGGGCCATAAAAGGGTGTTGCTTAACTGGCTTGCTCTATATGGCTTGCTCAGTCTGCTTTTTTATAGAACCCTGGACCGCTAGCACAGGGGTTGCCCCGCCCACAATGGGCTGGACCCTCCCATATCAATCATTAAGAAAGTGCTCTACAGGTTTGTCTACAGGCCAATGTTTTTCTTCTGTTTTTTCCAGACAGAGTTTCCCTGTGTGTAGCCCTGGCTGTCCTGGACCTCACTTTGGAGCTGTGACACCCCCATACACACCAACTCCCAGTCTCCCAGCACAGCCTACTCTTACAGAGGCATTTTCTCTATTAAAGTTTCCCACTCTCCAGTGACTATAGCTTGTGCAAAATTGACATAAAACTCAGCTGGAAACAACTGACCCTTTGCCAACTTAACACACAAACACATCAGTGTTGAAGCCCCGACCTCTCTTATTTCTTCCCAAGATCACATGTCAATATGAACATCACAATATAAAATGTTCCAAACTTTAAAAGTCCCACAGTCTTTAAAAATTCAAATATTTAAAAGTTCAGTCTCTTTAAAATATCAAAACTCTCTTTTTTAAATCCAAAGTCTCTGTAACTCCAAAATCTCTTCACAGGTTTAAAGTCTCTCGGCTGTGGGGTTCTGTAAAATAAAAGATTTTCTTATCTCAAGAGGAAAGAACCAGGAAACAGCCACAATCAAATCAAAGCAAAGCCAAGTTGAAGCTGTGTAAATAAGTCAATGTCCAATGTCTGAGAGTCACTCTCCATCTTCTGGGATCCTCTAAGGGGCTGGGGTCACATTCTCTGGCTCCACAGCCCTCTGCAGCACACACAGTTTGTCTTCTAGGCTCTGGCTGGCTCCACTCCACTGCTGCTGTTCTCGGTGGTCGCCCCATGGTACTGGCAGACCCCAAACACAGGTGTCTCCTGGTACAACTGGGCTGCACTTTCCCCAAGAGCCTCTCCTGGGCTCTCCTCATGGCCGCAAGCCTCAACTTCTCTCCATGACCCCTTCAGTCCTGGGCCTTCAACTGCTGCTGAAGCTGTACTTTTACCAATGGCCTATCCTTGCCTCTCACAGTGCTGAGCCCTCAGCTGCTCTCTGTAACCCCTTAATTCCTTCAAAACCAGCACCTCCTGGATTGACTCTTAGGCCACCAAGCTATGCTGCCAGTGTGAGGTTCAGCCTTGGCTGCCTCTGGAACACATCTTTTGTATGCCGACTCTCAGGAAACACTTCCCAGAAGATTTCACCTCAGTGACACTGGTCTCTTTTTAGTCACCACCATTTCTCAGCTCCAGCTAACCAGCATCAAACATCCCAGTAATGCAAAGGTTTCACTTCAATGGTGACAGTCTCTTGCTACACAGCCGACTCCTCAGATGCAGTCTTAATTCAAAACTTCACAAGCCAGGCCTCCATTACCCCTAACATTCTTCTCTTCCATGCTCTTACAGAACATCTCATTGAGCTCTCAACACTCAATGACTTTTCTACCCACAGTTCCAAAGCCCTTCCACAACCTCCCCAAAACAACACGATCAGTTCTGTTGTATCAACACAGTGATACGCCACTATATTGGTACTAATTTCTGTCTTCGGGTTATTGTTGCTATGATGAATAGAACACCATGCCTAAAGCAAGTTGGAAAGGAAAGGGTTGGTTTATGCTTCTATATCACAGTTCATCATTAAAGAAAGCCAGGACAGGAACTCAAACATTACAGAAACATGGAAGCAGGAGTTGATGCAGAGGCCATGGAGGGGGGCGGGGAATGTTGCTTACTGTCTTGCTCATCATGATTTGCTCAGCCTGCTTTCTTATTGTAGAGGAATTTTAATCCAGTAACATGGCTGCTTTGGTCACATCCAAAGACTGTCTAGGTCTGTGTGATATGGCTGGAGTGCAGACATGCCCTTAGCACACACCTTTAATCCCAAACAATGAAGGTAAAGTTAGTTTGTAGAAGCACTCATGTTTGAAAGTGATGTCTAATTATGTGAGGCGAACAAAGTGCCAAACGAGAAAAGATTTGACAGAATAGGATATGCTCAACTCTCAGGAGAACAGAAAGGAAAGTGGGGCGACCAAAGAGAGAGCAGGGCAGAGAGAGAGAGAGAAGAGGCAGTTTTTCTGGGACAGCTCTACAGTGTTGCTGGACTGTCTCTACCCACCAGCCACCCAAGTAATGACACTGAGACCTTTTACTAGTATGAAAGCTTGGCCTTAGTTTAGGGTTGTTCCCAATTAGCTCATGGACCATTACCTTCTCATTCTCTCAATCTCGGGGCACTGTTTCTTTCTCTGTATATAGCTAGGGAATCACACACACACACCTGATTCTTTGCCAGAGTTCCTGTCTCTGTCAGATGTCCTGCCTAGCCTCTCCTGCTTTGCTATACAGTGTTCAGCTCTTTATTAAACAATCAGAAGGTGATAGAGATGTTTACAAAACAGGTGATGCTCATAAAAATAGCAATATCAAAGTCCAGCCTGTACTCAGCTGCTTATAGATAAATCAACATTTGAATAATACAAAGACAACCTCTACACAGAGCACAAGAGATTATTGCAACAGGTTGAAGAGAGAACAAAAGGTGAAGACAAAATGAGCCAGAGAAGGAAAAGGAGACAGAAGATCAGAACAGATTACTAGAGTTAATTTGAGGCCAAGCAGAGAAATTCAGTCAGAGGCTGAGAGAGAAGCCAGTTTTAATCAATTATCTTAGAGAGGAGTTTTGGGCCAAAACAGCTGAGCTGAAACAGTCAGCCAGAGTTCAGAAAGAACAAGAAAGGGTGAGCTTATTCAGCAGTAAGTCTCGGAGGCTGAGAACATTCTAGGCCTAGATTAGGTTGTACAGAGGGAGGCTATAAGCTTCCAGGACCAGGCCTAGGTTAGCAGACAGAGGCAGTAAGTCTCCAAGATGACAATTACATCAGGTGAATAAAAGATACCTTTACATCTTGTAGAACCCAAGACCACCAGCCCAGGGATGGTACCACCCGCCATGGGCTGAGCCCTCCCACATCAATTATTAGGAAAGTGCCCTACAGACTTGCCTACAGCCTAATCTCATGAAGGCAGCTTCTCAATTGAGGCTCCCTCCTCAATTGACTGTCACTTGTGTCCAGTTGACATAAAACTAGCCAGCACATTACTCAACAGTAAAGAGCTCTTACTGCTCTTGAAGAAGATCAGGTGTGATTCCTAGCATCCACAGAGGCGTTTGCAAACATCTGTAACTCCAGTTTCAGGGGACTCAATGCCTCCTCCTGACCTTCACAGGCACCAGCCGCACATGTGGTACACAGACATGCATGCAGGCAAAATGCTCACACACACAAATTACATCACTGGAGAATTTGAAAAAGAAATCTTTCCTCCTCCTTTAAAATTTTCCAGGCATTTTGCCACAGCAATAAAGAGATGAAGAAGACACTCTCCCCACACATTCTGCACCCATTAAAAGGAGGATTTTCCCATCCCAAGGGAAAGTCGGAGAAGAGGAGAATAAAAGCAAGAAAGGTAAGAGGCACAGGTACCTTCTTGGCACAACATGAGCTACTGTCCTCAGTAGCCAACGACAGAACAGATCTGAAGTAGCCAAACCACAGTTCATCCTTGGGGTAGGACAGACTCACTCCCTAAGGACTTTAGTCCACCCGGGGTAGAAATTGAAAGGTGTCTCTTCTTCATCCAATACCTGTGATACCGGAGAAGAGTATCTGGTTTCTGAGTCACAGTTGCCCTTATGACATCATGGTCATCTCCCCCATCAGCCATTCTGGGCCTACTGTAGTTGAAGGAGCAGCCACCAAAAGGGGATGATCACCTAAGGCCCCGCTCTCTACCATGGGCTCTCAATGTTGTGTAAGACGTCAGACTTACTGACCTAGGGATGGGGGATGCTACTTGACAGAGGGAAGTCCCAAGCTAATTTAGGGGGCCCTGGGGATGACTGGGGAGCTGGGCTTCAGGAATTTTTGCAGTGGTGCTGGCTTTTACCTATGACTCCCCATTTTAGTTGCAGAAGTCTGACTCTGACTCGGAACTCGATCTGTTTGAGGAACAGAGGCGACGGAAGGTAGGTGCCACCCAGGACCGTGAATGAACCAGAGTCCCCCTAACCCTAACCTCAGGATTTGCAGAAATGGAGGCGCCATTTTCATTCTCAGTTGGCTCAGTATGGCTCTCTTGTTCCTTAAATCCCCTACCTATCCTAGTAAGCTATGCACAGGACATATGAAGCGTGAGTCACAGAGCAGTGGGAAGTGAGAAGGTACACAAGGGCTGCCATGGACAGGCATGACTGAGAGAGGCAGAAGAGAGGTGAGGGGAGAAGCTAGGGACCTGCGACACCTAGCAGAATCGTGGTTCAGAACTGAGAGTTGGGCTGTAATGGTTCTTCCTTATGAGGACCTCATGAGGTCTTCAGGGTCAGAAAATCTTTCCCTGGGTCCCCTGTGAACACCACAATGCAAGCCTACCTCACTTTATAGAGGAAGCCACTATGGCTCAGAAGATGAGCAGCTATGGCCACAGCCATGAGCGAAACAGAGGTGGAGACAAAAGACGCTACCCATCTCTCGTGTATCCCCACACTGAGCGTCCTGTCCTTTGCCTGGTTAGCGCCATCGTTCAAAACAGCGCCATCGTTCAAAACAGCACCATCCTGCAAAACAGCGCCATCCTTCAGAACTACAATACCACAACCAAAAAAGGATCGAAGCAGCCTGTAAGATCCAGGCGTTTTGGCGTGGATTCCTGTTGAGGCAAAGTCTGTTGTTTGCCGCCCTGAGTGCCTGGGTGATTCAGTGCTGGTGGCGAAACATCCTCCACAGGCACATCCTCAAGAGGCGGCTAGCCCTGCTGAGGATATATGTCATCGAGGAAGAGGCAGCAGTCAGGCTCCAGGCCTGGGTTCGTATGTGGAGGTGCCGTCGCTATTTCAGTCAAATCTGCAACACGCTCTGTGTGGTCCAGGCCCTCGAGAGCAGCCTGATTTTCCAGAAAAACGACATTTTGCAGGTTCAGTATGGAGTTGTCTCCAAGCAGCCAGAGTTCCACATTGAAATCCTTTCCATTTAATGGCCCTGCAGAACAAAGAGTTGGCTTCAAGGCCTAAATAAACACCTGACCTGGTTTTGTGTGTCTCGGTGATTGTCATGCTACAGGGACACCCCCGCCCCGGGGGGGGTTGTCCTTCTTCTTCCTCTTAGGGGAAGATCACCTCCATCTCCACAGGGCCTGGCACCTCCAAACCAAGAAAACGAGGCCCAAGATTTCCGTATCTGTGCAGAGCCAAGTATCCCATTACACAAGCCTGGGGCCACCCCGTCTTTTTGAAGTTGGAATTAAAAGGAACTTAGCTTCACATCGCTAAAGCAATATATGAGATAAGAGTTTCTCTGCCTACTACCAAGTACTTGGTATAATCACTTCTGAGCGCCTCCTCCTAGCACAGAAATAATATAGCCTCCGATTTTGTTGTTGTTTTCTTGTCTTTTCTCTCCTAGAGGAGAAGTCAGAATATTATGGCTTGTACAGCAAGGTTGTTATAAATAGAAACGGAACAATATATTATCTCGCCCTTACGAATATTCTTATGCACTAAGCAAATATTTTGTAAGGTCTAATTAGAGCTCCTCAGAGACAGACCTAAGCAATGTTGCCCTCTCAGCTGTACCATCCGTGCTCTTGTCCGTCTGCATTTTTCTATTGTTTTATCCCAATGGCCCTGTCTCTCTCTCAACCTTTGAATGAGCTTAGTCCTCTATCTTGCTTTTTTCCCTGCACCAGATGAGCTAAAAAATAAATAAATAAATAAAAAATTCAATCTTGTTGGACGGGAGGAAACAAGTTTGTCAATTCCTCACAAGGCTAAGCAGAAGCCAGATGTGGTGGTGAGGTGGTGAGGTGGTGAGGTGGTGAGGTGGTGAGGTGGTCTGGCGGTCTGGCGGTGAGATGGTGCACCTATAATGCCAGTATTTGCAAGGCTGAGTCAGGGAGGACAAACGACTGCGCTACATGGTGAAATCTTGTCAAAAAGGGGGGCATGAGGAGTGGCCGGGGATGTGGCTCAGTGGGTAAAGGCACTTACCTCTAAGCCTGATGACCTGAGTTCCAGTCCCAGAGTCCACATGTTGGAAGAAGAGGAGTGACCCCCACGGCGTGTCCTCTGGGAGGCAGACTGGGGGAAAGCTTAAAGGAAAGAATACAGGAGGGACAACCAACACTACAGACATTTTGAAAAAGTCATGTGGGAGCCTACTATTGCAGAAGCTTTCCAAAATAGAGACATAGGTGAAGAGTTCAAATAGAATGGCCGCACTAGAGGGCAAAGATGCCCTACTAAGCACAACAGGATAGCAAAGCCCAACGCTGGGAATGTGTTACGTCTTTTGAAGTTGTTGGCAAGTGAGTCGCATGGACCCCGAATATTACAGGAGATTGCCGGTGCTCTTGGTTACCTCCATAACTGGATAAGAAGACCCTATTGCTACAGACACCAAACACCTTGAGTCATAGGCCAGAGCCATCAAGCTGATACTCCCATGGAGGCACCGCTCATACTGCCTAGCTTTCATGGTGCTGGGAGGAGACTGGGAATCACCAGTCTTTCCTGGCTGTGAACCCTGTGAGCTACAACAATGCCTGGCCCGTCAAGAGGTGCCACTGGCACACAAATACGTGAGTAACCAAATACTTTCTCACCAAATTTAAGGCCCATTCCACAAGTTAAAACCCATACTGGCGCCATTACAGGGGCCAGGGACATGTGGCTAGACGAGTGACAGGCTCTCCAGGAGAACCTGCCGCTACCACTCTGCTAAACAGACATGGTATTAAGCTGACTCCTGGTGGCTCATTGCTATAACTCTAGCCTAGTGCCTCTATCAGCCCGCAGCAGAGAAGCTCCTTTTTGCAGTAGGTCGCAATTAACACAAAAACCCACAACTGGGCAAGGCGCAGACAATAACAAGCTGAAAAAGGCTTAGCCCTAGATAAGACTGCTGCTTCACAGCCTCTCCTCCCAGGGCTCAGGGGTCGCTGCAGAAGAGGGGGCAGAAGGATTATAAGACCGGAGGTGTTTCTGCACACAGCAGCGCAGTTGTGCAGGTGAATACACGGCAGTTGAGGCAGCATGCACAAAACCTGCACTAGACAAGATTCCAGCCTACAGAAGGGAGGTGGGCACGAAGCCCCACCCCTAGCTAAAGAACGGTTGGCAATTGTCAGCTCCCAGGAGAGAGAGAGCCTAAGGGGCAGCCTGGTGAGTTCACTACCCTCCAGCGAAGGCCACACATCCCAGAGTACACTGGCACCGCAAACTGTACTTGACGGTGGGGGAAGGGCACAGCTAAGTCGGGTGAAAAGGGGGGATGGATCAGGGAGGAGTGAGGGAGTGGCTATGTTCAAAATACATTGCCTAGCATTCGTAGAAAACATTAAAAGCAACGAGAGAAAAGAGTTGTCATCTGACCTCCGTGTACACACCGCGGCACACGCGTACACATTCACACAGGGAGAAAGATGACAGGGAAAATACAGGGGAAAAACAGAAGGAGCTCCATGACATAAGCTAACTTTGAAAACATTATGTTAAGTGAAAGACAAAAAGACACATTTCAGAGTTATATAAAATTTATATAAAATGCCCAAGTGAGGCAAATTATAGTTATAAATAAACCAGTAGCTGCTAGCATCAGCAGGAAAAAAAAAAAAGTGACTGCTACCAGGTTTTCGTTGGTGGTGACTTTTCGTTTTGTTTTGAATGATGAAAATATCATAGAATAAGATCCCAATAACCGTCACTGTATTAGTTACTTTTCTGTTGTGATAAAAACACAATGACCCAAAGTCACTTATGGAAGAAAGAGTTTATTTTGGGCTTACAGTTCCATAGGGATAAGAGTTTATCATGGCATGGGGGGAGCATGGCAGTAACTGCAGATGCCGTGGCAGGACCTGGAAGCTGAAAAATCCCATCTTCCACCGCAGACAGGAAACAAGGAGAGAGCCAACTGGAAGTGAGGCCAGGCTGTGATCTCCAAAACCCAATAGGGTGGTTTGGATGAGAATGGCTCCCATAGGCTCATATTTGAATGCTTGGTCCCCAGCTGGTGGACCTGTTTGGGAAGGATAAGAAGGTGTGGCTTTGTTGGAGTTGGCATGTCACTGCGGGAAGGCTTTGAGGTTTCACATTCTCCAGTCAGCTCTCTTCCTCTGCCTCACGCTTGTGGATTAGACATGAGCTCTCGGCTGGAAAGATGGCTCAGAGGTTAAGGGCACTGGCTGTTCTTCCAAAGGCCCTGAGTTCAGTTCCCAGCACATGATGGCTCGCGACCGTCTATAATGAGATCTGGTGCCCTCTTCTGGCCTACGGGCATACATGCAGGCAGGACACTGAATACATAACGACTAGATGTGAGCTCTCGGCTACTGCTCCAGTGCCATCGGGCCTGCCTGCTGCCAGGCTCCTCCCCATGAAGATCATGGACGCTAACCCTCTGGAACAGTGAGTTCTCCACATAAACACTTTCTTTTGGAGGTTGCCTCGGTCATGGTGTTGTATCACAGCCATAGAAGGGTAACTAGGATACTTGCTGCCAGGGGAAGCAAAGGAAAAAAACTCTCCATAACGCAGAGAAAGTGGAGGGAAGCAGAAGAGAAGCCAGTGTGTAAAGCCTCAGAAGGCAGAAGGTCCCACCGGTGCTGAGGAAAGACAAACTGCACAGAGCCGCTGTGTGTCACGTTTAACATACTTCCGAACACTGACGGTCCAGAGATCTTTCCTGCTGCCAGATTTACATACCTTGTCCATATGGAGATTTGCAGGAACTGGTTGATGGTTCTTCATGCTTTCATGGGCCTGTTCACTTAGAGCTATAAAGTCTTCCCCGAGTCCAGGATGTACCACTTTTCATATTCTTTCTGACCAAGATGATAGTCTAATAATTGATCCAGTAAAGTTCTTCATAGCTTAATATGGGGCTTGGCAGCAACCCAATTTAATCCCAAGACTCACATGGTGGAAGGAAAGAACTGATTCCTGCAAATTGTCCTCTAATCTCTACAAACACACGCACACGCACACACACGCACACGCACACACACACACACACACAGACACACACTGAAAAACAATACCATAACACACCATAAAATCCACTATTTTGTATACGAATTTTAAAAGTTAATTTCTTAAGTGAAAAAATGTAATATTTTTCTTCTTTTGGAAGGTTTTTTTTTACATTTATTTATTTATTTATTATTTATACAATGTTCTGCCTGCACCCCAGAAGAAAGACCATATCTCACTGTAGATGGTTATGAGCTACCATGTGGTTGCCGGGAATTGAACTCAAGACTTTTGGAAGAACAGTCAGTGTTCTTAGCCTCTGAGCCATCTCTCTAGCCCTTTTGGAAGTTTCTCAATGATACAGCCTCTAAAAAACTTAGTGTGCATACTAAAATCACAGGGGTTTTATGTTTTTGCTTATTTGGGGGGGTGTTTTTTTGTCTGTTTATTTGGTTTTGGTGGGTTTTTTTTCTAGACAAGGTTTTTTTGTGTAGCCCTAACTGTCCTGGAACTCACTCTGTAGACCAGGTTGGCCTCGAACTCAGAGATTTGCCTGCCTCTGACTCTTGAGTGCTGGAATTAAAAACATGTGCCACCATCAGCTGGCAAGTTACAGTGTTTTAAAAAAAAAAAAATCATGTGCTGGGGAGGCAGCTCAGTGACAGAGGGCATTCCCAGCACAAGAGAAGCCCTGGGTTCTGTTCGTCCTCAGCCTGGGTTCTGTCCATCCTCAGCAGTACATGAAAATGACCCTTGGGCCAGATCTCCTTAATGCATACCAGTTGTATTTACATTAGAACAGGGGAACTGGAGAGGTTTCTCAGGGATTAAGAGCATATACTATTCTTGCAGAAGCCTGGAGTTAGTGCCTGGCGCCCATGTCCAGAAGCTCAGAACCCCAGAACCCCAGTTGTTATCCCAGTTCCAAGGACTCTGACACTCTCTTCTGGCCTCCACTGGAGCTGCACTTACATATACACATGATTAACAATAAAATAAACTTTAAAACTTTTTAAAAACTTGGAGCATAGCCAGGCAGTGGTGGTGCACGCCTTTAACCCCAGCGCTCGTCGGGGGGTGGGGGGACAGAGGCTGGTGGATCTCTGAGTTTGAGGCCAGCCTGGTCTACAGAGTGAGTTCCAGAACAGCCAGGGCTACACAGGAAAACCTTATCTCGGGGAGGGGGGGGCAGTTGAAAAATAGATCGCTAAGATTTTTACTTTTCTGTTTTGTTTTTCGAGGCAAGGTTTCTCTGTGTAGCCCTTGGCTATAGCCCTGACTCCTCCTGAACGCTGGGATTAAAGGTGTGTACCACTATGCCCAGCTTGTCCTTTTTTTTTTTTAATGAAAACTATTTTTAAAATTTCAGACATGTGTATTATACTTATACCCTCTTTCCTTCTCTTTTCCCTCCAACCCTCCCTGTGTCCTTCCTACCCTGCTTCTTCTCAAAGTCATGGCTTTTTCTTTGTTTCATATATTTTTATGCATGCATATGTCTACGTGTATATTTGTTATATACCTATTTATGAGTATATATTCATAAATATATAACATATAATATATAGGAAGGTGTGCACACATTACTTATTCATAAATACAATCTACTGAGACCATTTAGTGTTGCTTGTATGTGTGCTTAGGCTAAGCACTAAGTACTGGATAACCGAGTAGGACGCTTATCCCTGAGGAAGACTGATTTTTCCCTCTCTGTCATTAATTTCCAAGAGCTTTTCATTTAGGGGTGGGCCTTGTGAGAGTTCCCTTAAAGTCACAGTAGTCTGGGGGGGAAGGGGGCAGGGAAGAGCAGGCAGAGACAGTAAAAGACAGCAAGGGAAGTTGAGGTAGGAGAGGAGGAACAAAGAGGAGGGAATGGATCCTGCTGCAAAGCTGCACTCCAGACTGTTATTCTCAGTGTCACAAACTTGACACAACCAGAGGACTGAGGGGATTAGCCTGTGGAGGTGCCTCTGGGCATCAGACACCTCCATCGGCCTGCAGGTCAGCCTGTGAGGTCCTCCTGCCAGGGTCAGCCTGTGAGGTCCTCTTGGGTGTCAGACTCCTCCTTCCTGTGGGCTGATTTCAGGGTTTCAGTCTCTCAGTGAAGCACCGTCCTTAGATAGCAGCCCTGGACCCTGCTCTTGCTCCTTCTGTCCTGTTTGGTTTTCCACTCTTTTGATAATAATTTAGGCTTCCTCTTCCCCTCTCTCGGGAGAAAACTGTTCAAACTGATTCAAACATGAATAGTTTAACAAAGAAGATGATGATATTCGTGGCAATGGCCATTTGCAGGTCAGAGTTTTCGGTAGGATTCCGATTCCTCAGAATTCCCATTGGCATGCGAGGAGGACCGTAAAGACGAGGAACTTCTCAAACTTCGGAACCAGATTGTACTGCCTGACTCGGCCTTACAGAAGAGCATCTCCAGTTCGCCAAGAATCCCCGCACCAAGACACTGACAGCATGCATTTCCACAAGGATGCTGTGTGCAGTGGCACTCAGGAGAAAGTTGACGGGGTTTCTGGTTAACAAAGATCTTCTTCAGTGAGAACTGCTGGGTGTGCATTTGCCAAGTACATGAACTGCTGCTCTGGCTTATTTGGAAGAGCCTAAGAAACAGATCTTCCATGTTCACTGCCTTGGTCACTGTCCTATTGCTATGAAGAGACACCGTGGCCATGGCAACTTTTTTTTTTTTTTTTAGATTTATTTATTTATTTATTATGTATACAGTATTCTGCCTACATGTGTGCCTGCATGCCCGAAGAGGCCACCGGATCTTATTATAGATGGTTATGAGCTACCATATAGTTCCTGGGAAATTGAAGTCAGGACCTCTGGAAGGACAGGCAAGTGCTCTTAACCTCTGAGCCGTCTCTCCAGCCCCTACAGCAACTCTCATAGAAGAAAGCAGTTAATTGGGGCTTGCTTACGGTTTCAGAAGTTTAGTTCATTATCCTAATGGCGAGGAGCCTCGTGCCTCATGGATAGACATGGTGCTGAAGAAACTGCAGGTTCTACATCTGGATTCCCGGGCAGCAGGAAAAGAGAGACATTGGGCCTGGCATGGGCCTTTGAGACCCCAAAGCTCACATCCAGTAAACATACTTCCTCCAACAAGGCCACACCTCCTCATCCTTTCAATTAGTGCCTCTCCCTAAGCCTTCTAATACATGAGTCTATCTGGGCCACCTTTACTCAAACCAGCACGTTCATCTTTCATAATCTGGATCTCTAAAACATTGGAGCATCAATGTGTTAAAGGTCACCTTACCCAGAATCCTTTGCAGAAAGATACAGGAACTGTATGAGCATACTGTGCTTCCAGCAGCCCTGGCCTAGGCCCTCTAGGCAGTCCTCAGCTGGTGTTCCAGGCTGGGCTTTGTCTGGTGGGCCCGGCAGGGAGGGTACAGGCCCAGACTCACTGCTGCCGGGGCCATGCTGCTTCCTTAGCCTCGACCCAGGAGCTCCAGAATTTTATTATGAGTTGTTATATACTAGACACGATCAGATCTATGAATTGTGAAACATTTTCTTTTGTTTTATGGGTAGGCTTTCTGACAGTGTGTGACATGCGAGCACAAAGGCCTGAGCCTGGATCCCTATCACCTACACACAAAAAAAAATCCAGTATGGTGGCACACACCTGTAATCCTGGTGCCGGGGAGGCAAAGCCAGGCACATGCCATGTACATAGGAGTGCTATGTCTCTTCGAGATATTTATTTCCTTTGGAAATGTCCCCTGAAGCTTGGTTCTGGGTCATACGGTAGTTCTATTTTTATTTTTTTTAAGGATCTTCCATATTGTTCCCCATATGGCTGTCCCATTTTTTCTTGACACCCTTGCCTACACTTTTTGTCCCCTGTCTTTTGGATGATAACCATCCTAACAGATGTCAGGTGGTGGCTCATTTGTGATTTTGATCTCCATTTCCCAGACGGCTGCTGATGTTGATTACCTTTTCACGTACCTGTTGGCCAGCTCTACACTTTCTTTGGAAGAAAATGTCTTTTTAGGCCTCTTGTCTCCTTTTAATTTTCTTCCCCCAACCCTGTCTGAATCTTAAAATCAGAAAGTGTGTGCCTAAAAACCTCTTCATTCACAGCTTGTCTAGCCTGTTCAGAGTCCCTTGTGGTTCTGTATGTATTTTAGTTGGATTCCTTTTTTAAATGCTTAGAACATTCCCATTATATTTTGAAATGTTGACTTTAAAAAAAAAAACCCTTTCATTTTTAGAAATATTGTATTAAGGGTGAAATGTCATTTTAGGAACTTGAGAAAGAATTCTAATATTGGATAAAGCTTAAAAAATAGAAAGAGATGCAATAAAAGGCACACAGAGCAGTTAAAATTATCTCATCACAGCTAAAAAGAAAATTGATGTTATTTAACAAGGAGCAATTGAGTTTCTTGGTACCATTACAGATAAAAGTTTTTTAAAAGTCTATGGAGGGATCACAACCAGACTAACAGGCTCTCGTGTGTAGCCCGCAGCCGGACGGAAATATGAAAGGGAATTGCCATGGGCTCGATTTGAGATGTCTGCCACAGGATCGTGTTTTGAATGCCTGCTCCTCAGCTGGTGGAGCTCTTTGAAAGGCTGCGGCATCTTTAGGGGGTGGGTCTTAGCTGGGGGAAGTAGGTCTATTGGAGCGAGCCTTTGAAGGTCTTAGCCTGGATCCTGATTCCTGTTGGGTTCTGCGCTCTGATCAACACACAGGGCAAGCAGCTTCCACCTGCCAGGACCTGAGCTGCCCCGCCATGCCCTCCCTACCATTTTGAGACCTAAAAATAAACCCTAAAATAGGGTCTCTCTATGTAGCCTAGACCGCTCTTGAATTTATAGTTCTCCTGCCTTTACCTCCATAATTCTAGCATTACCGGTACGTAAACACCATGCCTGACTTTTTTTTTTTTAAGCTTTCTGGAAAATATGAATCATAACCTAAGCTGGATCTCCACGTGACTAGGGTAGCCCAGCATTCAGCTTCGTCTGTTTGGTGCTCTAATTCATTGCCAGAGTGTCCCAGAGTAGCCAGAAAGCGACATTGCTATACTAGATCAATGTCTTTGAACTTGGATCAAAATTCAATGAGTGATAGCTCTGCTGAGGAAATAAACTACAACCGTTTAACTGACGTGGTGTCAACACGTTTATTTTATTTTATATTTTGAGATAGACTGTCAGGTAGTTGGGGATGGCCTTGAACTCCTGATCTTCCCGCTTCCACCTCCCATATGCTAAGATTACAGACATGTGTCACTATGTCTGACTCATTATTATTATTATTATTATTATTATTATTATTGAGATAAGATCTCACTTGGCTGTCCTAGAACTCACTCTGTAGTCCAAGTGCCGTGGTTAGAGGCGTGCACCACTGTGCCCAGCTCTGTATTTATTTTTGAATATTATATTTTTTAGGGAGCAGAAAAAAATATTTTAACAAACTATTAGCAATACAAAATATTTATAACATAGATAAAAAATGTATGACATAGGCCATTTCTAGAATATAATACAGCTTTACAATTATATCTCCAATAATACGCATCTCACCTATACAAAAACAAACAAACAAAAAACTCCTCTTCTGGGTTACCCTTTGTGCACCAAACAGAAAGGTAAAGTCTTGGGCTTGGATTTTCCTGCCTGAGTCAGCTTTTCTGTCAGTCTCCCGGCTGTGTCAGAAAATGCACAGAATGCCAAAGACCACATTTGAATTTTCTTTGAAAGTAGCTATAGCACAGACATCTCATTCTTGGGGCCTGGAAGACAACTCAGCCTCACAACATTTGCCTCACAAGTATGAGGACCCGAACTGTCACAAATGAAAGGCAGCTGCGGTGGTGCGTGCCTGCAGTTCCAGTGAGGATGGAATGGGAGGCACAGACATGTGTGCGCCCACTCGTACAAACACATGCAGCACACGAGTGTACACACACACACACCCTGAAAGAAAAACGGGGTCTGGGAGACGGCTCAGCGGGTGAAGCTCTCGCTGTTCAAGCTGGGGGAGCAGAGCTTAGGCCACCAGCACACACACAGGTGGCATGGGGGTGCATCCGTGACCCTAGTGATAGGAGGGTCCCTGGAGCTTGTTGGCCGCTCTGTTTAGCCGGTTCATGAACCTCACGCGCATGGAGAGACTCAAATATAAGAGTGGTAAAGTTGTCTAATGCCAGCCTCTGACTTCACGTCTGCATACACAAATAAAAACGGAAGGAGGGAGATGATAAGAGCAATTCCTTACTCAAAAAAAAAAAAAAAAAGTGCAGTGACTAGCGAGGTATATCGTGCAGCAAGAACAAATGAGAATGGGCTGCCTTCCCTTCACTAAATGTTTTCACAGTAAACATGGTGTAACTGACGTCGAGAGTGTTTCTCACTTCTCTTTGCTTGCAATAAAAATAGCATTCATACAGTTTTTAAAGAGTATTATAGAGTAGATAAATAGTAAAAAATCAACCAGCCACGTTGGCTTAATTCCACCACTTACGGAAGCAGAAGCAGGCAGATCTCTACGAGTTCGAAGCCGGCCTGGTCTACAGACCAAGTTCCAGGCTACACAGAGAAATCCTGTCTTGAAAAACAAAACAAAAGAGGAAGGGCCTGGGGGCTACTGGGGATCCCTGGCTCAGCTGCTCTACAAAGTGATTAATATGTAAACAAACATTTTATTCGCTTTAATGCCAGCACTTTAGAGACAGAGGCCAGGTGGATCTCTGTGAGTTCCAGAGATACATACATACATGGGCTACATAGAGAGTTCCAGGCCACACAGGGCTATGTAGAGAGAGCCTTAAAAAAAAAAAAAAAAAAAGCAGCAACCAAACATAAAAAGCTTTATTTGTTGTTGAGAATGATACAGTGTGAAATTGTATTAATATATGTTATCTTTATAACATGTTATATTTTAGGACGCAAAATATATACTTCTTCCTTCCCTCTCATGATCCCCTTTCATGTTTCATGGCCCCTCCACATATGTAAATGCACACATGCGTGTGGATACACACACCCTTGCTTTTAAATCTAGATCCTGCATGCATATAAAAGAAAATATGATATCTGAATTTTTTGTAATTTTGTTTTGTTTTACGTGCATTGGTGTTTGGCCTGCATGTACGTCTGTGTGAGGGTATAATCTTAGAATTACAGACAGTTGTGAGCTGCCGTGTGGGTGCTGGGAATAGAATCAGATCAAGTGCCCGGAAGAACAGTCAGTGCTCTTAATCGCTGAGCCATCTCTCCGGCGTCTGAGGTGTTTGTCTAATTAAAAATCGGGGTGTTGTTGGGGTGTTGTGCCCCTGTTCTCAGCGGTGGCATGGCAGAGGGAAACAAACACACGTGTTGGCTATGAACACAAGACATGCCTTGGGCTAACGGTAACTCCGTGACCGGTGCGGAACAGGAATGCTTTTTGCTGTTGTGTTTTGAGACAGGCTCTCTCTATACATCCCTGAATGTCCAGAAATTCGATACGTAGATCAGGCTGGCCTTGAGACTCAGAAATCTGCCTGCCTCTGCCTCCCTAATTCTGGGATTAAAGGTGAACTCCGCACCATCTGACTAGGAAACGCTTTCTGCTTTGAAACAGCTTTTGCAGCTCTTATTCTAAAGCCTGCTTTTTCAATGTGTTTTATTCTGCATCAAGTATCTATGGGACCATTGGACAAAATAGATTCTTAAGTTTCCTGTATTGCTGTTTGTCTTTTATGTTGTATTATTTTAACTTGGGATTTGATTTTTATTCATCTGTTATTATACCAGGTGTGTGTGGAGTGTTGGGGGGAGGGTTGTGGGTGTGTTCAAGGTGTCCAGGGACAGCCTGCCTCCTTGTGGTCAGAGGACAGCCGCCAGAGCTGGGGAATCAGCTCTCTACTGCCACCTTGTGGATTCAGGGATGAATCTCGGATCACCAGCCCTGAATGCAAGTGCCTCTAGCCACTTAGCCGGCTCGCTGGCCCTGTGTTATTTTAACTTTATATTCCGCCCTCTGATCACTCATACCAGACAGCAGGGAGCAGAGAAATTAGGGAGAATGAACCATCTAGATGAAGGTTTGTCTATGGGTGCTTAAATTTTGTGTAAGAGACATCACCAGATCTAGCCGGTGGTTAGCGTGGGTGTGTGGGTGGGTATCATCCTGGCCTTCACTGGTCTAGGGAAAAAGGATAGTAAAGCAACAGGTGGTTTTGCACAGAGCCGTAGAAAGAATGGTTTTACTCATGTATTTCTCGTCTGATTTTTGTGACAGCGCAGGAGCAGTACAGTTGCATTTGTAAGGCAAAACGAAGATGAAAGTATACAAAGGAATCAGAAGCCAAAGGTAAGAGAACCAAGTGAGTAGAGTCTACCCCACAGTGAAGAGCACACCAGACCTTTTGTCCACGTCCTGGGGGTGTAGGATTCAGCCTCGTATACATCTGAGTCTAAAACGACCAAGAGTCAGGTCAAATTTGCTCATTTCCCTAGGTCTCCTTCTCAGCCTGGCCCTGAGTCTGACTGTGACATAGTGACAGAGTGCGACGGGAGAGAGGGGAACCCAGTCAGAAACTGCTTAAGACTAGAAGTCAAGAACACAAGGCCTGTGGACTGAGCAGAATGTTCTAAATACAGGAAGCTTGGTTGTAGAACACGCAGGAAGTACTACAGACCCTACCGTGAAACCAAAACGCATGATTATTGCAGAGAGCAATTAGATGGTGTGTTTTAGGGCTTGAGTCAGTGACAAAAAATAAAAAAATAAAAAGGCAAAAGCATTGTTCCCAAGCCAGTGAGTCTTAAAGATCTGGGGAGAGCAGCAAAGCCCCCTCATCCCCAGCACATCCTTCCGGTGACTCTGGTTTCCCCTTGATCTGGGCAGCAGTGAGGTAAGCAAGAGAAGAATAGAGAAGAATGTGATAAGGCAAGGGTGGAGGCACATCCCTATAATCCTAGCCCTTGGGAGACAGGAGCAGGCAGAACAGAAACTTCAGGGCATCCTCCTCTCCAGAAGGACATCGAGGCCAGCCCAAAATACATGGGATGAAAGGAGAGGGGCTGTGACACTGAGAGGGAGGTGGAGTGTCCACGGTGGCAGAGAAGGGTCCCTCACAGGTCTCTTGGTCAGAGTTCTGCTAGATCCCCAAACTCTCTGAGGAAGAGCCGGCGCAGAGCCCTTCCAAGAAGATCCTGGAAGTTGGTAGCAAGAAGGTCCCTGTGTAATCTCTCTTATCTCTGTCTAGAGAGGGTCAACAAAATACAAAGCAAAAGCAGCCACGCGGCTTCAGGCCTGGTGGCGTGGCACCCTGGTGCGCCGGACCCTGTTGCGCTTTGCCCTCAGCGCCTGGATCATTCAGTGCTGGTGGCGGCTGACGCTCGGGAGGATCGCGGAGAAGAGGCGGAGGAAAGTGCTGATTGACTACTCAAGCAGAGAGAGAGCGGTGGTCAAGCTCCAGTCTCTGATTCGCATGTGGCGGGTCCACTGGCGGTACTGCCAAGTCCTCAATGCTATCTACATCATCCAGGGCCACTGGCAATACCACAACTGCCAGTCCTGCTCTTTCCTGCGGGGTCACTGTGTGATCACCACCACCCACCTTCAGTTCCACATTGAGATCATTGACCACTGAGCGCTGCCTAGAAGAGACGCTGTGAAATCGGTTCCCAATAAAGCTCTAAACGGTTCATGTGGGTTTGCGTTCACGCCTGGTGGAAGCCTGCAGACTCGGCTCTCGCTGACTCCCGTTGTCCCTCACAAAGAACAAATGTGAGCTTTTCCTGTGCCTGTGTGTTTGGGATGCTAATGGTCACGTGCCAATCCAGTCATCAAAACAGCAGCTGGGTCCCAATCTGACCTGACCTATGACACAGCCACGAGTCTACCTCCCGTTCCCAGACCCATTCCTTCCTCCCCAGCACAGATCTGAAGACGAGTGAGCTGCTTCCGGTGAAAACGCCTGACACCTCTGCACACACAGAATGGCTCTGGGATTGGCTGGGATCTAGAGTGCCTCGGTTTCCTCTTCGGGAAGCATCCTAAGGAAATGTCAGCGTCTTAATGAGGGATTCACAACGTGGCCCCGAGTGAGGTCGGGAGTGTGGCCTTGGTGCTGGCTGGGGCAGGGGCATCTCAACAGGAGATGACCCCGAGGACACGTGAGAAAAGACACGCAGCACCTCAGTTCTTTCTTTACAGTTCCGGCGCCCAAACGGGGCGTCTGACACCCCTCCCTCCCCTTCCTCTAACCCCTCCCAAGCTTTTTAATCCTGCTCTCACGGACACACTAAACTAACACTGCTTTGTAGAAGCTTCTCTGGTTGCACGGTCCGGTATGGGAAATCCCTGGAAATATGCCTAGTGCAACTGAGGAAAAGGGTTTTAACTTTAACCACACTGTGGCTAGCGCCCACTGCCCTGGAAAGCAGGGCTCTAGACACGATCAACCCCTGTGATGAACTCCAGCTCAGCTTCCTCTTTCCACGGTCTGGTCTCTGGTTAATTCCTCCTTTCCTTCTGGTGCAGCTTCTCAATAACCGATGGGGGGGGGTCCCCTCAGATGTATTAAGGGCTTCACTCTAGATCCTGCTTGCTTTTCAGGCCACCACTCCTGTGGTGCCTTTTTTTTTTTAACCAGTTCGGATTCTGATACTCATTATGACCTCTTCTCTATACAGGTCTGGCTGTTTCTCTTCCTTCCTCCGTTCGTTTTCCTCCCAATCCCTTCTTCCCCTCCTTCCCTCAACACATAGGGGATGAACCCACCCACCTTCCTGCCCCCTTGCCTAAACTATAGTGTGGCTCGAGCAAGACTGTCTGTACTCGAGACTATGCAGCTCAACTGAATATTCCCCAAATTTTCTCTCCTGTTTGCATTTCTATTTTATGGGTCCAATAATCCAAAACCTCTCCTCCCCAAATGCCCAGTTTTACTCTTCTCTCCTCCACTTGATTGAAGAAACGGGAACAGGTTGAATCACCAATTTCCTCTCGCCTTGTTCTCCATTTCAGCTGTACCTGCCCCACACTCACTGCTTTCTCTCCAGTGAAACAGAAGGTCTTTGTCCTGATCACAAGCCAACCCCTCTATTCCTCTTCCGCCTTCTCAAGCTGGCTGATCCCGTATGTGGGGCCTAGCTGTCCAAATGAGCAGTGTCTACCTCTCCCATCTTAAACCCCAGCACCCTGAAGGCAGAGGCTGGCGAATGGCCGAGAGTAAAATGCCAGCCTGGTCGACATAGCAAGTTGCAGGCTAGCCTTGGCTTACGGAGTGAAGCCCTGTCTCAAAAATTAGGTATGGGGGGAGGGGTGACCAGGGAGATGGCTCAGCGGTTAAAAGCATGCGCTGCTCTTCCTGAAGCCCAAGGCAGGGTTTCAGGTTGCTCAAACCACCTGTAACTCCAGCTCCAGGAGATCCAACACCTCTGACCTTGAAGGGTACCAGCACTCACACAAAAAGCACGCTCACACAAAGACACAAATACAGGATTTCACGCAAGTTTTAAAATAATACAATACGAATAAAATCCTTTTTATTTTTTTTTTAAATTCTGTTCTAGCTCTTTGTTTCTCCTCATAGCAAGACATGGTCCTACTCTTCTCTCTCTGCTCTCCCCCTGCTTTCCCTTCAATCATGCCCCCCCCACCACCACACACACACACACACTTTAAAGAAGTTTGTTCAAGGACTGGAGAGACGACTCAGAGGTTAAGAGCACTGGTTGTTCTTCCAGAGGTCCTGAGTTCAATTCCCAGCAACCACATGTGCGGCTCACAACCATCCATAATGAGATCCGGTGCCCTCTTCTGACAAGCAAGCAGAACAGTCTATGGATAATAAGTAAATCTTTTTTAAAATAAGTATATGTGTATCTTTAAAAGTTTAAGTAAGACACTTGGGCTGGAGAGCCACATCAGCGGTTAAGGATGCATACTGCTCTTGGATGCATAGCCAAGCTCAGTTCCTAGAGCCCACATCAGCTGCCTCAGAACTGCCTGTAACTCCAGGAGATGCGGCGCCTCTGACCTGCACTCACATACCCACGCACAGGCTCACACATCTACACAGAATTAAAAACAAACTGTTTAAAAAAGATACCTGACTTGAAGGGAAACTAAGGTCTGTTTTGTTAGAGTTCTTTACTTACAATTGCCTATATGTAGTAGCCACATACACAAATCTTGTGAAATTACCCCAGTGATTAATGGGAAACACTAAAATCCTCCATCTGGGTGAGATATGCAGGAGCTGTATGTTCTTACGAGTGGTGGCTGTTTGTTAAACAGCAGGAACAAAAGAACATCTTGGGATATAAAGAAGAGTCGAGTAGCATGGAGAAGGGGTTGCTTCACAGGGCTGGTCCTCCTGTCATCTTATGTTTGACATCAGGCAAAATGCACCCTTAAATTCCATCAGAGCACTCTAGGCAGAGGCAGTCGGATCTCTGTGAGTTCAAGGTCAGCCTGGTCTACAGATTGAACTCCAGGACAGGGCTCCACAGAGACGCAGTCTAAAACATAAAAAATAAAAATAAATAAATAAAGCATACCATTTGGGATGAGGGGAGGCTGAGAAAATGGCTCAGCCAGTAAAGTACTTGCCTGAGTCTGATTCCGGCACCCATGTAAAAAGAGCCAGGCATGGCTGGGCATACCTAAATCCCAGACTGGGAAAGGCAGAAACAGGAGGATCCTGGGATTCTGGCCAGCTGATCTAGCTAAATTGGTGCATTTAGGCTTAGGGAGACTATCTGAGTCAAAAAACTGAGATGGAAAATGATTGAGGAAGAGGGCTAGTGTCAGCCTCTGCCCTCCACAAAAATGTGCGTGCTCATGCGCATGTGTGTGCAAACGCACACACACACTTAAAGAATAATTTTAAAAATCAGTTTTACGGGGACTGGAGAGATGGCTCAGTGGTTAAGAGCACCAGCTGTTCTTCCAGAGGGCTCAGGTTCAATGCCCAGCACCCACATGGCAGCTCACAACTGTAACAATTCCAGGGGATCCCACACCAGTGCAAATAAAATAAAAATAAATTTTAAAAAAATCAGTTTTACACAGTTTCATTCAGCAATCAGAACAGAAACCAACCGTTTGTTTGTTTGTTTGTTTGTTTGTTCTTCAAGACAGGGTTTCTCTATGTAGTCTTGGCTGTCCTGGACTAGCTTTGTAGACCAGGGCTGGTCTCAAACTCACAGTCATCTGCCTGCCTCTGCCTCCAAGAGTGCTAGGATCAAAGGCGTGTGCCACCACCGCCTGGCCAAAACCCAACTTTTGTGAGGCCAGTATGTACCAAAGTGAAACCAGGACATTCAGGAAGTAGGGTGAAAAGGGGGACTACAGGACAATCACTCCCAGGAACTTACATGCCAAAAACCCACAAGAAATTATTAGCATTTCAACCCTAAGGCAGGGGCTAGCTCTCCGCACGCCGTATGAGGACAGTACGGTGAAATCTGGAAGGTGCTCCCGCAGGTTTGGAGGCTGTGGCTAAAAGAAAGATAAAGGGTTAAAAAGGCAGTGCCTGGAGCACTGAAGAGGGCTGGGTAGGACACAGCCACTCATCCCTTGAGGAACCCAAGACACCACCGTCCTTTCACAAATCCCTGCTTCTAATATAGCTAACTGTCACATTATATGAGAGCTCTGAAGGAAGCCCATTCACCCTACCCTCACTCCCTCCTACCCCCAGGCCCAACCCCTGACCCCTACACCTCTGTGAAACCCACTCCTCCCTTGAAAGTCTCTCACTTGTCCTCAATTTCTCACTTTCCTGTGACTCTAATAAAACTCACTTCTGCCTTTCATTCTTCCACAGTTGTCTGATTTGTTGGTCTTTACTGGCGAGAGACCAATACTCAAAACCACCCTCCCAGATTGATCTTTGGGGACCATGAGTATCCCAGGTATTTGAGTCACATATAACTGGGCCATAAAATGTCTCATCGTACTTAAAAACCACACATCAAAACCCAACAATATACCAAAGTGATTATATACCCTGGTCAAACAAAATTTAACTCAAGAAGACAAAGGGGGAAAAAACACTAAGATTCATCAGTCCACATGAGGCTATATTAATCGGTTCAGAAAAAGTACTTGGCAAATTCAATGCCTGCTCATGATAAAAATTCTCGGGCATTCTAGAAATCGGATAAAGGTGGAAGGGGTCCATGAGAACCCCACAAGCAGCCTACCAGTAACAGCACGCTCCACTCCACCCCCACTTCCCTGCAAGATCGCAAACCAGACAGCACCATCAACTCTCAGAACTTCCGTTCAGCATGGTTGCTGGGAGTGCTAAACAACTGGTCAATAAAGATAACCAGACGGCATACAGACAGGACGAGAGAAAGCAAAACTGCTCTTATTTACAAGCTGAGCCTACAGATTTAAGACTCTAAGTTCAAACGAAAAGCCACCCAAAGAAAAGGGCTTAGAAAGTAGGCTAGTTCCACTGGTAGAGCGCTTAACCAGCGTGCACGTAAAACCAGAGTGGTGAGTCCCTGTAATTCCAGCACTTGGGAAATAGAGGCAGTAGGGCCAAGAAGTTCAAGGGCATCCTTAGCTACCTAGTGAGTTCAAGGCTAGCCTGAGCTACATGAGACCCTATCTAAAAAGAAAGGAAGTGGGCAAAGAGAGGAAAGAAGAAAGGGAGAGAAAAGGGAGGAAGGGAAGACAGAAGGAAAAGAGACAAATTTGCATAATCACTTACTATACTAAATACAGATCTATATAGTGAAATTTTTTTAAATATTGATATAAAACAGCAAAGCACAGCAGAATCAGTGAAAGGCAATGTCCCGAGCTGAATGAGAGCAGAGAAATGATGTCGTCTATCAGTAAAGTTTAGTGACTAACCTGACATCAAGCTCAGGTCACCAGGCTTGGTGACAGGCAGCTCTATCCACTGCCACCTCTACCTCACCAGCCTAGAAGAGTTTTAGTCGTTCTTGTTGTTCTTGTTTTAGCTTTTTGGAACAGTTTTAAGTGCATAAAAAATTGAAAGCGCAGAGATCCCCCACCCCCCTGGTGTCCCTGTCCCGATACATGCCTAGCCTCCCTCACTATCAGCCTCCTGTTTGTTTAAGAAGCCTACGAGCTGACCACGACGTCACCCAAAGCGTGTACCTTCCTTTAGCGTACACTCTTGGATTTGCCAGGTACTCAGCATTATGGAATCGTGAATAATAGTTCAAGTTCCCTAAGGAAAAACCCTCCAGTGTGCTCACCCAGGTGTGCACGCTTGCAATCTCAGCACTCGGAGGGCAGAGGCTAGAGGACCGAGGGTCACGTCCGGCCTGGGCCACATACTCCTCCCTCCTCGACCCCTAAAACGCCTTCTGATCGCTGGCGCAGAGCCTTCCAGGCTGGTTTCTTTCCTTAAGCAATATGTGTGTGAGTTCCTCCATGAGCTCTCATGGTTCACCCCCTTTAACACACCACCCGAGACACAGCACCGTTCGCTCCATCCCTCCTGCACCCGAGGACAGCTTGGTCCCTGCCAGATTTGGCCAGCTATGAATAAAGTTCCTGTAATCACAAACGCTCAGGTTCTTCCATTCCCTTGTGTGGACACCAACAAGCCTGTGGATGCCAAGAGGACCTGGGCTCAAGGCCAGCTACACAGTGAGACAGATCTTAAAAAGCAAACAAACCACCAGACCGTGGTGGCACACACTATTAATCCCAGCATGTGAGTGGCAGAGGCAGGTGGATGGCTAGAAGTTTGAGGCCAGCCTGGTCTACACAGAAAACTTCAGGACAGCCAAGGCTACGCATGGAAACCCTGTCTCAAAAACACCAAGCAAACAAACAAACAAACAAGCAAACAACCCCACAACTAAATGTGGTGATGTAACACCTGTGATCCTAGAACTGGAGAGATGGAGACAGAAAGAGGATCAGAGGTTCAAGTTCACCCTCAACTACATAGTGAACTTAAGTGAACCACATGCAAACACCACACACACACACACACACACACGTGCATTCTACACCACACAAACACATATATACACACACATACATGCATACACCAGACACAAATTTGTTTAAAGAAAAGTGGTTACTTGTCCATCTGAATCCATGGCAACATTGTTCAAATAGCCAGAAGGCAGAGTGACAGGTATCAGTCGACAGATGAGCACAGGCAGTGCATGCGTTCTCTGGACTGCTGTGGGGCCTTTAAAATGGACACTTGACACGTGCTACCACATGAATGCGGAAGGACTGAAATAAGCCAGCTGAAGGAATACAGGCTGAGAGAATTACTCCAAGAATTACTGTTTGCTGGGCGGAAAACTTCAGCTTTGCAAGATGAAAACGCTGTGAAGATGGACGCCGGCGATTGCGCGATGCAAGCACCTTTCGATCCAGTTTTAAACCGTGAGCTCGTGCCATATTTTCGCCGTGATCTTTAAATTTTACATCTTAAATTTGTACAGCAAACACGGAACCCCAAAATACGGGCTTCCCCGTTGTGGTGTCACCGGAGACAATTCATGTGTTCTCCGAGGAACTAGAACAACACCTAGCAACCTGAACGCCTACCTCCCCTCCCGAAGACAGACATCGCTAATCCATCCCAGATACTTCTCCTCCAGCCCTGAGGCTCCTTCTCGGTGGTGGCCCTCAGAGCTGATGTGCCAGGCACCAGTGTGACTGGGAAAGCCTTCTGATAGAGAGAGCCGAGAACACGGGGGTAGCAGACCTGATCACTATTTTATTGGTAGAGTTATGCATTGCTGCACCTTGCAAGCCTGTGCGCCCAGGGAAATTTCAAGTTGAATATTGAGTTGGTTTTCTTTGATTTCGTAGTCGCCCTGGATAAAGCCACGAGTGTGACAACTATGCCAACGCCAATAAACCTGGATGATGCGAACAGCATTGAGCAAGCGACAGTACCGCTGGCGGATCCGCCACATTCGGAACCACGACTGCAGTTTAACGGTTGCCCATGTTTTTCGTGAGTACAGCTCCATGGCCGCCCGCCGTCTGCTTTCCCGCGTCTTCACCAGAATCTTTCTCCACCAGGACTGAATGATCCACGCGTTGAGAGCAACATACAGCAGCCAGCGTCGCAGCACCGTGCCTCGCCACCATGCTTGAATGAGGACAGCTGCGCATGTTTCTGTCATGGTGGTAGTCTTTGCTGGGCCTTGCAAGAGAGAACAAACCGCTTAGGGCACTTCGGAGGCTCGGAGCGTGCCAGACAGCAATCCTGATTCCTCTATCAGGGAAGTTCTGGAGCTGCAGAACCCGGCAGGGCCACAGTTGCGCCCAGGAGACCAGCCGGGCTGCCCTGCCTCTGGTACAAGCGGGTTAATCAGCATGAATACATCAGTACCTGACCCAGTCTGAGCTGTCTGGACATATGCCTGTTTCAAAATCGGGGGCACCTCTGGCCTAGCTACCTCAGCCAGTTTTCCATGGGCCTACATGGTCAGTCTAGAGCAAGACACCATGATTTAGAAGTAAAATGCTTTTAAGATTCTCTTGTGCAGGACCACCTCTGGGATCCAGAGCCTTCTGTTCAACTACCTACCGGAGAACTGTGATCACCCACGTGATCAACAGCTTAAACTTGAGTGAGCACACATACCATTGCAGACATACACACAGGCACACACACAGCACATATTTAGAATATGCTTCTTCATTTTCTTTAATGATCTGGAACTTGCTACATAGCCCAGGCTGGCCTCAAACTTATAGCAATTTGCCTGTCTCAGCTTCCAGGGAATGTGTGTTACTTGTGCCTTGTGATAATACTCTAAAACTCTCTTGTGTTTGGAAGGAAAATGGAGACGGTAAAAATGTTTCCCCTGGTGCTAAGTTAACAAAACTCCATTTCTAGCCTTTGTTTGTTTGTTTGAGTCAAGGTCTCACTATATAGCTCTGGCTGTCGAGTTCAGGCTCCTCTTGACCTCACAGAGGTCTGCCTGCCTCTGCCTCCCCAAGTGCTGGGATTAAATCTGTGGGCCACTACACTCGTTTATTTCTGGCCTTTGTTACACACTGGACATGGAGGGAGATCCCTTCCTCTGGTAACTAGGAGACATTTACCCAACCCTAGCAAGTGTAGTCAAATGTTTGACACTCATAGCTATGCTGCCCACGGGCTGTGGATAGGTGACTCTCTGATAAACCATTCAATACCCTGAACTAGGAATGCATGGCTGAACCCCCCCCCCCATCAGGTCTATATTCTATGAATTACCCATGGTTAGGGGCTAGATGTTCCCATCACCCTCCGGTCTGCACTCTAGCTCTGACCCAGCAGAGAAGAGTGGATAGGGGAGAGAGGCATGATCGTGATGATGTCATAAGGGCACCTGTGACATAAGCACCAGGACGGCTTCCAACAGCCCGTATTCTCAGCCCCTCCCTGTGTGAAGAGGGGCTGTGAGGAGAGCCACTAGCTGTGAAGGGAGGCTCCACATCACCCTCCTCTTTACACACCCAATCTGCTTGCTTCCCACAGTACGTTGTCACTCCTTCAGAAAGCTTTTGGGGCTGGAGAGAAGGCTCAGCATCTAAGAGGCCTGGGCACTTTTTTTTCCCCCCTCCAGGGCACCTGGCTTCAACCCCCAGTACCCACATAGTGGCTCACAACCACATGTAACTCCAGTTCCAGGGAAGCCAACACCCTCTCCTGGCTTCTGTGAGCACTCTAAACATGGGCACAGACATACATGCAGGCACTCATACACATAAAATAATAAAAAAAAATTTTAATAGTGTCTTTGGTCTGGGAATAGAGGTCAGCCATTAAAGCGCTGGCTGGGTGAGGTTTGATCCTTTGAACCTATATAAAGTGAGTGGGCTCTTTATTTGCAACCCCGGGGCTGCGGAGGTAGAGGAGACAGCCAGCCCAGCCTACTCTGTGAGCTCCAGGCCGACAAGAGACCTCGCATCAAAATAAAAAATAAAATCACACCAAGGCTGTCCTCCAAGACCTCCACAGGCACACAACTATATGTGCTCACACATGTACCTGCATATGGACACGCATGTATGCATACATGTATGTTCACACATACACAGTGACTGCTTTGGCTAGGTTTGGGGCACACACCTGTGATCCCAGCACTTCAGATGAGAGGTAGGAAGAATCAGGAGTTCCTGGTCATCCTCAGCCAGGCTGAACTATACGGAATCTTGTGTCCAAAAAGGTCTTGTCTCAGAGGGACAAACCAAAGTCCCCAGAGCCGCAGTTCGATTTGAGTCATCGTGCTTCCTTTCCCTCCACCCACTGCCCTTTCTAGATCCCCTCTCCCATTGCCCAGCATCTCTCCCTGGTCAAGGGATCTGCCAACAGGGGAGGTGGTGGTTTGGATCCCTGCCTCTGGGAGGTTTCATTCTCTGGTTGTACTTTCAGGCCATGACTGCCATGGACAAGCAAGATCCAAGATAACCTTCCAGCAGATCACCTCCTGAGATTCAAGGTTCATTATCTCTGCTGCCACGGTGGCATTTTTTTTTTCATTGCGTGTACATGTTGGTAAAATGGAGGCTGATTTCCAGACCATAGCATGGCTTTAAGTCTAATGGAATTCTTGCTCTAGACTCCAATGTGTAAGTTCTCCTCCCTAGAATCTGGAGCCTTCTGTCAGACAGAGCTTGAAACTGCAGTGGCTTTCGAAGACGGCAAAAGCCCACAGTGAATAACAGGAAATAAAGGTCACATGATCCACTGCTGTTTTCACACATTAGCCCCTAGACACCTTCATTCTATTAAGGATTGACCGCCATGTTGGCTTAGGGCTGAGCCAACATGCTACAATCCATAAATCAAATCTAACCCATGGCCTGATCCTGCGCATCCTAGGAAGAGTAGATTTTACATATTTTTCAGTGGTTAGAAAACCACAAAAGAATAATTGTATTTCATAAGGCAGAAAATAAAAAATAAAAAATGAGCTAGGCCTAGTGGCTCAGTGTTGTTATAAAAAAAAATCCCAAATTGTTCGATTTTACCAGTGAAGATTCAGGAACCAGATACCGGGGTGAAAACCTGCTAGTCCACAGAGGCAGAGAAAGCACCAGCTGGCCCTCCTACTCAGCTCGTCTCAGAGGGGAAAATCCTTTCTTACTCAGTTCACGTTGCAGAAGGAAAAAGCCAAAAAGCTCCTTCTTCTCCAAGCTGTCTTAAACACCCTCTTCTCAATGTCCCTCCTTTCTGCTCAGTCCCTGTCAGCTGGTTTCTTGCTCTGCCTCTTGACCTAGGGTTGACTATGTTTAATCCCATGTACAGAAAGCTCTTGGATTAAAGGTGCTTGTCAGGGCTGAGCCACTCCATGACCAGAAACAGGTTGTTACAGTTCACAATCTCAAGGTTCACAATGGGATCAAATATCCTGCAACAGCACGGACCAATAATCCCAGCCACTTGGGAGGCTCAAGCCAGATATATCAAAAAGCCAGGGCCTTCCTGGGCTACATAGTGAGTTCAAAGCCAACTTGGGTAATTTAGTGAGATTATGTCTGAAAATAAAAAAAGATCTGGAGCTATACAGCCCCGTGACTGAGTGCTTGCCTGTCATCTGTGAGAACCTGAGTTCATTCTTCAGGACTGCAAAAATGAAAGGAAATGAAAATCCAGATGTCTGCCTGCGTTCATAAAGTTTTATTAGAAGGCCGTCATGCTCAGGATGTACAAAGACAGTGATAGACTAGACCTGATTTATAGGTAGTACCCATATGGTAGTATCCAGCACTCAAAAGGCAGAGGCAAATAGATCTCTATGTGTTCGAGGCCAGCCTGGTCTACATAGTGAGACTTTGTCTGAAAAAAAAAAAAAGGTCAAATCAAGAAGAAAAGATAGTCACACTTCAGGATAATAGCAAAATATTGGCCTCATTATCTTATGACACTAAAGCTGTGCTAAAAAATAATTCTGTATTGGTCAGGCGTGATGGTGTGTTTGAGAAGCTAAGAAAGGAAACGTGTTGGGGCTGGACAGATTCCTCAGTAGTTAAGAGTACTGGCTGCTCTTTCAGAGGACCAGGGTTCAGTTCCCAGCACCCACACGGCACTCACAACTGTCTGTAACTCTAGTTCCAGGGGATCTGACACCTTCACTCATACAAATGTGCAGGCAGGGCAGAAATGCACATTAAATAAAAATTAATTAATGGAAAAAAGGAAGGTTGTAGCCTGTAGGCTTAAGGCTAGCCAAATTTACTGAGAAATAGCCCCACCCTATAAAAAAAAAGAAAATATTATATTGTTATGGAGTTTGTGACCTGTGGGTAAAGACCATAGAACCAGTCTAATTATAGTAAATAGATTTATAGCTGCCAGCAGGACGAACCATCTCTGAGGGAAGAATTGTTTTGTTTGTTTTTGTTTTTTCAAGACAGGGTTTCTCTGTGTAGCCCTAACTGTCCTGGAACTCACTTTGTAGAGCAGGCTGGCCTCAAACTCACAGAGATCAGCCTGCCTCTGCCTCACAAGTGTTGGGATTAAGGGCATGTGCCACTACCGTCCAATAGGGGAAGGAATTTTTAAAGGGGAAAACCATAAAAAGACTTTCAGTACTTATACAAGCAAGCAAAAACTGGTCTGTTCTGCCAAGTTTAGATGTTACGGCAACTCAAAACAATCTTTGGGTATTTATGTAGGCAAGTTACAGAAGCAAAAAAAAAATAAAAATAAAAAATGCAGCTAGCCATATAACAAGTAGGTAGTCACAGCTGTACATTGTAGGATGGGGATCACTAGGAACTTACCTTCCAGGGACTGGAGTCAGAGACAAGAGGCTAGTGGCTAGCAATTTGGATGCCCGGCATTAAATGGAGTTTCTTTAGCCATCACTATGTTATCAGTGTGGATGTTAGTGTTGTCAACTTGACTGAACCTAGGATCACCTCGGAGATGGGTCTCCGGCTGCCATCTTAATTTAGGACAGGACCACTCCCTAGGCAGGGGAGTCCCAGCTGTACTAATGAGCAAATGGAAGCTGGTCTTCCAGAGAGGGCCTGGGTTCACTTCCTACCACCCCCAGTGACTCACAACCATCTGTAGGTCCAGTCTATGGAATTCGAGCACACTCTTCTGGCCTCCACGGGCGCTGCATGCACATGGTATTCAGACACACAGGCAGGTGAACCACCAGCTCAGAGAAAAACAGTTGACCATAAAGGTTGGAAATGCCATATCACTTCAGAGCAGAACTTCTCAAAAAACCAAGATGTAAAAATGAGATTTGCAAAGAAAATGAATTTTCAAACTTGTTCGTTTGCTAATGGAACAAGGAAAGCCGTTACCAGGAGTGCGCTTAATTAAATCAGCTTGATTGCAGCAGCTGAAGAAATGTGTCCAGAGAAAACAAACGGTGTTATTAGCCTTTCGGTGAAACTAGCTGCTCAGAGAACTGCACTGATGAGGGGGAAACATCAATAGTCAATTTCAAAACAAGGAGAATGTTTTCAAGTGGTTTTTTTTTTTTTTGGCCCTTAAGTTGACAGGCAGGCCAATATGGAGCAGCTGTTGTCACTGGCAGGGCAAACACCAGCTTTGGAGTGATTGAGAGTGAGTCTCTATAAATAGTAAGTATGAAACAAATATCTGTGAGACTCTCTGTTGAAGAAGTCAAGGGGGAAAAACTCAGCACCACTTAGCATGGGCTCTTCCTAGAAGTGATAAGCCTGACAGTGATGAAAATAGGAGTGGAACAAAAAAGGGGGGGGTGGAAAGTGGAACAAGCTTATGAAATGAAAGCCTTGGGCTGAGGCCTGGGCACAGAATGCTTGCCTTAGCCTGTGGGGATTTGATCTCAGCACCATAAACAAACAAAAGCATGCAGTGCTTAAAGCCTATGGCTTCTCGCTCTAACCGTATCCATTAATAGATACATTATAGAAGATCAAGGAATCTTCTGTGTTGTACATCACTAGGAAACTAAATCGTCGTTGATTTAGCCATCATCAATTCTACTAAGGTGTATCAGAAACCAAAGCTGGGCGAGCCGACTTGCCCAACCACCGCAGGGTTCCATGGCTTGCTCATCAGTGGGAATAATTTCACTGAACAAAGATTCAAAATTTCTGAATGAGAAAGACCATTTACAGCTACTAGCATCAAACACTGACCGGCCCTGGAGGAAGCTGTGTTCTGCCTTCATTTTTCTTTTCCTTTTCCAGTGTTTGCTTTTTAAGGATTTTTTTTAAAAAAAAAATTAGCATGAGGGAAGGGGCTGGGGAATAGCTCGGGAGTTAAAAAAACAAAACAAACATTGGCTGCTCCCACAGAGGACCCAGGTTCAGGTCCCAGCACACACATGGCAGCCCGCAACTGTAATTCCAGGGGAGCTGACAAGTCTTCTGGTTTCCACGGGCATTCCATGAATGTGGTGGAAATTTGTTTATTTTGTTTTATGTGTCTGGATGTTTTGCCTGCATGTTTTATGTGTCTGGATGTTTTGCCTGCATGTGCAAAACATCCAGACACATAAAACAAAATAAACAAATCTTATCTTTAAAGTTATAAAAGTATATAAGTAAATAATATGAAAAGTGATGTGTTTCCTTTTGGCATTTTCATACATACTCTGTTCTTTTGTGGTGTGTGTGTGTGTGTGCGTGTTTCTGTGTGTTCAAGGGCACATGTGTGCGCATCAGGTGTACATGTATGTGTAGAAGCTGTCCTCCTTCACTTGTGTTGTTGCTGTTTAATTGGATTTTCATTGTCTTGTTTTTGTTTGGGAAATTGTTTTGGTTTTTTGTTGTTTGGTTTTATATTTTTTTAAAGACTTATTTATTTATGTTTTTGCTATAAGGGTGTTATGTCTGTATATAAATCTGCACAGCAGAAGGAGGCATTGGATCTCATGGGCCTACAATTATAGATGGTTGTTAGCCACCATGTGGGTGCTAGGAATCGAACCTAGGATCTTTAGAAAGGCATCCAGTGCTCTTAACCGCAGAGCCATCTCTCCAGCCCCTTGCTTTGTTTTTTAGTTTTACTGTGTAGCCCTGGCTGGCCTGGAACTTGCTACATAGATCAGCATGGTGTGGAACTCAGAGCTCCACCTACCTCTGCCTCCAAAGTGCTGGGATCAAAGGTGTGTATCTCTATACTCTGCCTATATCCCCCACATCGTGTGTGTGTGTGTGTGTGTGTGTGTGTGTGTGTGTGTGTGTGTGTGTTCAGGCTTACCTGTCAGAGGTCAGAGGGCAACACCTTCCATCTTTTTGAGATAGGGCCTCTGTTTTTACCATGCTGCCTGCCCATGATACCTGACCTATGAACTTCTAGGAGATTCTCCTCTCTGCCTCCCATCTCCCCACCAGAGGGCTGGGGTTACATCTTTTTTTGGTTCAGGGAGTGGAACTCAGGTCGTCAAAACTTTTACCCATGATCCCACAGCGCCCCCCCCCCCTTTTTTTTTCCCTGTCTTTAGATTCTCATTGGCCTGGAGCTCTCCAGTTCAGCTAGGCTAACTGGCTATTAAGGCCCAGGGATCTTTCTGTCTCCACAGCCCCAGTGCTGAAGTTCCAAGCCTGGATCACCACCCCTGGCTTTTTAATGAGAATGAGTGCTAGGGGTTGGATTCAGTTCTTCATGATTGTGGAGCAAATGCTCTTTGACTGAGCTCCAGTCCTGCCCTTGGTTTTGGTGTGGGAGGCTGTTTGCTCGTTTGTGTTTTGCTTTAAGATAGAGTCTCCTGTAGCCCAGGCTGCTTTCAAACTCACTGCGTGGCTGAGACTGGCCCTGAATTCCTCATTCTCCCGCCTCCACCTCCCAAGGACATGACTGTAGGCATTGACCACACCAGGCTGCTCTTGTTAATTTTCCTGCACTACCCCAATCCCTCTGCCCCACTCCTGCTGGTCCCAATCCCTTTCCCAAAAGACCCCTTCTGGTTTCATTTTACTGGCATTCTATTCCCCTCTTCTTCCTTTTACAGGCCTTTTTCTCTGAGGCTGGAGAAATGGCTCAGTGGTTGAGAGCACTGACTTATTCTTCCAGAGGAACAGGATCAATCCCAGGCTCCCACACAGCAAAGCACAACCATCTGTCACTCTGGTTTCAGAGGATCCAGTGTCCTCTTCTGGCCTCTGTGGGCACCAGGCACAGACATATATGCAGGCTCCATCTCCATACACATAAGCTAAAATAATAATAAAGATCTTTTTCTCCTCCCACGTCCTTGTGTTTCTTGATGAATTAAACCCCAAATCAAAAAGTAAAACCATGGTGGAAAAAAAGAAAGCAAAACCTTGGTGGTTTGGTGGTTAAAAGTACTGGCTGTTCCTCCAGATAGCCTGGGTTCAATTCCAGTAACCCACACAGCAGCTCACAACCATCTGTAACTCCAATTATAGGGGATCTGACACCCTCACACAGAACATGCATGCACTAATGCGGATAAAAACAAATAATCTTTAAAGGGGGGAGAGTAAAACCATGGGGCCTTTGCTAACATTTCTACTCTGACAATGTCATGGTGGAAAGAAGTAACTTTGAATCCCAAGTCACGTCAAGCTCTGCTGTGTATGTCCGGCACCCCCAAAAGCTGAAACAAGTGAGACATTCGCTTGTACACAAATCTGCACTGAATATATTCAGAGCTCAGATGATAGGTCCAGCAACCACTGTTTGTCAGTTTTTCCATGCAAATATGAGAGTGGTTTCCATATGTCTCGATATATTTATCAAGCATCTGAAGACCAACCACCCACATTTCAGATGGAAATAATCCATGATATGATGACACATTTAAGGGAAATATCAAGAGGGGGCTCTAGTGGAACTCTGACTCCCAAGTGGTGAATATTCTCAATAAATATAGTATGTTCACGGATGAACATCAGTGTTTGGCAGTGCAAAATATCTTACACTGTAGCTGTGTTTGGGGGGTGTCAAAGGTAAAATAGGTAATATTTCATTAAAGACAAGCATTTTTTTAAATTTGTTTTTCAAGACAGGGTTTCTTTGTGAGTCCTAGCTATCCTGGAACTCACTCTGTAGACCAGACTGGCCTTGAATGTGGAGATCTGCCTGCCTCTGTCTCTCTGAGTGTTGGGCTTGAAGAGGTGTGCCATCCTGGTCCAAGACAAACATTTCTTATGCTTTTTTTTTTTTTTTAACTGTTGTTTTGGGGGTTTGTTGTTTCTCTTTTGAAACAATCTCATGAAGCCCAGGCTGACCTTGAACTTGTTGCCTAGCTAAAGATGACCTTGAGCTCTTGATCCTCCTGCCTCCCTCTTCTAAGATCTGGAATTGTAGGCGTAAATCATCACATTCAGCTTTGCAATTGATTATGAGAGGAAATATTAGCTTTCAGCCTTCATTACATAACACACACAAGTTGAATGTTCTCAAATAATTCTCAAGTAAGTTACAATGATCGGTTTTCAGATATTGAAATTGCATATCTGACATTAAGCTTACCCAGTCATGGTGTATGTGTGGACATGCAGTATATAATACAGACTTAATATTTAGTATATGCTGCTAAATTAGTTTTGCTAATATTTTATTGACTTTTTCCCTTCTGTGTTACATATTGGTAATTTCATATTTTTTTATTACCCTTGTTTGGTCTTGATAGGAAGCTATGTTAGTTAATTTTCCATCGATATAATAATATTCTTGAAGCAATTTTTTTATACGTCTGCTTGGGTCCAGAGAGGTGTCTCGGTAGTTAAGAACACTTGATGCTCTTCTAAAGAACCCACATCAGACAGTACTGAGGGTCCCTCTTCTTGTCTTTGGGGGTACCTGCACACTCATGCTCATACACACACTTAAGAAAGCATTGCTAATCCCACAGCAGAAGAGAGACAGTCAAGAGAGACTTAAGGAAATTTTAAAACTGAGCGTGGTGGCACACGCCTTTGATCCCAGTACTCAGGAGGCAGAGGCAGGTGGATCTCTGAGTGAGTTCCAGGCCAGCCTGGCCTACAGATCGAGTTCCAGGACAGTCAGGGCTACACAGAGAAACCCTGTCTCCGTGAGGAGATGAGGGCAGCTTTAGCCCAGCGTCCCCTTGCTCTCCACTGCTTCCAGCAACCTCCCGTGTTGGTGCCCTGTGAGACGGCACTCCTGTTTTATAGAAATCTACATATGGTGAAATCTTGTTTCGTTGTGACAATAAATCTTCGTCACATCTGTTCATCGATGCTTATTGTATCACGCCCCTGAGTTTGCTTTTGACATAGAGGTAACTTTTCAGAGGTGGGCTGGAGAGAGACAAAGTCAAATGCTTCCTTGCACAAGGATGAAGACCTGAGCTTCATTCCCGGAATGCACATCAAGATGCCAGGTGTGGTGGTGTGCACGGGTAATCCCAGCACTGGGGTGCAAGGGGAATACAGAAGGACTGAAAGTTCAAGGTTGTCTTAGTTAGGGTCTTTACTGCTGTGACAAGACACTGTGACCAAAAAGAAAGTTGGGGAGAAAAGGGTTTATTCTGCTTATGCTTCCACACTGCTGTTCATCATCAAAGGAAGTCAGACTGGAACTCAATCAGGGAAGGAAGCTGCAGGCAGGAGCTGATGCAGAGGCTATGGAGGGTGCTGCTTGCTGGCTTGCTCAGCCCACCTTCTTAGAGAATCCAGGACCACCTCACATGGGCTGGGCCCTCCCCCACTGATCACTAATTGAAAAATTACCTTATGGCTGGATCTCTTGGAGGCATTTCCTCAACGGAGGCTCCTTCCCCTATGACTCTAGCTTGTCAAGTTGACACCCAAACCCAACTAGTACAAAGGTCATCTTCAGGTACACAGCTAGTCTTAGGATGAAGTACATGAGACCTGCACTTTGTTCTATCTGAGCGACATTCGGGGGCCGCCCCGTGCTCCTTGATCTCTTTCAGAGATCTGGGGTCTCTCCACACTCTTCCCTCACACCCACAGTGCTGTTGAGAGCATCCATGCCAACCTGATACTTGGTCCCTAGACAGGTAACCCGCTTATCTCTTTATGACATTGTGCTGTGACCGGTATGGAGTGCTGTCTGTCTCCATCTGTCCACTTGAAGGAGAGTAAGTCCCTTTAGAAATCTTGTCCATGCTTTAATGGGGCTGCTCTCCATCTTGGCTCTTCTTTCTCAGGGACTCAGCCATGCCAGGAACCTCTGCACTGTTGCTTTTTCCGTTTTGTTTTGTTCTCTCTCGTTTCTCTGCCCATTTGGACTGCAGTCCAAGGGGGTCTTCCCTGTCAAATGTTTCACTCACGAATCTGCCCTTGGTGGGTCCTCTCTGCTATCCATCCCATCAGTTAAAGGCCTATCATGTTCCTTTCTAATGGCGCTTTGATGATAGTTATCTTGTGCCTAATGCAACCTCTTCCATCCACTGGAGATATTAATTTCATTCTTTAAATTTCCCTTTCATTTATTCTGTGTGTCTGGGTCTGTCTTTGTGTCTGTGTGAGTGTGAATGTGTGTGTGTGTCTGTCTGTCTGTCTGTCTGTCTGTCTGTCGCTAGAGATCAAATCCAGGCACCTGGCCTTGCTCTCCTGCTGACCTACAATTCTCTGAAGATTTTGTTTTGTTTTTGAGAGAACATCTCAGTATATAACTCACTCATGGTTGGCTCAAACAATCCTCCTGCCTCAGCCTCCCAAATCCTGGGGACTTACCAACATGTCCCACCACCCCTATGCTCAGCTTTTAAATTAGCTTAAGGCCTTCTTTAGAATTTATACAGTGTTCTGCCTGCATGTGTGCCTGCACGCCAGAAGAGGGCACCGGATCTCATTTCAGATGGTTGTGAGCCACCATGTGGGTGCTGGGAATTGAACTCAGGACCTCTGGAAGAGCAGCCAGTGCTCTTAACCCCTGAGCCATCTCTCCAGCTCTTAAGTCTTTCTTGGGCTATTAATTTCTCCTGTGGGATTAGCAATGCTTTCCTTTGTTCTTGGCTTCCTAAAAAGCGTGGTGACTTTTCTGAGTGTTCGTCTCTGTTTCCAGATCCCCGTTTTAGCCTTTTGATGACTGAGGACCCTGCCACTGACTCCATGGATTATAGAGATGGAATGTCACTGTCATGGGTGAGAGTGTCACACCAGGCCTTGGGCTCAATTACAGGTCCTCCTGGAGACAGACCTTCATCATCATTATCATGGAGAGTCAGCTGCTTCTGGGAAGAAGAGCCAAAGAGCCCCTGCTCTAGCCAATGCCTAGCAACCCCTGGACCAGCTGCTGCCTCTGCACTTGGATGGCCTGGATGGCCTATCCTCACGTTCTCAAGCTTGGGATCTGCTGACCATGGTGGCACATGCCTATAACCCAGCAATTGGGAAGTAGAGGCAGGCAGATCTCTGTGATTTTGAGACTAGCCTGGCTCTACATAATGAGTACTCAGGAGAGCCAGGGCTACAGAGTGAGACCTGTCTCAAACACACACAAAACAAACATAAATTCATCTGCTTTCTGCATTTGCCTGAATGTTCCTTCCTGTTTTTTTAAGTTACAGATATATTTTTTTTAATTTTTACTATTTGTCGTTATCTGCACATTGTGTGGGGGGCGGGGCTACGGGCACATGACTGCCAAGGTACATGGAGGCTGTGGGGATCAGAGATAGGCTGGGGACTGAGCTCATCCTTGGTGAGAGCAGTACAGACTCTTAACCACTGAGCTGAGTTCAGCTGCAGGTGGAGCACTGAGGCCCAGCATCTGACAGACATTTCCCAGCTTTTCTGGGTTGTTGTTTCCTCGAGGTTTGGGGTGAAACCTTGAAACACGTTTAGCCAGTGATTCCTTTTTTTTTTTTTTTTTTTTTTTTTTTTCCTGTAGATGACTTGGATTCTGCTTCTTAACTGAATGTGTAGTTTTCTCTTGTTTCTTTTCTCCTGTCCCTTCCTGAGCAATTATGAAAGTTACTGAGTCAGGCAGTGTTATGGGAATAGGGAAAGACTCACATGATGGCTCAGAGCCGATGAGAATGCCAACTGCCTTAAGGAAGGCACTGCCAAAGGAGGCATGCTCAGCAGAGGACCCAGGCTATACCAGATACATGACAAGAGCCTGGCACATTTGCCTTCCTTTCACATCTGCCTCCTTCCCTTTAGGTCGCCTGGTTGCTTCTTCTGGTCAACTGTTAATGGCCAAAGGAATATCTCTCTGAGCCATCTCATCCCCTTCAAGGCTGACAGCACAGCGATAAGACTAAACATGCAGCCACCTTTGACTCTGTGAGCTGCCAAACTTCAAAGACAAACCACCACCAGACAATACCTGTTGTCTATGAGAACAGGGATGTACCCTGGAAAACAAGCAATCATCCCCTAAGGACCACTCCGTCCCCTCTCAACCAAGAAGGATCAGAACTGAGACAATGATCAAGGGGTCCACACCTAGCCCATGCCCAATTATACATACCTCCCGCCCCTCACCCCGGTTCTATTTAAACCTAAAGCTGACTTCAGCTCCCCGAAGAAGGATTTGCACTCATTGGATGCCTTATTTGTTCCTCGTTGCACTGCAGCCGTGTTCAGTTAATCTCCTCCACTTTCCACGGTTCTTTGTCCCTTTAACTGGCATCCTGGAGACGGGGTGATCAAGCCTAGCTTGGTGGCGCTGCCCAAGCCCGCAGGCTTTTAGACCCTACAGTCTCCAGACACATCGCTGAAGGGGATCATGTTCAGTGGGCTGGGGAAGGGCGTCGGTGGTCTGCGAAGTCAGAACGTGGCCGGAGGAGGAGCGTCTCTGCAGAGACAGGGCTCTAGCGAGCAGAAGCCGGAGCCACTTGGAGTGCAAAGAGGTCAACAGTCAGTGAGAGGGTCTGTCACTGCTCAAGCAGGGTAAGGGGCAGGTCTATGCAGGAGAGAAACTGCCAGCAACCATAAACTTGTCACACACAAGGAAGATCCCATTTGTTTTGGATTATGGGAATCAGAAGTTATCTCTGACTCAGAATTAAAGAGTTAAGAAATTAGGCCAAGCGGTGGCGGCACATACCTTTAGTCCCGGCACTTGGGGGGGGGGGGTAGAGGCAGGTAGATCTCTGAGGTTGAGGCCAGCCTCATCTGCAGAGCAAGTTCCAGGACAGCCAGGGCTACACAGAGAGACCCTTCTCGAAAAATCAAACCAAACCCAAACCAAACCAAAAAAAAAAAAAAAAAAGACAACAGTAAAAAGAATTCCGTGGGACTCTCTTGACAGCTTCTGGTTTGGGTGTCAAGTTAGACTCAGAAGCTGAGGATCAGGTGGAAGCCAATCCGGAACAAGAACCCAGGGTTCTTGCTTCCTCAGAGCCAGTGTACAAAATGCCAAGCGTCTCCCATCACGCTCTCCAGGAATTTGTCAAGCAGACAAACTCTGCCTAGGACCGCCTCACTGCTTTATTGGGAGGGGGATACATTCAGTTACAATACAAGGCCCGGAGCCCAGCAAGATCTCCAGCTCAAGATGCAGCTGGCTGGCCGAAATTCGGTACTGGCCCTTGATGACGCCCCGCGAAGTGCAAGCATGGCCCCTCCAGTGGGTCTGGATGATTCGGACAGCCTTAAGCATCTGGCGGTAGCGCCTGCGGATCCGCCACATGCGGACCCAGGACTGCAGCCTGACCACTGCCCACTGCTCCTGCTGGAAGGTGTCCAGTATGGCCTGCCGCCTCTTCTCCAAAATCCTCGGCAGTAACAGCCGCCACCAGCACTGGATGATCCAGGCTCGGAGGGCCGCGTGCAAGAGCACCCGACGGACCAGAGTGCCGCGCCACCAAGCTTGGATCTTCACCACTGGCGTCTCTTCAGGGAGTTTCTGGTTCTCTTGGGACTTGCGAGGAAAAAGAGAGGGGATGCCCGGTGAATTTCCTCAGCACCTCAGCACAAGGAGACTCAGAGAAAGGACCTGGTTCCCCATCAACAGCTGCCCCTGCTTTTCCCCGTGAAACTCATGGCCTTGGTCAGGACACTGACTGAAACTAGAAGAACTGGGTTAGTGTCCTGCCACTGCCACTGCCACGGTCTGGCTTCAGGCCACTAGCGGCTCATCTCGTTCTTTGAGTCTCCGGCATTCCATCTTTCCCACGGGCTGGGTTAGCAGGCTGCAGGCAAAACCTGTGACCCAGGAAATGGTTATGTCCTGCTGAGCCTGCCCGCCTAACCAGAACCAGGTGCCTTCCCGTTAGAAACTCCGAGAGAACTGCTCTCCTTTGTTCTCTTGACTCTACCCCATTTCCTCGGCCTTCTCCCACCCTCTTGTTGAAGCCTCCTGTTCAGTTTCCTCCTACTCGTATAGTCCAATCTCTCATCTTCCCTTTGCCCTTGCTAGCCTCAACCTCTCTCCTAGTGTCTCAGCCTCCCAAGTGCTGTGTTGGAAGGTTGGTCTGATGAGTGTTACTGGACCCCAAGATCTTGTCCCTGCTCCAAAGATCACATGCTCACCTAAACCTGTCCTTGTTGTATAAACCTGCCTAAGTCATTGTACCTGATTGGTTGATTAAGCAGCTTATACCTGGGCAGGGCAGAATGGGGTATGCATGGCGAAGGTTCCCCAGGCTTTGGGTTTAGGAGAATCACCACAAGGGAGGAGGAAGGAGGAGGCCAAGATGGGCTAGTGTGGAGAAGGAACCACATGGGTGAAGAGGAAGGACTCCAATAGTGGTGTGAAAAGGCCCAGATGAAGAATACAAGCCAGGACCATGGGATTATGGATGGAAGGTAGACCGGATGAGGATGATTAAGGCAGAGGCATTGGATGGGGGCTGGGGGATGGATGGTGAGGTTATTGAGACAGAGTAGGTGAAATATCTGCCCGGCCCAAGGTAAATAAGAGAATTACAAAATCTAGCAGATGTCTGTGTCATCTTATTTGTGATAGCGAGTTCAGTAATACCACTGTGCTAATCTCGGGCTAACAGTAAACATTCTACCACCCAACAGCCATTTTTAATTACCACAACAGTGCTGGGATTACCGGTGTACACTAGCAGGCCTGGTTTGTGTTCCTCATGACTGTCACACTTCTCATCTTAAATGACAAGCAGACTCACACACAGAAGCGGAAACACACACACACACACACACACCGTTCTAAACCCACTTCCCTGCATCTATTCCATTCCACAAACTCCCAGATTCAGCCCCAGTCCCTTGGTCTGAGCGGTTATAGCATTCCCAATTTCACACTAACATTTTTTGTTTTCCATTTCTGAACCATTTAGCCTGAAAATGAGATGGGAAAGAAGGGAGATAAGGGCCAACCATCTGTCCCTGGTCCGAGCTCTATACCATGCAAAGAAAAATGGCCAGAAATATACCAAGACCAAACTATCTTTGCCTTCTTTGTTCCTGAGGCTAGACCTACTGGCTGCTGCTTCTCCTGAGGAACATTGCATTAAGGTGCATTGAGGTCTTCAGGCTTCGGCTGCTCCCCACCCTGCACTAAGCAATGGGGAAAGCCAGGGGCGGAGCCACCACCTCTCTCACTGTTTGTATCCACAATTTCCTGACTTCTAGGGCTTCCCAGATATTTTTTTTCTAGATTCCTTGAGACAGGATTTTCCTGTGTTGCCCTGGCTGTCCTGGAACTCGCTCTGTAGACCAGGTTGGCCTTGAACACAGAAATCTGCCTGCTTCCACCTCCCAAGTGCTGGGATTAAAGGCCTGTGCCACCACGGCCTGGCTGCTTCCCAAACTCTTGAGCTATCAGAAGGTCCCGCATGAGGGATCTGCGGAGACACACATTACAAGCATAATGTGCCTGCCCTCTCTCACTCACCATTGTTCACACATGGATTGGGTGTAGATGGTTCAAATCCCCTCAGGTCTGTGCTGCTCCAGTGCTGGCATGAGCAGAGAGCAGAGGAGAGTGTCCCATGATGTCATAAGGGTAGCTGTGACTCAGGCAGCAGTTGAATCCCTTCCAAGGAAAAGACAGAGTGCTGCCTATTTTTTCTTTTTCTTCTGCCAATAAATACCCAGAGCCCTGGCTTCAAAGCCAAGTCATCAGAACCATTGGTCCATTGATGTAGAGGTGTATAACAAGCCATTGGTAATAACACTTCATGGTTTGAAGTCTGCTTATACCTTCAGGCAAGCTGGAGCACATTCAGCGTGGTACAGCCGTAGACCGCTTATATCTTCAAACACTATATAAATATTAAAAAGTAGTCAAGTCAGACATGGTGGTTCATGTCTGTAATTCCAGCACTCAGGAGGCTGAGGCAGGAGGATTGCTGTGGGGTCAAGCCTGACCTAGAGTCTCAAAAAGTAAAAATGATGCGTTGACCTATTCTACTGAGATGCATTTTTAAGAAACTGGATCGCTGTGACTACATTCGTGCAAACTAAGAACATAATGATATACATATCTGAACATGAGTGCAAAGGAGGTGAAAGGCATGTACATAAAATGTTAGCTAAACGACAGAGGTGCTGGGCTGGCTGACACAACTGACCCACCCACTAGTGCCCAGGAGACCCCAAGAACCAGCCTGGGCTCCATCTCAGCTTTGCGTTCAGTGTTCTCTTTCTTCTGCCCTCAAAGATGGCAGGAATGCAAACGGGTGACAGGCAGCTGCTGATCTTCCCACCCCCCAAAGAGCCCTCTTGACAGCATGAGGCCTGGAGTCCAGTGCCATGGTCTCGGGTCACTGGGAGGTGCTTTCAGAATGTATATGTTTAATATAGAATAGGGGAGTATACTGAAGAGGAGGGGCTAACAGAAGTGTCACTGTGAGGTTAATGAGGTGAGGGAGACACGGGGCAGATTGTGAGTGTAGAATTACAGAAAAATGCATTGGCTTCTGTTTGGAAAGTATAATATACAGGCCTTTGTGACAATTCTTTCTCTCTCTCTCTCTCACACACACACAGAGACAGAAATAGAGACAGAGACTATCACAGGGTTCACACCTGAATATCTGGCTTCCTACTAGATGCTGTAATCTCTCCCTTACATACGTTCCTGCCATCTGCCACAAGCACCTCACCAGAGGTCAGCTGGCATTGGCAGTGAACTGTAGTAATACAGCCAAGGAGAAATTTCATGTTCTAAGAAAACACTGAGGTCATGATCAAGATGCCTACAGGAATGTGGTCCTGGGCGGGATAATTGCCTAGTGGGATTCAGATACTTCAGTGTCATTCTGGGTGGGAAATGTGAAGCGAGCAAGAAGAGACATGTGGAAGAATTCATAATTCTTAACTATTTAATTATAGTTTAATTAATATAAGTTAATTAATTATAATTCATAATAATATATAATTCATGATAATCCGTAATTCATAACTCACTTCATTTATTTATTTATTTATTTATTTATGTAATTTGGTGTTCTGCCTGCTTGTGTGTGTGAGGGTATCAGATCCCCTGGAACTGGAGTTAAGACAGTTGTGACCTGCCATTTGGGTGCTGGGACCTGAGCTTATGTCCTCTGGAAGAGCAGCCAATGCTCTTAACCTTTAAGCCATCTCTCCAGGCCCCCAAAAAACAATTTTTTAAAAAACATTTTCAAGGAACCAGGCAGTGGTGGCATATGCCTCTAACTGTCGGCAGAGGCAGGTGGATCCACAAATCGAGTTCCAGGACAGCCAGAGTTGATACACAGAGAAACCCTGTCTTGAATTGGGTAGCCCCCACAATAATAATAATAATAATAATAATAATAATAATAATAATAATAAATTAATTAAGGAGCTGGAGATATGGCTAAGCAATTAAGTACCTGAGTTCAGGTCCCAGCTCCCACACTGGGTAATTTAGTACACCCCAGAACTCCAGCCCTCTCCTGGCCTTTGGCCTCCAAGGGCACTGCGCTCACATGACATCCACAGACATGTTCTTTTGAAATATACACCTTACCCTTGTTTGTTCAAATTCTGATTTTTGCCCCCACTCCCTGGTAACAATCCTGATATTGCATTGTGAAGCATCCTGTCTCAACTTTGTGTAAACAGGTCAAAATAAAGCAACTAGCCACAATGTTGAGCAATGGGAGGAGCCAAAGGACAGAAAGAGAGGAGGAGCCAGGGGGCAAGAAATGAATGGGGGGAGAAAGAGGGAGGGAGAGCAAGGAGAGAGGAGTTGGGAGGAGATCTTGGCACTACATGGAGAATGAACCAGACCTAAGCAAGTATATTGGGTAAAAATCTAAATGTTAGGAAACCGTGAGGGCTTGGAGGTTTCAGAGCGAGTAACTATTGCCCAGCATTGTGTTCTAGGTTAACTAAATAAACCCAGTCAGTCTCTGTGTGGTGATTTGGTTATACAGCTGTTTGGGATTAGCAGCAGCTTTAATAAAAGATAAACCAGTAGTAAATAATAATTACCACTTACAACACATAAACACAGAAATTAAAAATAATAAAATATTCACAGAATTTTCAAAACAACGTTGAAAGGTATGAGCCCAACTTTTATTTCTGAAAGCACATGGAGATAGATGAATTGAGTAGCCTCTGCTGTCCTCCCTTTTCTAGGACTCTGTGACTTGTTTTCAGAAACTATGTTGTGAAAGTTCCAGCTCACTCTGAGGTCTGCACCTTTGCAGGTTGGTTTTAGGAAGAAAAGCATCTTCCCTCACTGGCCACAGACTATTCTCATGACTGTGCTCACAGACGTTGGAGAAGGTGCTGTCACTGATGAAGGTGGCTACACAGCTCTGGAGTTTGAGGACTGGGAGACCAGGTGGCATTAATTGGGAGCGCTGAAGGGGCTGCCAGAGATAAAGTTGTCTTCTCCAGGAGCCAATGTCGGTGCCTATGTATATGCTCTGATCTGTGGAATCCTCTGAGTACTCACTGGTTCTCTAATAATCCACTCTAGACTTGAAAGTCTAGAGAAAGGCTCGACCTCCATGTAGAAGGAAGAGTATGAGGGGGAATTCTTCAGATTCTACAAAAGTGTACAGACAGGGAAGGAAAAAACACTTGTGGCAGAGTTTGCGGTGGGGTGAGGGGCACAGCCTGGAAACTAATCGAAGGTCAGGTTTCTCCTTCCCTCTTACTTCCCAGGACACAGGAGGCGCTTTGGCTGTGAGCCCATCTCAGCCATCCACCCTGGGAGTGCTTTCAACCAGGACTGAGCAAGGATGAGCAACAAGAAGCTGCTTCCCCCCTCCCCCCGCCTGGATGAGCCCAGCTACAAGACCTTCATCTCCAGGGCCAAGCAAGTGCCTGTGGGAGAGCTGGGTCCCACCACGTTTCTTCTGCCATAGGTCAGAACTCATGCTCAACCCCACGTCATGGACACGCCTACCCGGGAAAGCTGATCACTGGAGCCTTAGAGGTTTGGCAGTGGCAGGAGGGAATAGGTGGGAAGAACCACGGTTAAGCCACTCGGCCAGAGGCGAAGGTCACACAACCCACAGGTGGCACTTCAGTCACAGACCTACGCACATACTCATTTTCTGACTTCTTCCTGTCTCCCAAGCAGGTGTAGCCTGGTTGCTCCTGGGACACCCCTCCCATCTGACCTGGAATCCTGCTCTCTGCCTACAGCTTAGTCTTCCTCAGCACTCTGCGTTCTGGCTATTCTATTCACCCGTATTTAAATAAAATATTAAAATAAAAAAAACCCTGCTCCACCCCCACCTGGTTGTCGATGGCCACTTCCATTACATCCGTCAGCAAGAAGCGTGAGCTGTGCCCCTGCCTCTGCTGCCATCCCCTCATCACCCCATAATCTCACCTGTAACAGCTTCCTGACTGGCCTCCCTTCTTCTTCCAATGCCCCACCCCTAAAATGCACTCCTCATCACCCCGCTTGCAGCCAGATGGCTGTTTTCTTAGGTCTGTTTAGCAAGACGGCATGTGCTATGGCATGCGTGTGCAAAGCCAGAGTACAGCTTTCAGGGGTCAGTTCTCTCCTAACTCAGGCTGTCAGGCTTGGCAGCAAGTGCCTTCACCCACTGACCCATCTCCTCAGCCTGCCTATCTTTTTAATGCGGGCCGGAATCGGTCACTTAGCTCCCAATCCTCTCATGGCTTGACTAAAACCCCGGGGCTTTCCACGGGTTCAAAGGCCTCCCCATCTCATTCCCTCCGCCCATCATCTGATCTAGAACACTGGTTACCTCTTGACCTTGCACAAGATATCCTAAGGGGTGGGGATATCTTTTCAGATTTCATTGTCACCTCCCAAAAAAGCCTTGGAGGACACCTGACCACGGGGCCTACTCTTCCACCTCCCGGTCTCTCCTTTCATCCACTGTCGCACCCTGTGACAGGAGTGAGTCACCCAGTATTTAAAAGAAGTATTCCTTTGATACCTCTCCCCAGCAGGGGCCCTGCCTAGCTCTATCAGACTGAAAACTGCTTCCCTGGTTCTGACCTTGTCTCCGAGCACAGCAGACTCCCATATCAAGGGCTGTCTATCCCTTCCAGCTTCCTAAGCTGGAATAGGTAGGGAAGTGGGGTCAGCCTGACTGGTAGGCTCTGCCGTCTTGTTTGATCCTCAGACCCTAGCTTGAGCCTTAACACGGGATTGAAAAGCCATAGTTTCTTGGCTGAGGGGTGAGCACACTCTGACCCGTCAGCCCAGAGTCTTGAGAGCAGCTGGCTGATGAGGTCACACAAGAGCCAGCTGAGGTTCCCATACACAGTCCTCTGGGGGGAGAGGGGAGAAGCCTTCAGCTGAGAGCTTGCTACAGTCCTGTCCTTCCCAGTTCTCTGCCACATACCCACCACCATTATGATCCCCCTCCCAGAAGCCAGAAGAACAAACTGTAAAATGGAGGCTTTAATATAAAAAGCAGGGCAGGGCAGGGTCTGGAAAGCACTTAAATAAGGGTGTGTCAGGAGCCAGCAACAGGGGGTGCGGGGGCCCTGCGCAGTGGGATGATGCAGACTGAGTTCCGAGCCTCTTTGATCCTCCACCATCGGCCAAGCCTGTAGGGAGTGAACGAGCAGCTGAGGCAGACCCCCCCCCCATATTCCCATCTGGCCAGTGCCACCTTGTCCTCAGCCCCACGTCCCATCATGTACCTGTGCTCCTGTCCCACTCCTGCCACCAAGAAGTCCCCAGTACTGGAGAACTTGAGGCTGTTGATAAAACCAACCTGAGAGAGAGGGACACAGTAAGACACCAGGATGTCCCCAGCGTCAGTCAACTGGAAGATGTTTTTGCATTTTCAAATAACGGTCTCTTCACTAGGAGATCTGGTTGCAGTCTCACTTCAACACTGTTATTTATATGAAGCATCTCCTGTCTCAATGTTGTGTAAAACTTGTTCTCCGATCAGCTTCTGATTGGTTAATAAAGAGCTGGCCAGCCTATAGCTGGGCAGGAGAGTTAAGGCAGGACTTCCAGGGCCAAGAGGTCTTGGAGGGAGGTCTTCCAAGGGGTCTGAGGAGGGACCAGAGATGAGGTACCAGGAAGGAGCTGAATGAACAAGGAGGTACCAGAGGGACTAAGATGGGAGGTAACAGGCCACGTCTAGGAAGTGGCCAGGGCAGCATAGTTGGGTTAGAACAGTTCAGCACCTGCCCAGCTACAGTGTCTTAGGTTTTAATAACCATATAGGTCTCCGTCTCATTATTTGAGAGCTAGAGTGGGCATACAAAAATCTCTGCTTTTACAGGCAAAGGCCTGACAGAAACCCCTGCTGCCTCCAGCACCTGGTTAGGTGGGCCAACCCTCTCCCTCGGGGTCCTCAGCCTTCTATCAGAGACAGCAGGAGTAGAGTGACGGACAAGAGGGAGATGGTGAGGATTAAGGGCACTGAACATCCATATCCTGAGACAATCCCACATGTTACCCCAGCATACATAATTCCACACAGCCCAGCCTGGTTCTCAAGACAGCACCAACTATACAGAGCCAAGCCCAGTGCAGGTCTCCACCCTCTGCCCATACTGTTCTCAACCTGGTATTCGAAGCTAGGACAAGACAGAGAAGAGGGGGCAATCGGGAATAGAGAAGGAGCAAAGAGGGAGTCCCTGCTAGGCTCTTTGACAGTAAGTGGCCTTGTCCTGAAGACCCTCCTCTAGATGAGAAATTGCTCATTCCAGGGGCCTCCAGATCCAGAGTCTGGCAAAGACAGGCTTATGCATTTAAGACTACTTACCGGAACTGGACTGGTGGCACACACCTGCAATCCCAGCACTCTGGGAGGCAGAGGCAGGCGGATCTCTGTGAGGCCAGCCTGGTCTACAAAGTGAATCCAGGACAGTCAAGGCTACACAGAGAAACCCTGTCTCAAAAAACAAACAAAAAGATTACTTACCAAGGGGATGTCACAGAGAGGGTCAAGCTGCCGGAAGCCCTCTCCACACTGCCAAAGCCGCACGCAGGCATTGTGGGAGCCTTGGAGGACAGAGAGCCAGTGAGCAACCCCTCTGCCAACTCCCTCTGTGGCCCCTCTTTCCCACCTCCCAGAACACCCACCTGTGGCCACAAGGTCTGTATTGAGTAGGGCTGCCACGGATGATACCCAGAAGGGCTGCTCCAGGCCCGGCTCCCCATGCAGCCCGTGAGCTTCACGCTGGAGGGCAAGTGGCCGTTTCTTGGAGAGGCCCCACAGGGCCACAGAGCTGTGGGTGGGGAAGACGGTCTGAGGGGCCAGAGCAGGACAGAAGGCACACAGCAGGGAGGACCAGGCACACAGAGCAGCTGAGGGATGTGGAGAAGATCACTGATCCAAGAGGATTTCATGAGTTAAGGGTCCAGGGCCTGGCAGGCACTCACAGGCAGCCGCAACGGTCAGACACCTCAGAAAGATGATAACCCTTACCCGTCATCCGCACCCGACACCATGTGCTCCTCATTGATCAGATGGATACAGTCAATGGAACCCCTAGAAAGAGAGGCTGTGAGGGACAGGGTCCAGCCCTCTCACCAGCCCATAGAGCCCCGAACCACCCAGCAGACTGCCTTACTGGTGGCCGTAGAAGACAAGCTGAGATTCCTCTGGGATCTTCCACACACGCACAGTCCCATCCCGACCCCCAGCTGTCACACAGCACTCTCGGCTGAGCGCATCCAACGCGGCCACGGCATCCTGGTGCCCGAACCTGGAGGGAAGAAAGGAGCGGGGAGGGAGGGGCCCGTGTGGACGCACGCCTACCCGGGGACCCATGTCCGCGTGCCGTCTGCCCCAGCACACTCACAGTGTCTCCACATAGGAGTTCTCTGCCACGTTCCACACCTTCACAGAGCGGTCGTGGGAAGTGCTGTAGAGCTGGTGGGTGCCTTTTCGGAAGGCCAGTCCCTGCAGAGCATGGAGAGGGGGCAGAAGGGTCTGGACTACAGCAAAGGAGACAGAGGACAGGCCCAGAGAAGAGTGGCACCCCTGAAAGGAAGTCACACGACCCCGGAGCCTGCTCCTCCAAAGCACTGTGAGCACCACACAAGGCCCCATGTGGAGCCGGGAACACCCTTGCCTGCCGTCAAGACAGCGACCTACCCCTCAGGCCCCCGTGTTAGCTGAACCTGTCTCCCTCGACCCTTCCCCACCTCTTCAGCACGCTCATGTCCTTTACACAAAACTCACTACCCAGAGAGGAGGTCCCCGGAAGATGAGCCAGGGGCCTAGCGCCAGGTGGGCACACTCAGCAGGTATCGTGGTCAATATCCACGGAGCCTCACCGACACGGCGTCCCGGTGTCCCGTGAAGGTGTACAGGTGCTGGCAGCTCTGGGCCTCCCAAATTAGAATGAGCTTGCTACGGTCCCCAGAGGCCTGTGGGAATGAAGATAATGGCCACCGGCGCACACCACACACCCAAACCTCCCACCTGCCCACAGGGCCAACCCAGTCTTACGAGGTACTTGCCATCAGAGGAGATGGCCATGCAGAGGATGTGGCTGCTGTGGCCTGCAGGCTGCCCCTGGGTGCCCTTCTTAGCTCGAGGAATCACACGCAGCTTCCGCCCGCTGTCTACGCTCCCTGCCACCAAGAGAGGACGAGGTTACTGAGATGGGGATACGGTTGGCTGCTTAGCAACCCTCCCCCAGTGTGAAAGGGCAACATGGACAAGGGGTCACGGAAGGCCTTCTGCATTTGGGTCAGAGGATCCGTTAGGCTGCTGTGGGCCTCTGCACAAGTCACTTTGCTTTCATCTGCCAAACGGGGGCAACAGTCCCCAGTGGGAGCCATGACCCCCGAAAGAGGAAGAACCGTGGAGAGTGGAGCCATTGCTTGGTTGGGGACCATTTGCAATGCGCAAGGACCTAAATTCAATCCCCAGAACCCTCTCGACTTCCTTAGGTCGTCTTCTGACATCTTTATGTGTGAGCTGTGGCTTATGTGCACACCACACACACAAAATAAAGAAAAGCATTAGAAGAATGAGAGGAAACGTGCTATAACCGAAACTGTCATCACTTTCTTCATGGGAAAAGTGGCCCTGGAGAGGATGTGGAGCAAGCTGAGGCAGAAGCAAAAGAAGATGAGCACTTGGGAGCCCACCTGGATGTGACCCCCCCAAAAAAAAACACCCAGGTTCATTTCCCAGGGCTCTGGAAACTGCATGTGAGCACAAGACCCTTGGCCTCTGTTCCAGACTTTCCTGACTCCTCAGCTGGCTTGTTCTCATCGATACATTGTCTGGGTCTTGAATTATACCAATTCAGAATATGACAATGTAAAAATGTGAAAAAAGTTTCACTGAAAGAATTAAAAAAAGAATAGGAGGAAGGAGAAGCAGAAGGAGAAGGAGGAGGAGGAAGAAAATGGAATAAAAAAAAAGTGCATAACAAAAAGCAGAAAATGGAATTTAAAAAAAAAAAAGTGCATTGGAAGCCAGCACTAGGGAGGCAGAGGCAGGCGTATCTCTGTGAGTTCAAGGCCAGTCTGGTCTACAGAGTCCAGAACAGCCAAGGCTACACACAGAGAAACCCTGTCTCAAAACAAAACAAAACAAAAAAGAGCACTGGGACTGCTGGCACGATTTGCTCCTCTGAATGACAGCAGGAAGGTGAAGACTGTGCTCAGGTGTGGAGGTCTCCACACCATTCAGTGCAGAACCTCAAAACCTACTCCAATTGCCTGTCTGAAGCCCCAGTTCCCATCATCGTCCTGTCTTTGCCCCAGGGAGCTTGGAAGCCCCGTGGCTGCTCAGAAGCTTCCACTGTTGCTCACAAAGCTCCTTCCAGAGGCTCCCACCATCCAGGCTGTCCCTCAGACACACACCCTCACGGTCTCACTCACACTTAATGATGGTGCAGTCTTTGGCGGCAGAGAAGATGGCTAGGTCATCAGGAGTGATAACCAGACACGTGATGGAGAGCTGGTGGCCCCGCAAAACTCGAATGTCGGTAGGAGCTGGGGCCTGGATCTGGGCAGAGAGGGAACGGGTCACTGCAGTTGGAGCTTCCCACTCAGGACACTTCCCACCCAGGACCACTCTTCCCCACCCACCCTAGCCAGAAGGAAAAAACAGGACCCACAGCTACAATAAGGCCCTTCCTCACCTGACCATATCTGCCTAAGGGTCCACTGTATTCCACAAAGACTGCAATAGCCTGAAGCTCTAAGCCAGCTGCCAACCAACCCAGGTGAAAACACTGACTCTCTCACCATACACACAGGTGCCCTGCATACTCACCTCCTTTGCCACCGATTTCTGCAACCTGCCTCTCTGCTCGAGCTGCAGAGAGAGGAGAAAAGAGGAGTGAGGATCTGGGAGAAGGCCCTGCCACGCCCCCCTACACACACACATTCACACCATGCCCTCTGTACTTACCACATCTTCCTTCAGGCGCCCCGCCACCTGATCCTCCTCAAATGCACGGGCTTCAGCCTTCTCCTCCTCTGTGTGGGTCAGACCAGTCCACATAATCCAAGGCTGAGGTCCCCTTCCCTCCTTCCATCCCATGTCTAGCTCTCTACCCCAGGGCTGGGCCACGAGTGCCTATCTTATAGGAAGCTCCTGATGCCTCAGCAGAGGGAAGGGAAGACATCCCTTCCCGGCTTTGTTAGACTGGGCTTAGCTCGGAGGCTGTAACAGGGACAGGAGGTAGGCTCTGGAAGACCCTGGCTCTCATCAAGAACCCCAGCTCACCTTGCTGCCTGAGCTGTTCAAGGTAGAGTTTGGCCAAGCGTAGCTTCTTCTCCTGCGCAGTCTCCTCCAGCTCTTCTTCCTCCTCCTCTTCTGTTTTCTTCGGAGCCAAGCTGTGGAAAGGAGTGGGCACTAAGGGGATTGTCCCCCTCTTCTGGCCACTAGGACTGTGTTTCCTCAAAGCCAGCCTTGCCCCTGGCACCCCTCAGGGCCAATGACACACATGCAGAAGCCTGAACGATGTGACTTGACCAACTGAAAGGTACCACTCTGTGACCAACACAAGGTGAAAACAGCCAATGGCCCCCAACACCGGGAAATGATCACAAATTTTCAACAAAAAGGGAAAGAGAAGGTTCCACGAGCTTCTAAGAGAAACCAGATTGTATACAAAAGATCAGAAGTAAAAACCTGGCAGGCCGGCAGACTTAATGCAGTGGCAGAGTAAGCCAAGCATGCTTGAGGCCCTGAGTTCAACGGGTGGTTGGGGCGGAGAAGTGCCTAGATAAAACAGTGGCAAATGAAGACATGGCCACAGGTATGGCTCAGTGATAGAGTAAGGTCCTGAGTTCAATCACCGTCCTCCAAAAAGTTGTCAAACCCAGCACAGCGGCACACCTAAATCCTCGAATTTGGAAGGTTGAGACAGGGAGACTGCCACAGACTCAAGGTCATCCTGAGCTGGAATGAGACTATCTCTAAAACTCCCCAGACAGACATTGTCAGGCTAACAAAGTAACAGAGAACTGGTCCTTTCCTGCTACTGAGCTTCCCAAACTGAAGGAGAAAGGCACAAGGTACTAAAGATGGGAAATCCAACACAGAGAACAGAAGAGGCAAATGTCAGGATGACTACCACTCGGGACACAGAGACAGACATGCTGGGGCTGTCCTAGGCTTGCTCCTTGTACCGCAAGGACTGGGTTCCAAGTGAATCCTACGCTGTATTGACTCCGACATGTACTGGTGAATTTCTTGCTGTCCCTTCTAGGCCCCAGTCCCTGGGCCTTCACTGGAAGGCAAGTCCAGCTTTGACCTGTTCCTGGGAGCTTGAGGTAGGTGTTGAGAACTCTCAGACAGAGAACGCAGGGCAGCCTACCCCTCTAATCACAAGTCCACAGACATCCAGTCTGCTGGCTCTGTTCTGCAGCACCCTTGCCCAGGATTTCCACCAAAGGGACCTTAAAAACCTGTCAGGTGGCCCAGGGTGGTGGGGCACAGCCCAGCAGTTGGGAGGCAGATGCAGTCAAGGCCAGCCTGGTCTATACACAGGTCTATACACCCTGTCTTGGGAAAAAAAAAAAAAAAAAGAACCTTTTGAAAGAAAAGCTATTTCAGCCCTAAATTTAATGTGTGCATACATTTATTTTTAAGTTTGCCCTTATTAGAAGATCAATAGAAGAAAACTGCATCAGGTGCTCACAACCACTGTTACTGCGGTTCCAGGGAACCCAACGTCCTCAGTCTTCCCTGGGCATCTGCGCAAGGGTAGAGCATACAAACTCGCGCCTGTACACATACATACATACATATAAATAAAAACAAGAAACTCAAGTGTTTAGCACAGGTCCTAGAGGCACAAGAAGGTAGATGTCTTTGAGTTTGAGGCCAGCCTGGTCTATGTAACTAGTTTCAGGAAAGCCTTGCCTCAAAAAAGAAAGATCGTTTCTATGAGCAAGTTAAGGCAGCACACATTCGCTTTTAGAAGCAGAAGTGCTAGCCTGGCCTTTAATCCTAGCACTCAGGAGACAAAAGCATGCAGATCTCTTGAGTTCAAAGCCAGCCTGGTCTACAAATCAAGTCCAGGACAGCCAAGGCCTACATGGATTCCATACCTGAGAGTCTCCACCCCCAGGGGTGATACCCTGTATCAGTCCTCTGAAACCTTGTTGCCATCCCCATGACCTGCTGAAATTAGGGACTGTTCAAACCTCCTCCAATTCTATTTACACCTATCACCTTGCCCTTGTATCTTTTCTACCTTCCCACCTCACATACTTACACCCCAGACTCATCTCTGATTCCTGAATACCCTCTCTACTCCTCCATGACACTCCTCATCTCTCCAGGCTCTATTTTTAAAAATGCTTCTTCTGTTCCCAAACATATGCCTTCAAGATACACAACTCCTAACCGCAATAGTGGTGCAGGCTTTTATTCCCAGCGATTGGGAGGCAGGGGCAGGTGGATCTTTGCGAGTTCCAGGACAGCTGTGGCTACACAGAGAAATCCTGTCTCTAAAAACCAAAAAGATACACACCTCCCTACAACACCTCTCTCCACTTGCCTGCTCACCTGTGTACCGAACAATGAAACCAGTTCTCTCTAATGTTAGAAAGGCTAGACACGTGATGATACACTCTATAGTTTTAACTATTTAGAAACTTTAAATTGTACGATCATTTGAACCCAGAAGGTCAAGGCCATCTTGGGCAATACAGCAGAGACCTCACTTCAAAAAGGAGTCCAAGGGGACCAGTAATTGTGATACTGTGTGGAAATAGAATGAAATTTTCTGAACCCTTCTCCCCTTGCCTCTTCATCAATCCAGCCCTGTGCCTGCCTCCTTGTCATGGGGCGGGGGGGGGGGGGGGGGCCTAAAGCTTTCCCACAAGGGTCCAGGGTCCTCCCCATAGATACATCAGAAATACAAGACATCCCACTACCGGACCAATGACCTCAAGCCAAAGGCAGTCACGAAATCTCCACGCAGGTCTGACAACAGTCTCACTGAGTAGTCTGGTCACCATGAGCCTCCGTTTACCCTTTCACTCGAATGAAAACAGCTCACCTCTCGCTCTCAGAATCGCTGGAAATCTCTTCATTAATTTTGCCGCCACCCTTGGACTTGCCTCTGTCCCCAGCAGAGTCGACCTGGAAATGATACGATCCTTTCTTGGTCAAGAGCCCCAGGACTGAGATAGGCAGTGCCTCCTGGCCCTGGCCAAGCGGAAGGCTTTCCAGGATTCGGCGGGTCTCGGGATGGAGCTCTGGGAGCTCTGCGACCCGATGGGGGCCCTGGGATGGAATGATGGCTGTCCCAGTAGCGAGATCGGTCGCGCCCAAGGAAATGCCATGCTCACCTTTCGCCGCCTCTTGCCGGCCCCAGCAGCAGCCCCGGCCCCAGGGGCTGGCTTTGCCCGCTTACGAGTTGCCCCGGCGGCCGACATGCTGTTCATCCAGGTACCGCGGCGGCTGCGGAAGAACTCACATGGCTCCTAAACCCCAGCCGCATGGCAAGACCCGGAGCCCTGATAGGTTCCCACGGCGCGGCGGGCCCCGCCTTCCACGGCGCCATTGGGCCCTTTAGAAGATCCTGCCACGCCTCCAATCGCCTATTGGAGCGATGCAGTTGACCACGCCTCTAAGAGCTCCTCCAAGCTCCAGCGCAAAGCGGGAGTAGGAAGCAACTCTCCTGTTTCCGGCTTAGGCCTGTGGCGCTTGCGCACTGCAGCCACTTGACTTCCAGGGAGGGGCGGGGCCAACAGGGCATTCCTTGTGCTTGTGTGGCCACTAGGGAGAGCCAGAGGGGTGGAGTTCTTGGTTCAGAGTGATTCTTTTTTTCCCCCATCTGCCACGGGACAAGGCAAACCTAACCAAGCTCTAAAACACATGGAATGGAACCCAGGCAGCTCTGGAGAGAAGGAAGCAGTTTCCGAACCCGAAGCCAAAGTCACCTTACAAATAACGGATACGTACTACGTGCGCCTAGTCAAAGCTGCATGAAGGGCGTGTCGGTCCCTGCGGCTTTAAGTGTGTCTAGATTGGTGTCCTTTCATCTGTGGGCTGGGTCACCAGCCTCTGACTCACCCACTACTGGCCAAATGACAGGAATTCTACACCACCCCCAAACTCTTTCCACTCTTGTGGTGGTTGCTGGGAAAGCCCTACCAAAGACAAGCGGAAGGTTCACGAAAGGAGAACCTAGATAGGAGCCCAGACTTGAAACTTGTTTCTTAGGAGTCGCACTCAGCATTCCTGACACCAGGCTGGGGGACAGCCACCTCTTCCAAGGAACAAGAAAACTTGTTTCTTTTGGGTGAGTTTCCTGTGGCCCTGCCCTGCAGTCTTCGGCAGGGTAGGGGAGGGTGGGTTAAAGTAGCTTTTAATCTCTAGCAGCTGAAGGCCACTTATCAGAAACCTTGGCTGGCACCCCAGAACTCTGGACCGTTAGCAAGAGATTTCTACGCCACTCAGTCCTAAGCTCTAGAGAGGTAGATCAGACTGCAGAAGGGCTGGTTGTAGAGCCTTGCCCTCCTTCCCCTCTAGCTCAGATGATTCAGCCCAGCAGCCTTGCTAGCTCCACAGTGACTGACAGGAGGAGGAAATATTCTAGAAAGGGAGGTGCCCAGAAGTAGGAGGGGTGAGTCTTCTTTCACTTTTCCTACCACCTCAGAGCACACTGGACTGCACAGCTGGAGAGGGTAAGGAGCCAACTTCTTCCTAGCCCCGGGGTGGCTAGATTGGACAGGCTCTAACCTGGGGAGGTACAAAGTGCAGATTTGGAAATGGGGATTTGTGTAGCAAGAAGTAGGAGGAGGCCAGCTCCCTAAAAGGCAAACCTGGACACTCTCTACCCTTTAGCCCAAGATAGCCATGGCTCCAAAACGAAAGTCTTCAGTGCAGACTGAGGCATCCAAGAAGAGGTTGAAACAGGAGACAGGAGAGGAGGACAGCTTCCGTGCCACTGCCCAGGCTCTCAGAGCAGCTCCTGCAGATAAGCGCATCATCCAGGTGGATCCCAAATGTCCACTCAGCCGTAACCCCGGAATCCAGGTGAGCTGCACCCATGTTCAGACCACAACCTTCTCCTCCTTGGGTTCTCTGTTCTAGCCCAGCAGCTCAGTGTCTCTTGAGGAAGCCAGAGGTTGCTTAGTGTCTCCTCAAGACCACAAAAGTGGCTGAATTCCATCAGGCCCAGGTGTGTGTCATGTCTGGCCATCAGACACTAGGGTGTTGTTGCCTTTCCCATGACACTCTAGGAAGCTGACTCAGTTTCAGTTTCCCCAGTTTGGGTGTTCTCTCAACTCAGCCCATGGGGCAGAGCTAGGTCTTTTAATTTATTTATTTCCTTGAACCTGGAAGCAGCTGCATGTTCTCCAGATTCCCTGGCCCACAGCAGGGCTTCATCACATCCAGTCAGACTTCCTCCCCAAGGGCAGGGTCATCAAGTACCAAAACGGGAGGGGGGGCTCCCTCTGATGTCTCCCAGTGTGCACACCCAGCCCATGCCCAGGCAAGCTGCCTTCTGGACTCACACCCACACAGGTCCACGAAGAATATAACTGTACCCTGAACCAGACCAACATTGGCAACAACAATAATAAGTTCTACATCATCCAGCTGCTGGAGGAGGGAGGCCACTTCTTCTGCTGGAATCGCTGGGGCCGGGTGGTGAGTGACACACCAACATTATGCCTCCCTGGAGTCCTCCCCACCTTCCCTGCCTCTGTGCGCACTTCAAGGGTGTCCAAAGGGCCATGGCTGCTAACTGTCCCACTTCACCTTCAGCTGCTCTGAGGCGAGGCAACCAGCCCAGCCCAGAGACCAGCAAACATTTTTTGATGGGCACTTCCCTGAAAGTTGTCACTTGCAGGGAGAGGTGGGCCAGAGCAAGATGAATGACTTCGCCAGCCTGGAAGATGCAAAGAAGGACTTTATGAAGAAATTCTGGGAGAAGACTAAGAACAAATGGGAGGAGCGAGACCACTTTGTGGCCCATCCCAACAAGTACACACTTATAGAGACGCAGGGAGAAGCCGAGACCCAAGAGGCTGTAGTGATGGTGAGGAGGGAGGGGCAGTAGGAAGCAGACAGAAGGGACTGACAGCATGACAGCACTCCCTTAAGTACCAGCCTCCCTCTCTGGCCTCAGCCTGGGCCATTTCTAAGGTCCTTCCCTGCTCCTGTGTGGGTCTCTTGCCTAAATACTCCTGCCCACACAGGCCTTCTCTTCCCAGGTGGATGGAGGTCCCATGAGGACTGTGGTTAAGCCCTGCTCCCTAGACCCCGTCACTCAGAAGCTTATCACCAACATCTTCAGCGAAGAGATGTTCAAGGACGCAATGAGGCTCATGGACCTGGGTGAGGAGGAGGTCTGAGCAGGGTGGCAGGGCCTGGATATCCAGGGCTACCAGGGCTGAGTCCATCGCTTCATCCTTCAGATGTGAAGAAGATGCCCCTGGGAAAGTTGAGCAAGCAGCAGATTGCACGGGGCTTTGAGGCCCTGGAAGCTCTAGAGGAGGCCATAACACACCCCACAGGTGGTAGCCAGAGCCTAGAGGAACTGTCCTCCCACTTCTACACTGTCATCCCACACAACTTCGGCCGCAGCCGGCCTCCGCCCATCAACTCCCCTGAGATTCTTCAGGCCAAGAAGGACATGCTGCTGGTGAGGGCTGGCGGGCCCTGAGGAGACCAGACAGACTGGGCAAAGATGAGAGGAGCAGATGGTCACAGGGCTCATAGGGACAGGCTGCAGTGGACAGGCTGAGAGCCAAGGGAGGGAAAGCCACATAGAGAGATGGAATGGAGACAGAGAGGTGGGGTGTCTGTCAAATGGGAGAAGCAGGGGTGAATGGAGAAGTCCATCGGGCAGACAAGCTCAGGGCCTGTTACCTTAGGTGCTAGCAGACATCGAGCTGGCCCAGACCTTGCAGGCAGCCCCTGAGAAGGATGAAAAAGCAGAAGAGGAGCCACACCAACTGGACCGCTACTATCAGCTCCTCAGGTGTCAGCTTCATCTGCTGGACTCTGGGGCCCCCGAGTACAAGGTGAGCTCTGCCCACCTGCCCTTGAGATAACCAGGGAGCCCTGACTCCCAGCATTCTCTCCTGTGTGCCTAAGGAGAGCACTGGAGTGGGAGGACCACAGGGCACTATTCTACAAGTCCTCTACCCTTGGCCATCAGCCTCTGTTCTCCACAGGCAATACAGACCTATCTGGAACAGACCGGCAACAGCTACAGATGCCCAGCTCTGCAGCATGTTTGGAAAGTAAACAGAGAAGGGGAGGTGAGGAAGATTCAGCCCTTATATCACCACCCAGAGTAACCTATAGGAAGATTACATTTACTTCTCTGCTTCTTGCTAAACTGGCTTCCAACTCTGACCAGTTTCCACCAGGTGGACTATGTGCCAGTGACCTGTGGGGATATATGCTTTGGTCACACTGCCCAAGAGGAGGGAGGGACGCCTGAACCCTCACATGGCATGTTGCTACCATTTCTACCTTTCACCCACTCAGAGAGACAGGTTCCTGGCCCACTCCAAAGTGTACAATCGGAGGCTGCTGTGGCATGGCACCAATGTGGCTGTGGTGGCAGCTATCCTCACCAGTGGGCTCCGAATCATGCCACACTCAGGTGGTCGTGTTGGCAAGGGTATCTATTTTGCCTCGGAGAACAGCAAGTCAGCTAGTTATGGTAAGGTGCCCTGGGGTCAAGACCTAGGTCAGGGTGGAGCCACCAAGATGGACTGGGCTGACATCTAGGGGATGAATCCTTAAGGCAGTACTGACCAGAGCACTCAGTGAGGTGTCCCAGGGCTCAGGGGCTCCGAAGAAGCACCTGGCAGTTGAGGATGTGCCATCCTGAAAGAGGGGAGACAGATGGGACGAGAGCAGCAAACCGACTCTGAGGAGTAAAAGAGAAATCTTGACAGGGAGGGGTGAAGGCCTCGCCAGCCTGTTCTGTGTGGAAGTTCCCAGCAGGGTCAGGTGAAGAGAGGCAAGGAGATGGGACCATCAAGGGAACCTTCTCCAGAAAGCCACGGAGAGCCCAGGTGCTGTGCCCACCAACGAATCTCAGTGGCTGGAGCAGAGGAGAGAGTAGCAGAGGAGTGGGGGCTGGGATCTGAGTGCCAGTGTGTGTGTATGTGTGTGTGTGTGTATATCTGTCTGTCTGTCTGTCTCTGTCTGTCTCGATGGCTCTGCCTCTCTCTCCCTCTCTCTATGGCACTGGCTCTGGCCCCAGGGCTACAGAAGTGAGAGAGAGAACCCATGAGATTGGTGTGTAAGGCAGCATGGTAGCATGTGGAAGATGGGCAAAGGGGTCTCCAGTGACTTCCAAGTTCATGGTTAGAACATCCTTACTATAGTGACCTTATCAGCCCTGGCTGACCACAACACTGGAGGGCTCCATCACCTAACATTCAAAAAGACAAGGGAGGGTCTAGCAAAAAACAGATGGAGCTGAAGTTCTTGGTGAACCAAGAGGCCTGCCTAGAGGACAGAGTATTCCAAGAAAGACTGGCTGTGGGGCCTCAATCCAAAGAGTCCACGGTAGGACCTGAGGGATGCCAGTGACAGAGTGAAGAGAGTAGGCCAAGGAGAGTGGCTCCTTCCCAGCTCCCAGGCCTGTATGCCATTGTTGACTCCTTAGCTGAGAGCCTGTGTGCGGGGTTTGGGGGGTGTAAGTGATAGGGGGGAATGACAAGTGACAGGGTGGCAGCTGTCATGGGAGGGAGCAGGCCGGGATGAGATGTGCTGGAAGATGGCAAGTGCTTCCTTGGACTGCAGGAGAGATGGGGTTGGGAGCCTGAGCTGCTCCCTCCTGCCACTGAGCCTCTGCTTCCTCTAGTTACTCCCATGTCCTGTGAGGGCCACCAGGTGGGCTACATGTTCCTGAGCGAGGTGGCCCTCGGCAAAGAGCACCGCATCACCACGGATGATCCCAGCTTGAAGAGTCCACCCCCTGGCTTTGACAGTGTCATCGCCCAGGGCCAGACAGAGCCTGGTGAGCCCCAGATACTGGGCAGTTCCACAGCTAACAGTGGGCTTGACACAAGGGACTGGGGGCATTTTCAGAGAGAAGACGGCAGAGGGAGGAGAATGGAGAGAGAGAGTCAAAAACACACAGGCTTTCTCAAGGAACCAATCCCCTGTGTGAACCAACAAACACCCACAGGTTCAGCAGCTCTCTCCAGGGTGGTAAGAGGGCTGTAAAGAGACAACTCATGAGCTGAGCACTAGCCTAGGGCTTTCCCAGAGGAAGATGGGGGATAAGGTGGCATTCATCCCCTGTAGCAAGGAGCAAGTCCCAGGGAAGGAGACGTGGATAGCCCCAGGCAACAGCGACCCATTGATCCTCCATCCCTTGCAGATCCCAGCCAGGACGTTGAACTAGAGCTGGATGGGCAGAAGGTGGTGGTGCCTCAAGGACGGCCTGTGCCCTGCCCATCATTCACAAGCTCCAACTTCAGCCAGAGCGAGTACCTCATCTACAAGGAGAGTCAGTGTCGCCTGCGCTACCTGGTGGAGATCCACCTCTGAGCTGCTGGCCCTTCCCAGGTCCTGCCAGGCGGGGCCACAGTCTTCATCTCTCCTCTCTGGCTCTCATATCACTCACTCCATTTGCCTTCCAAGAATATAATGCATGCCAGGCACAGTGATGCTCACCTACTCAGGAGGAAGAGGCAAGAAAAACACTTTACCATTGGATTTTGAGGTTAGCTGGGCTACAGAGGAAGACATGTCTCAAAGAAAAAATTATAGCCATGAGGAAAATCCAAATAAAGTGTTGAAGCAAGCAATGATGAATCGTGCATGTAATCCCTGTACTTGAGAGGCTGAGGCAGGAGAATCACTCTGAGTTCCAGGTCAGCCTGGAATAAATAGTGAATTCCAGGCTATCCTGAGCTACAGGGTGTGACCCTGCCTCAAAAACATAAAAGTCAACGCTCTAGTCAGTGATGGACTAGCTGCATATACTAAGATTATATCACCTAACGGCACCCGTTGTCACCTCAGTCTGTGTAAACACAATCTACACACAATGACAAAAATCACTTAGGGTCAAGTTCCTAAGATATGTCACCGTAAGAATGGCTATCCAGTGTCGTATGTGTGGTTGCTGTGCTGTGCAGTAGTCTCGAACTCATTTCTCCAGTCTGACAGAATTTGGCACGCACCTCTTCCTAAGCGCCTTTGCTCTTTACGTCCTGAGTCCAGCTCCTTCTAGGCCCCACATGTAGGTGACTTCCTGTGGGGTTTGTCCTTCTGTGCCTGGCTAACAACATAAAGTCGTGCAGATTTTCCCTGTTGTTTAAAACAACAGCGTTTCCTCCGTTTTAAAGGCTGAGTAGTATTCCACCGTGCGTTCTGCACACTTTCTTCACCCGTTTGCCCATCAAGGGACACTTAGGGGGATTTGCATGTGGGCCATTGTGATTGCTGGGTCTATCTTACCTCTTCTTGCCAGCACTCCCTCCCCCGTATCTAAAAGAGTACCCTCCAGTTCCAGTTAGCCCAGTCGTGGCTGGAGCCCCAGAATCTTGCCTCCTAAAGCGATATTTAAAAGGGGGTAGGACCCTATCCCTAACCTGAGTGCATGCACTCTGCCAACCGAGTTACATCTGCAGCCCATCTGTGGGTTATGTTTCTATTTCAGTGTTTGTGGCTGGGGACTGAACAAGGCCTCAGGCATGTTAAGGGAGGTGCTCCAACACTGAGCTACATCCCATACCCTCAGGAAGGTTTGTTTTTATTGTTGTTGTTTACAGATTGATTGATTTATTATGGTCTGTCTGCACGTAGACCTGTACACCAGAAGGGGGCACCAGATCTCATCATTATAGATGCTTGTGAGTCACCGTGAGGTTGCTGGGAATTGAACTCATAACCTCTGAAAGAGGTCTCAACCTCTGAGCCAGCCTCTCAGGCAGGTTTGTTAATCAGGAGACCCTAGCCTTATCGTGTCTTGCTGCAGTGGCCACAGGCATCCTTTCTCTCCTTGGTGGCCCTGAACATGACAACTCCAGCTGCGCATCACCAAGTGTGTGCTCACATAAGCTGATGATGGCCACACGCACTCCTGCCCCCCCAAGGTTATCCCTGTAGCACTCTGTCTCCTCTAATGACCGGGTGTCTGAGGAGGAGCCTTGCCATCCACTCAGAAACTGTCATTTGGAAACCCACCCGATGCTGTCTCCTTAGCTTAACCATTGCCAGGACAACCAGGCATCGCTGTGTGCCTCCTGTCTGGATATTATAAAAAGCTGAGTGTGTCAGAGGGCCACAGCTCTGCTATCCTCAAAGATTGACAGCTGTCATCTGGATATCTCTGTCCTTGCCTGGGGTGCAGGTGCCAGAAAGCAAGGTCAAGGTCCCTTCTGTGGGTCCTATGTTGCTTTCTGTTGCATCTCTTTGAGAGACGGCTCAGGGTCAGCAAATGCTTCTCAACCATTTCCTCTTTCATAACTTCAAGTTCTTGCTAGATAGCCTAGGCTGCCCTGCATTCCTCATCCTCCCAAGTGCTACGGTCACAGGAGTGTGTCCACACACCCGTCTCCTTCTGATGATTGGGAGAGCCCGGGGCAGGTGTTTCATAGGATGTCTCTTTAAAATTGTTTCCAGTGTATGGGTGACTTGCATGCAAGTATATGTCTGTGACCAGAAGAGGGTTCAGATCCCCTGCTACTGGAGCTGCAGGTGGCTGTGAGGGGCCTAGTATGGAGCTTGGCACCCTGAGTTCCACTCCCAGAACCTACATAATGGTGAATGGCCTCCACACTGGGCCACTGCAGCCCAACATGTCCCCCAATGATGGAAGATCCTTTCTGTCCCTTCCCTCCTTCCCACTCATGTGCTAGAGTTTGCTCACAGCAGTCAGTTTTGATCTTTGTCCTCGCATTCCTCTACAGACTTACATAGACATATACCCTCACTACAAAGAATTCTGGTTTTGGTTTTGGTGGGGTTTGTTGTTGTTGTTTTGGTGTTTTGAGACTGGATATCTCTGTGTAACTCTGGCTGTCCTGGTACTAGCTTTGTAGACCAGGCTGGCCTTGAACCCACAGAGATCCTCCAGCCTCTGCCTCCCAGGTGCTGGGATTAAGGCTGTGCACCACCATGCCTGACTACTATTCTTTTTAATTAAATGTAGTGATTTAGGAGGTTGTATGCACCCACCAACTCCCCACAGTTCCCACCCTTCATTGTCCTGTCTAGACTCCTTTTTTCATTGGCATTGGGCCGCCTCACCCGCCAAGCAATGCCTCGGCCCCAAAAAGACTGCACGTCGCAGGCCTGGCATGTATGGAAACTTCTTCAGCGCCTCCAGGGACTCCACAAGGACTCTGCCTTGGCTGGCACTCCGGAACTCTGGACGGTCAGCAAGAGGCTTCTAAGCCACTCAGTCCTAAACTCTAGAGAGGTAGATCAGGCTGCAGAAGGGCTGGTTGTAGAGCCTTGCCCTCCTTCCCTCTAGCTCAGATGATTCAGCCCAGCAGCCTTGCTAGCTCCACAGTGACTGACAGGAGGAGGAAATATTCTAGAAAGGGAGGTGCCCAGATGTAGGAGGGGTGAGTCTTCTTTCACTTTTCCTACCACCACAGAGCACACCGAACAGCACAGCTGGAGAGGGTAAGGAGCCAACTTCTTTTTAGCCCCGGGGTGGCTAGATTGGACAGGCTCTAACCTGGGGAGGTACAAAGTGCAGATTTGGAAATGGAGATTTGTGTAGCAAGAAGTAGGAGGAGGCCAGCTCCCTAAAAGGCAAACCTGGACACTCTCTACCCCTTACCCCAAGATAGCCATGGCTTCAAAACAAAAGTCTTCAGTGCAGACTGAGGGATCCAAGAAGATGTTGAAACAGGAGACAGGAGAGGAGGACAGCTTCCGTGCCACTGCCCAGGCTCTCAGAGCAGCTCCTGCAGATAAGCACATCATCCAGGTGGATCCCAAATGTCCACTCAGCCGTAACCCCGGAATCCAGGTGAGCTGCACCCATGTTCAGACCACAACCTTCTCCTCCTTGGGTTCTCTGTTCTAGCCCAGCAGCTCAGTGTCTCTTGAGGAAGCCGGAGGTTGCTTAGTGTCTCCTCAAGACCACAAAAGTGGCTGAATTCCATCAGGCCCAGGTGTGTGTCACGTCTGGCTATCAGAAAACTAGGGTGTTGTTGCCTTTCCCATGACACTCTGGAAAGGAGTCTGAGGAGTCTGACTCAGTTTCAGTTTCCCCAGTTTGGGTGTTCAGCGCATGAGACAGAGTCAGCTTTTTTTTTTTTTTTTGATTTCTTCATCCTGGAAGCAGCTGCATGTTCTCCAGATTCCCCCGCCTACAGCAGGGCTTCATCACATCCAGTCAGACTTCCTCCCCAAGGGCAGGGTCATCAAGTACCAAAATGGAAGGGGGTTCCCTCTGATGTCTCCCAGTGTGCACACCCAGCCCATGCCTAATCCAGCTGCCTTCCGGACTCACCCCCAAACAGGTCCACGAAGACTATAGCTGTACCCTAAACCAGACCAACATTGGCAAAAACAATAATAAGTTCTACATCATTCAGCTGCGGGAGGAGGGAGGCCGATTCATCTACTGGAATCACTGGGGAAGGGTGGTGAGTGACCCGCCAACATTGCCACCTCCCGGCCTCCCCCGCCTTCCCCGCCTCTGTGCACACTTCAAGGGTGTCCAAAGGGTCATGGCTGCTAACTGTCCCACTTCACCTTCAGCTGCTCTGAGGCGAGGCTACCAGCCCAGCCCAGAGACCAGCAAGCACTTTTGATGGGTACACCCCTGAAAGTTGTCACTTGCAGGGAGATGTGGGCCAGAGCAAGAAGAATGAATTCGCCTGCCTGGAAGATGCAAAGAAGAGATTTTTGAAAATATTCAGGGAGAAGACCAAGAACAAATGGCAGGATCGAGACCACTTTGTGACCCATTGGAACAAGTACACACTTATAGAGACTCAAGAGGCTGTAGTGAAGGTGATGGGGTGGGGCAGAGGAGGAAGAGGGAAGGGACTGACTGCCTGACAGCACTCCCTCAAGTACCAGCCTCCCTCTCTGGCCTCTACCTGGGCCATTTTTAATGCCTAAATACTCCTTTCTATGGAGGCCATCTCTTCCCAGGTGGACAGAGGCCCTGTGAGGACTGTGGATAAGCCCTGCTCCCTAGACCCTGCCACTCAGAAGCTTATCAACAACATCTTCAGCAAAAAGATATTCCTGACTCTAATGAACGAGAGTGAGGAGGAACTCTGAGCAGGGTGGCAGGGCCGGGATATCAGGAGCTACCAGAACTGAATCCATCCCTTCATCCTACAGATGACGGGAATATGCCCCTGGGAGTGTTGAGCAAGCGGCAGATTGCACGGGGCTTTGAGGCCCTGGAAGCTCTAGAGGAGGCCTTAACACACCCCACAGGTGGTAGCCAGAGCCTAGAGGAACTGTCCTCCCACTTCTACACTGTCATCCCACACAACTTTGGCCGCAGCCGGCCTCCGCCCATCAACTCCCCTGAGATTCTTCAGGCCAAGAAGGACATGCTGCTGGTGAGGTCTGGAGGGCCCTGAGGAGACCAGACAGACTGGGCAAAGATGAGAGGAGCAGATGGTCACGGGACTCATAGGGACAAGCTGCAGTGGACAGGCTGAGAGCCAAGGGAGAGAAAAGCCAGATAGAGAGATGGAGTGGAGACAGAGAGGCGGGGTGTCTGTCAAATGGGAGAAGCAGGGTGCGGGGTGGAAGTCCATCGGGCAGACAAGCTCAGGGCCTGTTACCTTAGGTGCTAGCAGACATCGAGCTGGCCCAGACCTTGCAGGCAGCCCTTGTGGAGGCCGAGAAAGCAGAAGAGGAGGCACACCCACTGGACCGCTGCTATCAGCTCCTCAGGTGCCAGCTTCATCTTCTGGACGCTGGGAGCAATGAGTACAAGGTGAACTCTGCCCACCTGCCCTTGAGATAACCAGGGAGCCCTGACTCCCAGCATTCTCTCCTGTGTGTCCAGACCTAAGGAGAGCGTTGGAGTGGGAGGACCACAGGGCACTATTCTACAAGTCCCCCACTCTTGGCCATCAGCCTCTGTTCTCCTCAGGTAATACAGACCTATTTGGAACAGACCAGCAACAGAGATAGATGCCCAGCTCTGCAGCATGTTTGGAAAGTAAACAGAGAAGGGGAGGTGAGGAAGATTCAGCCCTTATATCACCACCCAGAGTGACCCATAGGGGGATTACATTTACTTCTCTGCTTCTTGCTAAACTGGCTTCCAACTCTGACCAGTTTCCACCAGGTGGACTATGTGCCAGTGAACTGTGGGAGCCATAAGCTTTGGTCACACTACCCAAGAGGAGGGAGGGACGCCTGAACCCTCACGTGGCATATAGTTACCATTTCTACCTTTCACCCACTCAGAGAGACAGGTTCCAGGTCCATGCCGAACTGTGCAATCGGAAGCTGCTGTGGCATGGCACCAATGTGGCTGTGGTGGCGGCTATCCTTACCAATGGGCTCCGAATCATGCCACACTCGCGTGGTCGTGTTGGCAAGGTTATCTGTTTTGCCTCGGAGAACAGCAAGTCAGCTAGTTATGGTAAGGTGCCCCAGGGTCAAGACCTGGGTCAGGGTGGAGCCACCAAGATGGACTGGGCTGAGACCCAAAGGATGAATCCTGAGAGCTGTACTGACCAGAGCACTCAGTGAGGTGTCCCAGGGCTCAGGGGCTCCGAAGAAGCACCTGGCAGTTGAGGATGTGCCATCCTGAAAGAGGGGAGACAGATGGGACGAGAGCAGCAAACCGACTCTGAGGAGTAAAAGAGAAATCTTGACAGGGAGGGGCGAAGGCCTCGCCAGCCTGTTCTGTGTGGAAGTTCCCAGCAGGGTCAGGTGAAGAGAGGCAAGGAGATGGGACCATCAAGGGAACCTTCTCCAGAAAGCCACGGAGAGCCCAGGTGCTGTGCCCACCAACGAATCTCAGTGGCTGGAGCAGGGGAGAGAGTGGCAGAGGAGTGGGGACTGGGATCTGTGTGCCAGTGTGTGTGTGTGTGTGTGTGTGTGTGTGTGTGTGTGTGTGTATCTGTCTGTCTGTCTGTCTGTCTCAATGGCTCTGCCTCTCTCTCCCTCTCTCTATGGCACTGGCTCTGGCCCCAAGGCTACAGAAGTGAGAGAGAGAACCCATGAGATTGGTGTGTAAGGCAGCATGGTAACATGTGGAAGAGGGTCAAAGGGGTCTCCAGTGACTTCCAAGTTCATGGTTAAAGCATCCTCACTTTAGTGACCTTATCAGCCCTGGCTGACCGCAACACTGGAGGGCGCCATCACCTACCATTCAAAAAGACAAGGGAGGGTCTAACAAAAAACTAATGGAGCTGAAGTTCTTGGTGAACCAAGAGGCCTGCCTAGAGGACAGAGTATTCCAAGAAAGACTGGCTGTGGGGCCTCAATCCAAAGAGTCCACGGTAGGACCTGAGGGATGCCAGTGACAGAGTGAAGAGAGTAGGCCAAGGAGAGTGGCTCCTTCCCAGCTCCCAGGCCTGTATGCCATTGTTGACTCCTTAGCTGAGAGCCTGTGTGCGGGGGTTGGGGGGTATAAGTGTTAGGGGGGAATGACAAGTGACAGGGTGGCAGCTGTCATGGGAGGGAGCAGGCCGGGATGAGATGTGCTGGAAGATGGCAAGTGCTTCCTTGGACTGCAGGAGAGATGGGGTTGGGAGCCTGAGCTGCTCCCTCCTGCCACTGAGCCTCTGCTTCCTCTAGTTACTCCCATGTCCTGTGAGGGCCACCAGGTGGGCTACATGTTCCTGAGCGAGGTGGCCCTCGGCAAAGAGCACCGCATCACCATGGATGATCCCAGCTTGAAGAGTCCACCCCCTGGCTTTGACAGTGTCATCGCCCAGGGCCAGACAGAGCCTGGTGAGCCCCAGATACTGGGCAGTTCCACAGCTAACAGTGGGCTTGACACAAGGGACTGGGGGCATTTTCAGAGAGAAGACGGCAGAGGGAGGAGAATGGAGAGAGAGAGTCAAAAACACACAGGCTTTCTCAAGGAACCGATCCCCTGTGTGAACCAACAAACACCCACAGGTTCAGCAGCTCTCTCCAGGGTAGTAAGAGGGCTGGAAAGAGACAAGTCATGAGCTGAGCACTAGCCTAGGGCTTTCCCAGAGGAAGATGGGGGATAAGGTGGCATTCATCCCCTGTAGCAAGGAGCAAGTCCCAGGGAAGGAGACGTGGATAGCCCCAGGCAACAGCGACCCATTGATCCTCCATCCCTTGCAGATCCCAGCCAGGACGTTGAACTAGAGCTGGATGGGCAGAAGGTGGTGGTGCCTCAGGGCCGGCCTGTGCCCTGCCCATCGTTCACAAGCTCCAGCTTCAGCCAGAGCGAGTACTTCATCTACAAGGAGAGTCAGTGTCGCCTGCGCTACCTGGTGGAGATCCACCTCTGAGCTGCTGGCCCTTCCCAGGTCCTGCCAGGCGGGGCCACAGTCTTCACTCTCCTCTCTGGCTCTCATATCACTCACTCCATTTGCCTTCCAAGAATATAATGCATGCCAGGCACAGTGATGCTCACCTACTCAGGAGGAAGAGGCAAGAAAAACACTTTACCATTGGATTTTGAGGTTAGCTGGGCTACAGAGGAAGACATGTCTCAAAGAAAAAATTATAGCCATGAGGAAAATCCAAATAAAGTGTTGAAGCAAGCAATGATGAATCGTGCATGTAATCCCTGTACTTGAGAGGCTGAGGCAGGAGAATCACTCTGAGTTCCAGGTCAGCCTGGAATAAATAGTGAATTCCAGGCTATCCTGAGCTACAGGGTGTGACCCTGCCTCAAAAACATAAAAGTCAACGCTCTAGTCAGTGATGGACTAGCTGCATATACTAAGATTATATCACCTAACGGCACCCGTTGTCACCTCAGTCTGTGTAAACACAATCTACACACAATGACAAAAATCACTTAGGGTCAAGTTCCTAAGATATGTCACCGTAAGAATGGCTATCCAGTGTCGTATGTGTGGTTGCTGTGCTGTGCAGTAGTCTCGAACTCATTTCTCCAGTCTGACAGAATTTGGCACGCACCTCTTCCTAAGCGCCTTTGCTCTTTACGTCCTGTGTCCAGCTCCTTCTAGGCCCCACATGTAGGTGACTTCCTGTGGGGTTTGTCCTTCTGTGCCTGGCTAACAACATAAAGTTGTGCAGATTTTCCCTGTTGTTTAAAACAACAGCGTTTCCTCCGTTTTAAAGGCTGAGTAGTATTCCACCGTGCGTTCTGCACACTTTCTTCACCCGTTCGCCCATCAAGGGACACTTAGGGGGATTTGCATGTATGTGGGCCATTGTGATTGCTGGGTCTATCTTACCTCTTCTTGCCAGCACTCCCTCCCCCGTATCTAAAAGAGTACCCTCCAGTTCCAGTTAGCCCAGTCGTGGCTGGAGCCCCAGAATCTTGCCTCCTAAAGCGATATTTAAAAGGGGGTAGGACCCTATCCCTAACCTGAGTGCATGCACTCTGCCAACCGAGTTACATCTGCAGCCCATCTGTGGGTTATGTTTCTATTTCAGTGTTTGTGGCTGGGGACTGAACAAGGCCTCAGGCATGTTAAGGGAGGTGCTCCAACACTGAGCTACATCCCATACCCTCAGGAAGGTTTGTTTTTATTGTTGTTGTTTACAGATTGATTGATTTATTATGGTCTGTCTGCACGTAGACCTGTACACCAGAAGGGGGCACCAGATCTCATCATTATAGATGCTTGTGAGTCACCTTGAGGTTGCTGGGAATTGAACTCATAACCTCTGAAAGAGGTCTCAACCTCTGAGCCAGCCTCTCAGGCAGGTTTGTTAATCAGGAGACCCTAGCCTTATCGTGTCTTGCTGCAGTGGCCACAGGCATCCTTTCTCTCCTTGGTGGCCCTGAACATGACAACTCCAGCTGCGCATCACCAAGTGTGTGCTCACATAAGCTGATGATGGCCACACGCACTCCTGCCCCCCAAAGGTTATCCCTGTAGCACTCTGTCTCCTCTAATGACCGGGTGTCTGAGGAGGAGCCTTGCCATCCACTCAGAAACTGTCATTTGGAAACCCACCCGATGCTGTCTCCTTAGCTTAACCATTGCCAGGACAACCAGGCATCGCTGTGTGCCTCCTGTCTGGATATTATAAAAAGCTGAGTGTGTCAGAGGGCCACAGCTCTGCTATCCTCAAAGACTGACAGCTGTCATCTGGATATCTCTGTCCTTGCCTGGGGTGCAGGTGCCAGAAAGCAAGGTCAAGGTCCCTTCTGTGGGTCCTATGTTGCTGTCTGTTGCATCTCTTTGAGAGACGGCTCAGGGTCAGCAAATGCTTCTCAACCATTTTCTCTTTCGTAACTTCAAGTTCTTGCTAGATAGCCTAGGCTGCCCTATGTTCTTCATCCTTCCAAGCGCTACGGTCACAGGAGTGTGTCCACACACCCGTCTCTTTTTGACATTCGGGAGAGTCCGGGGCAGGTGTTTCATAGGATGTCTCTTTAAAATTGTTTCCAGTGTATGGGTGACTTGCATGCAAGTATATGTCTGTGACCAGAAGAGGGCATCAGATCCCCTGCTACTGGAGCTGCAGGTGGCTGTGAGGGGCCTAGTATGGAGCTTGGCACCCTGAGTTCCCCTCCCAGAACCCACATAATGGTGAATGGCCTCCACACTGGGCCACCGTAGCCCAACATGTCCCGCAATGATGGAAGATCCTCCCTGTCCCTTCCCTCGTTCTCACTCATGTGTTGGAGTTTGCTCACAGCAGTCAGTTTTGAGCTTTGTCCTCCTTGCATTCCTCTGCAGACTTACATAGACATATACCCTCACTACAAAGAATTCTGGTTTTGGTTTTGGTGGGGTTTGTTGTTATTGTTTTGGTGTTTTGAGACTGGATATCTCTGTGTAACTCTGGCTGTCCTGGTACTAGCTTTGTAGACCAGGCTGGCCTTGAACCCACAGAGATCCTCTAACCTCTGCCTCCCAGGTGCTGGGAGTAAGGCTGTGCACCACCATGCCTGACTACTTTTTGGTTTTTTAAATTAAATGTAGTGATTTAGGAGGTTGTATGCACCCACCAACTCCCCACAGCTCCCACCTTTTTGTTATTCTGTCTAGACCCCTTTTTTCATTGGCTGTTCCTATGGACCCTGCTGAGCTTCCCCTGGGCTGTGGAGGCCCAAGAGGTTGCCCCACACTTGCAGGCCTGGCAGAGCAGAGAGGAGTGAAGAGCCACTTTTCCTCACCCTCTGAATGAAAACCTCAGAGATCCAGCTTCACCCCCTAGAGACAAACACCACATCCAGGTATGCAGAGGGATGTCAGTGTGGACCGAGCTCTAGGAAGCAGGTGACCAGAATGCCAGCTGCATGCTGTGAAGCACATGCCAACCTCCCACCCTCACCCCTGGGACCCAAGCTTCTCATCTGAATGATGGAAATTTCGGGCTGTGACCTATCAAATTCCATCATGGAGTGAGTCGCACCAAGAGCCTCGAGCCTGATCTCTAGAGCTGAAAGTGATGCTGACCTTGGAGGCACTGGTCCAAGCCAGAGGCAGACAAGGACCCTGCCCTTACAGCCAGCCCAGGAAAAGAGGCTCCCCATGACAGCACACATATGTATGCACCAGAATACCCGGAAAGAAGGTGCCTGTAAGAGCACTAAGCACGGTGGAAGGATTAATGTGAGCCGAAGCTGGAAAGCTTTCAGCATGGATGCTCAAGGCAGGCCTTTCTTGTGAGTAGAAAACTGGAGTAAAATGACAGAACAGAAATTGGCTACAGTGGTATATGTCCCAAGTTCCAGAACAGGGGATGAGGCGGTAGGCAAACTTACAGCAAAGCGAGGGAGTGGGTCATGGGCAGGCAGAGGGAGCAGCAATGCGAAATCCTGGAGAGCGGTTTGCCAGAGGAGAGGCACAGACAGGAAGTGACTCCTAGAAGCATGTTGGAGGAGAAGAGTGGGAGGTGAACAAGAGATAGCTGAGGGAGACCATCTCGCTGCACAGGGGAGCTCCATTCATGATGGATAGCTTTTGGACAGAAGGAACAGGTTTCACGATGCCACCTGAATTTTTTTTTTTTTTTTTTTTAAGGATCCACTTTAGCCACTGCTGAGAGTGAACTGTAGAGAACAAGTCAGTGAAAGATCTAGCCAGCACGACAGGAAATCACACTAGATGGTGGAAGACCAGGGGGCCTGGGCACAGGGCAAGAACAGAAACGATCAAACAGGAGACAATGAAGCAGTTCAGAGAAGAGCAACAGCAAGGAAAGCATTCCCAACCTGCCACCTTGAGGCTGGAGGGGTGATGGGAGGAGACAGTTGTTGGGGCCAGGTTCATCTTGCAAGAAGAGCACAGAAGAGATTCCATGAAGGAAGCCATAGCTACAGGGCAAGAGGCTGTCTTCCACTGAGGGCTGCAGAGCCCCAGGCTAAGCAGCAGAGGGGAAACATCCCAGCTTCCTCCTTCCTCCCACTCTCTGGTTTTCTGCTGGTGGCTCTCATTGGCTCTCATCGGCCTGGGAAAGACAGGTTCAGGAAGGTAGAGTGGGGAAGGGACCAAAGGGCAAATCAGGTGAGCAGCTTGAGGTTCAAGAGCAAAGGCCAGGCCCCTTATGAGGGTGCTGTGACACTCTGGGTCGGCAGCAGTGCTGGCAGGGATGAGGTAATGGTGGTAAGACATGGAGGGTTTCGCCATGGGGTTGGATGATTGTAACTGGCACATGGGCCCCACTGGAGTTACAGGGCTTTCCTTGAGCCACCCCTGGTGTGTGTGTGTGTGTGTGCGTGCGCGCGCGCGAGCGTTGGGGGACGGCGGTAGGAATGCCACATACCAGGACTGAGTGTTAGGTGGAGAAGTTTGCTCAAGCTGCTGGTTCTGCGGTTGGGAAGGGGAGGTTTCCTAATGCATGTGCCGGGTCCTTTATAGATGCGAGCTGGTTTGCCAGAAGCGAAAGTACAGAACCTACCAAGCATCCATTTCTCTGCTAAGGCCTAGTCCTCAGGCCTCGTCCTCAGGTTCACTCCACAAGGTGAGGTTGTAAGGTAACACTGGCAGCCACTTCTGAGCAAGACACCCCGCCCCTGAGCAGAGCAGGGAAGGGTCTAGATTCAGCAAGCTCTACCCTCGAGCATTTTCACAGAGCAGCCTCCAGTCTCCAGCTGGCAGCTGCTAGGACCAAGGGGGCTGGCACCAGGCCCTGCCCCTCCCTTACTAGCTGTGTGTATCTCCACGGGAAGCATCAGAGTGACAGCCGGTACCATCTCCACAGCGGCTGAGTTGCTGGAGCTGGGCTAGGGCAGGGGGAGAAAGCCGAGCCAGGCTCTGCCTTGCGTCCTCCCATAGGGCCCACTAAAACCCACAAGAAGATGGCAGCTTGGGCGTCGGAGTCACCCCCTGGGCAGCCTACAAGGTGAGGGGCCCCCGAGGAGCATGGGACAGGTGATGGGAATCCTGGAGCCTGAGGCTCGGTTTCGTTCTCCCCATAGCAGCCCCAGTGAAGCCTGAGCGCTCAGATGGCCAACCCCTCGGGCGCCACCGAACTCGCAGCCTCGGTGGGGTTTATCCTGGCGGTTCTCGTGGAGGTGGGGGCCGTGCTGGGCAACGGCACGCTGCTCGTGGTGGTGCTGCGCACTCCGGGGCTGCAAGACGCCTTCTACCTGGCGCACCTGTGCATCGTGGACCTACTGGCGGCCGCCTCCATCATGCCCCTGGGCCTGCTGGCCGCGCCGCCCGGCCTGGGCAATACGCCCCTGGACCCCTCCTCTTGCCGGGCGGCGCGATTCCTTTCGGCGACGCTGCTCCCCGCTTGCACGCTCGGCGTGGCCGCGCTCGGCCTGGCGCGCTACCGCCTCATAGTGCACCCCCTGCGGCCAGGCGCGCGGCCGGCTCCAGCGCTGGTGCTCACCGCCGTGTGGTCGGCGGCCGCGCTCCTGGGCGCGCTCTCTCTGCTCGGGCCGCCGCCCGCGCCGCCTCCGGCTCCGGCTCGCTGCTCTGTCCTGGCCGGGGGTCTCGGGCCCTTCCGGCCCCTCTGGGCGCTGCTGGCCTTCGCGCTGCCCGCGCTCCTGCTGCTGGCCGCCTACGGGAGCATCTTCCTGGTGGCGCGGCGAGCCGCCCTCCGGCCCCCTCGCGGGGCCCGTCTGCGCTCGGACTCTCTGGACAGCCGCCTCTCCTTCTTGCCATCCCTCCGGCCACGTCTGCCCGGGGGCAAGGCGGCCCTGGCCCCGGCCCTGGCTGTGGGCCAGTTTGCCGCCTGCTGGCTGCCTTATGGCTGCGCGTGCCTGGCGCCCGCGGGGCGCGCCGCGGCGGCCGAGGCGACTGTCACCTGGGTAGCCTACTCCGCCTTCGCGGCTCACCCCTTCCTCTATGGCCTGCTGCAGCGCCCGGTGCGCCTGGCGCTGGGCCGCCTCACCCGCCGAGCAATGCCTCGGCCCCAAAAAGACTGCATGTCGCAGGCCTGGCACCTACGGACACTTCTCCAGCGCCTCCAGGGACTCCGCAAGGACCCTGCCGCAGGCCCTTGCGAGGCACCAGAACAGACCCGAGAAATGTCAGGACAGAGCTCTAGCGTGTCTGAGGCCACCTGAGAGATTTCTCCTGAGTTGGGGAAAGGATGGGATCAGAGGGGCACATCCACCCCTTGCTCAAGTTGTGGCAGGTACTCTGCCCAGACTGCTGGCTCTGAAACTGGGCGAGAGGATAGTATTTAGCCTGGTGAAGTTTCTCAGGAACCCGCTTCTGGGCTCAACACTACCTGGGTGGTCTTGTATTCAGTTCTGCCTTCCTGGAGCCTGTTTTCCCATCTATACCCTATACCATCTATACCATCACCTCCTAAGGACCTCTCCAGTGTAGGCTTTTTAAAATCATGGATGCACCCTGATCCAGAGAGGAGAAAGGCAGGCAAGCCAGAAGGATGAGCCAAGCTGGACAGGGTCTGGGTAACACCACGTTAGGAGGATCCAGTGGAGAGACATGCAGAAGATTTCCCTGCCATCTGTGCCGTGGGGAACAGTGCGACTCAAAGTCACCACTCAAGCTGCTCGGAAAACAGCCTGACTGGTTTGGTACTAAAGGCAGGAGGCTGAGCACATGACTTCCAAAGGGTCCTGTGATTTCACCTCAGAACTGACAGGAGGAAGGGGCTGTAGACTGACCAGAGCTGGTGGATTCGCAGATTGGGGTTCTTTGGGGTTTCGGCTATTACCCTTTCCTGGAAGTTTTGTCACCCCCACACCAGATTATTTCACGGCTTTCTGGTCGCTGAGAATATTTATTCAAAAACAGGGATTGAAAAAACTGTACAGAGTGTCTGCTGCTGAGAACTGGGCCCCTGCCCCTAGGCCACTCCCCCCGGCTACAGGCAGAGCCCTCTCTTTGGGTTGCCCTCTGACAAGCCCAGCCAGTCTATTCCAGTCAAAAGGGTATCGGTGAAAGCAGCAGGATCTGCAGGGGATGAAGAGAAGCTTGGCCCCAGCCACCCCTCACTCTCCTCCAACTCCCACTGGGGCAGCAGGCTGAAAGCCCAAAGGGATGGAGAGGACACGAGCTGCCTCCCACGGCAGGGCACTGGGGAGAGCCCAGCCATGCCCTGCATCCAAGCATAGGTCTGAAGGGGTGGAGCCCCTGCCCTGGGGCTGCTGCCATAGCTCCTAGAACCCTGGGCCAGAAACTGTCCCCTCTCTGAGGAGGAACTCCAAAGACGGGGCAAGGTTGGGGTGCGCATCCATGCGTCTGGCATTACTGGCGCTTGAGACCCCATGGTGGAGTCTCCTTGGGCAGGAAGGATGTGGAGGCAGCCCCTGCTGGCGGTCCTGCCTGCCCCCGCCTGTGCCTCAGCCGGCCTCAGTAGGGGGAGAATTTCTGCCGTTCAGCTTTCTTGCTCCCATTGGCCGCTGCCATCTTGGCAGTGTAGGCCGCCAAGCCTGGCGGTGGCCCTGGGGAAGCAGGTGGTAGAGCCAAGAAGGGCACAGGCTTGAGGCCGATGAAGTTGGAGAGGGAGATGGCATAAGGTGTGCCCAGCAGGCCTGGGGGAGCTGTGGGCAGGGCCGTCAGGGGTGGCGAGAAAGGGGTGGGCAGTTCTGCGGGGGCTGAGCCAGGCGTCCCCCCAGAGGTAGACTTGGCCGTCTCTAGACTGGAGAGAGGGATACAGGGGGGAGATGAAGGGAAAGGTGGGAGTAAGACAGAGGCCGTGAGGTTAGCCAAAAGATAGGAGAGTAGATTGAGGAACAGTGGCATGGGGTGGGTGTGTTTTGGGGAAGGATTAGAAAGGTGCAAAGTGAAGGGGAGCAGAAAACACAAGCAGACATAATGGGTCAAGAGGAGAGCTAGGAGAGAAGACTCAGGAAAAAGCAACAGTGCTGAGGTAGGATGTGAGGGGAGGATACAGAAGTAGTAATGAGGCCACAGAGATGACTTAGGTAGAATACCACAGGAAAAGGAGAGGGGCGGCGGGGGACTGGTCCAGAGAGACAGGAGGGCATCCCTTCCTCCCCGCCTGTGTTTTCCCACTGCCCACTCTGTGCTCACCAGGCAGTGATGAGGTACTGAGCCAGGGCAATGGAGACCGGCGAGCCAGTGATGGTCACATGCCGCTCCCCAGCACCCTCTGCTTGGTTCCCAATCTTTATATGTGCCCCTGACATCTGCCGGATCTCACTGATCTTGCTGCCCTGGCGTCCGATCACACAGCCAATCAGCTAGGGGGAAGGCAGAATTTAACCCTGGGCAAGGTCTAGAGCCCTGGATCCCTTCGCCACCCTCCAGCCCCTCAGCTTCTGCTCACATCATTGGGCACCAGGAACTCCTGTGAGCTGGTCTGTGTGCTGGGATCCAGTCCTGCGGCAGAGGAAAAGGACTGTGCGTGTGGTTCTGGGTTTCTAAGGGCCTCCCAGGTCCACGGCAAAGGATGCCCGGATCCTGGCGGTCTCCTTCAGCCAGAACCGCTTACCTGGCACCACACTGGGAGAGGCAAAGGGAACTGCATGGCCTGAGAGCTGCTGGAGCTTGGTGACCTGTGCCAGAGAACAGGGTCAGAGGTTAGAGGGGGCAATTCAGGAAAGGAGTGTCTCAGGCTGTGGGTCACTCACCTCCGCAGGGGTCACTGCTCCATACTGACCCTGGACAGAGAAACCCTATGGGGACAGAAGAGTTGAAAAGGGAGTCACTGTAACAGGTCAGGACAGTTTAGTCAGCTCATTCCCTGTCCCCTCTGCAGAAACTCCCCCCCCATTCTTTATTCCACTCCCTCCTCCACCTTGGTCCCCTTCTCCAGTAAGGCTTCTAGCCTCTCCCGATGTTTCCCTCACCTGGTTGGCAGAGAGGAGGACGGTACCTAGGGAGAGGCTTGGATGATACGGAATAGTGGCTCCTTTGGGTGGGGACTGGGAGGCACAGATTGAGAAGCTTTGTCAGGCTCCTCGCAGGCCTCCCCAAGAACCCAACAGCCTTACGGCATTCCCACGGCTCTCGGGGAACGTATCCCAGAGTGCCCTAAGGCTTAGAACCAATCCATCTCGGCAGCTCTACCTGCCCCACCCCACCTATATTACAACCGTAAGATCTGGACGGTTGACAAGCACCCGGGGCCTCTCCTGCCCTCTCTCCCACCCCGGGAAGCACCTCTAGAATAACAGCACAGATCTGGCGCACACACAGCACGATGGCGTCAGGCACCCCAGACACGGTGACAGCACGCTCTGTGGAATTGGGGAGCAGGTCCCCCGCCACCTGCACCTGGGCTCCCGTGGTCTACAAACAGAAAACAGTAACCACTTCTGAAGACTCCAGTGGACAAGAGAAAGGCTCCAAGAGCCTAGAGCGCCTTGGGAGCTCCAGTTCCCTCTCCTAGTGAAGGACAGGAGGCATAAGCCCACGGGTGGTTGTTTCTCTCAGCTCACCTCTCGGATCTCCTTGATTTTGGTGCCTGCCTTCCCTATCAGTGATCCACACTGGCTGGCAGGGATGACAAGGCGCAAGGTCACTGGAGGCCTGGAGACACTGCCACCATTTGTAGGAGCAGCACAAAGGTCCTGGGGCAGGGGGACAGCGAGTCAGCCAGGTATGGCCCTGCTGCTCCTCAATCCTCTATCAGGTATTTTCCTGAAGAGGGATAAGGCAAGTACCTCCTCTCTGCTCCGAAGAGAACCCTGGCCTTCGCCTTGACCTCCCCTCCCCCCCCATGGCCACTATCTGGAGACCGGGTCAGGTTTCTCACAGGCAGCCACCCTCAGACTCCCACGAACCTCATCCAGCTTGAAGGCAATCATGGAGACTGCATGGAAGACAGCAGCTGTCGAGCCGGTGATGGTAGTAATTCGCTCAGGGCACGAGCCCTCAGAGATGGTGATCCGGGCACTGCTCTGCAGGTGTGGGACAAGCACTGGCGTCTTCCCCACCGTGGTGGCAGGGGTCTGTCTGTCTGCCTCTTTCACTTGGGCCCAGCCAAGATTAGAAACTGCCATTCCTCTGGGCATTCACTTATCACAGGTGGAGTGATTCAGGGGGAAATGGCCACCTCCCCTCCCCTCAACATCAGGGCCCCGGGTTCCTTCCCTGACCCCATCTTTACCTGTTCCCGGATTCGCTTGACAGTCTCTCCCTTCTGTGGGAGACAAAAACCAAGATTCCTAAGTGGTCACCCCTTTGCCGGGGCTAAGACTCAGGTTGAGGGAAATAAACAGAGCAGAGCTGGATACCTACCTTCCCAATGATGCTGCCCACCTCCTGTAAAAATAACAAGAGTGGGCTCGGATGGGTGTGACTGCCCCCGGCCAGCTCCTCCTGTCACTCAGGCAGGGAAGCAGCACCACGACCAGACGTGTGCCACCCCTGGGCTGTGCCAGCCACCCCCACTCACCTTCCCATGCATCAGCATCCGTAGAGTGAGGGTGATGCTAAGCTCCGACCCCTCCTCCAGCCCCGCATCTGAACTGCTCATCCTGTCAGGCGGGGCTGGGGCCACGGAGGCCTGGGAGTGTGTCCACGCTGTAGCTCAGCTGGTTCTGGACGGGGCAGCAGAAAAGGGCACCTGAGAGAAGCCCTCGTTACCCTGCCACTTACGTGGGAACCCCAGAGCCAGGCCAGCAGAACTCAGAGAGAAGGGAGAATAGCGTGGGCCTTGAGTTCTAAATGTCCCTCGGACCGGTGTATTTGCATGCCTCTTCCGAGCTGTGCAATCCTGGTCCTTTAACCCTTCTGGGCCTCAGTCGCCCAACTGCAATAATAATTACTGAAGCCTACACTCCAAACTTCTGATAGTTAAAATAAGATAGTCACAAGCCGGGCATGGTGGCGAGCACCTTTAATCCCAGCACTCAGGACACAGAGGCAGGTGAATCCCTGTGAGTTTGAGGCCAGTCTGGTCTACAGAGTGAGAAACCCTGCCTCGAAAAACAAAAACAAAAGACAGTCACATGATAGATACCCAAGTTCCATGACTATTGTTCCCTTCTTCCTACCTATTAGAAGGATGGCAGGGGTTACAGCTCAGTGGTTGAATGCTTGCCTAGAGTATACACTGTCCTAGACCTGAGCACCAGAACGGGAAGAGAGGGGGGATGGATGAAGAGGTCTATGAGAAACCACATGACCGCTATGGATTGAGCCTCCACTGTGGAGCTAAGGTTGAAAGTGTGCTCTGGGCCAGGCATAGGAGCACAGGCCTATAAACCCAGGATGCACTCAAGCTAAGGCAGGAGGCTCTCATTCAAGGCTAGCCTGGGCTATATAGTAAGATCCTGTTTCAAAAAAAGAGAAAAGTTTCCTCTAAATATGAGGTACCTGCTTCCAGAGGCCAGAGCTGGCTGGCTTAACAATGGTGGAGAAGAGGATGATAGAGCCTGGCAAAGGGCTCCTGCTTGAGGGCATTTCCCATAGACCAGGGATCATTAGAGGAGAGGGTCACTGCAGACTGCTCTGGGTGTGATCCACTCCATATTGACATGGGGGTGAAGGTAGGCTCTCTCAACAGTGCTATTTCTGATCCATTCCCTACGTCTAGAATGTGCATAAGGTAAGTACAGAGTCGGGCCCCCACCTACAACACACTACTGTGCCGGAAACACATCGCTGAGTCTCCGGGGCTTAATTTCCACCTACAGCAGAGAGGATCTGTCTCCTTGGGTCTGAGTAACGGGTAAGAGAAGGATTTGGTGGGCTGCAGGAATGTCAAGGCCATTAACTGATGGAACAAGGCCGAGCCTGAGATTAGCTACTGGGATTAGCTCAGTCGCCAACCCTCCCCACCCGACCCCTTTTCATGCCTCAACTTAATCCTGAACCTTAATCCTCCTCAGAAATCCTTCAGCAGAGGCTGTCTCCCGCCAAGGCCCAGCCTTGATGGTGAACTTATTGGGGACCAGAACTAAAGGAGAACAGACAATGGAACCAACTGGCGCCCAGAGGGTCTAACCATAGGAATTCCTTCTGCCCAGAAGGGTGTTGGGGCAACAGATAAGTGTTCCCAATGGCAGTACTTTGGAGGACTCAAGGACACCTTCGCCAGCCCTCTGACCTATCCTGACACGAGGGTCAAGGTTTCAGAGCTCTGCCCAAAGCCCTCCTCTGAATCTCTTGCGCCAGCCACAGTTTGGGTATGGCATGGATGGGGAGTTCCCAACCTGGCTTTCTCTTGGATACCTGAGTGAGCCACTGTACCAAAAGTAGTCACCTTTCCTCCTGCCTTTTCCCTAACACCCAATTCTTCCACTTGAGTCCTGCCACAGACTCGCCAGAGGGTGGAGACCAGCAATAGATTCAGGGCCTGTGTTCTTTGGGCATCCTGGCCAACCTCATGCTGGCTGCCCTTGCTAGACATTCCCCTGGCTGCCTGCACTTCCCCCATCAAAGCGCCTGTGATGACGTGAATAGTTTCTGTCTCTCTGGACAGCCAAGCCTGGGAGCCCCTTAGAACAGGAGCCAAAGCTGCCACCTTCTCCTTGTGTCCCCAGGGCTCAGTCCAGAGCCAGGCTAGAGAGGGTGCTCAGACATGCCACTGACGGGAGCAGATGAATTTGCTACACAGAAGGGTCTGTAACCCGCCCAAGGTCACAAAAAAAAGCACAGAGGGACAAACAGGGTCTAACAAGCGAGCACTCCATCTGTGTCCTGTTTGTAGCCGTTCTAGTCTGGGTTTTTCAGCCCTTTTCTGAAGCGGTGTTTAAACTTTGGTGGCCTGGGGAGCTCCTGCCTGACCCATGGATATTCATCCTGTTTGGAAAGACTGATGGCTTTTCTGGGGCCATATAATCATTTTTGTTGTTGCTGCTGCTGTTTTTGTTTGTTTGATTTTCAGAAACAGAATTTCTTGGTGTGGCCCTGGCTGTCCTAGAGCTCACTCTGTAGACCAGGCTGGCCTTGAACTCACAGAGATCCACCTGCCTCTGCCTTCCAAGTGCTGGGATTAAAGGCATGAGCCGCCACCACGGCACAGCCATATAATCTTAAACTCCAGAATTCCGTGGACTCTAACTGGGTGATAAACAGTGGGAGATCTAAAGGCAATCCTTCCTCATCTCCCCCACTTCTTGTGACACCAGGATAAGCAATGGCTAGGCTTGCCATGAAGATGCCTGGGTCTGCAGCAAGAGACCCACTGCCCCAAATTCAGTAGGTGACCTTGGCCTAGCTCTTCCCTGTCCTGGATCTGGAGTTACCCACTTGCACTGTTTGGGGAGTTGGAGTAAGGGAGAGTTGTTGGTATCTCTGTGACCCTGTTCTAAGACATGCTTGAGTCTTTCCTATCTTTTGGAAAGAATAAGGCTTCTGAGCCTCCTCCAGGCCTTTCTCCCAGAGCCCTAAGCATAATCGGCCCCACTAGGCATTCATTACCAGATGCCCGCTTTCACTACAGTTTGAAGGAGTATCTTGCTGCTTCGGTCTGGTGGGCCCCAGGTCTCTGCTGGGCCACCCACGTGGCAGCCACACATCATGCCACACTGACCTCCAGCTCACCTCTGAGGGTGCCCAGCCCCCCTCTGGTCAGCAGGGCTCCCTGGCAGAACATCCTCCGCTCAGACCAAGCCTCTGACCTCAGGCCTCCTCGTCGTCTTGCTTCCCAGGCCCCCTCCCCAGACCAAGTGCTCTACTCCTTCTGAACCTGGCTTCCTGCCACTCAGGCTGGAAGGGGTTGAAAGTGGGGGGGTGACAGCTGTGTAAGCGACGGTGGCTGCCCCCTTCCTGCCCCTCCCCCCCAGCTGTCGCTCTCCCATGACAGCTGCCCAATCAAAGGGCCGGGGGCTTAGCCAGCTCCCCCCCACACGCAGGGATCAAGTGTCCTCCCTGGCTTTGTTCTAGTGCAAGAACAATCCAGGGGAGGGGAGGGCTCCTGGAGCCAGTTGAACCCAGCAGACTGGCCCGCCCCTCGGGGGATTCCCTCTGCCCTACTGCCCAGTGTGTCTGGACCACTAGATACTGTGGACCCACCTGGGCTGGGGAGGTTGGGAGAATCCAGTCTCCAACTTCACCCCATAGCTCATGCTCACCATGTTCCCCTTAGCAACCCTAACCTAGCAGAGTCTCCTCCAATCCTTACTCCAAAAACAGCCATACTGGCCACACCCGATGATGCTGGGGAATGGTGAACCATCAGGCATGGCAGGGTGTGGCGGGAGGGTGGACAGTGGGCCTTGGGGAGGGGTTTAACAGCCTTGAGAGCTCCTGCTCCCTTGTCCATCCCCTACACTGGTCATGCTCACCCTTGCTGATTAGCCTGGTCTCCACAAAACTGCCCAGCATCCTCAGACCCAAAGGGCCCAGCCTCAGCTTTTCAGCCTCCCAGGGTAGTCAATTATCCCCAATTTGGAGGGAGGAGAGGGGAAAGTTCCAGGCTCTGGTTTCTTGATTCAAGCCTGTCTTGTAAGTAAAGCGACAGGGAAGAGGAACATGGATGGATTAGGAGCTGATAAACTAGTAGGTGCCAGAAATGTTACACCCTCCTTAGAGACTCCCAAGAGTCTCCACAACCAAGGGAAACCAAGGCAGGCTCAGGACCTGCTCGCTGGTACTGTCTATCCAAGTTGAAAGAGCTCTCTAATTTCTACTCTACATGCTGAAGAGTGTGTGTTCCCTCTGCTACTTAACAAACACCCATGATTCCCTAGGACCCAAAGAATAAAACTGACCTCTATGCACCAGCAATGGAGGCCTCCATGGTCCAGCCCTTACCAGCATCTCTTGTCGCATCTCTACCCCATCCTTCCCTCATACATAACAGGCCACAAAAGAGGCCTAGCACCTCCAGGCCTCAGACAGAGCCTTTGCTGGCTGACAATTACAGCTTGAAATACTTATCCCCTTCACTCTCTGGCAAATTTCTCCTCAAATGCCTCCTCCTCCATGGAGCCCTCCCCAACCTTTCAAATCAAATCAAATTCCTCTGGCCTCCGTGCTTCTCAAAGGCATAGCTGCAAGTCAAAGGAGGCCCAGTGGGCATTTCTGAGCCTATCTTTCTGCTACAGAAGAATAGGAAATTTGAGACTGGACCTGGCCCTGGGGAAGGGGGGAGGAGTTAGGGCTCACAGGCCTTGGAACATTGGGAAACCGGCACACCTCAGAATCCTGGGACTAAGGGACTAAGCGCATGGGCAGAGTCAGGCCATGCCTGGTCAGAATTCCAAGTTCAGCATCCCAGCCCCTGAGTCTGCTGGTTTCCTGGGCATGTTGTTTAAGTGGGGAACCTGAGAGTTCTGAGGAAACAGAGTGGGTCCCCTAGCAGGAAGAGGAGCTGGTGGGAATGCTGGAGTGTGAGATAGGTTTCCCAACACTGAGGTGGGCTCGGCCAATCACAACTGGAAAAACCTCACCAATCAAGAGAGGAACCTGAGGCCTAGGGAGGAAGGGAGTTGTTTAGAAAACTGCACGGGAGAGAGGCAGGCCAGCAGTACCCGTGGGTACCTGTACAGCTCAGAGCCCCTTCCATCTAGAGCTAGGCAGTGGTGATGGAGGCTGGAGGGCAGTGATGAGAGTAGGAGGGCGGACAGAGCCTGTCTGGGGACATAGGGTGGGGCAAGCCAGCCTCTCTTCGGCCTGGGCCTGCCAGGGTGTGTGGGCCGCGCTCCCAGCCCCCCACCCTGAGCATGCAAAGAGAACAATCCCCTTGTGTTTGGGCAGCCTGAGCCTGCATGCTGATGAAGGCTAGGGGGTGGGGGCTGGGATAGGGGTGCTTTGAAAGTTGAGGGGGGTTCCAGGACCTAGAGGGATGATATTCTCAAATGGAGAAACAATAGACCCCACCAGGTGTTGGCCCTGAGGCCACCAGGGTGACCTCACTGAACACTGAGAACCAGAGGTCAACTCCTGACTAAAGCCTGGGGTCTAAGAGCTCTTTATATGGGGAAGATGGGACCCTGGGGACACGTGCCTTATTGGTTCAGCAAGAAGGTAACCATCCTTGGCTTGGTAGGGACCCACAGCCACCCATTCTGAGAGAAGGGATGTAAATGGACTAAGGTACATCCCCTTGAAGACCACTCCCTTGGGTGCCAGGGTGGGGCGGGGCCCCGGGTGCCACAGGTCTCAAGATGGCGGGCCTGGGTTAGGAGAGTGAGGAGGTGGGCACCTCCCTCTCCTGGCCATGCATGCACGAGGGCCAGGTCGAAGTAAGTGGCAGAGCCCCTTCACCCTCACCCCACAGTACCTCAGGCAAGAAGCTAGGTCAGAGCTGGAGATGAAGAGCCACAGGAAAAGGGAGAACACTTTGTGCTCCCAACTATCATCTCCATCCACCCTTGGCCTGGAGGTTTGTGTCTGGCTCCTCTAAGGACTGCAGAAAATGGGAAGGGGTGTGTGAGAGCCAGAAGCTGCAGAGAATGGCAGATGAGAACAGAGACGAAGTAGAACCCGAACCTGGGGCATGAGGTCTAGAACTAAGAGCAAGCTCAAAGGACAGAAACTGCAAATAGGATGAGAGCCGCAAACCTGGTACCTGAGGTCCAAGAAACCCCTCCCTGAAGTGGGGTGTTCCCCTGGAAAACCAACGCCCCCCCACCTGTGCAGGCCTCTGCCGTATAGGACGGGAAACGTGTTCCTCGCAGGGGCCCCAGGATCGCGGTCGGGTGCACACGGGAGCGGACTCCCCCTCCCCCCCAGCGAACCCCCAAACTTCATAGCCCGCGGTGCCCCGCCCGGTCCGCGCCTTACCTCGCTGGGGCTGTTCTGCGGCGGCGGCAGCGGCGGCTGGGCCGCTCAGTCCCACATTGTCCCCGGGAAAGGCGGCCGCTCACAACTGCGAGTGACATCAGCTGCGAACAATGAGGGGTTTGACAGGCGCGGAGCCCGGCCGGCCCGGAGCCCGGCTCCGCGCCCCCCCCACCCCCACCCCCCGGCCCGCCTGGCCCGGCCCCGCCCCGCCCCCTCCCCGGATCCGATTACAGCGCGGCGGCCCCGCCCCAGCAGCCTCAGTGCCGCAGCCGCCCGCCCCGCCCCGCCCCGCCCCGCCCCGCTCCGCTCGGTACGGCGCCCCGAGCGGCCGGCGCCGCTTCCGGGAGGCAACGATCGACCCTCCTCTCCTGCGGCTCACCCGGGCCCCGGGATCCTCCCTGTGTGGCTCTCTCTCGGCCCGTTCTTCCTGCCCAGCTCCCCGTAGCCTTCATCTCAACCCGGGCCGCACCTCCCGGCTTCTGTCCCACGGCCCTGCGCCCTGCCCGGGTTCTTGCTTCTTCAACATCCTTCACTCCGGGGTCCATCCCACCAACACCCGCCACCTACGGTTTCCCTACAGCTCGACCCCGGTCCGCCCAGCACAGGTTACCCTACCAGCTGGAGGAGGGGCCTGAGAGCCCGTGTGGTCCATAAGCACCCTGTCCCGTGATCCCTCAGATCCAGTGCTAAATTCCTTTCGGAGCAAGGGTTGTTTGGGACCGAGGGCCATTAAATCCTTTACTAGGAAAAGGATAGGAGTGTTGGGGGGATGGGTGGGGGGAACTGAGCCTGCTCCTCCCCCATCCCAGAGCAGATAGTCTCCCCCTTTCAGTAATCGGCTCATGCGGGTCCCACTGACCTCCACCTCCCCCCTCAGCTGAGTCTCTTGGCACCTGGATGTGTGTGGGTGGGGAGGGGAATCCAACCTCCCTTTCCCTCCATCTGGCCTAGTGGACAAAGGGCAGGGGGACCATCTGGTCCCGCCAGGGTGGGGGAGGAGCCCACAGTGGCGGTCCCCAGGGGGAGGGGGAGGGGCGGCGCTCGGGAGACAGCAAAAGCATGTGAGGTCTAATTGCATCACTTTATTTCAGGGACCTCCACAGTCGGTCTCCCCAACCCACTCCCAGGCCTCATAGCAGGCAACATGCTTGATGACCTGGGGAGGTGTGCAGGCCCCAAAAAGAAGGGGAAGAGAAAAATGGGGAGAGTTGAAAGGCAGAGGGGTGCTCCACCCCTTCTGAGGAAGCAGTTCTGGTCTGGGACCAGGTGCAACGTGTAGGTAAGAGAAATCTAGGGCTGGCCACATCCTTATCCTGGCAAGGGGGGGTCTCTTACAAGCACCGGCTCATAAGAGAGTGCCACCTCCCTTCCCAGAGGACTGCAAAGCCTCACAAGAGTGTGTCAGTCCAGTACTGTGGACCTGTGTGCTGCTCCCAAGGGGAGGTTCTGTTTGTGTGTGGATCTAAACGAGCATTCACACATGTATGTTATCTGTGGCCTAAGACAGGTAGGGGAGTAGAGGGAATGGCTGTCCTGCAGAGCAGCTGAAGAAGGAGGTGGAGCAGAGAGTGAGGCAGAAAAGTGTAAGCCAAGCAAAGGAGCCTGTAGGAGAAGCTCATGAATTACCCACAATCAGGTTTCTTCCCTTGAATCCGAGGCTTCTTCCATTTGATTTTTATCTCCTTGATCTGATCTGTCACTGCAAGAGAAAAGCAGAAATGACAGGAACCCAGACAGATGTATAGACAGACCTGTTACAGGTGAGGCACAAGCCAGAGACCAGGAGAAGACAGCGAGAGAGCTCAGGACAGGCATCTGTCGCCCTCATCTGCAGGACTAAGTCTCAGGCAAGCCCCCGAAGGAAATCCAGAAGCCCTGTGTGCCACTCATCAGGCTTGTCCAGGTAACAGGGATGCCCTGCCCCTTTCATGACCAGTACTCTGTGGTTGGGCAGCTGCTTCAGGTGTTGAAAGCTGGAGGAACCCATGGGGTCCTGGTCTCCGTATACAATCAGAACTGGGGTCTGAAAGGAAAGGAGGAAAGGATCAAGGGGCTTTCCACACTAGCCCAGCCCCAGCCTTCTAAAGGTTAGCTTCAGCCCTCATCACCATTTCCGTGGGACAAGCTGATTCAGTGGGTGGGGACATGGGCTTTATACAGGAGTTGGCATAGTAATCTGCTAAGTCAACCAAAGGGAGCTAGGTGGTCAGATCTCCCCAGAAACCACCCCATTGGTTACCCAGGTCCCAGATGAGAAGGCCCAGGGATGGACCCTGCCTTGCTCCTGACATCTTGGTCTCTTTCTCTCATACACATACACACACACACACACACACACACACACACACAAAGGTACCTTAACACGGGCATAGTCAGCAGCATTGATTTTGTCTGTGCAGATGGGAGCCACCGGTACATAGCCCCGGAGTTGGGACCCTGGGGCCACGAGGAAGGGCAGTGCGTACATGCCACTTAGTGATGGGCTGATCACGACTGGGGGCCCCAGCTCTAAGGCATCCACCACAGCTGCTAGGAAGCTGCCAGGGGCCAGTTCCCCGACAGGGGCAGGGGCTGCTGCTTCTTTGGATTGCCCAAGACCTGCAGGGATTCAAACGTAGAGGGGACAAAGGCAATGAATGGGAAGGGTCCCTTCTCCCAGCAAGTGCTCCTAAGGTCAATCTCTCTGCGCCCAGGTTCAAGTAACACCCAGTGGACTCAATTCATTCACACCCATAGCCCAGCGTATTATGTCTGTGGCAAGAAGGAGACAATTCTTTCCATATTTGTGTTCATACTGACAGTGTCCTGAAAAGAATCTCTGGAGTTTGAGTCTACCAGGGATAGGCCTGAGTCCCAGTTCTCCATTTACTATAAAGATGACCAGAGGTAGAGCCTCTCAGCCCCCCTCAACTGCCCAGTTTTCCCCCTCTTTTTAAAAGTGACAAGGAATGTTCTCACCATTTAAACTTGTGGAAATTAAGTTAACTGTTTAAAAGGAACCAGACCGAGTCTTGGAGGATCAGAGCTGACGAAAGTGCTTCTGCGCTGGGAACAGTCATCCCCCACACACCCACACACACCTTAACAGCATTAGTGTAGACCTTCATGCTGAAGCCAGCCCAACCCACAGTTGAAAGCAAGCCTGGCCAGACTGGAGATCTGCCCTTGAAACCTGAAACCATAGCAGCTCTAGCCCTTGAGGGGATTAGACCCTGTCGTATAGTCTATAGTCTATGCCTCCAGTTTCTCACTAGACACTAAAAGGGGTGGGGCCTAGTGATCCAAGTTACAGCAGGCAATCTGGGAGCTGTTCCCACCTCCTTGGGTGCCCACTTCAAGGACTCTGCTTGCAAATAGGTTACCAGGGACTTAGCCATCCTTCAGGCCCTGCCATGTTTCCTAAGACTATGGAAGACTTGGTGTCAGTGCTCCCCCCAAGAGCCTGCCGGTATAGCTCTGTCAAGGTCCTTTACATCCAATCAGCTGAGCAGCCATGACTACCTGTCAAGTACTAGCTAATACATTCACACAGATAACCTCATTCCATGCTCATCGGAGACAGTGACCAGCAGAAGTGTGGTACCCACCCCTACAGATAAGGGAAGCAAAACCCAGAGACGTTGAGACACAGGCCCAGTCACAGTGAAAAGCAGCTGGGCAGTGGATCGATCCTTCTAGAGCATGACTAGACGAGTTCAAAGGGACATGCACTATGTACCCAACTCTGTCACTATCAGGGCCCAGGATGGCTAAATCCTTCTGGTCCTCCACCTTCAAGTTTTCCCCAACCCTGGCCCACAAGCCTACCCCACCAGTACCTGGCAGATCAATGGCCACAGCCTTGTAGCCAGCCTCGGCCAGCTTGTGCAGAGTGCCCAGGTTCTGCCAGGTCTCTGAGGAGAAGCGGATACCATGCAGCAGCAGCACAGAAAAGCGAGCTGCCTGCCCATTGCCAGGCTTAGCCTCTCTGAAGAAGAGGCCCTGGCCCTGCACCTGGATGGTGCCCTCACGCTGATCCACACTGGCCATGCCCGACGTGACGTGCCTTCATGGAAGAACACCCTGCCGGGAGGCAGCGAGAAGCATTAGGTGGCTCAGGTCTCTAGGATCTGAAGGAGGAAAAGCAGGTCTGTCCTCTTTTGCTTGGTTAGGTGATGCTGAGCTTCAGCTGCCTTAACAGAAACATGGCAGAACTAGAAATGTCACTTAAGAACTTGAAAAAAAAACTGCCATGCCGTGCTGATGCATGCCTTTAGTGCCAGCACTTGGGAGGCAGAGGCAGGTAGATCTCTGAGTTCAAGGCCAGCCTAGTATATAGAGTTGTAAGACAACGAAGGTTACAGAGAAATCCTGTCAAAAAAAGAAAGAAAGAAAGAAAGAAAGAAACTATGCAAAAAGTGAAGAATCTGGGTGGATCTCTCCCAGTTAAGGTTTCTGTTGGTAGTAAAAACTGGAATATAGGACCATTAAATATTAATTCATAGACAGTGGATAGGACTAAATGAGGCTATGCATTAAAAACAAAAAACTGATACAGGCTCATAGTCAGCCTCGTCTAAACCAGCACTATGGACTGCGTAGGTGAACTAGCAATACAGGCCAGAGTGCGACCAAGTTTGTTTGGGATGAAGGCCCTTTTTCCAGAGGCAGAAACACATGCACCGGTCGGCAAGGACTTTGGAGTGCCTGACTGCCAGGGACGCGGGGTGCTCAGCGCCCTGGCCGCTGGAGCCCAACCAGTTGACGCTGAGGTCACCCGCGCTGCCAAGGCTCCCCCCCGGTCCACTGGCGCACCACAGTTCCCGAATCCCTGGGTCTGTCCAGAGGAAGCACGGGAAGGAGGGGCAGCCCAGAGAGAGGTGAGCTGGAGAGCCGAGATGAGGAGACTTGGGGCAGGCGGGCTCTGAGCGGAGACGCAAAGAGAGAGTGCAGGGTAGTACCTGGGAATGCGCGCGGTCTTCCGCAAGGAGAATGGCGCGTGCAGTTGGCGGGTAGGGAAAGAAGTAGGAAAGGGGTTGGGCAAGAGGAGGGGACAGGCCTTGGCGTTCTGTGCGCCCTCTCTTGGTCAGCTACCACTAGGCTGGTCCGCGCCTTAATCCTTCCTTCTCCTCTGAACTCGTTTCCCCAAGCCCATCCCCATCCCTGTGCGCCCCAAGAGCAGGGTTGAAGGAGACCTTGAAACCCTCGGCGATCTGCCCCACACGGAAGTGCCCTGCCTTGAGGGCGAAAGCTATTTCTGGTATCTCTGCCGTCCGCCCCCCACCCCCCGCCCTCACCCCGTGTCAGGACAGCTGTGCACCTGTCCTGAAGCTGACATCCCACGCATCTGAGTGTAAGGCTCCGCCAGAGTTCAGCCAGGTGGCATCGGAGGCAGTGCTGAGCCTATAGAACGAGTCTGGTTAATGTCAACCTTGGCAGGGTACCAATCTTTTGCTCCCTTCATGGCCTCCCTGCCCCGGTGAACCTGGGGCAGACCAGACAGTTGATCACAGGTTGCCAACCAAGAATAGGCGTCCTGATCAGACCAGGGTCGGAGGCCGCCTCAGGCCCTCACCCGGCGGGGGAGTGGGAAAGTAAAGAAAGTGCTTGGACGGAAGCCCGGAGCTGCTGCATAACAATAACATCACCTAGCCTTTATACTAGAAGACCCCTGCTGCCAGGAACTCTTCTGAGGCTTGACCTGTCCTTAAATCCTAAGACATCCTTATCCATTTTGAAGCAAACAAACAAACAAACAAACACCTGCAAAAAGCAAAGAACCCAGGCCCTCAGGCTTCAGGCCAATAGCAATTCCGATCGTCTGAGCCGAGAGGCGGGCCTTTGGGCTTTGGGGGCATCGCCCCAGATCCTCCCTTAGTAACCAGTCAAGGCCCTGTGCAGCTGCGTACTGCGCAGGCGCGCCTGGGCGGCCGGACTCTGGCCGGCTAGTTTCTAACGAGGAGGCAGAGCTAGAAGCCGTCAGGCTGTTTTGGCTGTTGGCCCCGCCTAGGCCCGGCCCCGCCTCACCGGAGCCCGCTTGGTCACCCTGTCTGCGCGGTGAGTGTCTCCCGGGAAGGAGGCCCGCAGGTTGTCCGGGCGTCGGCCAACCTTGTCCCCGCCGCTTGGGGCAGAGTCCTGCCGAAGGCTCAAGCGTTGGGCAACACGTGTGCAGTGTGTTGTGCGTGCAAGTGTCTGTGTTCTTGAAGGTCTGGGTATAGGTGCTTCTCTTCGCTTTGGAGAAGAGGGGGTGCTGAGGGGTTGTTTTAGGGAGGTGTCCTCTCTGCCTGCCTGCTTCTTTCCTGTGCTCCTGTCCACATCTGTGTTTCTGAAGGTTGGTTTGTGTCTGTCAGCTGGTGCGTTTCTTCCCCGGCCTGTCCCCAGGTCCTTGCTTGCTAGTAGTTTGTCCCCCCTCCCCCCTTTTTTTCTTTTAAACATTTATTTATACTGTGTGGGGGTCGCACATGGGAAGTCAGGGAACAACTTGCTGGGGTCCGTTCATCCTTCCACCATGAGAGTGCCAGGGATCTTAAAGTCAGATGGTCAGGCCTGGCAGCGAGTGCCTGTCACTGTGCCCCTTCTAATGTTTTATGTATTTATGGGGGAAAGACGCATACAGTGCTGTGTGTATGGAAGTCAGAGGACAGTTCTGGGAATTGTTTCTTTCCATTCATCCTATGGGTCCTGCACATGGAACCAGGGTGTTAGACCTTGTCTGTAAGTGTCTTAACTCACTGAGCCAACACTAACTATATTTTCACTTTTATGTGCACTGGTGTTTCGTATGCATGTACATCTGTGTGAAGGTGTCGGATCTTGGAGTTATGGACATTTGTGAGCTGCCATGTGGGTGCTGGGATTATGAACCCAGGTCCTCTGGAAGAGCAGTCAGTGCTCTTTAACCGCTGAGCCATCTCTCCAGCCCCTCGTTTGTTTCTGCCTTTGTTGTTATTGTTGTTGCTGAGTTTCTGTTGTTTATTTGAAACAGGGTCTTGCTATGTAGCTGGAGCTCTCAAATTCTGGAGCGCTAAATTCTGAGGCCAGGACTGTGTGTCTATTGGTGGTTTAAGGCTTGGGTAGGATTCTGTGCTTGAATACTCTGAGAGTTTGTGTGCGGTTTTGTGGGTGTTGGTTTTGTGGGTGTTGGTTTTGTTTGCTCACTTGAAGATAGGGCCTACCAAGCAGCCTAATTTACTTTAACCTACAGTCCTCCTGTCTCTCTAGCTGCTATACCTGTGTATGGGTTGTTGTTTTGTTTTTGTTTTTTGAAACAGTGTCTCTCTGACCTGGAACTCCCTATGTAGGCCACAAACTCACAGAGATCCTCCTGCCTCTGTCTCCTGAATCCTGTGATTAAAGCCATGGGCCACCATGCTTGGCTTGTATATGAAATCATATGTATCCATCTCTGCCTTCCTGCTACTTGGCTGTTGTGTTCCTGGGGAGACAAACACACTTCTCTACTCATCCCAGATGGAGAGCCATGACAGATGAAAGTACGGATACCACCAAAATCCAGCTTGGCGAACCAATTTTTATTGGGGTTACCTACAGGAGTATTGATAAGGGGTTGCTTACAGCAGAGGCAGAAATGACTCAAAGACAGCTGTGTCACCAAAGCCCACCCCTGTGTGGGTGAGAGTTCACAGAAGCTGGGGACCTGCAGCACTCTGCACAACCTGCCTGCAGCTCAACAGGTTGGAGAGAGCCCAACCAAGTGCCTTAGTTGGCCTAAACCTCTCCCAGGCAGCTCAGCTGGTTTCTTCAGGGAGCTGGTTTGTTCTCAGGGTCTTTGCAGCTTAGCTTTATTTGGTCTGAGTTTTATTGTTTACTCTGGCAGGGAAGTGTCTAGTGAATCCGGTCAGTTTCAGGGAGTTTTTTTGTTTGTTTGTTTGTTTTTTAACGTATTTATTATGTATACCATACCTTGTTTTTCTTACATGTATGCTTCAGGCCAGAGGAGGGCACCAGATCTCATGTAGATGGTTTTGAGCCACCGTGTGGTTGCTGGGAATTGAATTCAGGATCTCTGGAAGAGCAGCCAGTGCTCTTAACCTCTGAGCCGTATCTCCAGCCCCCTTGAGGGAGTTCGTAAAGCTAATTTTTGGTTGTTCACCTGTAGTGAGAATTCTGGAATTTTGGTTCCTTTAAATAACACAGAAGTATTATTACAAGAAAGTATTTTCATTTTCATCCCAGGTGTGGGGATGTGGGCCACTTTGAACTGACCACAGCAGCTATGATTTGCCTTGTGCTCTAGCAGAGGCATGGTTTTGCCATCTATAGATAGTTTTGGCAATTGTGTAATGTTTGGAATTCTGGAAACTTTTCAGAGGGTAAATGCTAGCACCCCAGTAGATTTGGTCGGTTGTGGTTTGTTAGTAGTCATGCTCAAAGAAAAATCAAAAGGAAAGAAATTATATTCGAAGCTGGGCACACTCTGTAATCCCAGCACTCAGGGAGGCAGAGGCAGGCGATCTCTGTGAGTTTGAGGCCAGCCTGGTCTACAAAGCCAGTCCAGGACAGCCAAGGCTACCCAGAGAAACCCTGTCTTGAGAAAACAAAACAGAAAAAAGAAAGAAGAAAGAAGATTCTGGGGATTCACGAATCTCTCTCCTCCATCTTTCTTTTTCTCCCATCTAGTGATAGTGGGTGAAACCAGGGGATAAAGGGTGGGAAGAAAATAAAAAGAACCCACAAAGTAGCAAAGACCAGCCAGCGACATTCAGCTCCCTGTTTAAGAAGCTCCCTGGCAGCATGGAGTATTAACTGTTAACACAACTGTGCATGGAGTTTTGTGTATGTCATTGTAAGAGACTGACTTTGTCTCTTTGTAAGGCCGATGTGTGTACAAAGAGACCGCTGTGCATTTGTGGGATAGCTTCTTGAAAAGTGTGTGGAAGCAAGACTCTTGTGTCTGTGTGAGTGTGTGTGTGTGTGTGTGTGTGTACAGCTGTGTGTTGTGGTAGAGGGGCATTCCAGTAACCAGAGCAAGCACAGTTCAGCTTCTACCCTCCTCCACCTGCAGAGCAGTCTGCCTTAGAACCCCTACCATTGTCTAGCCTTGGGCACCCTGGGTTGCAGTGGCAATGAATGAAACCCCACCCCTTCACCCTGAAAGCCGCACAGGTTTTGCTTCTGGTGGACCACTAATAGTGGTCCACCCCGATGCTCCACCTCTTGGGAACCCAAGCTGAAGGTGCCTTGGAGGCCGGCATCCTTGGCTGTTCCAGGTTAGGAAGAAGAGCGGGCTTTTTCCGCCTGGCTCCTGATTTCTCATCAGCACTGGAGGATCTGCTGCTGCCCACACACTGCCCGACTTCGGAGCTAGAGGGTGAGGCCTCTAGAAGAGTTCCACAGAGTCAAGAGGTGGGTGTGGCCCAAGGCAGGTCCCAACTCCTAGCCCTACCACATGCTCAGTTTACAGTCAATCAAAACGCACCCAGAACCTCAGAGCAAGACAAGCATGTTCATCTTAGGCCCAATAAATGATGACAGGGACATCTCATCCCCACCAGCTTAGGTGGAGTGTATTGTGTAAATCTCACAAGAAGCTTGGGTACCAGGTTCAGTACCAAGTTGCTGAAACTCATGGCATAGGGGAACTCTCAAGACCACCTTCCCCACTTAGGTCCAGCCCTCTGGCTAACAAAGGCCCTAGACTGGAGGAGTCCATGAGGGAGAGCATTTAGCATAAGTGGGGTGGAGGGTGGGGAATATTCTCTCCGGCCTGCATGCTTCCCTTTCCATTTCTAGGCCAGCCTCCCTCTTCCCAGCCACCACTACCTCACGCCTTAGCCTTATCCCCCACGTTCTCTGTGAACTAGCCCATACTGGTTGGGGTGACCGAGAACTGTCCCCTCCTGTTGCACAGTGCATCCTGTTTTTAGCAGCCGTTTGTTCATTGTGAGAAAAGAGACTCACTTCCAGGCACTCCCCTCAGTGGAGGTCTCTGGGCACACTTTGACCTGTAGCAGCCCACCTCCTCCATCCACCGCCATCCCGCCATCTCCAGTTCATCCATCTCCTGCCATACACTGTGTTTTCCTCCAGAACACATGTGGCCTGGTGTTTTGGAAACTAGCCCCTGGGTCCCAGTTCCCCGGCTGCTCTTGCAGCAGAGAATTCACCTACGAGCCTGGATTCCTTCGTGTCAGAGAACTATAATCACATCTGTTCCCTGCGTTTTCTGTGGCCTCTGAGTGCCTGACGTAGAAAGCCAAGCTCAGAGGGTACAGCCGGAAGAGCTTGTTTACCTAACACAGCAATGATGGTGGTCACTAGATAAGACTGTCAGAGGGACATTTAGTGGGCTGTCCCAGGGCTTTGGCCCGGCCTGAGATGTAGATGGATAAGAGCATTAAGAGCATTTAGACATTCTTCCAGAGCAATGGAAGGAAGGGTAGAGGTCTTCCTCAGCCTATCTCTTTTTTTCTCTTCCAGGCTGTGTGGTACAGATCTTCATGAGCCGGTACCAGGCTGCCCTGCTGGGTCTAGGCCTGGTACTCATGCTCCTACTGTATGTGGGGCTGCCTGGCCCACCTGAGCAGACTTCCCAGCTCTGGAGAGGTCCCAATGTCACAGTCCTGGCTGGTCTCACCAGAGGCAACTCTCAAATTTTTTACCGTGAGGCGCTGCCAATCCAGCAGACACATAGGTGAATGATTACCAAGGGTTTAGTGGCGGGACCCCAGTCCAACTCATGGGGCTCAGAGCCTGGGGGTGGGGCCAGTGAAAGATACCTGGGAAGAAAAGATGGTGGCTGTCCAGGTCTCATGGCACACGTTCCCCCCCTATATCTGCAGGCCACAAGTCGTGTTTCTCCATGGAAAGGCATTTAGTTCCCACACATGGGAGCAGCTGGGCACGCTGCAGCTACTGTCAAAGAGGGGTTACCGGGCTGTGGCCATTGACCTTCCAGGTAAGCGCCCCCACATCCAAGTTTAGAGAGGGCAGGCTGCAGCAGGAACAGAGGCGCAGTCGCCAGAAGGGAGAATTGGAAGGGTGGCCAAGCAGGGGGCATGGGTTCCATGCGCAGACACACCAGTTTCAGGTCACAGGAAGGGTACCACAGTAAAGACCTGTTTTTATTTTCTGCCCTGAAAACTACAATGTGGATTATTGCATGTCACAGAAAAAACAGAAAAGTGATCGTTTCATGAGCAACCATCAGGGGATTTCACTGTGCTTTTTGGGACTATGTAATTCTTGTGGCTCTCCCCCACCCCCCGCCTTGGGGGAGAGCACACCTGTGGAAGTCAGCAGATATCTTGTGGAAGTTGGTCCTCTCCTTCCACCTTATGGGTCCCAGGGATCTAATTAAGATTGTCAAGCTTGGCAGCAAGTCCTTTTACCCAGTCAATAAGCAACCTCACCAGCCTCTCTTCCTCTTACCTGTACACACAGACTGTGTTATCCTCTGGGTTTGTTGTTGTTGTTTCTAGTGCTGTGGATTGAACCCAGGTCCTCAGGAATGCTAGGCTGAGCCAGGCAGTGGTGGCCCATGCCTTTAATCCCAGCACTCTGATCAGTGGAGGTGATCTTTGTGTGTTCCAGGCCAGCCTGGTCTTAGCATGAGTCCAGGACAGCCAGAGTTATTATACCAAGAAGCTCTGTCTCAAGAAACTAAAGGGGGGGGGGGAATGAATGCTTGGCAGGCACTCAATCACTAAACTACACTCCCAACCCTGTGCTGTTATTTTTCTAATTAAAAATGAAAATGGGAGTCAGGCATGGTGGTGCACACCTTTAATCCAAGCACTCAGGGAGGCAGAGACAGGCAGATCACTGTGAGTTCAAGGCCAGCTGCATCTACAAACCAAACCCAGGAGGACAGCCAAGGCTACACAAAGAAACCCTGTCTAGAAAAGAAAAGAAAAAGGCAGAAAAGCGGGGGTATGTGGGTGGGGCAGTGGATAAGCGTAGCCCAGGGACTAGAGAGGTGGCTCAGCAGTTGAGCAGTAAGCATGAGCTTTCTTACGGAGAATTTGAGTTTGTTTCCTAATACCCCTGTAGGCAGCAAACTGGGGATCCAGTGCCCTCTTCTGGACTCTGAGGGAACCTGGATTCATGTGTATAAACCTACATGTAGGAATACACAAATTAAATTAAAAATAAAAATCAATACTTTTTTAAAAAAGTAAAGGCCTTAGAAAGCAATATCATGGGGTTGGAGAGATTGCTCAGTGGTTAGAAGCACTGGCTGCTCTTCCAGAGGTCCTAAGTTCAATTCCCAGCAACCACACAGTGGCTCACAACCATCTGTACTGGGATCTGCTGCCTTCTTCTGGCATGCAGGTGTACATGCAGATAGAGTACTCATACATAAAATAAATAAATATATCTTTAAAAGAAAGAGTCACTTCTCCTTCCTCTCTGAACAGCTGAGTGTGACAGCCCCACTTTCAAGCATCTCCACGCACGGGTGGGCCTGGTGGCACAGACCATAATCCCAGCTGCCCAGGAGGATCCCAGATTTAAGGCCTGCCTAGACTACAGAGTGAGTTCAAGAGTAGCCTGGTAACTTAGTCTCTTAGACCCTGTCTCAAAATAAAAAGCAAAAAAAGGCCTGGGAACATAATTCCCAGGTTCTTGCCTGGCATATACAAGGCTCTAGGTTCAGTCCGCCTGGACTGAGAGAGAGAGAGAGAGAGAGAGAAAGAGAAAGGCGGAGACAATGTGCAGGTTTTGTAGGTGGTTGGGAGTATTAGCATCCTGTCTGCTTTTTACACCTTAATTTCCCTGGCTGCATCATGACTTGTGGATCAAGCCGGGTCCTGCAAGCCTCCTTGTCTGTTGTTAATGCTGCAGCGTGAACCATAATAGTCAAGGGCAGGCTTTGTATGCTCATTTCTCAACCGGTAGCTCTAACATTGTCACCTGAAATGCCCAAATATGTAACTCAAACCTCTTTGGACATTTTTTTTTTTTTTTTTTTTTTTTTAAGTATAGAAGAACCAGGCATGGTGGTGCATGCCTCCAGTGCTCAGGAGGCAGAGGCAGGTGGATCTCTGAGTTTGAGGCCAGCCTGGTCTACAGAGTGAAGTTCCAGGACAGCCAGAGCTACACAGAGAAACCCTGTCATGAAAACAAAAACAAAGCGTTTAGGGTAATAGTTTCTCTAGCTATCAAGGACAATTGGTGGGTCAGGGCACACACTTTTTCTGAATACTATTTTACCTTTCAGAAGGCTGTATAGATTTATCCTCCCGTCAGTCACGGGGGTGTCCATTTCTTGCATCTCCCTAGCACTGGGTCTTATTGGCTTAAAAGCTCATGTGAATCAGTTTCCTCCTTTCACCACATGGGATCCAGGGATCAGATTCAAATCATTCAGGTGAGTGCGGCACGTGCTTCTTACCCACTGAGCCATGCCGCCCATGCTGGAAAGATGTTTTTCTAACATCTTTATTATATTATAAAAAAAGAACAGCTGGGGTATAGAATGTGCTACGCCGTCACCTCTCTCCCACTGTGGTAGGCAGGAAGTTTTGAGCACTTCCGGGCTCCTCTCAGGCAGTGCCTGCCGCTGTTCCCAGGTTTTGGGAACTCAGCACCTTCAAAGGAGACAAGCACAGAGGCGGGTCGAGCGGAGCTGCTGGAGCGAGTGCTGCGGGACCTAGCGGTGCGGAATGCTGTACTGGTGAGCCCCTCGCTGAGTGGCAGCTATGCCCTACCCTTCTTGATGCGAAGCCAGCACCGGCTACGTGGATTTGTGCCCATTGCACCCACCTCCACCCGGAATTACACACAGGAACAATTCTGGGCCGTGAAGGTATTTAGACAATGATCTGCAAAGTCCCTGGCACCCTACCGCTGGCTTGTGTCGTGTGAGGTGGGGGTGGGGAGTAGGCTTCTAGTCCTAGAGGGTTGGTCCCTGCATTTGGATGGAGGTAGAGTGGGGACAAGGCTCCATAAAGGAAGAGCTTGTGGGGCAAGTCCTCTCCAAGCCCCAGAAACAACAGGTTCTGGCCTCCCCTGCAGACACCAACTCTTATCATCTATGGGGAATTGGACCACACCTTGGCCCCAGAGTCACTTCGGCAGCTTCACCACCTGCCCAACCACTCCGTGGTAAAGCTACACAACGCGGGCCATGCCTGCTACCTCCACAAGCCGGAAGCCTTCCACCTCGCCCTTCTTGCCTTCCTTGACCATTTGCCTTGACTGAACTCACTTCCCAGGAATGCCCTTGAAGGGTCTAGACCATCTCTTTCCTCTTCCAGGATGGTAGTCCTTGGCTGGGATTGGGGATAGAGGATCAAGCCTAGCCAGGACTTTTGATTTCATTTCACAAGCACAATAAAGAAAAGCCTCTTTGTCTCTCCTGGAGAGTGACATTGTTTCCTGACTTGTGTGGGGAAGCCGGGGAGTGGGAGGCAAGTTTGCAGCTGCTTTGGGACTGGGGGTGGGGGGTGCTCCCGGGAGTCTAAGTGTGAGTGCACTACTTCTTCATAATCTGTGCTCTCATTTCTGTGACTCAGTTTCCTTCTCTGTAAAATGCCTAGTGACAGTATCTGGCAGGGGAAATGATAGTGAGGTTGGATGTGTTTAAGAGAGGGGTGCCGAGAGGTGAGTGTTAGCCACTGTGGCTGCCATTCACTTCCCAACAGGGCTGTGTGAGAGGAATGCAGAGTACATGAAGGTGGAGGCGGGGTGTGGTTTAAGAATTAAAACAACGTTGTTGAACCATCAAACCTGTTTGCTTCCTTATTAGGGATGAGCAGCCAGAGACTTCAACCCCAAGAGGGTGGGATGGACACCTCCCCCTCCCGCCTTGATCCTCCCTGCCTGCCCTGTTGGTCCCAGGGTTAAAGTCTTCTGCCCGGTCCCCCAAGCTGGTTCAGTCTCTGGAACAGAGGACAGAACCTCCTGGGAGTACAAAGAACAGCTAGGTACACATGTGAGCAGCTACAGTTACACCCCGATTGCTGGTGGCCAGAGGAACAGCTATGGCTCTGTTTCTCTCTCCGCAGGAGGCAGAAGAGCTTAGGGTTCGGTGTAGGGTCAGCCAAGGTGTTCCTTCCCCATCTCCCATACCGAGAGATGTCACAATTGCACCTGCTTCACCCGATTGCCCATGACGCTCGGCACTGCCACCATCTCGGACTCATAATGTCACACATATGGTTATATCCACCGTCACATAAATTTGGCCACACCGAAACGCGTTCACAGAGTCACCGGTTCTCCCATCCGGGCACTTAGCTTTCATTTATGATTGTGGCACCTTGCCGAGCCGCCCACTCTGCCTGGCCCGGGTTAGAACCCCATGGGCACGTCGGCATCCTGGAACTCACGAGGTGGGGAGGGCAGAGACTACTGGAGGAATGAGGCAATCTGGGAGGGCCTCCCTGAGAAGTGGAGGCGGCAAGAAAAGGACAGAAGGGACACAGGATACTCTTGGCGGCTCAACACCTCGAGAGCAGTTGAGTACCCAACCCTAGCTGCGAGGACTTTTAGCGCCAGGCCCCGCCCTCTTTTCTTGTCCTATCCGGAGGCTGCAGGGGGAGGAAGAGCCTCTGGAGGCGGGACCATTCTGGGCTTGCGGTTCGGGCTCCGGGCGTGGGGAGGGCGGGGCTGGCCTCAGTGAGGAGGACCTAGGAGGTGGATCTCGGATCCAAGCTTCCAGTTACCCAGCACAGGCCCCACGCAGAGCCAGGCAGGGACAACGGCGCCGGCGCCGGCTCCTCCAAGGGAACTGGGACAGCCCTTCCAGTCCCCGGTCTCCGCCCCTTCACCCCGCCCAGCCCACGTGGTGGGTGGCCCCGGGGTGGTTTTGAGATTGCGACTTCGGTGGACTCTCGAGTCCCGGCCACAATTTCGCGAGGGCCCTGAGGAGAGAGGACAGCACAGGACGGAGACCTGGAGAGAGCAAGGTTGGAGGACCTTAAGGAGGGGTTGAGGGGTATGGGGCTCCGTGACTCTGTGGCATGAAAGCCCGGCCTTTGAGGGAAATATTTTGAGGAGGGTGGCGGGAGTCAATGTCTCCTTCAAACCAAGTTCTCCTACTTCCTTAGCTGGCTCTGAGCTTCAGTTTTCTCTCAGTCAAGCGGGCACTCAGAGGCACAAACTTACTTCCCGGCACTCTTTTGGGGATTAAATGAGGAAACGTTTAAAAACCGTCTGGCACAAAATGGGGCAGTCAAGCCAAGGTATCCTCCTCCCCGAAGAACATTGCAAAGGCCAGAGTGCAGGTGCAGCCCCCCCCCCCCCCGGGCCCCAGCTGCTGGGCGGGAGAGGGGAATAGTAATTAGCTACTCCCTTTGCCCAAGACAGCACGCGGCGCCATGACCACCAAGGGTCCCCAGTCGGAGCACCCCTCCGTGACGCTCTTCCGCCAGTACCTGCGCATCTGCACTGTGCAGCCCAGTCCTGATTATGGTGAGAATGTAGGGTCTTAGGGCCTGTGACGGGGCCTCAAGGGCTGGGAGTGTGCTGTATGCTACCTTCAACTCTGGCCATCCGGTGGACCCCCACTCTGCTGGGGGTCCTTTCGTGTAGCCATCTCCTAGGTCGGCCCACTGTTCACCCACCCTTTCCCTATGCCACGCAGCTCTGCATGGTGACTCCTGGCAGCTAGTTAAGGAAGGAATAGCCTCACCTCACTCCTCAAAGGCCAGAGTGGTGTAGGGAGACTGGGGCAACCACAAAGAGACACCTGGGGCACCAGGTAACAAGGTGTGCCCATCCCCGGCCCCCACCCACATCTCAGCCCCCAAAGTTATCTACCAAAGTTATATATAAAGGCCACAACCCTTAGGGAATCGGCTTGGTGCCTAGGAGTCTTGTGCATGCGTCCAAATCCTGTTGTAAGATTTAGGAGTGGAGGGACTTTGGGTGAGTCTCTTTATCTCTGACTCCTCTATCTTTAAGAAAGATAGCACCTGGGCTGGAGAGATGGCTCAGTGGTTAAGAGCACTGCCTGCTCTTTCAGATGGTCCAGAGTTCAATTCCCAGCAATCACATGGTGGCTCACAACCATCTATTATGTGAACTGATGCCCTCTTCTGTCACACAGGCATGAACTCATGTGTATAAATAAATAAATATTTTTTAAAAAGATATATTAAAAAGAAAGAAAGGAAGGTAACACCTGACCTTCCCAGAAGGTCACTGATGGGCCAAGAACATCGTATTCCTTGGGGACACAGATGCAGGTGTCTTTGGGGATTTGGAATTGTGTTGGAAGGCAGCTGCTATATTGGGGCTGTTGGGTACCAGCAAAAGCTGTAACAAGGCTCTCCGTTTTCCCAGGCGGTGCTATTGCCTTCCTTGAGGAGCAGGCTGACCAGCTGGATCTGAGCTGTCAGAAAATAGAGATGAGTCTGGGGCTTGAGCGGATGGGGGCCATGGGCTGGGCACACCTTGTTACCTGGTGCTGACTGCTTCCTGTCCTGACTCCCTGCAGGTGATGCCAGGCTATGTGATCACTGTGCTGACCTGGCCGGGCACCAACCCTTCCCTCCCCTCCATCTTGCTAAACTCCCACACCGATGTGGTACCTGTCTTCAAGGTATGCGTGAAGGGGTGTGTGTGGATACCGTTGGACTTCACCCTTCCCCTGGGACCCATGGTGCTCATTACACCACTACTCTTTTTGTTTTGTTTCTTGTTTTTTTTTTTTTTTCCTGAGATAGAGAGAGGGTCTCACCATGTAGCCCTGGCTGTCCTGGAACTCACTATGTAGACTAGACTGACCTCAAACTCAAGAGATCTGCCTGCCCCTGCCTCCTGAGTGCCAGGATTAAAAGCCTACACCACTACGCCTAGTTTATCCACCACAGCTTAACATTCAGACGACACGGTTCCATATAAGCAGTCTTTGTCCAGTAAAATTCTGTGCTAGGGACGGGGTGAAGGCAGGAGACAAATAGGGGATGCAAATCGGGTAGCTGTTTTCTTTAGCCTTCTATCTCTCTCACCATTTCAATTCTGTGGCGGGCCCCTCTTCCCACTTCTGCTCCCAGGAACATTGGCATCATGATCCCTTTGAAGCCTTCAAGGATTCCGAGGGCTACATCTATGGAAGGGGAGCTCAGGACATGAAGAGTGTTAGCATCCAGTGAGTGCCCTCCGTTCCCAGCACCACTACCACCCCCGGCTGGATTCAGCAAGAGCACAGATACCTGTTGAAAACCCCCAAGCCGAGCAGGGACCATCTTACTATCTAAAGCAGAAATTACTGCCATGACCACTCTTGGTGAAATAGGCCCAGAAAAGGGCTAGGAGTTTTCTGGGGTCCCTGAAATAACATGGCAGGAAAGCGTCTAGGGCACAAAACTACACTGTCCATGGCCTTAGCACTTGACCTCTGCTCACTTAGGTACCTGGAGGCTGTGAGGAGGCTAAAGAGTGACGGCTGCCACTTCCCTAGAACCATCCACTTGACCTTTGTGCCTGGTAGGAGTGGCTTGGGGAGGGGCGTCTTTCAGAAGGGGAAGGAAGGTGTGCTGTGAGGCATCTCCCATCACACCCCTGACACTTTTACAGATGAGGAGGTTGGAGGTCACAAAGGGATGGAGCTGTTTGTGAAGCGGCCCGAGTTCCAGGCTCTGCGGGCAGGCTTTGCCCTGGATGAGGGTGAGCAGGTTGGCAAGCCTCCCAGGGGTAGCCAGGCTGCAAGGGGAAGCTGCATCACTCCACCCTGTGTTACCAACTTTCTCTCTCAGGCCTGGCCAACCCCACTGATGCCTTCACCGTCTTTTATAGTGAACGGAGCCCTTGGTGTGAGTATGGGTTTGGTGTGGGGGGGGAGTGTGGGGGGGGAGTGTCACTTGCTGTCTCCTTTCCTATAGCAGTCCCCTAGGTCAGATGACCAGAGCAACCAGTCCCACTGTGCACCGCCCTTTCCCTGCGCTGTTGGGCTTCGCTTAAGGAATGGCTTCATCTCACCCCTCAACAGCCACTTCTAGCCAGGTGTAAAATGGGCCAGAAAGACCTTTGCCCAGTACAGGATCTGAGATGTTGATGCCTGAGGCATGGAGAGTTTTGCCTCCCAGCTCTTTCCTTCCTGGGTTCTGAGGGCAGGTGCTGAACTGTTGCCAGGACCCTGCTCTGTGCCATGGGCTCAGAGTTCAGAATCTGGGAAAGACCCGGGCCCATTGTTGGGCTCCTTGAGTCTCCAGCTCTCTCATGCTGAAAACCCTCTTCCTCCCAGGGGTCCGGGTTACCAGCACTGGGAAGCCAGGCCACGCCTCACGCTTCATCGAGGATACAGCAGCAGAGAAGTTGGTGTGTGACCCGTGGGGAGTCTGGGCATTCGGGAGGCTCTGTCCTAGGGCTGCTCTCACATCTCATCTCATACTCTCCTAGCATAAGGTTATAAGCTCCATCTTGGCATTCCGGGAGAAGGAAAAGCAGAGGTAAGGCAGCCTAGGAAGTGCGTGGGGCGTGGGGGCGGCTTCGGGTGGCTGTGCAAGACGAGAAACTTGCTCTACCTTCTTTTATCTGCTATGCCTGTCTTCTGCCTCCCCGCTCCCTGCTGCGCCAACGCAGGCTGCAGGAGAATCCTCACCTGAAGGAGGGGGCGGTGACTTCGGTGAATATGACTAAGCTAGAAGGCGGCGTGGCCTATAACGTGGTACCTTCTACTATGAGTGCCAGCTTTGACTTCCGAGTGGCACCAGATGTAGACATGAAGGTACCAGCGCCACCCAGGTCTGAGGGAGGAGACAGCCTGGGTTCTCAGTCGTGTCCTAGAGGCTCAGCTCACATCCCTTCCTCCAGGCCTTCGAGAAGCAGCTGCAGAGCTGGTGCCAGGAAGCAGGCGAGGGGGTCACCTTTGAGTTTGCTCAGGTATTGACGTGGGACCTCTGATGAGGGAGCATCGGGGCCACAGGGATCTGAGGAGGGCAATGTAGGAGTGCCTGGCACCTTAGCCGTAAGAGATGTTTCGTTTCTTCTACCCAGTAAGCGATAGCTGTAGAGACCATTGTGAATGGTGAGGGGTAAAATGGGGGATTTTGCCTCTTGTTCCCTATAGCATAGAGTGGGGAGGCACGAATGTTTTTGGACTTTGATAGATCTAGAGTGTGGCACAGCTGGTGGAGTGTTTGCCTAGCATGAATGAAGCCCCAGGTTTGATCCCTAGTACCTCATAAAATAGGAATGCTGCGTATGTCTATAAAACCAGCACTCAGAGGTGGAGGTGGCAGGTTCAAGGCCAGCCTTGGTCACACTCAAGGCCAGCAAGGTACAATACAATACAAAAGCAAGGTAAAGTGGCACACACTTTTAATCCCAGCACTCTGGAGACATAGGCAGGCAGATCTCTATGAGTTTGAGGCCAACCTGGTCTATATAGTGAGTTTGAGGACAGACAGGCTATGTAGAGAAGCCCTGTCCTGAAGCAAAGAAAAAAATTACTGATATAATTACGTGACTATGCACACATGTTGGTCCAGGAAAGTAGGACCTTGTATTCAGAGAATATGTATTCTGCCGGTCTGAGGCCCAGGGCACTTGAGTAACAGGCATTTAGGCTAGGATCTGAAAATTAGAGTGAAATAGATTGGAATGAGGAAAAGACCCAGACCTAGGACATTTGAAGGAATGGAAGAGGGCCTGGGGCTGTGCTGGCCACCTGGAAGCCTGGTAGGTGTGCCCTGTGCCAAGCACAGCACATTCTGTGAGTCCTTAACATTTCATTCCTTCCCTTCCCCAGAAGTTTATGGAGCCCCGAATAACATGCACTGATGATACTGATCCCTGGTGGGCAGCTTTCAGCGGGGCCTGCAAGGAAATGTGAGTGCTGACCAGTCCTCTTCCAACAGCCCAGACCCCAGAACCTCTCCTCCCTGTTCTCCCCCGCTTTCCCACCGTCCTATGCCCCTCTGGTTTTTCCCTTCCCTTCCTCTCCATTTACCAGGCTCTTCCCCTTAGGAACCTCACTCTGGAGCCAGAGATCTTTCCTGCTGCCACTGACAGCCGCTATATCCGGGCGGTGAGCGACTCACTACAGGGCAGTGCTAGGCAGTGGGGTGCCTGAAAACTGCCTTTTTTCTCTAACAGTGCCTTATCACCCCCGCAGATGGGAATCCCAGCTCTGGGCTTCTCGCCCATGAACCGCACACCTGTGCTGCTCCATGACCATAACGAACGGCTGCATGAGGCTGTGTTCCTACGTGGGGTTGACATATATACACACCTACTCGCTGCACTTGCTAGTGTGCCCGCCTTACCTGGCGAAAGCTGAACCCCATGCCTTCCAATCCTTGCAGCTTCCAGCCCAGCCACTGCCAAGGATCTGTTGCTCCTGCCCAGTAATAAAGCCAGTGTTGGATGGGATCTTCTTTATACTGTTGACAATCATGGAGTAGAAATTTTTTCTCTGGGGACTTATCTCCATTTCACAAATGAAAAAAAAGAGAGCCTGGGTTTGGGACCTTTCTGTCCTGAACTGAACTGCTCGCTCTTGGCATGGCACAACATTCAGTCCCACGCCACCACAGCGGTGTCCAGCTGAGAACCCAGCTGCTGTGTGAACCAGCATACTTCTGACCTCAGCAGTGGATGCCGAGGGCCTGGAGAGGTGGTGTATTGCTTCTCTGAAAACAGGTTGGGCCATCCCCTAGTGGGTTATGTATCAGCCATTAGCCATGACCCCAGGAACTAGGCTCTGACCTAAATTCCGTGAGCACAGAGCAGGAGAGATGGGGCTTTTTACGGACCTTAGTTGTGGAGAGAAAATTCAAACCCTGGCATGTGGGCTACCAGGGGCCAGCACTCTGAACTCACACTGAGCCCTGCCAGCCTTTGCACTGAGGTCCTAACAGACATTCTGCACTAGGGCCATGGCTCTCCCCTCAGAACAGAGCTCCTTAAAGGAGGAGGAAGACTGCCTCTCCCGCCCTCCCTAGCTATGTGATCAGATCCCATTCATGGGTAGCAAGAATACCGCCAGCACACACCTCAGAGGGTCTGTCATGGGCTAAAGCTGCACTATAGCATCCATTTGAGACACAAAGAGGTCCAGGCTAGTTCTGAAGGTTATTAATAGTACTCAGGAAAGGATTCACTCTGCTCTACAGAATGCCTCAGAAACCAGTCACTTACTTGCTGCTCTGAAGACTAAGACCCTACCAGAAGCTGTCAAGGCCAGGGCTGCCTAGCTGGCTCACTTACCGCTAAACCTCATCTTGAATTTTGATCCCAGCTGTCCTCTAACCTACCCTCCAACAGGAGCTCCATGCCACCCCATTTATCTCCCACACACAAAGAACTAGAGAAAAGGTTCCGCGCCAGCCTAGGCCAATGCAAGGCTATAAGGTTGGCAGGACTGTTTAGTTGGACATTCCTTCCACATGTCCTCTGACCACAAGTGAATCCCCACTCAGAACTTTAGAAAAGATCTTAAAGGTCTGTGCCTGCGAAGCACCACTTGGAGCAATAGCAGGGCCATGCCAGCAGGGCTGAAAGGTGTATCATCGCCCGATTCTCCCCTTCCTGATCCAGCACAACCCAGCAGTGGCCCGTCAGATGCATTCCATCAAGCCAGAGCAGCTGGAGAGCACCCAGGCGAAGGTGTGTAAGGCTTCCACTCCCTCAGCTCAGCCAACTATTGTTCACTAAGTCCCTCCCTTGCAGGCTCTTGCCTCATGACTCCAAACCATACCCCTTTCACTGCAGGCTGAAATCTTTCTACAGGGGGCTGCGATTCCACCCCACACCATGACAACAGGCACAAGTTAACAGATCTTGCCTCAGGTTTATTTGTAAAAACAGCATAGGACACTGGTCATCTGTAAATAGTGTGTAGGTGGGTGTGTCACACCAGTCCGTCTGTCTTCACATTAGTAGAACCATTTCCTATGGGGCCTTCACAGGGGCCTGGGCACCTTTGGGAGCCTGAGCTGGAGCTGGAGCTGGAGCCTTGCCCTTAGCTGGAGCTGTGGCCTCTGCCTTGGTTTGAACCTTGGGCTTTGATTTGCAGAGCCTACGACCCTTAGCCATGTAGCTTCGAATCTTCTTCCCAAGCTTGGGGTGAGCGATGAAAGCCAGGCGGCTGAGTTTGCGGCTGGGGGCCTTTGGCATCTTGGGTTTAACAGCTGCAGGCTTCACAAGGGCCTTGATGGCCTCTGCTCTCGCACTCATTGCCTTTGCGTTGTTTGCTTGCATCTTCTTCAGGCCTTTCTTGTTGTGCTTCTTGGCAAAGCGCATGTTCCTCAAGAATTTGGGGTCCACCTGGAAAACAGAGAAGATACATGTAGTAGCATGTTAACAGTCCCAATCCATTTCCTGGAGCCCCATCTACAAGGGTGACAAGAAATTCAGCACTAAGTCAAACTTAACCATGAAAGAGTTAAAGGGTGTGAAATTCCCCTAGGGCCACCCTCCCCACCTCAATGGAGATTATCAATTAAATGCCAAGGCCAGTCCATTAGATTTACACCAGAGAGGAAGGCTGCAGGCAACAAACAGAACAGGTACAGGCCTGGCTATTTCCAGTCTAGTACTAGGCGGTATCTAATGTATAGAACTACATGGTGCAAAAGATGCAGACCATAAGTTACCCAATACACAAAATCACTTCCGCCTCAATGATTTTGCCAAGCAAGGGAAGCAGTTCTTCTGTTCTCAGGAGCAAGTTACACCAGGGACTGGGAAGGTCAAAGAAAGCTTTGCCAGGAGCCTGGCAGGGAAGAGAAAGGAGCAGAAGGTCCTGGGGTATCACTACATCAAAGAACAGTTGAGAGTAACCAGAGGTCCTGGGCATTGGTGTCCTTAACCCCTGCTGCACCTTGCGAGGCAGAGCTCTGAGTTCTAGGACATTAGGGCCACACAGAGAAACCCTGTCAGGAACAACCCAGCTCCCAAATAGCCAGAGGCGATAATCATGATTATACAACAGGCCCTAGACTGTGGACCGGAGACCAGAGATAGTTTATGATCCAATGTATTCACTCACCCCCTTAAGAGATTCGTATCTTTGTGACCGGGGTTTCTTGATGCCATTTCTGTGCCATTTGCGGGCTGTAGGGTAACAAATATTTACATATCAGAAAAGGAGGTAATAAGACCACCTAGCATCACAGCTGGCATGGTCTTGTGAGTTTGGGGAAAACACTCAGGACCCAGTGCAAAGCAGAACCTTCTTCCCAATCTTGTAATCTCAAAACTACCCTAAATACACCAATCAGCTACAAGCTCACTTGACCGGAGAAGTCTCTTCCCTCCCGCGGATCTAGCAACCCTAAACCAATCCTTGCTAGGGTACAAGTGACAGCTGGAGCCCAAGAAACTTACACTGGTTGTGTGTGGTGTGGTTCTTGGACTTGGCCATGTTTGCACCTGCAGGAAAGACAAGAGATCAGAGCTGGGGTTCCCCAGACTGGGCCACCTCTGCTGCCCTGAGCTAGTGTAACATGAAGGCAAAAGGCTGCAGCAGGCGCTTCCGACTTACGACATCCACAGGCCTCGCCGAAGTCACAGAACGCGATCCTACCTCTCAAACGCGAGCAAATGTGGTCCTGAAACTAAGTCTGCCGGCCTCCAGGGCGGCTTTCCCCTCCATCCCACTACCTGAGGACGATCGGGCAAGATCTCCGCCCCGCGACCTCTACGTCCCACAGGCACGCCACAGCCACGCAGCCGCCCTCCCTGTCCTCCCTGTGGCCCGCGTCGCCTGCCCCGCCACCAGCCGCTGCCCAGAAATCACGGATGGCATCGGATGCCTCGCTGCCAACACTCACAGTAACCCGCGGCTCCCACAGCGTCCGGGACCGGAAGAGAAAGAAAGGCCCGCAGTGCAGCATGGGAAATAGGGCCGGTGCCGCCGGAAGGTCCAACGGAAAAGCTTCCTTCAATACTGGGGGGGAAAAAAAGGTTCCAAGGCCGGAAAGGGCTCAAGTCGACAGGGGACGGGTTGGAGCCTGGTCCTGCCCACTTTCTTTTATTTACTCCTCTCCCCTCTTTTTTGACAGGGTCTTTCTTTCTCTGTAGCCTAGACTGGGCTTTACCTCTCCATCCTACGGCCTCAGCCTTCTGCTACTGGGGTTAAGAGCGTGGTGCTGCCGTGGACCACAACGCCAGCCAGTTCCGTATCTGTCTTCTTCAGCCTCTCCCTGTAGTGCCTACTTTGCTCTTAGGGCTTGACTTCTGAAGACCCCGAAAGCCAAGGGAGTCTCTGAGGGATGAATGTTAGGAAACTCCGAATCTGTGTTCTTAACAACCTCACCTGGCTGCTTCGTGTACAGCGAACTGTAGAGGGACAGAGTTGAGGAGGAAATGCTGTGCGATTTGTGCAGACCACCACACAAGAGTGCGGCTGGCTGCCGGAGGATGGTGAGGAATTAACTAGGAAAAAGAATAGACTAGACTTGTGGTGCAGAAGATGAGAGAGAGAAAAGAGGCAAAGATAGCCGAAGTCTGGTTCAGAAGTCTGGGTAGATGATGGTGCTGAGTACACGGGGGGGGGGGGGGGGGGGGGAGGGAGTGGCAGGTTTTTGTTGTTTGGATGGGGGGGGGGGGGTGTTTGAGTGATCGTTTTATTCAGAAGGGTATCTCTGTGTGTAGTCTTGGCTGTCCTGGACTTGCTTTGCAGACCAGGTTGAACTCTTAACTCACAGAGATCTGCCTGCTTTTGCCTCCCAAGTGCTGGGATTAAAGGCGTGCACCACCATCGCCCCGCTGGAGTGTCGGTTTGTGATTTCTTTTTACATACATTAGATGTGAGATGAAGCTGGATGAGGTGAGATTGGCCTGTAATAGCTGGTTGGAGGCTAGAGAACTGTAAGTTTGAAATTTGCCTGAGTAATTCAGCTAGACCTTGTCTCCAAAAGATTTAATACTGCTGGGATATCCGAGCACCCAGGAGACAGAGGCAGGCAGATCTCTGTGATTTCAGTTTATGTAGTGAGTTTCAGGACAGCCACGGTTATGTAGAAAGACCCTGTCTCAAAAAAACAAAAACAAAAACAATTTTTTTTTTTTTTTAAACTTAGGCATGGTGGCTTACACCATCCACCCAGCACTTAGGGTCTTAGGCAGAAGCAGAAAAATCAGGAGCTCAAGGTTATCTTCAGCTACATAGCTGAAACTAGACTGGGTAACATGATACCCTGTCTCTAAATGCAAAAACAATGTGCCGGTCAGACAATAGTTCAGCAGGTAGGAATGTTTGCTGCTCAAGCCTGAATGCAAACCCTGGATCCACTTGTGGAAGGGTAGACAGACCCTTGAAAGTTGTCCTGTGACTGCCTTAAACACCCACATACAGACTCACAATAATAGTGATTTTTTTTTTTTTAAATAAAAAAGCATTTAAAACAGTGAAAGACTAGGGGCTGGAGAGATGGCTCAGAGGTTAAGAGCACTGTCTTCCAAAGGTCCCAGCAACCACATAGTGGCTCATAACGATCTAAAATATGATCTGGTGCCCTCTTCTGGCCTGCAGGCATATATGCAGGCTTACAATGGTAACATGGTACATGTTTGTCTAATACGCTCTCAATTCAATCCCTGAACCAGAGAGAGGGAGAGATCTAAACTAAATCAGTGCTGCTTTCCAGCGATTCTGTCCTCTGCCTCTTTCCCCTGCAGTTCACACTCCATGTAGCAGTGAGTCCGGAGGTCCCATGAGTGTTTTGTCTGTATGTCCACAACCACGTGCATGCATGGCTCCCAGGGAGGCCAAAAGAAGACACTGGGTCCTCTGGGACTGGAGTCACAGACGGTTGTAGCCGCCCTGTAGATGCTGGCAATTGAACATGGGTCCTTCTGGAAGAGCACTCAGTGCCCTTAGCCACCAAGCCATCTCTCCAACCAAATCTACCTTTAAAATATGTGTGTGTGTGTGTGTGTACATGTGCCAAGGCATGCATATGGAAGTCAGGATAACATACAGGAGTTAGCCATCCTTCCCACTGTGTGGATCCTGAGAAACAAACTCAGGTTGTCAGGCATGGTGGCAAGTGCCTTTACCCATTGAGTCAGCCCATGGACTCCATATATTTTATACCTTTTCATTTTGGCTTATTTTGAGATGAGGACCCATGTATCCCAGCCTAGCCTCAAACTTGCCACGTAGCTAAGGATGGACTTGGATTTCTGATCCTCCTGCCTCCACCTCCTGAATGCTGAGACTCCAGGATAAGCCACCACTCCTGGATTTATGCAGAGCTGGGATCAGGACCCAGAACAACCCGCACACTAGGCGGCGCTGTACTAACTGAATTACACCCTCAGCCTCTGAGGGCCGTCCCTTTAAACATCTGTACCAGAGCCCAGTGCAGTGGCACACGCCTGTGATCCCAGCACTCAGGAGGCAGAGGCAGGCGGATCTCTATGAGTTTGAGGCCAGCCTGATCTACAGAGTGAGTCCAGGACAGCCAACGCTACAGAGGGAAACCCTATTTTGAAAAACCAAAAAAGAAAAAAAGAAAAGAAATAAAGATCTGCACCAGATAAGTATCTCTTTTTTTACTTTTTTTTTTTTTTTTTTTTTTTTTTTTTTTTTTTTTTTTTTAAGACAGGGTTTCTCTACATATCCCTGGCTGTCCTGGAACTCACTCTGTAGAGAAGGCTAGCCTCGAACTCAGAGATCCACTGCCTCTGTTTCCTCAGGACTGGGCTTAAAAGCGTGTGCCACCACCTCCCAGTACCAGATACAATCTCTTAAATAAGTTCATCCCTTACACAAATGCTTTACCTGCTTGACCCTGGCAACTCTCCTTGTCTCATCCTTGCCTCCAAACACATGGCCTTTCCTGCCAACCACAAATGCCTGGTCTGCCTTGAAGCCTGCCTGCATCCTTCTCTCTACCTGGTCTACCCTTTCCCTGCCTTTTGGATGGTGTGATCATTTCCTGTGTCAGATGGAGAGCCTCCACCCCATCCCCCCAATCCATCCTCTCATTCTAATTGTTTCCTCCGAGGAACCTTTCCAGACTCTACTTACATTGTTTCTCTATCCCATGTGCGTTCCTTGCCACGTTGCTGAATTTGGCCCTGGGTTCACCACCTTCATCGTTTCCTCTGCCAGATGACAGTGGCAAAGGGTGGTAGTGTTGTGACTTCTGTTAAAGAAATGGTCCCAGGGAAGGCAAGTCCATGGAACTGCAGAGGTTAGGGAGGGGGTGGAAAGGGAGACCGTGAACATGAAGAGGGAAGCTTACTCTGGCATTCCTGAAAAGGAAGGTGTTCACTGGGAGAGTGGAGTGCAAGCTCGTGCCAAGAGGTGAACGCTCGAGCCAGAGAGGAAGATGTCTGGAACAGAGTCCACGTGGGGTGTTAAGCATGGGTGAAGGGCTTGTGAGCAGGAGGAGGACTGGAGGAGCTGGGAGCGATATGCCTGGCTACAGTTCAAGGCCTCAGCCCATGGCTGTGAGACAGGCAAGCATCTGCTAGTTTACCAAGCCAGGATCCCACACGGTGCTAGTCACATGCACACCTTTCTCCCAGTGAGGCACTTGACCTGCATCAGCTACCAGCACACCCCTTTCTAAACTGCTCACCGCTCTAACACCTCCTTCGAACCCTCTTAGTAGCTACTCTTCTGTGTTCAAAAACATCTTGAAACATGCTCTAGGATTAGATGCACTGGGCTAGTTTGGGGTGCTTGAGCGATGAGCTAAATGGTGTCCTCCATGTGGACTCTTAGGGAAAACTCCTATTTTCCATCTTTACACCTATGCTTGATGCCGCATGCATGTGCTGAATAACGGAAGTATCATGGGAAAGGACGTGCTCAGCAAATACAGGCATGCGTATTCCAAAGCCATTAATCAAAACAAAAGCAAAGAGGTGCTAGAGAGATGACTCAACAGTTAAGAGGGCTGGTTACCCTTCCAAGGGACCTGGGTTCTATTCCCAGCACCCACATTTTGGCCCAGAACCATCTGTAATGAGTTCCAGTGGATCCGATATCCACCCTGGCCTCTTCAGGCTTTGCATTCAAGTGGTACACATACATGCAGACAAAGCACCAATATGCATTAACTAAATTAAAAAAAAAATAAAAGTTTTGTTTTTTTTTTAACCTTCCCCTGATGGGGGAGCAGCCTTACTAGGCCACATAGGAAGACAATGCAGATTGACCTGATGAGACCTGATAGGCTAGGGTCAGAGGAAAGGGGAGGAGGACCTCCCCTATCAGTGGACTTGGGGAGGGGCATGAGAGGAGATGAGGGAGGGAGGGAGGATAGGATTGGGAGGAGATGAGGGAGGGAGCTACAGCTGAGATACAAAGTGAATAAACTGTAATTTATAAAAAAAATAAATTTAAAAATACAAAAAAAAATTTCTTGAGAACAGAGTCTCTCTATGTAGTCCTGGCTGTCCTGGAACTCACTGTCTTGAACAGAAATCCATGTGCCTCTGCCTGTCAGGTGCTGAGAGGTGAGCACCATCACACCTGGCCATCAACAGTGTTGTTTACTTGCTTGGTTTGTTTCATCAAGATGAGGTTTCTCTGAATAGCCCCGGCTGTTCTGGAACCTGCTCTGTTGACCAGATTGGCCTTGAACTCAGAGATCTGTCTGCCTCTGCCTCTAAGTGCTGAGATCAAAGTTGTGAGCCACTGATCAGCAGACCCCTTCTCTGTTTTTTGTTGTTTTTTTTTAAAGATTTCTTTATATTTATACACCATATCTTACTATAGATGGTTATGAGCCACCATTGGTCAGCAGACCCCCTTCTCCATTTTTTTCAAGATTTATTTATTATTTATACACCATATCTTACTATAGATGGTTATGAGCCACCATGCGGTTGCTGGGAATTGAACTCAGGACCTTTGAAAGAGGAGCAAGTGTTCTTAATCTCTGAGCCATCTCTCCAGCCCCTCTTCTCCATTTTTTTAACAATTTTTTTTTTTTTTTTTTTTTTTAGAAGGACCCATATCCTGCCCCAAGCAACCAATTTCTCGTAATCTTGGGTCCATGAAAGGAAGCCATGGGCAGTAACCAGCATCTCTTTGGCTTTAATTTTTTTAAACAGCACATCAAGAACCCAGAAACACCCAGCTGTCTACAGGAGTGGTGAGGTCAGAGGTTGAAACAGGGCATGAAAGGAAACTTTATTTATTTATTTATTTGTTTGTTTGTTTGTTTGTTTTTCAAGGCAGGGCTTCTCTGTGTAGCCTTGGCTTTCCTGGACTCTCTTTGTAGACCAGGCTGGACTCAAACTCACAAAGATCCACCTGTCTTTGCCTCCCTGAGTGCTGGGATTACAGGCGTGCGCTATTGTATCCGGCTTTCCTCTTCATTCTTATTTTCTAGTTGTACTAAGCTGAAAGGTAACTATTTTTAGTTGGGTTTAGCAAAGGGAATTGTGATGACTTTAAAGGGACCAGGCTGGGACAGGCAGGAAAGCCCTCTGCACAAGCCGAATGACCCAAGTTCGAACCCCAGATCCCATGGTGAAAGGAGAGAACCTACCCCCCCACCCCAATTATCCTCTGACCTCCACACATGCACTGTGGCCTGTGACATCCCACACTAATCTTCCAGGTGAGTAGGCGTTCTGTCCAACAGCTCCTCAAAAAGTGCGTAGTGGGGGCTGGAAAGGTGGCTCAGCAGTGTAGAGCACTGAATGCTCTTCCAGAGGACCCAGATTTAATTCCCACCAGCAATACACACAACTGTGTATAACTCCAGTTCCAGGGATCCAATACCCTCACACAGACGCACATGCAGGCAAAACACCAATGCACATAAAATAAAAATAACAAACTTTAAAAGTTGACGGTCGCAGAATAAACAGTATGGAAAAGCCACAGTCTGAGGAAGAGGCAGATTCAAAAATGGTGGATGACTATGTATACCACTGGGCTGTGACAGGTAGAGAGCACAGGAAGAGACCAGTGTGAAAGACGTGCTACCAGCCTAAGAAGACAGAGAATGAAGACCTTTCTCTGACTATAACTCCTTCCATTCTATTTGTGTCTTGTTTTGGGTTTGTTTCATTTGTTTATTTATTTATTAATTTTGGTCTATCTATCTATCTATCTATCTATCTTTTTACTTGAGACAGAGTCTCTCTATATAGCCCCAGACGGCTTTGAATTCGATATTTAGACTAGACTGGCCTCAAACTCACAGGAAACAGGCCTCTGACTCCAAAGGGCTGGGAGTGTGCCCACACTATCTTTGAGTAAGTGGTTTTTGCCTTGACTCCAGTCCACATGGAGGCCTGGACCATCTTGTCTTTCTCTGAGCTACAGTCTTTGAGCAGAACAGTGGCTGAACTCAGCAGTGCATGGATTAGTTAGTCTCATCTTGGACATAAAATGGAGAACGATTAAGGCACAAAGACAAATCCAAGATAAACTTGGACTGAACAATCTGCATGCCATCTTTCTAAACCACACAGCCTTCAATCTAAGTGGGGTTCAACGGCGCCAGCTTAGCAAAGTAACACGCTAGCAGTAGTTCTCACAGTATTGGGTGTATGTGGGGACCTGATAATGTCTGAAGAATTAAATGCACACATTTCAAGCTGGGCACGATGGCGCACACTTGTAATCCCAGCACTCTGGAAGGCTGAGGCAGGCAGATCTATGTGAGTTCAAGGCCAGCCTGTTCTCCAAATTGATTCCAGGACAGTCAAGTCCACACAGAAAAACCCTCTCTTGAAAAACCAAAAATAAATAAATGCACACATTTCACAAATGCAAGGTCAACCTTGACTACAGGAGGGATTCTAAGTCTCCATGAGGTAAGGACAGACCCTGATCCCCAAATTGTTTCCAAGCCACTGTCTGCTCACAGAGGCAGGTAGCGAGTGCCTGAAAATAAGAGATATGAAACAGCACCTGGCACTGCAGGGAACCAAACCAAACCAACAAGCAAGGACAGGGAATGAAAGGTTGAAAATACAATTCTTAACCCTACTTTCTGTCAAGAGCCTAGATTTCCAAAGTCCCTAGGAGAAAGATGTGCTTCCATCGACATTCCCTGGGGCTCAGGATCTGTCAGTTTCAGGGGAAGTGGGAGGTGCAGCCCAGGTCCATCACTAGGTCACCACAGACGACTCCCTCCTTCAGCCTGAGGCTACTGATTATCCCTAAAGACAGACACCTGGCTGTGGGCTAGTCTATCCCACGTGGAGAATGTGAGGCTGTCCGCAAGGAGGCAGCGTGGGACCATAGATGAAGTTCAGCAGCAGCAGAGCAGGCAGACGCCAGCTCTGCTGCCTCCCTTAGGAGGACACTGCAGCGGCCAGGCTGAAGCCACTTCTCATTCCTTTCTGGCTGGCAAATCTGCAGATACGGACCCTGCAGGTCATCCTGGACTCCTAAGGTGGTAGTGAAATGTCTTCCCCCAGAGAAGAAAAGGACAATGGTGGGCACCACTGGACACGGCTTCTCTGGGCCACTTCCAGGTTCCCCAAAGCCATGCCTCCCAGCAGTTAAAGGGACAGACTGCAACACGAGAGACACACTTAGGTTTAGATTCTGACTTCCACGGGCTAGAATAGCGTTTTCCCCTCACTGAACCTCACTTTGCCGCACCCAACACTGACTGAGCAGGACGCCTCCCAGAGCCCAGGCTGTATGCCCTAGAGGCTGAGGGTTGGCTCCAGAGGCAGCACAGCAGCTGGGGCTGACAGATGTTCTGATCACCCACATCACAGCTGGGGAAACAGGGCTCTTCTAGAGGGTCCACAGCCCTAAAGAGAGCTACCGTGGTCCAGGTACACACTAGGATCGATTAGAATGTGAGATGGTTTGTCTTCCATGAGGCCATGCAGGGATACCAATGACAGTGACATTCAGGTGATATAAAAGTCCCTGGCTTCTCTGGCCAACAGACGCTTGGAATGTCTCAAGTGTGTGTGTGTGTGTGTGTGTGTGTGTGTGTGTGTGTGTGTGTTGGTAGCTCTTCTACTCAAACAATCTTGTCAACCTTCAGCAAGCCCAGAAAGAAGGTATGTATGTCCCTGGGAGGTGGACAGGCCCCTTACAGCTCCGGTCAGGGCCATGTTGCTGGTCTGGGAAGACAGGCTGGTGGGTGAGAACCAAGAAGCTCAGAGTAAGAAACTGAGCAGACAGAAAGGTGGGAGGGAGGGAGAGAGGGAGGGAATAGGTGAGTTGGGCTAGGCTCCCCACACCCAGCCCCAGACACAAAAGGAGGCTAAAGCAACTCTTTTAACAAAGAGCATCAGAACAGGAAGAATGAAGCCTAGGGCTGAGAGGGACACCCCTCTCCTTTCCCTCCCCAGCAGCCTCCACTGGCCCCAGCAATGCCGTTGCCGTGGCAACCACAACCCCTTTCCAGTTCCCCTTTCTCTTGTAACCCCTTCTTGCCTGGATTCCCCTCTTGTCTGTCCCCCACCCCACCCCACCCCCAGCCCAGGCCCTTCTTTAGCTGAGGGAGGGAGGACTCTGCTTACCAAGCAGCACTGGGGTTAAAGCTCTGACTGCCTCCCAGGACTGCCCCTCCCTGGAGATCTTCTGGAAGGCGCTTGAAGGGGAAGAGAGGGCAGGATGACGTGACCTTTCAAAGAATTCCTTTGAATGGATGAGGGGGATTGTCATGGCCCAAAGACTTCAAGCCCTGACTCTCTGAGTCCCCACCCTCTTCTACTAGCCTGAGGGCTGTGGCCTGGGGGCTCCCCTTGCCAAGCTTAGGGAACCAAGGCCTGGAACAGGGGCTTGAAGATCAACAGGCCTATGGGTGGGGAAACTGAGGCAGGGGAGAAGGCACTAGTCTGGTGGTGAGAGAGAAGTATGTGGCAAAGTTAGGCAGGGAAGAAAAGGGCTGAGGCATGCCTGGCAAGCAAGGATGGCCACAGGAAGAACACAGCAGGGGAAGGCAGTGTCTGGCAGTTCCTCCTAGGGATTCCCAGAAAGCTTGCCCGGCCTCCTCCAGCTCCTGGACCCTGAGAGACTCTTGCCTCTGTCACCAACCCAAGGCAATGTGGGCCGAATAAAGGATAATGAAACCTGCCTCTGGCCACAAAGGCTATTTGATGCTACAGGAAGAACAGAAGATCTGTGAGAATGCCCCTGAATGCCTCATGAGCCCCCTGACAGAGGGGCTGTGGCAAAGGGCATTGGGCTTCTCATCCCAGCACACCCATTTGCTAGCTGGGTGACACTGGGTAAGATACTCAACTAACTGCCCAGGGGCCGCTAAACCTCCCCGCTTGCTTCTCCATTTCCCTCCACCCAGGCTGGGGACACAAAGGGCGACGACCCTCAGACTCCACCTGGCAGATCAGCAGCTGTTCTTGTAAGGCTCAAGGCCCAGATTTGTGTCTGTGAGGCCAGGGTCACTACTGCCACCACCTAGAGTGCTATGTGCAGAGGCTGGGGATTGTGGAACACAACACCCAGAGAGGAAGGGTGGAGCAGGAAGGGATCCCAGGGGATGGAGAAGAGGCCTGAGAACCCTCATGAAAAAGCAGGCTGGATGGTAAGGACATAACAGGCTAGACAGGACCAAGGCCAGGTGCTCCCCACAGCTCTCAAAGCTGATCCAGACCTTCTTAAACCACCACTGTTCTTCTGAAACGCCAGAGACATGGCAGTGTGTGTGTGTGTGTGTGTGTGTTGGGGTAGGTCTTACCTCCCCTGAACTCAGCTATAAACCAGGGTCAGGCCGGGGAAGGAACCTTCCTGTGGGACGGCATCAGAGAAACTTTGCATGGTTATGATGAGACCTTGCTAAATTCTCACCAAGATCTGGTGATCCCATGATGCAGATGGGAAGACTGAGGTTTGTTTTTCCTCTGCCAAACTACTCCTGGGTGCTCTTCCGGGCTTGGACACTGATGGCAGCTTACGCATCTAGAGGAAGGACCCTGACTCAGTGACTTGCTCACACGGGTGCTCTCTGGTCAGGATGATAACCTGCTCCCTGGGCTTGACTGTTGCTTTGGACTTTGCCTCTTGGCAACTCCTGAAGACCAGGAGCTGACAACTGGGGTCAGCGCCTTCTCATCCTGCCTGATAGTTCACTCAAATGACAAAGGGTTCAAGTAACCCCACAGCGTTCAAGAGATAAGGGAAGATCAGAAGTCAATGAATCTAGGCTATCAGTAAGCTTGTTTTGTTTTGGTTTGGTTTTGGTTTTTCAAGACAAGGTTTTCCTGTGTAGCCTTGGCTGTCCTGGACTCTCTTTGTAGACCAGGATAGCCTAGAACTTACAACAATCCTCCTGCCTCTGCCTCCCAGAGTGCTAGGATTACAGGTGTGCACCACAGTGACCAGCAGACATCAGTAAGTTTGATACAGCCTGGCCTACGGGAGACCTTGTTGAAAGAGAAGAGAGACAAGAAGGGGAGTGAGAAAAAGGAGGGAAAGAGGAGAAGAGAGGAGAGGAGAAGAGAAGGGTGGGTGGATGGATGGATGGATGGATGGATGGATGGATGGATGGAGCATAAAGCCAGACAGGCAAAATAGAAGCTCCCCTACCCTACCCGTAAATCTCCCCTGATGGGAGGAGAGACTGCCTTTTCTCTTTGTGCATTGCTTGGAATGGATTGGGATGAGGGTGTGGTTTGGGGTGGAAGCTGGAACAGGACCTGTGGGTTGGGCTGAAGACCAGCAGCTGAGAGGTGGCAATATAGGGCATATGGGGACCCTCGGCACTTTTAGCAATGCACACGAGCACCCGGAGCCAGCAGGGGAGAGGACTGTCTCACCGCCTGCTGCCCGCCTGGCACCCAGCCCGCGCAGCACTGGTTTTAATCGGTCGCTTTCCGCAAGCAGCTCCTGGAGGCGCGGGGGCGGCTTCCCCTGACTTGAATCTCCTGGAGGAGGCAGTTTGGCTAAAAATAACTTGAATCGCTGCGGCTCCCACCCTGGCGCAGAGGAGGGGCCTGGGGGTGCGGGGGCGACATTGTAGGGAATGTGGCAGCAGCCAGGAGGGGGTTCCCTGAAAGGAAGCCGAGAAGAGTGCGGAGTTGGCAGGTGGGAAAGGGTGCAGTTCGCGGAAGGGAGCGTGGTCTCTTTTCATTTCCCTTCAGCCTCCAGGTCTACTCCTCTGGGACGGGGCTTCTGGAGAAGGGCTGGAGGCAGGTAGCTTTCACCCCTGCTCTTTGGTATTGGAGTGACTGGCCTGGCTGAGGTGTGGCATGGGGGCTCTTTCCAACAGCAGAGTATGTGTGGACAAGGACACACACACACACACACACACTCTTTGTCTCTGTCTGTGTCTCTGTGTCTCTGTCTCTGTCTCACACACACAGCAGGAGCCTAGCCTCCCCCCCCCCCCCACACACACACTGCGCACTCTTTCTTGGCTTTATGCCTGGAATGCAGGCCTACCAGGCATCAGGCAGAGGCGTGCATCTGGACTTATGTCTTGTTCCTTGTGTGGAACACTGAACCCAGAATCCTCATCTGAAAATTAGGCAAGACTGTGAAACCAAGCGCTGGACCCCATTCCCCACTGTGCGGGCCACATCTCACCTATCCATAGCGTGTCAGGCTCCTGGCTCCTGTCCAAACCTTGGTGCCAAGGGGCTGTCCTGTGACCCACCCTTCAGAGGACAATGGGGCCTCTGTTAGACCTGGAGTCCTCTGGACGGAGATGGCTGATGGGGAGCACGGAGGACCTACGGGTTTGTGGAGGGCAGACTGTGATGGCTGGAGACTGGGTCATGTGTGGTCCATGGTGGCTGCTGAGAATGGTCTCCCTGCAATGATGGCCCCTGTGCCATCTCCAGCTCCATGTAGCCGGGCCACCGGGACAGATCGGGGAGAAGGGACACAAGGGCCTGGAAGGCCAAGCCCAAGGCTACTCAGCAAGAGGCCAGCATGGCAGTCATCTGGAAAAGGGGTAGGTCATGAAGCACCTCAGGGTTGGAGGGCATGGGTTGTGATAAGAGACATTCCCTGCATCTGTGCCTCAAACCTGTCACCCCCTCCCCCAGGACTCCCCCACTGCTGGCTTGAGTTTACAGAAGTCCAGTGACTAGGACCTGGCTGTGCAAGTAAGGGGTCCAGGGAAAGGAATAGAAAGTGTGCTTCTACCTGACGGGGAACAAGACCAGTGATGATAACTCTAAGAACAGTAACCCATCCCAGCTCTGGGGACGTTTTTAGCAGCACTGTTCCTAAGCAGAAACTAGAAACTCCAGGAATAGCATCGACAGAAAACAGAAATTAACTGCGGCTCTCCTAGCCACATGGGTGAATCCTAAACCTTTTTTTTTTTTTTTTTTTTTTTTTTTTTTTGAGACAGGGTTTTTCTGTGTAGCCCTGGCTGTCCTGGAACTCACTCTGTAGGCCAGGTTGGCCTGGAACTCAAGAGATCTACCTGTCTCTGCCTCCTGAGTGCCGGGATTAAAGGGGTGTACCACCACTGACTGTTTCCCAAACCATGTTGATGGGGATGAAACAAGCAAATTGCAAGGGGCTACATTCAGTTCAAAGCCCCAAACAAAGCTAAACAGTACGGTTTGAGGGGTTGACATAAACATGGTAAAACTGTTAGAAGGCCGGGAGGTGACACATGGCGATTTGTGACACTCTGGAGGGAAGCAGAGCTGGGTAAACAAGGCACACTAGGAAGCTTCCATCTACGGACGCTTATTGGGGCCCGAAGGTGCCAAGTGCTCTTCCTAACGCTGGGGAGAAAGGGGTTTGAGCAAGGCGGGGCCAGTCCTAGACCTCAGGGAGCTTGTCCACTGGCAAAGTAGGCTCATGTCGTCTGGGGTAGATCACAAGTGTCCATTATACCATTATTTATTGTCCCTTGCAGGTGTTGTTTTATGTCAAACCTGTTATATTTAAACAGATAAACACAGGGGATACATACATAATTAGTGGTGTGACTTCCTTCACCCTGGGACAAAGTCCCACAGAAGTGAGTTGGTTCTGAGGGCTGAGCTCATGGGTGCTCCATCACATTTACCAGGAGTTCCGACTCCAGGCTGTTGTTGCTTTTGGTTGCTGGTATTAGTTACTCTCTGTTTTTCTTTGTTTGGTTTGGTTTTTCGAGACTGAGTTTCTCTGTGTAATAGCCCTGGCTATCCTGGAACTCACTCTGTAGACCAGGCTGGCCTCAAACAGAGAGAGATCTGTCTGCCTCTGCCTCCTGAGTGCTGGGATTGAAAGCGTGCACTGCCAGCATCCCTGCCACAGCTGTTTAGTTACTTTTCTGTTCCTGGGATAAAACCCTGAGACCAAGACAACAGACAGGAGGAGGAGATTTGTTTTGTTTGGTTGGTTGGTTGGTTTTGGCGGCTCACGGTTCCAGGGGGACAAGAATCTGTCAGGGCGGCAAGGCATGGCTACACATCATGGCCATGGCCCGGACCAGGGACCTGAACCATCACATCTTCAGCCACAGGTGTCAAGCAGGGAGCATGAACTGGAGATGGGGTCAGGCTGTGAACTCTGAAAGCCTTTATGAAGGCTGCGTCACCTCCCCAAACTGTGCCACTAGCTGGGAACCAGCCGCCCAGTGATCTGAGCCTGTGGGGAACATTTCTCAGTGAAATCACCACACTCCTCTATATCCTATTCTAGCTGAATGGCCCGTGAAGTCCTTCTCCTACTCACTATGAGTGGATCCAATACAGCTCAGAGTGTCAGGCTGGTAGGTGAACGGAAGTTCTCTGTGTCTGAAGGCACCAGGGTCAGATGGGGAGATAAAATGCAAGGGAAGAAGAGCAGGGCCTAGTAAAGTTCCCTCCACTGACCCAAGGCTCTCGATGGCTTGAGCAGAAAACAGATCATGGGAGGGAAAAGCCCTCCTCTGTCTCAGAGTTCCTCATCCTCTTTGCAGGCACTCAGTCTGGCAGGCGCCCATCATTCCATCCATCCTTCAACCCACCATCCACACACCCATACAACTAACATCTGTGAGGGGCAAAATAATGACTCCCCAAAGATGTCCTAATCCCCAGCACTCACAGTTGTTACTTAACTCGGCAGAAGGGAATTAAGGTTGCAGATGGAATGTAGGTGGCTAATTATCTGGAGTCAAAATAGGGAGATTACCTTGGATTTTCCGAGTGGGCCTAATGTAATCGCAAGGGTCTTGGAGAAGAGAAAAGAATCTCGAAAGAGAGGAGCAGAGAGTTGATAGTGTGAGGACTTGGCCCAACAGGGCTGAGTCTAAAAATGAAGAGAAGCAGAGCCGGAAAGATAAGGAAAATAGGAAGATAGGAAGCCTGGAAAGGCAAGGAAGCGGATACTCCCCTGGAGAGTATGGAATGTAGCCCTGGGAGATCTCAGCCTACGGAGACACCCTTTCCAGAATAAATTTGTATTGTTTCAAGCCACTACATTCATGGTAATGGTAATCTCTTAACAGCAGCTGCAGGAACTACACACACCATCGATTCATCTAGCCTGTAGCGTAGCCATCCAGCCAAACATCATCCATGCCTTTAACACACACACACACACACACACACACACACACACACACACACTGAGTGTCTCTGTGTTAGCTACCACACTTCGAGAAAGAGAACAGTGACTACCTGCCTCAAGCGCTCCAGTCACTGGGGAGGCAGCGACAGGGTTTCAACTGGAGATCTTTTCTGCTCTGACAGTTGCAGTGAGGCATTTGGAAAGGATTATGGGAGTATCCATGGCTTGCCAGTTCTTAGTGACAGGAACAAGTCACAGACTATTACAAGACAGTTGTGCATCTGTGCAGCTAACGCCTTCCCTGAGGGGTGTCTGCGAGTAGCCACTGTCCTTGCTGCCTGTGCAGCCACACCTCAAGATTGTAGAGCTTTAACCCTGTCCAGTGAGTAGGCAAAAAGAGAGGTCCAACCAGGATGTCTTCCTGGGGTGATCTCTGCTTCTTTCTCCATAATGCAAGGTCCCTGGCTGCCCTGCCACTCAGCCTGGCTCTCTGGGCTTCTAGTCCATCTGCTAGTAGTAGCTATGCCTTCCATGGTACTGGTGGTAGCTAGGGTTCCGGTGCAGGGGGTCAGGCTGAGTTAGAAGGATGTGTGATTGCAGACTATGGACCGTCCTTGCTGTGCTTTTACAACCTCATCTATGGAAGGAGAATGACGATGGCCCCTTCTCCCAGAGTCACAGCCAAGGTAGAGAGAAACCGCTAGCAAAGCCCATACTGCTCAGGTCCTGGTCTACAAAACTCTACAACCATCACCGCTTGAGAAAGGTGCTATTGCTATACTTCACTAACTATAGGTGAGGTACACAGAATTATCACGCTCCATGAAGCTGAGGGTAGGGTTATTAATGGTGTTTAGCCCCTTTTGTGAGGAAAGAATAAGTTTCTAACAACATGCCTGAAGTCCATGCCTTGCTGTGTCTGAGTAGAGCTCTGCAGAGCTTCATCACGGCGCAGCCTGCAGTCACCGCCCTGAGAGCTGCCTTGGGCCTTGTGGGCCATGGGCACAGTCCCCACCAGGCCCAGCTCATGTTACTGTCTTCCAGGAACAGCCTGTACCTTGGCGCAGCTCTGAGAATGAGCCAAGAAGGTGTTGGCCATCCTGGTCCAATGTCCTCAAAGGTAAGATGGGTGTCTAGCCACACCCAGAAGATGTTTTAGGCCAAGAGTGTGGCCCAAGATAGCCCCTGGGCAGTGATCCTGAAGGCTTCGTGTGCAGGGGTGGGGCATGGTTCAACATTAAAAAGGACTGATGACTCCAGGTAGAATTTTAGACAAACTGTGTGGGACAGAGTCTCCTTTCGGGGCAGTCCGCATAAGGGTGAGCCAGGTACCCTGTTTATGAGGCCACATAGACGGAGTCACTGAACATGAGTGACTTTTCTCTACACACGAAACCATAGATTTCAGCTGCTGGGCCTTCCGGGACCTGACCCCTTCCTCACACCAGGAGTCACTGTGGTCACCATGCAGCCACATATCCAGGAGAATCTGGGCCTGTCATTGCCCTCAGGCTAGGACCGTAGTCTCCAGGCCTCTGTTTCTCCTTTTAGAAAATGGGGCAATACAGATTAGCCATCATTTGTGGAACCTACAAAGGCCTGGAGTCTGTATCCAGAGAACTTTTGTATTTGTCTCATTGTTCACCTGGTTCTGGGTGAGTCAGCTAAGGATTCAACAGGAAGCAGGCTGCCTGAGGGCACAGAGTCAGTGATTGGCAGAAACAAGCTGTACCGAGGCCTGGCTGACTGAGCTGGGGCATGGAGAAGGTGGAAGGTGAGTTGGGGTGGGTGTTTGCAGGTTCTCAAACCATTATGCCGTCTGGCTGTTTGGCTCCCACCACTCACCCCTCTCACTGGCCTTCTCCCAGCTGTGTCTCTGCTCCGGACCCAAAAGGCGACATCACAGGAAAGACTTCTGGGCTAGGCAGTACCTTCTCTCTCCAGAGGAGCCCAACCTTTTGGGGTCTGATGCGAGGCATCATAGCATAGCAACAGAACACACACACACACACACACACACACACACACACACACACAGAGACACACCCACACAGGATCTGTTGATCTACTCTGGCCAGTGTCATCTAGAAGTGAGAACACGGATCAAAGATGCTCCGTTGTATAGACAGCCTAGAGGAGATTCTGACTGAGTGCAGAGTAAGATAGGCAGTACTTGTATGCACAGGTCCTAGGTTCAAGTCCTTCATGCGCTACACTGTCAAAGGGACTTTGGACAAGTCATTCATTCACTACTCCCACGCCCTGACACACATGCATCCTATTTGCCCAGCATGCACTTACAGCTCTCCCTCTGTGTGCTGTACAGCACATCAGGCACCATAAGAGGATATGGAGCAAGGCCTGGCTGGCCTTTGGAGGTTAGATGGGTGAAAGCACCAGGCTAGCTGAATAAGATCAGTGAGACAATGGCTGCGGTGTCTGGAATGGTGCCCTGAAGGTACAAGGGCACAAACTGTTCTAATGAACAGTGATATTTCAACCCAGTTGGGCTCAGAGGCCAACAGGCAGTTGGGACTACAGGTTGGGTATACGTGTGTGTGTGTGTGTGTGTGTGTGTGTGTGTGTGTGCGTGCACGCGCGCCTGTCAGTCACAGGGCTGACTCTCTGGGAAACAGTTGGCAAAAGCCTTGAGGCCCCACATCTCTGAGGTGGGTACTGCGCGTGTTTATCAGGAAATACCAGGGCACCTAAGCAATGAGGATGGTAGAGCACAGCATGGTTGTATAGGAATTGCCCTCAAGCCAGTGGGGAGGGGAGAGGAGAGATTCATCGGCAGCCCTCTCCAGACTCAGCCTTCAGCCTCTGGTCCTCCCGGCCACAATGAGTCTAAAGAGCTCACAAAGGCTTCCTGGCCCTGTTCTCTGGAGGAGGCCTGAAGTTAGACAAGGATCCACATGACTGTCAGCTCTCAATTGCCAGCGTCCATGTCAGCGCAGTCCTGCTTGTCTCTCTCCTACCTTGTTGCCATGATACCCCCTCTGCTGGGCCAGGATGGCACTGGGATACCTCTGTGGGGCCCACTCCAGCCAGCTGCCCAGGTGACTTTAACTTAAATTCTTTTTCTTGCTGTTTAAGACAGGGTTTCATGTAGCCCAGGCTGGTCTCAAATTTGCCCTATAGCTGAGGATGACCTAGAACTTCTGATCCTCCTGCTTTCCATTTGTTCTTTCTTTCTTTCTTTCTTTCTTTCTTTCTTTCTTTCTTTCTTTTTCTTTCTTTCTTCAAGAAAGGGTTTCTCTGTGTAGCCTTGGCTGTCCTGGACTCACTTCGTAGACCAGGCTGGCCTCGAACAGCGATCTACCTACCTCTGCCCCCTAGAATGCTGGGATTAAAGGCATGCACCACCATGCCCAGCTTTAATTTAACTTCTTGACCTCTCGGGGCTGGGTGTGCCTTTCTGAGTAGCTGGAAATTTTGGGACCCCCCTGAATCCTCCAGGGAGACAGTGGGTGGATTTTTCAGGTCCACAGTAGAACCAGCAAAGAGGCTTAGTGTGGAAAGCAGTGACCCAGGCGTTTCTTGCAAGCTGGTTCTTGATTTTTCTTCCTCCTTCAGACCCTGACAGACAGCAGCTCCTGCCATGTTCAGGATGAGGCACAGCCCATGCCCCAGCCCTGCCCTGCCCACTGAGCCACCCAGCTTCCCACTCACCATCACAGGGCAGAGCCCATCTGGCTCTCTCCAGTCCATTGCATAGTGCACAACAGCTGCTTGAGGAACCACCTCCAGGCCCCCAAATGTGCTGTTAAGATGTCCTTACCTGACTCACCCAATCACCCTATTTTTGGTAGGTTTCCAAAACTTCCTAACATGGCCCTGTCCTCAGACCTCCTCCAACCATGGGATGCCCACCAGTCTTGGTCTATTTAAGTCCATCTTACTTCTTTGTGGAATGGATCTGCAAGGATAGAGCTAGCCTCACCTACACAGCTCTCAGGGGTACGTACATTCAGGCCTTCAAGAGAGTGTTCAACTTCATCTCCTCAGCCATTCCTTCTCCTGAGCCCAGCCCAGCACCTCTCCCATGAGGAAGTCATGCAAAGGGACTGTCAACCGCTCCATCACCCTCTCACCTCTTGAACCCCTCCCCCTTTGGGTCCTATGCCAAGAGCTCACACTGTTCATCCCATCACAGCTCATCGTTTTTCAGAGCTGCCTTTGGCAGGAGAGGTAGGACGAGAGGGTCCAGGGCTGGCAAAGAGGTAGAGGTCGGAGGTCTGCAGGGGTAGATCCCTGAAAAAGATAGCCAAGCCCAAGTGTCTGCAGCCTGTGGTGGAGGCAGAGAATGGAGGTGGGGAAATGGTAGGGGCTGGTACCCCGGTCTAAATCCAGGTCACTCCTGGCCTGCTCAGCAGCCGTTCAGTAATTAGGGGCCAGCAGGACATGGGCAGGCAGGTGGCAGAAAGCCTAATTGTCTGATTTCTCAGGTAATTAACAGGCTGCTGTCTGGCCTGTCCCCACAGGGCCCCAGCATCCGCCACCCCATCCCCTGAGCAGCCCTAGCTGCCTAATGAGGCCAATTACTGAGTGGTGTCTGGGCCCTCATTAACCACCTATAAAGGTCATGCGGGACTGGCACCAAGGGGAAGGGCTTGGCCAGCCATAGTGGAGGCCAGCACCCCCCACCCCCACTCCAGAGATCAGGCCACAGGTCTCTGTTGCTGCCCATTAAACCATAACCTGTCTGACAGCAGCTGCATAACTCCTCTCTCTCTCTCCTCTCAGGACACTAGCTGTAGTTTAGAATTCCCTTGCCAGTTTCAGCAAAATGGTCTTGGGTATGTAATACCCCTGCCTGATCCTTGGGTTCCCGGATTGGAGATGATGTGTGTCAACCCCTGGTGTACTGTGGGTGGCCACACATATGATCAGTGCTCACATTGTTTCTACGGGCCAATCAATACCTCTGTATTTGAGAGGGAGCCCAGAGAGGACAGAGTTTGTGGTCAGAAGTATGGTATGTCAGAATTCCACTCGGTAGGATAGAATCATGAAGACCAGGGGTAGCAGGGACAGCCCCAAGCATTCATCCAGCTAAGTGTGGTATCCTAGGATCAGAAGAGGGTGGACAGGCCAGGGAGGTGGTCTAGAAGAAGCTGGACCACCAGGGCACCTGAGGAGGCAGAAGAGACGAATCCCCAGGAAATGAAGAGATTTAAGTCCATAGTAGTGATCTGGAGAGATGGCTCAGCAGTTAAGAGTACTTACTGCTCTTGCAGAGAACCGGAGTTCAGTTCCCAGAACCCACATCCATCAGTTTAGAGGTGTTTGTAACTACAGCTCCAGGGGGATCTGCTGCCCTCTTCTGGCCTCTGCAGGTACCTGCACTCATGTGCATGAACCCTACACAGATTCATACATAAACAGACATAATTAAACATTAAATAAATCTTAAAAAAAAAAAAAAAAACAAGACTATGGGGAATCCAGGGAGCCCTCACCCTTTCTGAGCCATCAGCCTCCCTTTATGCTTCAGGCCAAGCTGGTGCGAGGCAGGAGCCCATTTTTCTTTTTCTTGCTTGGTCCAGGAAATTCAATGAGCATTGTCCCCCAGGATTCTGAGTTTGGGGGGCTTCTGTAGTTTCTTTGTTTTTAAGAGTTCTGTGACCTAATTCCATGTCATTGCAGCTCCTGTAATTCTCAGCTCATGCTTCTGTTGCAGGCCATGAATATTCTTCAAGGTTTCCAAAGTGTGTCTTTCGGGAGCCCTTGGGTCAGAGGGCAAGACGAGTGCCCAAGGCAAGGCAGCGAGTGGGGTCTTCACCTCATAGTTAGGGTTAATTTTAGCTCTTTCTTCTTTTTTTGATTTTCTTTTTAAAGCCCAGGCTGGCCAGCTGAGACTGGACAGGACCTGACCTTCCTGCCCTCACCTCTAGGGTTCTGGAATTACAGCTGTGCACCACCATGCCTGACTAGCTCTCCTGAGCCCTCTGTGTGTACTGGGCATGTGCAGAAACTCACTGCCTCCACAATTGCACTTTGAAGTTGGAAACTCCTGAAATAAAGGTAGCACTGGGGCCCCATTTCACAGACGGGAATACAGAGGCTACTATGGGCTAAAGCTGTGCAGTTTGGCTCAGTTCATTACTCCTAGGAAGTAATGAACTCATAGCCAGTTTCCACTCTGAGCCACCAGAAATACATATTCCTTCACTGAAATAAAAACAGGTACAGGAGTTGAGGGTGAGTGTTACTACAATTTGTTTCGCTTCTGGTTGGGATATGGAGGTCTGCCTTTTTTGCCCCAGGAGATTTTATCCCGGCCTCAGGCTATTCAAGGGCTCCTATTGGCTGTCAGGCAGTATTTACGTGTCTGAGGGTCTATCTTCCTCCTCCCCTCCTTGCTTCACTGTGGGTTCTGCTCTGTCCTCAGTCTAAACCAGTAAGATTTATCCCAGGAATAGTGTTTGCTTCCAGCCTCTGCCCTTCCAAGTCACAAATCACCTGGTGTGACGTGTCCCTAATGTCACCTTGCTTCAAGGCTCAGGCTGAGGGGGCTGTGAGGAGCACTCAGCCTCCTCCAGAGCTGGGGACCAGGGTGAGCCAAGGATAGAAGTTCAGGAAAGAAGAAGGGACCAGTCTCCCTAGGTCTGGCACTGGCTTGAGGCTCAGTCAGGTCACAGGTCAGAGATCCTGCATCTGTCTAGCATCAGGGAGGAGTCTTAAATTGGAGCTGAGGGCAGAGGCAGAGGACAGAGGGCAGGAGCACCCTCCAATGAGGTGGAGATGGAAGCCAGCTCAGCCTGGGGTCAAGGTTAGGACTTAGACTAAGGTAGGGCTAGAGGTCAGGGGTCAGAGGATTCTGTTAGTTAACTCTTGCTGACTAAGGAGCTTTCCCATTTCCTAGAAATAAATCAGCCAAGCTGGGAACAGAGTGTCTCCTGTATTAAGCAAGATGAGGCTTCCAGGGGTTGAATATAACTTATTTTGTTTTGTTGGTTTTTCAAGACAGCATTTCTCTGTGTAGCTCTGGCTGTCCCGGACTCACTTTGCAGACCAGGCTGGCCTCGAACTCACAGAGCTAAATCTGAGTCTGCTTCCTGAGTGCTGGGACAAAGGCCTGGGCCACCATGTTCTGCTTTGAATACAGCTTTTGAAAGGGATCAGACCAAAGCCCCGCCCTTAAGGCTCTCATTCTCTTGCCTCAGTTTCTCCACTTCTTCCTATGCTCAACAGAGCATGGACGAACATTTGAGGACAAGCTGGCACACCACCAGCAGAACCAAAGATGAACGAGGCATGCAGGAAGGAGCAGCCAGCCAGGGGACGGGGAAGGGTGCAGGCAAAGGCCTTGTCACAGACAGGCCCCTCTGTTCTCATCTCCCACGAACAGGTCACAGATCGACCTCAAGCCACCAACCCACTAGGACTCTGGCCCTGGAGGATCACGGGAAGGTTCAAACAAAGTGACAGCTAGAGGCATTCTCGAGGGGGTTGGGAGCCGGTGGGTCTAAAGGAGCCCCTGGGGGACAGAAATGTTGTAGCTTAGAGCCAGTAGGGGAGGTAGGGACAAGAGGATTGCCTGGCCGGCCTGGGATAAGCTTCTAGAGTTTGGCTAAGAGAGTCTCTGTCACCTCCTCCAGCCAAGCTATTAATACCCACTGCGACCCACGCACCCTTTCTGGGAGGACGCCGAGTTCCCAGGGGGCTAAAAATGGTCTGGGATGGGGGTGGCCATCTCTCCTCCTTCTCATCTTGTTGAAGAAGCTGGGGCCAAAGGTCAGGATCGCTTGGAAGGCAGGGAGGCAGAGCGAAGACGCGGAAGATGGAAGGACTCTGGGCCCAGCCTCTGGCTTCCACCCGAGAGCAGCAGGCACTCAGCCAACAGCTCCCCACTTTGCAGAGGCTGGGAGGGAGGGGGATTGGCTATGTTCCTTGCCACGAGGGATTCCACTCTAGATCTCGGGTTCTAAGTGCCCATCCAGGCTTCTCTTTCCCACAGAGCTCAGTGTGGGCTACAGTGGGTTTTAGGGCGGTAGTTAAGGATGCTTTTCAGCTTAAGCCATTAGGTGCTTGGCAGGAGAAAGATGGCATCAGGGAAAGGTTTGGAGCCCCTAGGTGGAGTCTGGGTTGCTACCCACCCCTTGGCATGGCAAACACCTTTAATCTCAGCATATGGGAGGCAGAGGCAGGCAGATCTCTGTGAACTGGAGGCCAGCCTGGTCTACAGAGCGAGTTCCAGGACAGCCAGTGTGACACAGAGAGACACTGCCTCATCTAAAAAAAAAAAAAAAAAAAAAGAAAAGAAAAGAAAAAGAAAGAAAGAAAGAAAGAAAGAAAGAAAGAAAGAGAAGAAAAGGGTTTGCTGTAGCCCATTTTACAGATAAAGAAACTGAGGAGGGTGGTATGGTCTACCTAGAATGTAAGCTAGATTGACTCCGACTGTGTTGTCTCTAGTTATGAGTCACTACAAAAGGAAGTTTTCTGGTTTGTTTTGTGGGCCCATGAAAAACCATCAGTTTTCATAAAAATATCCCCCGGCCAGGTCCCCCAGTGAGGAGTCTGCAGCCCTCCTGACTCATGCACTGGCTAAAGCCCTGACCTAGAATTGGCAGCCATTTCCCTCCATTCCTGGGGCTCATGAGCACTGTCCTTGAGCCTTCTGGGCTAAAGGCCACGAAAGGCCACCTGCTCTCTGTTGTGTCCCTCTCTTTTCTAATGACAGATGCTCCAAAGTTCAGACACAGACCCCAGAAGAGCACAGACTTGGGCCAGGAGATTCCAGACAAGAAAGTGGCTGAGAGACTCCTCGTGCCGGAAATCCCGACAGCTGCCTGGCTAAAAGGTCCTGGGCACTGGGCCCTGACCCAGGCCAGGCGGAGGCCATGTCAGGTGTCCAGAGAAGTTGGGGGAGGTGATGGCTGGAGGCAGAGGCAGTCTGTCTGTGGTTAGCAAGCTGTTAACACCTCCTCAGCTGCCAGAGCCTGGCAGGGCTGGGGCTGGGGGAGGGGTCTTGCCCCGATCTGGATGATCTGAGGGAGGAGGACCTGAGGAGCTGACAGGCTCTGTCCTGAGGTGTCTCAGAGAGCAACAGGGCCAGTCCTGAGGGGTCTGAGGAAGAGCTATTGCCCCCTCTTGAGGAGTCCAAGGGGCAGCAGGCCCTGTCCTGAGTTTGAGGAGGTGACAGATGGGCTTCTGAAGTCTGAAGAGGGCATCAAGTTTTGTCCTGGGGAAGTTTTGTCCGAGGCTTTGTTTTGAGGGGTCAAAGCAGGAGAGAGATCGTGCCTTGACGGGCCCAGGGAAAGAAGCATAGTCACACACTACACTGAAGAATATGATCTGGCCTCAGGAACCTGAAGAAGGGACAGACTACTGGTATTAGGAATTGGCAAAAAGGATATACACACATATGTACATATGTATTTATACATACACAAGCACATCCTTTTGCTCTGTTTTTGAGACAAGGTTTTGCTGTGTAGCCTTGGTTGGGATGAAACTCACTATCAACACCAGGAAGGTCCCAAACTTACCAGAAATCCTCCTGCCCCTGCCTACTGAGCACGGGGATTACAGGTGTACCCCCATGATACTAGGTGTTTTGTTATTTGTTTAAAACAGAATTTTAGGGCTAGGACATAGATTGAGAGCACTGGCTGCACTTCCAGAGGACCTGGGTTCAATTCCCGACACCCACATGGTGACTCACAACTGCCAGTAACTCTGGCTCCAGGGAATCTGATGCCCTTTTCAGGTCTTTATGGTTACCAGGAACATAGGCATGCATGCATGCAAAACATCTATGTGGATAATTTTTTTTTTCTTTTTGGTTTTTTGAGACAGTGTTTCTCTGTGTAGCCCTGGCCTTAGACCAGGCTGGCCTCGAACTCAGAAATCCGCCTGCCTCTGCCTCCCAAGTGCTGGGATTAAAGTGTGTGCCACCACCACCTGGCAAAATAAAATATTTTTAATTAAAAAAAAAAAGAAAGAAAAAAAAAAGAAAATGACAAACCCTTACTTGGTACCCTAGGCTAGCCTAGAGCTTGCTGTGTAACCCAGGCTGCCCCTGAATTTATTATCCTTCTGCGTTAGCCTACCAAGTGCTAAGGTCATAGCCTACACCACCATCCCTGACTGAGGGAAGACCTTTTTTATTTTTATTTTTTTCTTTCTGTTTGTTTTGAGACAAGGTCTCATTAATTAGCCCTGGTTGGCTTCAAACCTGCTATGTAGATCAGGCTGGCCTTGAACTCAGAGATGACAGATGGGAAATAGGGTATAAAGGAGATCTGGGCCTGATTGCCCTTCCTGGTGCAGGAGATGAGCTGTTCCAGCCTTGCCTGGATTTTCCAAGCTCCCAGGCCAGTCTTCACCTCTGTGTTAGGGTGGAGAGAAGACAGCCAGTCACAGAGCAAGGCTTAGAGGAATCTCGCCTACCAGGCGATTGCTTCTGCCTCATTCCTGCTCCCTCGTTCCATCAACATTGGTCCTTTTAAACCCAAGGCCAGAGTGTACCCTGCCTGGGGGATATTCCCCAAACAGTCTTCCTGAACTGATAATGGCGGCAGGTACTAGTTTGGTGACTAAAGTCGGACTGGAGTGCCACGCCTGCCCCATCTCTTTGGAGTCCCCCCATCAGCTCTTGCTTTACAAAGGCATTGGGCCTGAATCTTTCTCCACTTTCTTCTCAGCGGTCCTCAGCCTGGGCTCTATCCTAACCCTTAGTTAGCCCCTGGTCTTTTGGCAGAACCCATCTCACCGCTCCGCAGGACCTGGGCTTTCTGCCCATCTCAGCTGTTCCTGTGACTCTGTCTAGGACTCCAAAGACTATCTTTGCTGGGTCCCTGCTCCTATCTTGTCTCTCTAGGTTTTATTTTATCTCTCAGTCTTGGATCCAGACCTGTCTCTGTTCAGGCTCCCTCTCTGTCTCTGCTGGTACCCTATGGCTCTTCGCCTCCTCTCTGACTTGACCTGGTGCTCTCTAAGCCAGACTTAGATTGCCCCTTTCATAGTTGTTCTTGGACCCTCCTTCCTTGCCAGGCTGCCCACTCAGACACCAGCTGAAACCCTGGAGAAGCTTGGAAGATGCTAATGGTGCCCTGCTCCAGGACAGTCAGCGCCCAAAAGGCAAGTGAGGGAGGCCGTGGCCTGGGAGGGTTTAATTTCCCTGGGGCCTCTATCTATTTAGGTGACTGATGACTGCGGGACCCTCTTCTAAAGAGCTTTGTCTATATCCTGGCATGCTTTGGCTAGTAACAGGGTACAAATGTCTGTGCACAGGGCAGGCATGTTGCTCTTAAGCTCGGGACATAGTGTTGAGCAGAGTGCCCATGACTGATACTGCTATCCTCCAGGGTCCCTAAAGCCATGATGGTTCAGGTGAGGGATGGGCTGAGCTTCTTTTACTCACCCTCATGTGTATCCCCACGTCCCACATCAGCCCTTCCTCCGTGGCTCAGTATATAACCCCCTACACCTGGGGCCTGCCCGGCCTCAAAGGCGGTCTGAAATGTATGCGGGGAGGCTCACCAAATTAATTACCACTGGCTCGGGGATATATTTTTTTTTAAGAAGACATTTTTTTTTTCCAGGAGGAAAAACACGCAAGAGCTATAATTAGTCGGGAAGAGGAAAGAAGAGCACAGTGTGTGAATCACCAGCGACAGACGGTTTGAGCCCAGTTAGCAGGAGTTTCAGAGTTGCTAGGGTGTGGGTGAACTGCAGGGAGGGGCTGCGGCATGGGGAGGTTATGCTACCTCAGGGTACCTGGGGTCCTTGAACTGAAAGGACTGATGCATTGTGGGGAGCACTCTACAGAGCCATTTGCCCCACTCTGCCTGAGCCTGACACCTGACACCCCATCAGAGTCAGCTGTCTGCTTTATCTGCCTCGCCCTTCTCCCAGGCCTCTGCCCAGCTTTGTCACACAAAGGCTGATGGCCCTCCTTGCTGACACATGCTTGGGCAGAGAGACTTGCACTTTAGGGCAGGAGGGCTGGGCAACTAGAGGGCCCAGGCCGTGCCAGCTCCTCAGTCACTGAAGAGCTCATGGTTGAGTGCTCTGTGTCTAGCCCACTGAGAAGAGAAGCAAACTGAGGCCCAGGGAAGCACCAGCTGTGGCCCAGGGCCACACAGTCATGAGTGGAGTGGCCTCTCTGCCCATCAGATATCACAGCACTGCCAAGTCAGACCCTGGGCGGGCCTCTGAGCCAAAACAGAGAGGCAAGGTGCTCACCAAGTCCATGTCCTGACGGAAGGCAACCAGCAACCCAAAAGGCAGATGACCTGAATCAGCCTCCTGTCAGTCACAGAGGATTCAACAGGGGGAGGCAAAAAAGTGTTTAAGTGCTGGAAGCAAGGCAACAGTGGTGCATGCCTTTCATCCCAGCAGTCTGTGTCAGGAGGGACTCAGGTTCAAGATCAGCCTTGGCTACAGAGAAGAACCTATCTGTTGTGGGGTATCCACCAGAGAAGACCACTCGGACACGAGTTGAAGCCCATGGGCAGGAACAAGTACAGCCTCAACAGCTTGGCATCACCTGGAGCACAGTGCTTTCTCCTAACCCTACACCAAATTAGTCTTCCAAATTACAGGGTGCACCTCTTCCAAATTGGAGATTGGGTGGGAGAACAGAAGCTAAGTTCCCTTCCTGCTTCCTGCTCTCAGAGGCCCTCAGTTGGCCAGTTCCCAAGCGAGGATCCATGTTACAGAAGAGTTCTAAACACATACTCTCCCTTTCTCAGGGCGGGGGGTCCCCAGGTCCCAGGCCCCCGTCAGTATCCAGGTCAAGCCTGTACTCTGAGGGTGTTTGACAGTGAGCTTGGAGCCATGAGGTCCAGTTCCAGGCCAATTCCAAGTTTAAAGGTATTTTGGAGATCATTCATTTATACCCTTTCTGATACTATGCTGGACTCTGAAACACTGGGTGGCAATGAAGGTGACAGTCATGTGGCTAGACAGTTACAGGACAGAGTAAGTAGCTTTGGCAGGGGATGGGCAAGAGGCCGTGGGAACTCCTGATGGGGTTAGGGAGGACTCCCTGAAAGAGGAGGCAAATGAAGTGAGACCCAAAGGATGAATGTGTCCTTAGCCAGGGGAAGAGAGGGGGAAAGAATTCCAGGAGAATAGAGCGCAGGTGGTAGGAACAGAGTTGGGGAGTGGACATGAGGAGTGCTTGGAAGCACTTAGGGGTTCATTCAGATCTGGGGACCTTGCCAATCAGACTTCCTCAAGAAGGGAGGAAGAGGAGACCAAGATGGGAGAGTAGGTGCATGTGTGTGTGGTGTAAAGAGGTAAGGAAGCCTACACTGGCCTCCTCTACAGACTCCTGCATTCATAGGGATTGGCTGAAGGGCAGGGGGCGTGGCTTCTGAAGGCCCACTGGGACAAAGGGTTTATGGTGGGATGGAGAGGAGCTGGGAGACTTCTCTATTGTCTGTTCTGGCTTACACAGCTCTCCCGCCAGACAGCTCATTGCTCATCAGCTGCTTGTGAATTTGCCCAGCTTCAGCTTTGGGCCATCCTTCTGGATGACGGGCCATTCTCCCCTTAAGCACCCAGCCATGGCTCCCTGCAACTAACCTGCAGCCACCCCCGGCTCCCAACTTTGTCCCTTTACCTCCTTTGCCTGAGAAAGGCTGGGGACAGGTGGGCTCTGGTCAGGGCCCTGAGTTCGCAGTGATGGATGATGCAGGCGGTTCTGGCCATCTGGCTGTGGGGTTCCAGGTGAGAGCCTCCCCAGTTGACAGCCAGCATGTGAGCACAGGAAGTGCCCAGCTTGCTTTCTAGATGATTGTTACTGTGCACATCCTGCCTGTGCTGGCCCAAAGGTGCCTGACCAACTTGTGGATAACAACTCATAGGTAGAGGCAGTGCCAGATGGACAGACACCTTCAGGGTCATCATTAGACAGATGGACACCTGGTCTGGGGGCTCCCCTGTCAGCCTCTGCTGTGTGTCCAGCTCTGTAATGCTTCTGGACTTACAGAAATTCATTAGATGCCAGCCTAGCATCATTATACTCACCTGTAATCCCAGCACTTTGGAGACAGAGGCAGGAAGATCATGAGTTCAGGGCCAACCTAGGTTAGGTAGTGAGTTTAAGGCCAGCCTGTGCTACATAATGAGACTCTATTTCAAAGAGAGAGGGGGAAGAGAGAAGAAGAGGGAGATGAGCTAGATGAATTAGATACAGACCCAACCCCTATTCCTGCCCTCAGAAGCTCTCAGTCTAGGCAACCATGAGGGAGGCAACAGGTGATGATAAATCCCTGGCCATGGTAGCAAAACCTTCAGAGCAAAGTCCTTCAGAATCCACCTTCCACTTGGCAACCAGAGAGGAATCTCTCAAAATCACCTCTGGCCTCCTGCTCCTTCAGGTTGACCTGCCCTGACTCCTGTACTGGCTGGTTTTGTGTGCCAACTTGACACGGCTAGACTCATCAGAGAAAAAGAAGCCTCAGCTGAGGCAATGCCGCCATGAGATCCAGCTGTAGGGCGTTTTCTCAATGAGTGATGAATGTGAGAAGGCCCAGCCCATGGTGAGTGGTGCCATCCCTGGGCTGGTGGTCCTGAGTTCTATAAAAAAGCAGGCTGAGCAAGCCAGGGAAGCAGCACCCCTCCAAGGCCTCTGCATCAGCTCCTTTATCCAGGTTCATGCCCTGTTTGAGTTCCTGTCCTGATGTCCTTTGGTAATGAACAGCAATGTGGAAGTGCAAGCCAAATAAGCCCTTTTCTTCCCAACTTGCTGTTTGGTCATGATGTTCCTGCATGGTGATAAAAACCCTAAGACAGCTCCCCATGTGGCCCTGTGTGCTGTTTGGCTCCACCTTTCCTCTGCTGCTTCCTGGAAACTTGCATCCTCCCTGCCTCCAACTGTGCCCATGCTTTCTCACTTTAATGGTTCCTCTGGCCATCTGCCTTTGCCAGGCTTTTCTTTCTGCCAGGAACCTGTCATTCTTCTCCTCCTCTTCCTTGTTTGTTTGTGACAGGATCTCTATATGTAGCCCTGGCTGTCCTCGCACTCACTCTGTAGACCAGGTTAGCCTGAATTCACAGAGCTCTACCTGCTTCTGCATCCTAAGTGCTGAGATCAAACACATGTGTCAACATAACGCCTTGTCTTCCCCTCCCATCTTACTTGCCACTTCTTGCTCAAGAGTCAGCTTCTTAGTCCCCTCCCATCTCAGACAGGACTTGGGCATCAGAGGGAGGTAAACAATCAAGTGTCTTTTTCAAACGCACAGTTTCTTGTTCACACATAAAACAGAGCGGGGCACAAATCCTAACAGATGAATCCCAAAATCTAAGTGATACCGCCACTCTCTGGAGGCGGGACCCATGGACAGTGGGTAGAGGTGGCACAGTGGGTTGCAAGCCTGAGAGCCCAGGGCACAACAAACCCTCACGTCCACATCCACTGGCAGCAGGACGACAGTAAGTGGGTGCTGGCTTGAGCGTGACAGAAGCTAACCGGTCATGGCCTCAGTTGTGCTTAGCCAGGTCATCCTGGTGCTGGACACTCAATGGTCACAAAGTGGGAGCCGGGCCAGCCAGAGTCAGGATATCATGGTGGGAGATGCAGCCACTGAAAGGGTCTACAGCGTTGCTAGGGTGTGTGACTAGTGTGTGTGAAGATACATTGGAGGCCAGAGCTGCCCGGAGTCTGGATTTTTAGGTCCTTCTGAGGTTTATCTTGGAATCACAGACTCTTTGGCCTGTTCCTGATTGGTAGAGGCCAACTGCTCCTAGGGTATTGCTGGTTACTCTCAGGTACTTGCTTCTGTCAGCATGTTCTGATGCTGTCACGACGTTGAGCAGGAATAGCTCCATTTTGTGAGCTGCTCCATTTTGTTTTCTTTCTTTCTTTCCTCCTCTTCCTCCTTCTTTGTTTGAGACAGGGTCTCTCTGTGTGGACCAGACTGTTCTGAAACTCACAGAGATTTGCTTGTCTCTGCCTCCTTTGCTATGGGATTAAAAGTGAGGGCCAGTTAACCAGGTGTGGTGGTACACGCCTTTAATCTCAGCACTCAGAAGGCAGAAGGAGTGTGATCTCTGTGAGTTCCAGGACAGCCTGGTCTGCAAAGAAAGTCCAGAACAGCCAGAGCTACACAGAGAAACCCTGTCTCAAACAACAACAAAACAGAAGGCATGTGCCAGCACACCCGGCCAATTTGCTGTTCGCTACACCCCTAGAGCAGCTTCTCAGGCTCCTAAGACTTTGATAGGTCCCTGTGCCTGAAGCCCCCTACACGGCTCCCCAGAGCACTCAGCGTGTAATTAGACCATTCAGAGTTTGTGTTTGTGTGTGCATGTGTTCGATTGACATCAGACTTCACTATAGAGAGCACACCATGGTTTTCTTGGTTATTGCTGTATCTCATCATTTCACCCACAGAATCAGCCCAGAGTGTGTTCTTAACGAATATATGTGAGCTTTGCATAAGTGATTGTAGAAACCACTGTGTTTCTACAACAAAAACACTAGCTCAGATGCACCAAGCTGCAAAGAGGGCGCACTCTTTGTTAGCCAGTATCCACCTGATGAGAAAGCTTGCAGAGGCGGTTTGTGGTGTTTGAATGAGAATGGCTCCCATAGGCTCATAGATTTGAATACTTGGTCCCCAGTATTGTTTGGGAATGATTAGGAGGTGTGGCCTTGTTGGTGGAGGTGTATTGCCAGAGTCAGAGGTACTTTGAGGTTTCAAAAGCCCACACCATCCCCAATTAGCCCTCTCTCTGCCTTGTGCTTATGGGTAAGGATGTAAGCTCCCAGCTAGTATACCAGCACCATGCCTGCCTGCCTATTGCCATGCTCCATTCAGTGAAGGACATGGACTCTAACCCTCTGAAAACTGTAAGCCCAATAAACTCTTCTGTACGTTGCTTTGATCATGGTATCTTTTCACAGCAATAGCAAAGTAACTAAGACATGGTTAGATCTGAGTACAAAAGGAAGCCATCCGGGGCTGGAGAGATGGCTTAGAGGTTAAGTGCACTGACTGCCCTTCCTAAAGGTCCTGGATTCAAGTTCCAGAAACCACATGGTGGCTCACAACCATCTATAATAAGATCTGGTGCCCTCTTCTGGCATGCAGGTGTACATGCAGGCAGAATAATGTATACATAATAAATAAATAAAATCTTAAAACAACCTCTGCAAGCTTTCTCAACAGGTGGGTACAGGCTAACACCATCCTCTTTGCAGCTTGGTGCATCTGAACTTGTGTTTTTGTTCTAACCCATGGGGAGACACACGTTTCTGGTCCTTAGGCAGTGTCAGCTGTGGCTTGAGGGCAGCCATGAAGGGATCAGCAACAGCAGTGATGCCATCTAAATTGGTGGCCACTTCATTGTAAAATGAGTGAGAATTAAAAGAAAACCATATTTGAAGCTGGGCATGGTGATGTATACCTGTAATCTTAGCATTTAAGAAGTAGAGGCAGGAGTATCAGGGGTTCAAGGCCTGCCTGGGCTCCATAGTAAGTTTATAACACCTTATCTCACAACTCAAAAAAAAAAAAAAAAAGGTTTTTTGAGCTGGGTATGGTGAGGCCCGCCTGGTCTACAAAGTGAGTTCAGGACAGAAAAGGCTCTGTTACACAGAGAAACCCTGTCTTGAAGGAACAAAACCAAACCAAAGCAATGCCTGCTTCCTCCATACTACCAGTTGCTGCTCGGCATGTCTGAAGACCCAAGCCTATGGGATGCATGTATTGGTGGGGCTGTGCAGGAAACAGACATGCAGAGAAGGAACAAAAAGCATTCCGTGAGAACCAGACCTTCCCTCTGTCTCAGTCCTGAAGGTCAAACCGTGTTTCTCCTTTCAGCACGTGGTCACCAGCACAATCTGGGACAGCCAACCTTCTGGGTGCATAGCCTTATCCTTATCTGGCAAACTCTCCTGCCACAGGATATACGCCTTGGCCCAGGTCTTTACCCAGCCATGCCCAGGCCAGGCAGGGAGGGCCCTAAAAGACATATACAGCTCTTCCTCTACAAGGACACCGGGCCACTTATCAGGGCGAGATAAGCAGTGGCCGGAGAGCGGAGCTGGAAAGAGCTGTCTGCAGGAGATAACCCAGAGTCACTCAGAGGTCATAGGAGAAATCATGTCCTCCCCCTGGGCCCACTTCAATACTCCCCCACCCCATGCCCTGTGCTGTGATACCCTGGCTGCATAACCACAGGCCACAGGCACCTGGTCCCTGGGGAATTATTTTCTTTTGGTTAAATTCTGTAGTAGGGAAAAAAAAAATTAAATTCTGTAGTAGACGACTTCTGTGATTCTGTCTCACTGACTCAGAAATGGGAAACTGAGGGGGCTGGAGAGACGGCACAGAGGTTGAGAGCACTGGCTCTTCTTCCAAAGGCCCTGAGTTCAATTCCCAGCAGCCACATGGCGGCTCATAACCATCTATAATAAGATCTGGTGCCTTCTTCTGGCCTGCAGGCACAATGCAGCACAGGATGCTATATAAATAAATAAACAAATAAATATTTAAATATAAAAAAATAAACGAGAAACTGAGGTCTAGGGTCTGAGTTTGGCCTTCTCTGGGTAGAGGAAGTAAACACAGGACCCCAGGCTGCCCTTTGACCTCGCAGATCATGCCGGGGGGCGGGGGAGAAGAAAACTCATGATCCCCTTTACCTGGGCACTTCCTACAAATGCCCCATGTGACCTCTGTGCGGTTCCCACCAGAAACAGTGCTCAGGTCGGTGAAGGAGACACTAGGCCCAGGCCCCAGCTCTTGGAAATAGTCAGACTGAGTTTGAAAACTGAGCCCTTGGAGAAGTGTTACAAGCCAGAGTGGAGCACTGCGAGCTAATCGCAGTCTTGGGTACTGACTGGCAGAGGACACTCTTCGGCTCCTTCTGCCCAGCTAGATGCCATCATCCCTAAATTATCTGAATGACCTGGCCTCTGCTTACCTTTCCTCCTTCCTTGGGCACACAAGAGGGCTCAGTGATTGCTTTTGAAGAGCCAAAGGGGTGGCACATGCCCGTAATCCCAGCACTCAGGAAGCCGAGACAGGAGAATCGAGAGTTGGAGGCCAACCTAGAATCTATTAGAGAGACTTTTAAAAAAGAATGAAAGAGGAGCCGGGTGTTCCGCAGCAGCTCTGCACACACCTGCAAATCCCAGAACTCGGGAAAGCGGGCACAGGTGTATCTCTGTAAGTCTACAAAGCAAGTCCAGGGCCGCCAAGGCTATACAGAGAAACCGTGTCTTGAAACCCCCCCCCAAAAAAAACAAAAAACGAACAAACAAACAAATCTTGCGAATAACTCACTGTGGAGTAAAGATGTGAGCATGAACAATAACAACCTCTAAAAAAAAAGGTTTCATCGCACTTCTCTCTTCATAGTGTGGGCGTGCACATGTGTGAGCCTTGGTAAATGTGTTGAGGTCGGAGGGCAACTTGCAGGAGATGCTTCTGTGAGATGTAGGTGTGGAACCCAGGTCTTCAGGGCTGGCAGTAAGTACCTTTACCCACCGAGCTACCTGTCCAGCACGTGATAAGCTCTTTACTGGGGACACATATGTCTATCATCTGCTGGGTCTCCATGAATTCTCATCAAAAATGACAGTGCTATCTTTGGAAGCCAAGAAGCTGAGTCTACACCTTGGATTTCAGAGATAGGGAAGAGGAGGCAAATTGATCATCCCCAAAATGGTGGCCACTTTTGCAGCCCTCTCTCCTGTCGTCCCTAAGAACTGATACATTCAGGTGTTAGAGGAGGCTAAGCCCTCAGGACCCAGGGAAAGTCTTAGGGAGAAAATCTGAATGTCTTCCATGCTCCAGCATTCAGGGCATAGACTCAACCCAGAAATATTTCCCTTTGAGTTCGTCTGAGAGACAAGAAGAAGTCCCAGGGGGATTGGAGGGGTCTGGGGTTCACAGCTGGCTTTTGGGAGAGTCTGTATCCTCTTTAGCCTGGGCCTTGTTGGGAAGGCATGAAGGTCTAGATTGGAATCAGAAGGGTCCCTGGGCCCCAGAAGGGAGCCTGTGGTCATTGCAGTCATGCAGAAAGAATCTCACAGATCAGATGGATGGGTGCCAGTCTGGCCGTCCTAGGCCCCTGGAAGCTCCCATACTGAGTTGCCCTTCCTTCAATCTGGCCAGGGGCCTCTACCTGCACTCCAAGATGGGCTCCTGTGGACTGGAAGGTATGGAAAGGATTTTTGGTTGAGTGACCTGACATTAAGCCACAAGGAGACAAAACCTCCGGTCTTTAGGACACAAGAACTTTATGTCCTAAACCCTTCTCAGGAAGTGGTTCTGATATTCCTACAGGGAAGTACAGGCTGCAGGGGGCAGACAGAGCAGGTAGGTCCCCTCAGGGTACAGAGCAGTCATGTGATCACAGATCACAGGACAACCCAAGAAACCTAGAGGACAGCACATTCTGCTCAGGCTGAGCTCAGTTTTCCGGCACTCTCTTGTTTAATTAATTCTCATGACCCGGGGAGATTTGCACAATTATTAATCCCTGTTTACAGATGAGGAGTTGAGGCCCAGAGGGGCTAAACCGTGCCTACCATCACAGAGCACTGATAATCCTCGTGCCCAGTGCACACACTCAGGGGAGTGACACTCCCAGGGAGTACGTCACTGTCAAGGGAGTCTGTGCCAGCAAGATCCCTGGCGTGGAATCCTGGGAGACTTAATGTCCCCCACTCAGGTCCCTTTCCCAGGATGCCAATGAGATGCGTGAAGGAGCTGCTGGTGCGATGGGGATGAGCAGAGAAGTAACCCAGACCCATCGCTAGAGGAAAACTGGCTTCAGCTGTGTGGGCTGGCCCCCTGTAGCACACCTGTGATCCCAACTGAGGCGAGGGCAGATGTGACGTTGACTACACCCACACAGGGCCGCTCAGGACTACATCCACACGGGACAGCTCAGAAGCACTGTCAGGGCCCTCTTTGTGCCTGCACACACAAAGAGCCCCCACCAGGGGCCCCTCAAAGCCTCTCTCCGTCTATCATGGCTACTTGCTGTGAACAAAGGGAGATGAACAGAACTGAGGTCCCAGGAACACATCCTGACCAGGACCCCAGAGCTGGCCCAGACACGAATGAATGGCACCTTAGAAACCTTCACTTGGCTGCTCCTCAGCTCCTTCCTAATCCCTCTCTGTCACACTCCCCAACCCTGTGTGCTTTCACCTCCCTGGTACCTCTGACACTCCTCAGACACAAGCCATACATGGTGCCCTCTTCTGCCTCTGGGCACCTGTCTGGGGTGAAGTTGACCTATGATGACCAGAGCCTCATTCCAGCTGGGCTTTGTAAAAGAACTTTTATTCTCCTGATGTAACTGTCGTCTCGGAGGATCACTGCCTCCTCCGGCTAACCTAGGCCTAGTCTTGGACGCTTCTAGCCTCCGTACAATATAACCTAGGCCTAGAATGTTTCAACCTCTGAGAATGACTGCTTATGAAGCTCACCTTTTCTTGTTCTTTCTGAACGCTGAACTGGCTGGTTCAATTCTGCTGTTCTTGCTCAAACTCTTCTCCCAGCAAATGTATTCAATCTGGCTTCTGTCTCGGCCCCTGCATTGCTCTGCTTGGCCTCAAACTAACTCTAGAAATCTGCTCTACTCCTCTGGCTCCTTCTCATTCTCTGGCTTGTTCTGCCTCTTAACCTTTCTCTGTAAAACTCTGCTGGTAAAACTGCCTCCTCCCTCTCTCTCTGCATTGCCCCTTAAGTAGCTTCTTTTTTCTCTCTATTCTTGTGTGGGTTGGGCATGGCTCATTCTACCAAATCTTTCTCTGATTTGTCACTTTTTCTGCCACTCAATTAGACATCACTTTCAAACATGGGTGCTTCCTTCTACAAGCTAGCTTTACCTTCATTATTTGGGATTAAAGACGTGTACCACCATGCCTGGATCGAAGCTTTTCTTTACCTGAACCTTGCTCTATACGAGGCTGGCCTTGAGCTCAGAGATCTGCTTGTTTCTGTCTCCTGGGATTAAAGGCGTTTTTTTGCATTCTAGCTGGATCACACAGACCTACTTCTAGGTCTTGGATGTGATATCTCTTGACAGAGTAGCCATGCTCTGAATTAAAATTCCTCTACAGGGCTCCATGTTTGTCTTGGGCTGAGCTTGAATAGGAAGAAACACAGGAATCACAGGCCAGGCCTCAGTGTTTGTCTCCTGTAGCAGTCCTGAGCTCAGCTGCGTTGTGAGAAGATAGAAGATGTTCAAGGTGGGTTTGACGTCAGAGACTAGAGAGGCAGGTTTTGAAGCTTCAGGGGTGAAAGGGAAGTCGGAGAGGGATATACTCATAAGTACAGCTTTCCGAAGTGGATCAAGGCTTTGGGGCGTCTTATCTCTGCCACTCTTCCTAAACACCTTCCTGACTATTTTCCGAGGCCAGGAGACCAAGGTGAGACAAGCCAACTCGCTTCTGAAACAAACTCCCTGTGGCCTTTGCCAAGCCAGGGCTTTATACTCAGCTCAGTTTCTCCATCCATCAAATTGGACAAGGGATAGGAGAGTGTGGGAAGGTGTAGGTCTTAGGGATATTCACCTGGATCAAGAAGACTATCAGTGTGGTAGGCATGGCCTTTTTTTTTTTTTTTTAAGATTTATTTATTATGTATACAGTGTCCTGCCGGCATACATGCATGCAGGCCAGAAGAAGGCACCATTATAGATCTCATTATAGATGGTTGTGAGCCACCATGTGGTTGCTGGGAATTGAATCCAGGACCTTTGGAAGGGCAGCCAGTGCTCTTAACCTCTGTGCTATCTCTCTAGCCCGGTGTTGCTTGTCTTTAACCCAGCATTCAGGAGGCAGAGGCAGGAGGATCTCTGTGAGTTCAGTACCAACTTCTTCTACATATTGAGCTCCAGGACAGTCAGGACTACGTAGGGAGTCTTTGCATAAAAAAAAAATAAAAATAAAAATAAAACAAGAAAGACAACTAGTGACGATTGCAGGCCTGTTGCAGCCAAACCCCTTTCGTGGAAGCCTCCTCAGTCCCCTTTCATTTAAATACTACAACTTACTTCACCCAGCCTGGCCTGAGATCACTCAGCTCAAGAACGCTGGTGCCAAGATCTGATAGCGCTGCTTCTCAGTAATCTGTGGCCCGAGCGCAGCGAGGGCTGCCAAGGACTTGCCTGAGATGGGGCCACCGGAACCCACTGGTCTCTGTGAGCCCCTCTCCTGCTGCTCTCAGCGCCACACATTTCAGCTTGTTGAGGCTCAGAGCAACTCTGGGCTGCCACAGAACACTTGAGAATCATGAGGGCCCCTGGGCTCCGATCACCAGCAGGTCCTAAAGCCTAAGGCCCAAGCCAGGCAAGTCCTTTCCTCGGCCCTGCCATAGCCTAGGTGAACTTTTGCCTCCTTTGCCTTATAGCAGCTGACCTCCTCCATCCAGGTGTGCCTGCAAGTTTTCCTTGGCCTCCCCACTCATGACAGCAATGAGACCCACTCCTCAGCAGGCTCAGGGTCCATCCCCATGTCCTGAATTCCACCGTGGGGGACTGGGGAGAGGTGGGCTCTCCTGTGCCCAGTGTCAGGTCTAATGGACCAAGAAGCATGTCACATGATGAGGAGAGCCAAAGGGCAGGGGCAGGGAACCACGGAGAGCTTTCTCTAAGTCTGAACTTTGGTCCTTACCTGGTAGGTTGTGGGGCAGAGAAGGCAAGGTTGAGCCTTGGTCTGGAGTCCCCAGGATGGGGCTGGCACTTTGTCCATAGGAAGGAGGGAGCTGTCGGGGTTGATCAGAAGCAGGCCCCTGGCTGCCTCAGTGCCAGCTATGCCTCATCCGCTGGGGGCTGGGGTGGCAGGGCAAGGAATCCATTCATGCTGGTGACTTCTCTGGGAGCCTAGCCAGCTCCATGTGCAGGCTGGAGAGCAATGGTTGAGTATTCTGCTGGGCTAGGACTGGGGGCAGGGGGACAAGGCAGGAGCTGCACCTGTGTCCCAGGGGCAGTCAGGGTCTGGCTAGGAGCCTGCTTATTGGGGATCAGCCATCTAAGCCTACCGTCTCCTGAGCACATCCATCTCAGCCTGACCAGGCTAAACAGCACTGGTAAGGCCAGGACTGGCAGCCATGACAGCAGGGTGTAGAGCTCAGGTGTCCACAAGAATGGGATCCCAGGAACTCTACCTTTGCAGCACTTTGGATGGTTGACCAAGACCAACACTGGGCTCTGGAAAGCCGGTCTAGCACCTGCCTAGACTCAGACTGCCATCTTCATGTGCTCCTGGCCCCTCCCCCACCCCCTGCCTTTTAAATCAAAATCCCTTCATCCCTATCATTGTCCTCACAACAAGGTGACTGGGCCCTCTCTGCCTGTCTCTCTGTGACCCATGGAGCACAGCACGTGCTTGAGGGGAACAGGTGTGTCTCATGGGATTTTTTTGGTGATGATTCAATGCACACACAAAAGCCTTTGTGCAGAGCCTGAACAGACCAAGGCCACGCTTCAGGTGGCAGTGGCAGGAGCCTTCATGGTCATGTCAAGTCCTGTTCCTGACTCTTCCAAATGTCTTGGGTTCTGTTCAGCCTCTCCCCACTTTCCACACAGGAATCTGAGACATACTAGGGTTAAGTGTCCCAAGTCACCTGGCTGTAGGTGTCATGTGCAGCTGGGGCTCCGACCTGGCTGCCCTGACCCTGTTCCCGGCTCAGAGCCCACATGGAGTGGGGCTGCATCCTGCTTCCCATGGCTCTCTGTTAAACCGTAGGTTCCCAGGGGAGGAGCAATGGCTTTTGCCTGGCTCTGTCTTCAGCCCTCTGGACAGCACTTACGGTTGGCTCAGCAGCCGTTAGCTTAAAGAGATGGGTCCAGGGCTATGCAGGAACCCCTGCTTCTCTCTCTCATGCTAGTCTCCTGGGTCTGGAGGTGGGACAGGAGTTGACTCATTCTCCATTTCTCCAAGGTGGGGGCCTTGAAGGGGGTCCCCTGAGGCCTGGCAGATGCTGCAGTAGAGTGTGCAATGCTAAGAGAGGCACTGACCTTGCGGTTCTGGCCAGGCATCTCTGCAGCTCAGCATTGGGATTCCAGGCACAGCCAGAGACTGCAGCGGAGGCTGTGTGAGTGTGTGGGGTGGGGGTGGGGGGACGGGACACTGGGCTTGGTGTGCATGGCCAAGGGAGAGACAGAGACAGAGAGACAGAGAGATGAGAGCAGCCATCACCCTCTGCCTCGAGCACCTGCTGTAGTGTTGCTATAGGCCCACCCGCTCAGGCTAGGCTGTGAGGGAACCATAGGGGCTGACATACCCAGCCAGCCCACTGTGTCTCTTAGGGCTCCCTTCGCTGCCTGCAGGATTACAGCTGAGTTCCTTGGCTCTGTGCCTCAGCCTCCCTGTACGCCTTGGTTTTGTCTCATGAAAGACAGAGAATGAAACCTTGCTATGGGGACAGGGTAGAGCATTATGTACTTAGAGTGGAGTACATGTACTTAGAGTGGAGTGGCTCACAGGAGGGCTAACACCTACAGCCTGCTCTTCCCTGCCTCTGTGGACAACTGTATTCCCGAGACACAGATATCCTGTCTGGGCTGCCAGGGAAGAGCATAGATGTGGGACCCTGAGCCTGTGGGAGGGGACAGTCTCAGTGAGGGGGTCTGGACATAGCCGACAGGCTGACATGAGTCAGAGATCACAGAGCAAGTTCAAGGCCACCCACCCCTTCTCTGTGCGTTCAAGTGGCCATTCCCTTGGGGGCAGATACACAAGAATAGATGGGATTTCTGGGTTAAAGGCTACGCATATTTTCAGATCTTTTGACTCAAGTGGCCAAATGGCTTCTGGAAAGCTCCCATGTACCCCGGGGAAGTTATAGGACAGCTGGGGAGAGCTGAGCCAGGTACAACTGAGCCACCCATTGCCATGCTGGTAGCTCAGTCATACCTGGAGCTAGAGATGAGGCCACCTAAGGGCCACCGCCAGCATAGAAGGACCCACTGCCCTGATCCCAAGGCTCCAGAGCCTCATGGGCCCTTCTCTTGGCTCCTCCCACTTTACTTCCTTCTTCAGAAACTTGAGAGTGAATGGCCTTGTAGAGGGAGGGACAAGGGAGAGGGTATAGCTAAGCCACTGCCTTCATCTGTCCCTGGAAGAGGTGACACCAGCTCAAGCAGGAGGCAGCCTCTGGCACAGGGCAGCCTGGTTCCTAAGCTTCTTCCTTGGGGTAAAGCCAAGGCCCAAGACAAAGCAGCTCAAATCTATCCCTCCTGTCCAGGCAAGATCTGGGGCTTTGGGGTTCCCCCACCATACCCCATTTTATTGAATACTGGCCTTAGTGCCCACACCCACAGTAAGTATGCCCGTAATGGAGTAAGTTGGAGAGCTTGAGCCAACTCTTCAGCTTGGTCGCTGCTGGCCCCAGGTGTCGGAGAAGGAGAGTCCTTCTGAGAGGGAAGTCTGGCAGAGTCCGTTGTCACTGGTTCAGGACCCTGGATTCCCTCAGGTCACAGGCTCAGACCATCATGGTCAAGGGAGACTTAGCTGATACCTTTGCTGGTGGACCCTCCACTAGCTCTGCCACTAGGCACAATGGCCTTCTGTTAGTCTACAGGGTCACCACTGTACATTCTTCACTTAGACGCCATGGAGGGACTATTTGTCCTTATCACAGCCCCAATAGTGCAACACCCTTCTCTCAACAGGAAGGGCCTTTGCAGCCTGGATTAACAGCAATAGGCACCGATGGGCACCCAGGCGCCACTGCAGCCATTTCCTGCCACAATCCAATGCCTCCTGCCCTTAGGGTGATGGCCTAGGACAGGTAGAAAGCCCACCACAGTTGGCCCTAGCAGCCTGCACCGCTAAAACTTTTGCGCACCCTCTGTGTATGCAGTATTACTGTCCAGGGAGGGGCTGTCCTCATCTCTCCTGGGGCCCCAGGGTACCCCACGTCTGATGAGGCATCTTCATTGTCCCCATTCAAGTGAGACTCACAGAAGTGAAGCGACCTGCCCAAGAGTCCCCTCTGAAGGTGGCTACAGGCCAGTCCGATGACAGAGCCAGACTGAGTTGTTCCCACAGCGTTTGCTCATCTAAGATCCCTGATTCTGCCCATAGACTTTAAGGAGGGCAGGAACTCACTGTGTAGGAACTACAGGTACAGCCCAGAGAGGGCAGAGCTGGTCCTGGCCCATGCAGTCTGAAGTCACTGACTGGCCCAGGCAGCAGTAGGTACATATCGAGGGAGGTGCTAAGAAATTTTAGGGGTGTAAGCTGCTACCCCAGCTACTATATGGGGCTTTCTATTTGTACCATGTCCAAGCCAGGGCTGTACTGCTTGATGGTTTGAGTGGTGAAAATTATTTCAGGTCACTACACGTAAACCTCAGTGTGAGTGTTGTTGTAGGTCTTAGGCAGGCTTTTCGACCTAAATCGTACCTTGCTTGCCACCCCGCTCAGCTACAATGTTGACTGGCCTTTGTGTCCTTCTCAGGGTGACCCTTCATGGGTTTCAGTGGCCTCTGTTTAGGACAGGCCCTCCTTGGGCAGGTGCCCCCTGATCTAGAAGCTGCCCAAAGTGCAAATCCTACCCTGATCATCTTAGCAGGGCTTAGTCTCCACTGTTTGTGGGCCAGGCTCCTGTTTCTCTGTGAGGCTGTCTTACCCTCTCAGCCTCTTAGAGAGATAGCATACCTGAACAAGCACTACCCAGGAATTAGAGGAAGTTGAAAGTGCTTGAAAATCCTTGTGCTCATCTGCTGGGGGCTGGGCACTGCTTAACTTCCTCCCAAGGCTCTGGGTTCTTAGACACCAAGAACTCTAAAAGCTAGAGTCAGCAAAACTGGCCTCTCGGGCAGGGGAATCCTTGGCCAGCCTTGTGTGAGAGGGTAACCCCTCTCACCCCAGACTGCCTAACCATGGCCCAGGCTGGGCTCAGCAACCTTCAGGAAAGGCAGCACCTCCAACCCTGTGCTCCTAGGAGGCCTGGGCACGCACCCAGATGAGGATGCCAGGGCACGTGGCTTTGGGGAAGGCTGAGCTGGGCATTTCCTGCTGATGGATGCCAGGACTCCACTCCCCTGGAGGGGTGATTCTTTCGTCTTAGTCAGAGGAAGTGAGGCAGGGTAAATGGGCCATGCCTATGCAGGGCCTCCAGGCCTGCAGGGACCGTGGCGGCAGGCACTGCAGAGGCAGCCCAACCCAGCAGGTCTCCCACGCCCACACATGCCATGTCTGCCCCCCATACCCATCCTGCTGCCCAGTGCCCAGGGGCTACCCTGAGCCCAGCCCCGGGTTTGAGCTTCCTCCTCAACTATCCCCCTTACCTGCCAGACAGGTGAGATGTCACAGCGCGCATGCTTGTTTTTAAGATTTAGTATCATGACAGGGGTTTGCACGCATGGGTGGGGGAGCCCGGGGAGGCTGGCATTCAATCCCCCTGGAGCTGGAGTTACAGGTGGTTGTGAGCTGCCAATAGGGGTGGTGGGCACCAAACTCAAGCACAGTATGTGCTCATCACTGCTGGGCCTTCCGACCCCTGTCAGTGTGGTTCAGACAAGCCCTGCCCTCCGGACCTCAGGCTGTTACCTTCGAAGTGCGGGTGATGGAGAAACGTCTGTGGCCCTAGTTCATCTGTCGCCAACACACACTTGCCAAGTGTGTTCCACTCTGGGGGCCCTGAGTCTGTGCCCTTGCTGAGCAGAAGGGCGGAAGGTGTTCCTGTTGAAACAGGCCGATTGAACGGCTTACACTTTGTTCTCTGGAATAGCTACATTCCCCAGGCGTGTTGCCTTAACCCTCTTCTCATCTCTGGGTCTCTGGACCCATGTGACCTATTAATACCATTGTGGTCTTCAGGCCCAAGGGTGCATGGAACCAGAACCTGTTCTGTGTCCCACATCCCTACTTCCTTGGGGGAAGCTGGGTCCTAGTACTGGATTCTAGTGCTGATCGCAGGAGGCGGTGTGGTGGTGGTGCTGCAGTTTGTGTGCTAATTCACAGACAAGGGTCTCCTCATAAAAGGCAAGGTAAGGCCTCTGTCCTTCGTCCCCTTAGCCAAGGCCAACTCAAGCCAACCTCTTGAGTCTCTCTGCAGTCAGGTGTTCACAGTGGGCTGAGGCTAGCCCTAAAATGAATAACTCTGCCTTTGGTCTAGCTCACACGATGAAAGGCCACTGGCAGCAGGAGGCTAGGCAAGGGATAAGGACTCAGACAAGAGTCCCCTTTCTCTGCCTTTGAGACAGCGCCCCTTCCAAAGGCTCTGCTGCCCTGTTCCACCCCAGTGCTCTGTCCTTGGGTCAGGGACAGACTGGGGACAGAAGGCACAGGTGGAAGATAGCACATCTCAGTGTGGCCCACTTGAATGGAGCCTGATAGCCCATTTGCCCTACCCTCTTCCCACACGCAGAGAGCGGGGCTCAGAAGCAGCTTTAGCATTCTTATGGCAAGCCAGAAAAAGGAAGATGGGAATCAGGAGGGTCTCTGGGACTCATGTGGTTGGACCAGACAGAGTCCTGGGCCTGGCTGGGTGGGGGGCAGTAGAGTTCTGTCCGGCAGGCTGTTGATCCAACCCAACAATGATGAAACGGCCTCTTTGTCCTACGGCGCCAAAGTTGCTGTGACTGGAGGAGGCGTGCCGTGAAAGGGTCATTGTTCCCACTTGGGCAGCCACTCAGTGAGCTAGAGGACCAACCCAGGGCAGGCTTTGTGCCAAGGCTGTAGCCCTTGCCTGCTGCCTGTGGCTGCTCGGGATGTCCTGGGCTCTCTGCCTCTGACCCATGGCCAATCCCTCTTCCTCTTGAGCCAGGCTAGACACAGGTGTCCCTCTGCGACCCTGGAGCCAGATTGGATTCTGCAGATTGGATCTGAATGGGGTGCTCATCCACGCAGGCGGGTGCTTCACAGGCAGGTGCACCTCGGTGCCTGTAGTGCCACCAGAGCTGGGAGGTAAAGGAGGTGCTTTGTCCTGGGGCAAGAAAGCACACCGGGTGACATTCATATCCCAGGGCTGTGCCTCAGAGGCTTCTCCTCCCCACCCTATCCCCCCCTTCCCTTGGCACCTTGCCAATGAGGAAACACAACCAGAGGAAGAACTTGGGTGGCCCTGGGTGATGCAGTGGGAGTTTATCTGTTGCTACCCCCAACCCTGCTAGGTGTCCTTGCCCCATGGGGACCAGAAGCCCCTCTGCCCCAGCTCTCACCCTTCTCCTGTTCCTCCAAGCCCCTCTTTTCAACTCTTTCTAAAGCCCAAACTTGGCCAGGTGCTGCCCCTGCTTCAAACCTGCCACAGCCCAACATCCTCCTGTCCCCCGCCGAAATCCAGATTTCGTGTTCTGCTGCTGGCATCCCAAGCCTCCCCAAGGCACAGAAGCAGCAGTGAGGGATGAAATTACCTGGATCCTTGCAGCCCTGTGCAGGCTTTATCTGGAGAGATGCCTCTTCAGCTCTCTGCTCCTGCAGCTATCCTGTGCTCCTCTCTCTTCCTCTAGGGCTAGCTATCCCCCAGTCTCCGCTCAGGAATGCACTCAGGGTCCAGGACAAAACTAAAGACCCTTTCTCCCTGTCCCAGGTGGACCAGCTGGCCCAGAACTCCCTCTATACACCTTTCCAGGCCCCTACCCCTCTCCACGGCCTCCCCAGCCACCAAGCACCAAGCTTCAGACTGGGCCTGACCCCAGCTAATGAACCCCTCCCCCTCCCCCAGTCCCAACTAGGCTTTGGCTCTGCTCTAGACTTCTTTCCCTGGAGGGATGTAGCTAATTAACCGAGAGGGTTTAATTAATCAATTAGTGTGGCCTCCAGACCCTTCCACTTAGCTGGGGCAATGCAGAGCTTTGTGAATAAGAGTGACCAGAAGCTTCTCTGGCTGGAGCCTAGCCAAGGGCAGGGTAGCAATCAGGGTGGGCAGAGGCAGTGGGGCAGCAGAGTGGGGGTGCCCACCACCACCTCCTAGCACTGTAAGCCTGGGCAGGCAGGATTGGGTCACCCCACTATGTGAAGGGTACAAGCCCTCTGGGGACCTAGGTAATGCCTCATCTTTACAGTTCACACAGACAGAGAGACACTCAAGGATTGCCAGCTGGGCCGATACTACCCAGGAGCCGATGGAAATGAGCTCCTTTAAGAGCTAGTGAGATGGGTCGGTATGCTTGCTGCCAAGCCTGACAGCTGAGTTCTATCCTCTGGACCCACATGATAAAAGAAGGAAAGTGACTCCTTTAAGCTGTCCTCTGTCTGCCACAAGCAGGGCCAAGTACACGCAACCACACAAACACATTAAAAAAAAAAATCTCAAACATCGACGGTCCCCTTCACCTACCAGCCCAAGTCCGGCGAGACATCTTCGTGGCCATGGCTGCGTGCTTTGTCTTAGCTTCCTCACCTGCCCATCAAGGCTAGCTCAGCCCCTCCCTCTGAAGGCTTCGGGGAGGATTAAATGAGTTTATCATCTTAAGCCTGCAGGACACCCGGACCTAGATCTAGGGCCATGCTGGGTATGTTATTATTATCATCACTCTTGCCGCAGTTAGAACTGCCGAGGATCCCACGAGTCAGCACAACCCCCAGGCAGGGCCAACCGGGAGGGGCAGTGCAGGCCAGGCAGGGGCTCGGGCCAAGGAGGGGTGCTTAGCTAGGTCTCTCGCTTCTGCCAGGGACAGCTGACTTTCAGCTTTCGCAAGTCAGCGACAGTAGGCCAGCAGGAAAGCCAAATAGTCCTGTTCTTTCCCTGTGGAAGCCAAGTCAAAAAACAGAGCACAGGTGTTTGCCCCAGAAATGGCATTTCTGGGCATGACGCCCAATGGAGAGAATCACAGATGTACAGAAATCACACTCAGACTCTCTGTGCAGAGGTATGGAAGGGGCAAGGCAGAAGTTAGACTACAGGAACCTCTATCGACCGGGGGGTGATAGAAATTCTGCCTCCCCCCTCCTGCAGGAACAGGGTAGAGCAAAGTAGAGGCCTGGCTCTAGGGGTCTCAGACAAGTTTTGCTCCTGCGCTCTCCCACTGCCTGACACACACCACACCCAGCTCCCAGCTCTGCATGGAGGAAGAGAGGGAGAGTTAGGTAGAAAGCAGGTCTTGGTTAGGGGGACTAGCGGAATCTCCCAGAGATGCTGGCTGAGGGTGAGCAGGTTGGGAAGCTTGTGTGTGTGTGTGTGTGTGTGTGTGTGTGTGTGTGCGCGTGTGCGTGCCATTTCTAAATGGCCACACGGCGACAGCCAGAATCCGTGCTTGCATGGTCTCCAGACCATAGCAGAACAGTTAGTGAAGTTGGGATCAGAGGCTCAGAGCACTCTGACTTCCCCTGGACCTCAGGACCAAGTGAAGGAGGGTGTCCCTTGGGAGAAGAGGGACAAGGAGACGGAGAGAAACTACTGTGAAGGGGTCTGATTCTGGAGTGGAAAAAGGCCTGGCCTGGTCTCACCTTGTCCTGGCCTTTAGACTCTCCTCAGGACTTCAGAAGTAGCCTTCTTAAGCTAGGCACTGGCTCCTGGGCTCCTGTTGGGTACCTAGGCCAAGCTGTTCAGTCACTGGGACAAGACTGAGGGTCTGAGTTTGAGGGCTAGGTCTCTCCAGGACATTATCATCATGAGGCTGGGTAAGGACTGTATGAGGGTGACCTGCCCAAGGTCTCTCAGTGAATTAGCAGTGGCTGTCCCCTGAAAGGGGCCCTTCACAAGGGTGGCAGGTCCTGTACAAATGACCATCACCGTGGCTCACATTCCTAAGTCTCCAAGGGCTGTCTTGATTGTGCTTTCCTGGGAGGTAGCAGAAGGGGAAGGAAGAGCCTTAAGGACGCTGTCTCTCCTGGGTGCTCAGCGTGGAGTACAGTGAAGGGGGCACAAGGTCCCCTCAGGAGATATGAGTAGGGACTGAGACTCATAAGCCCTGGCTAAGAGCCATCGTGTATGTGTGCATGCATGTGTGTTCATTTGTATGTGGACATATGTGGCAGACCGGAAGTCTTTTTCCATTGCTCTTCTGGCCTTATTATTATCATTTTGTTTTGAGACAGTCTGTTTTTTTGTTTTGTTTTGTTTTTCAAGACAATGTCTCTCTGTGTAGCCACAGCTGTCCCAGACTTGCTTTGTAGACCAGGCTGGCCTTGAATTCACGGAGATCCACCTGCCTCTGCCTCCCCAGTGCTAGGACTAGAGGCGTGCGCCACCGTCACCCAGCTGAGACAGTCTTTCACTGGACATCAACGCACACACAGACTCAGCTAGCCTGGCTAGCCAGCAAGCTCAAGGGACCCTCTTGTCTCTGCCTCCCTAGCTGGGATAACAGGTGTGCTCTGCAGTGACTGGCATTTATGTGGATGCTGGGAATCATAATGCAAATCCTCATGACTAAACCATTTTGTTTCCCTAGCCCCAAGGACCATCCCCTAAGGCTGGGACCCATGAGAGATGGCAGCCAGGATTCAGGCCCTGGACACAGAGCCAGGCAAGTTGGGACCCTCTGCTCACGTGGGATCTCTGCTTCCCACCGGGTCAAGTCTTGTTGGTCAAGAAGCCGTCTTCTCACTGTCTGCTCCTGGGTCATGTGACCCAGCCCTTCTGACTTACCCTGAATGACTGCCCAGCCTCTTCACCATCCCGATTGGTACACTTGCTCTTCAGGCTACTTTCCACTCAGGAACTGGAACATCTGACGATGACCGTTAGACCCTGATACCCTTGAACAGGAAGTCGCGTCAGAGCCTTCTGTCCCCTTAAGAGGTCTCCCGGCCCTTGGGCCCCTCATGCAAAGGAACTGCTCTGTTGCTTTGCCTGGGGAAGTGCCCATGGAGCACAGAAGCAGACAGCGTCCTTGGAGATGTGCCACAGAAGCCCCAGGGAGGGGGCTGACAGGGGCTCATGTGGCTCAGTCAAGAGACAATGAGGATAAGGCCCCTGAGAGCTTTTAAATGCCGGGATTGAATGTCCAGGTCTGGGGAGTGCTGATGTCACCTAGGGCATAAAGGATGGGAGGAGGCTGCAGTCAGAGACAGGCTCTGTAGGACTTGCTTGGACCTGTTCGGTCTGGGAAATGAGGAGGCCTCGTGTGCATATGACTGTGTGTGTGTGTGTGTGTGTGTGTGTGTGTGTGTGTGTGTCTGGCCTCTCACAGGGCCCTAGGGAGTAAGGTTTCCAGACTGATGGAGGAAGCAGGGCATTGAGAAGAGATTGGCAGCAGGGTGAGGAGTGACTTGCCATGTGGTATCCCTCTGCCTCACTGTGGGGGTACCTAAAGAGTCTGAGGCTTCCCTGGGTCTGCTAGGTCTGATATCAGGCAGGACCAATCCCAGGCAGCTTCTGGGATAGTAGAGTGTTGTCTTGGTGGTGCATAGGACGAGCATGGAGGAAAGTGTCAAGAGCCAGAAACTGGTGCTCTCCCTTACCCGCGTGTCCAGAGGTTCCTGTTGTGCTCCTTGGAGACACCAGGCTCCTACATAGCCTCTGTGGTGTCTGTCTGGTGTGGGTGCTGATGGCCCAGGCCCAGCCATACTGAGACACAGAATCCCAGCACCCAAGTTAACAGCGGCATGGAGAGGTCAGGTCCCACCACGACCTGCCACCACCCTAGACTCATCCCATTCAGGAGGAGTAAGAGTTTCTGATCTTGAGGGTGGCCAGATAGGTACTGGCCCCTATCCTAAAGACCATCTTTCCTATCCTAGGCTCAGAGCAGGACCAACCTAGGGAAAAATGTTCAACTTTTATGTGGGCTTCTTGTCACACACACCCTCAAGATGACTAGTCCATAGCACTTCAAGTTCTTCTTGGTGTCCAGCCTTAGTCACCCCTGCTGTTGCAATCTGATTCATTTATCAGAAGACAAGCTAAGGGCCCCATTATCCTGCCACCCAGCCTGACATCACAGAACTTTCCCTGGGGCATCTTCCCATTCCTGGGACTGCCCAGCCAGCACAGGAAATGGCTGGTGTGTGAATGTGCCAATGAGTAAGTGGCTTGGATCCCTCTCCCATGAGAATGCTAAAAAGCAGCAAAGTAGAATTCTTTGGGTTCCTGGGGGAGAGTCTGGGAAGGCAGAAACAGGGGCCTTATGGGGCTACAAGAGGGTCATAAGGTGAGTGACAGGGTAGAACAGATGAGGAGACTGGCTGAGAGCCAGTGTTCATCCAAAATTCAGGGGGATGGTGTCTGGGGGAACAGCCAAGGATGGACTTGGAATGATCAGAACCCCGTGGATGGGACTTGGCTGTGACAAGGCAGAATGACAGCGTGAGAGTCCACGAGGTTGGAGTTTGGGGTGTAGAGCTGCCTGGCCTAGCCTAAGACTTCAGACCAGGGAGGGAACCAGGGGTCCAGGCACTCAGCCATTATCTGGACCACTGGCCCTGCTGGCCTCAGCATGAAGGCAGAATTTCTACACAATGAGGACCTGGGATCTGTGGGTCAAAGAGACACAGACCACCGGGCTTAAGGTTTCATGGCTGGGAAGTGATGGGGGTTGGCCCCCTTTGTGCACTCTTAAGCCCTCAGTCCTCAGCTTGAGGAGTCTGCTCAGGAAGTGACTGTCGTTCCCACCCCCATAATGTCCTTGGGCACACTGGCACTGCCAGGCACTTACTCGGTCTGTTAAGGGCCCAGCCCCAAGCCAGGCGCCTGCGGGCTTCCCCAGCCCCAGGCAAGGGCACTGAGAGGGAACAAAGGCCCAGTCTCTGCCTTCTCAGACACCCACCCCTGCTTGCCCCTGGCACAGAAGGACCTGAGGAACTCTGACAGCAAAAGCAGCAAATGCCCCTTGGCCAATACTGCGAGAACCCCACTTCTCTGTCCCTTAACCTGCAGGCATGTGAGGCCCTTTTCTCTTAAGTCCCAAGCACTGAATTCAGGCTGCCAGTCACAGCAGACAGCTGAGCCACCTAGGGTGGCAGAAACTGGCCTCTCTCTGTCATAGGCCAAGGGTGGCGATTGCTCTGGTGCTCTGTGATTCGGGGCAGTAATGAGATGGGGTCAGAGAAGAACCAGGACAACACGATGAAATCCTGCAAGAGGTGAAGCTGCCCTCACCTGCGTCCACCCGATGCAGGCAACTCCACTCGGGATGTTGTCCACTGTGGTGTGGTCCTTACTCACCAGAGCCGTTTTCTTGCTTCCAGCCTGTTAGTGGGAGCCCAACGGAGGCGCACACCACTTCCTACTGTCCCCAGCATGCCCACACCCTCACCAGAAAACACGTGCTCACCATGCCTAACAGTGTCTCAGTAAGCTTGGCTCTGTTTAGTTTTTTCAGACAGGGTCTCTTTGTAGCCCTGGTTGTCCTGAACTTGCTCTGTACACCAGGCTAGCCTCAAACAGAGATCTGCTTGCCTCTGAGTGCTGGGGTTAAAGGCATGCACGGCCACTGCTTGGCTCTTCACCCAGAAACCCTAGCCGCTACTTCTTTTATCTGAGCACCCCCTGGAAGCAAGATGCGGCCCAGTCCTACAGACACAGGCAGCACTGCTCCCGTCTCACCTCCCCAGGCCCTTATTGAACACCAGGACCCCATTTAAAGAAAAAATAATATTTATTTGCAATATAAACAAAGTCCCGTCGTTGGCTCGGGATATGTGTGTGTGTATGTACGTACTTATGTATAGATATATATATATATATATATGTAGGGTCACAAACTTTCCTTCATAAGATCTTAAAGCAAAACTGGCCACCCTCTTGCTATTTCCTCATTTACACTCTGATCCATCTTTCTGGACTTTCTTTTTAAAAATGAGAGAGAGAGAGAGAGACGGGGTGGGGCATACCATGTACAGCATGGAGTCTTTTGCCAATTTCTCAGCTGTGTCAAGATTTTGTTCTGCTGCCCTAAAGAATCCCTGAAAACCACCCCTGTGAGGTAATATGCGGTAGGGTGGAGTTTCTGCGTCCTCAGTCACTGCCCACTGCGGCGCTGCTCCCATTAGGACCCCAGCAGTCTCCCTTTCCATTTCTCTTGGTGCCTGCTAAGAACCACGGCTAGAGAAGCAATAAAACTGGAGGAACATTATGAAACCTGTGGCTTTGTCCTATGGATACTGGGGTGGCAGACAGAGCCTCACACTCCCACTGGCCTGTCCCTGCCCCGCCTGCCCCAGCCCAACAGGTGGAAGTTGCCTGCAGGTCAAAGGCATGGCAACGCAGGTCAGGGTAGGTGTACCCCTGGACAAGGGGACTGGAAGTAGGAGGAGATGGAAGCCACACTTAAGATGAGGGGAAATGACTGGGAAAGCAGGGCCGTGTCCTGCTTTATGCTTTAATCGGGCACCGTGGGGCCTCTACTCCCAGTTAAGAGACAGAGATGACCACAGAAGTGGTGGGTAATCTGGAAAAGGGCCAGAGCCCAGCCCTCTTACAGGCTGAGCCCAGACGGCTAATGCTACTGCGTTTGGCATTCCCCTGTAGCACCACCTCTAGCGGGCAGGGGAGAACCACCATGTTCCGCCTCGGAGAGGTCTGCAGGACTCTCAGAAGGTTGGCAGGAGGGCAGACAATGCAAGGACCACCAGCGCCCACCAAGCACAACTTATAGCAACTGGCCCACGCAAATGCGGCACTGGGCTGGGCCGGGCCACAGATAAAAGATGGTATAACCAGGGGTCCTGATGCCTGAAGAGCAACAACCCAACCCCTGCTTCAAGAATGGCCTGCAGGGAAAGAAGAGGCTTCACACATGTGCAAAATGCATTTGGTCAAGAACATGCGGTTTGTCTTTTCCATTGAAAACAAAAGAAAATACAACAATGGTTGCTTTTTGAAAGAAGAATTGAAATTGAGAACACATCTTTCTCTCTCTCTCTCCCTCTTGCAGATTAAGAAATGGGTGAAATATTGGTTTATACAATCCACTGTTGCATTTAGCCTGAAAAAGAACACTTTTCGTTAAAAAAAAAAAAAAAAAAAAAAAAAGAAAAAGAAAAATCAAGAAGAGCTTTAACACTCTCTGCTCCAGGGAGCTTGGATTTACCTGCCAAAAGTAGTAAACTCAGGTCTGTGGATATGTCTTTAAAAATAGCCAGAACAGCTGGCCATCAGCAGAATGGATGTCCTAGGGCAGAGACAAGGCCCCGCTGGATCCCAAGCCACCAGTCTGAGAGCCGAGGGCAATGCTCACTTCAGCAACACATGTCTGGAAAGCTGAAGCCACTCCGGCAAGTGCTGCCTCAAGCGGCCTTGCTGTGGGCCCTGCCCAGGATGGCACGGGAGCTTAGCCACTGCTCAGCCTGGTTCTCTGGACACAGGTGACATCTGTGGGTTCTTCAGGCCCAGGAGGCAGCAGGTGAGGGGTCCCCACCAGACCCTGTGGAGAGCTGGGAGACCCTGGCGCTGCGCCCGCTAGCGTGTCAGGCCTCACGTGGACTCGAGTGTGTTGATCGGGAACAGGTTATGGTTGGTGGGTGTGGAGAAGTAGAGCTGTTCACTGGGCGTATGGTTGTCGCATGGGCTGCTGAGCCCCAGCGTCCGCTCAAAGTCCAGCAGCTGCCCCATGAAGTTGAAGTTGGGCGAGATGTTAGATTTTTTCCTCTTAACGAAGTCATAGGCGTCGTTGAGGGACAGGTTCATCTTTTGCATCAGGTAGGCTACAGTAACTGTCACTGAACGGCTGATGCCTGCTAGGCAGTGCACCAAAACACCGCACTTCTTGGAGCGGGCTTCATCTGCAACACAGGGACACAGGTTAGCGTACAGTCATCTCCAAGGAACCTCCAGGGAACAGGTGGGCAGATGGGTCACAGCAGAAGGCCTGAGGCCAAGCTGGGCACGGTGGCGCATGCCTGTGATCCCAGCAGTCAGGGAGGCAGAGGCAGGAGGATCTCTGTGAGTTCGAGGCCAGCCTGATCTACAAATCCAGCCCAGGACAGCCGAGGCTACGTAGAGAAACCCTGTCTTGAAATCCTACCCCCCCCCAAAAAAAAAGACATTAAATAAAATAAAAACAGAAGGCTGGAGGCACGGAGGACAGCCCAGCGGCTGGATCTGGCTGTGCACAGACACATGCCTGAAGGGCCTAATAAAGCCCAGCACAGATCGGGTGGATAAAGAGTAACACCATGCTAAAACCGAGTTTGACTACCAGGGTGCTTCGGGGACCTCCTCTATGCAGCCTGACTTTAGAGAGACAGTTTCTCTGTGCAGCCTGGCTGTCCTGGAACTCACTCTGTAGACCAGGCTGCCCTCAGAGACCCGCCTGCCTCTGCCTCCCAGAGTGCTGATCACAGGTGTCCGCTACCCCCCTCTGGCTATTCTCGGTCTCTCTGTAGGGATCTGAGCCAAGGAAGAAAGGGTTCACCAGGCACAAATTATTGTCACCACTGGGATCACTGCTACCCTCGCCGTGGCCACAGGTGGTACGGAGGGTGTTACCCAAATCCTCCTGATGGCACCACACAGCCAGAAAGCCCATTGTGTCAATGTGAAAACAGATGCAAAAACAAAGTGACAAATGCACACAGATGGTCCTGCTACTCAGCACCTGTCCCCACATCCTGGGATGTGGGCTTGGGGCAGGCACCTGTGAAAAGAAGTGGGCATCTAGGCCAGGCCCGGCCATGAACTCTACTCACTCAGTGCCCTAGGTCTTAACAGTAGCTCCTGAACACCCAAGGATGAGAATGACATTTCCTGCCACAACCAGTCCCCTTTCCTTCCTGCATCCTTCCAGCCTCCTCCAGGACCACCAAAAGGCACCTCTGCCTGAGACACAGTATGAACTCTATTGACGGAGGTACTGAACAGTGTCCCTGGGACCTTCTGGCCTAGACCTCACAGCAGCTGCTTCTTTCTGTATCACAGCTGCTATGGATGTGAGCTAACAAGAGACAGTCCTTAGGACCCCTGCCTCCAAGCCTCCTGGGAACCAGACACACAGTAGGTAGCTGATGCTCTCAGACACCTTCTTTATTCTTTACTGTCTCTGGCCTGGCCATGCTTCTCATCACCCCTGTTCATCTGAGGGATGAACCTACACCTAAGCAAACAGTAGAACTGACAGGCTGGCCCAATGGCTCTGGGACCAGGGGCAGGGTCAGCAAGAGAGGTGACAGATGTAGCTCTGTAAGGAGTCAAGTGGTCTGACTTTGAAATTTCGTTAAGAGGTGAAGGGAAAGGCCCCCAGGGGAACACAGTAAGCTCACTCCCAGATGACCCACATGGAAACCTTTCTTCAGAGCTTTCGGACTGAGGCTCAATCCTGTCTCACTGAGTCCTAATGGGAGGCTGGGGCCTCAATTCCTTCACTTGCCCTTTACTGGAACCTTCCCTTTCACCCCTGCACCCGGTTGTTTCCTTGTTTCTTTCCAGAAATGGAGGAGAGCTTTCAAAAATAAAACCATCCACAAACCAGGGATTGGTCCTGAGCAGCCTGGGGTCCCTCTCTCTGTACCCTTCCTTTATGTGGGAGCCCAAATGCTGAGGCAGCACCCCCAGAGTTGGCTCTGTCTCCTGGGGCAGGGCTGGAAGCGCTGGGCAAACCCTCCCCCAGACCTCAGCTTCCTTCCTTCCTCCCAGCCCAGGCACCTAGTTTTGGTTCCCAGTAAGCGGATGAGGCGGGGAAGCCTCCCACTTCCTGTTGTTAAAGTTAGCCCAGCCCAGCTGACACCAAACGCCCTCAGCTGGACACAGTGGCCATCAATCTGGAAAACACTGCCCAGGTCCTCCCTCATCCTGACAAGGGAGCCTGGGCAGACACAGAAGCTCAGAGAGCACAGGGTTTTATGTTTATCCTGAGCCTGTGTCCTTTCCTGGCCGCCTGGGTAAGACTCCAGGCCAGAAGAGATGACCTCCAGGCCAGCTGGCCAAGGAGGAAGCAGGAGGGGTTGCCTGAGTCAGCCGAGGTCGGGGACAGAGGCCTTCCTCAAGCTGCCTCTACCTTTCTATGTAGGCAGCATCTGGATCCCACAGAGGCCCTTAGGGGCATCCCATGTCCAAAGCTGACAGTTTGGGGTCAGTCTGGCTCCCGGGTCTACCTTGTAGCTTTTTCAGATCCACAATATAGCCCAAAGAGGCATCGTGACAGCCCCATCCTGGAGAAACACATGTGCCGAGGCGTGATGTGGAGCAAGTGAGACCCGTGGGAGTCTGTGAGCTGTGATGTTCCAGCTTGCTGTGCTCCAAAACTACAGCAAAGCCAGAAAAACACAGGCTGGACCACAGAGAGCTCAAGAGGTACTGAGAGCTGGGGGAGTCCAGGATTGATTCAGGGGCCTGCTCAGGTCCTAACAGGTAGAGGGGCCCGAGGGACTCCGTGACTCACAGCAAGCATGGTACACCCACGGGCACACGCCAGCACATGCAGAGCACACACAGGTCTCGACAGGCCCGGAGGTACCCAGCTGGGCAGGGGCGACACCCGTCGTCCCTCACACGCCTCGCCTTACCTACCCCCCCACTCTGCCCAGACAAAGACACCTACCAATGAAGCTGATGGCCTCGGGGAAGAACTGAGAGAGGTTCTGGCTCCAATGGTCAGAGATGGGGATCTGCTTGTAGGTGAACTCACCACCGTGCTCAAAGGCATTGGGCAGGTTGGGTGTGACATTGAGGATATATTTGATGCCGTACTTGCCAAGTACATCCAGGTTGGTAGAGTCCTTGGCACAGCCGAGGTAGAGGTAGGGCAGGATCTGGACTGGAAAGGCTGGCTGGCTGGACGGCACGGGGCTGCCATCCGACTCAGTGGCACTGCTGGGCAGCTCTCTGTCTGACTCCCCATCTGAGCAGTCAGAGCTGATGCGTAGGCCCCCCAGGCCCAGCACGGAGGTGGGTGGCGAGCCGCTCGGGGAGGACGAGCTGTCCACGTTAGTCTCACAATGCTCTGAATATTCCGTCTGGAACTTGTTGAAACCACCTGTGGCCAGGGCAAGATGGGGGTTCTGGTGAGTCCAAAAGGGCCACAAAAGACTATGAATAGTCAGGGCTCCCCATGACAAAGGCCACAACATGCCCACGTCAAACACGGTACACGTGGACCCACTCCTGCTCCTGCCATTCAGTCACCACCTCACAGATAAGGAGACTGAGGCCTAAACCTTGAGCCCTTTCTCGTAACTCGTAAGGGACACTGGCCATTTCCACTTGGTAGAGAGCACCTGAGGACGAGTCCCGGCGCATTTCTCTTCTGTAACTACCACATACACTTAACACACCTGGGTGCTCAGCAGTGGCTGATGGGCAGAAGGCCGGCCAACAAGCCCATCTCAGGCCAACACCTGTAGGTCAACAAAACCCTATTCCAAGCCAGGGGGGCCAGAACGCACATGGGCCAATAAGAGGCAGAGAGCCCAGGCGCCCACACTTAGGGTGGTGTGAAGACACCGGTGGTCCTTTCCCCCAGCAAGAAGGGGACATGGGTACTAGCGGTCCACTTTTCTCTGGAACCCTTCCTTTTAGCACAAGCAACGACCCCCACCCCCACCCCCGCGCGCACAGCATGTGACCTAAAGAGAGGGGCCACGGGGGCTACACGAGGACAGAGGAGACAAGAAGCATCATGTAGCTAGGCATGGCCCTGCGGCACCCGAGGGTGCCGCAGGACTCCCCTCCCCTCCCCGCCTGCCTGTCTGCTGCCAGCAAGAGGCCATTTTGGAATGTTAATTGCAAACACCGGCTGCAGCCACTAGCCAGCCCCCCTGCCTGCCTGCCTGCCTCCCCTTCAATAAACTTAGGGACAGCGGACTGAAGACCATCCCCACCCCCACCACACACACACACCTAGGCCACATCCTGCCCAAGTGCTTCCAAGAAGCCGCAATCCTGGGATCCCAGAGAAACCAACCTAAGCGGGCCCCCCTGAAGCACAGGAGGGTGGGTGGAAGGTACCTTCCCGACCCTAGCATTCTAATGACACAAATTCCAGGCGAAGCTTATGGGCCCTGCTCCTTCCTGGGTTCCAGCAGCGCTCTCTCCCCTCCTCCTCGGAGCTCAGCCGGAGCCTGTGCGCTGTTGTCTCCCATCAACGGGGAAAAAATAAATAAATAGGAACGGAAAAGTTTGTTTCAGTCACCGAAACGTGCCGAGAAAGAGGACAGAGATTGGGTCCCTTGTGCCTGGCTAAACCCACACCTTGGGGGACGGCTCCCAGAAGGGCGGATTCGGGCCAGGGGCGACGTGGCGCCCGGCCTGGCCAAGCGAGCGGAAAGGAAACCGCCTTCAACGAGGGCGCCAGGGAGCAGCGGCGCGGCCCCTATGCCGTCTGGGGTCCTGGTTCTGCCCTCACCTTGGAGGTAGTAGGCCTGGCAGCCATCGTCTCGCAGCTTCTGCAGGAGCAGGCCGAGAACAGAGGCGGGAGCGCCGGGCTCGGGCTGCCACTCAGCCGTGGCCTCGTCGTAGAGCAGCACGGTGGCCGCCTTGCAGCGCGTGGCGAAGCGCTCCTTGTCGGCATGGTTGGGAATGATGGAGCGGATGGGCAGGTTGCCTTTGCGCAGGCGGCGCAGCATGAGACCCGGGATGGCCAGGTTGATGGCCGTCTCGATGTGCGACGACTCGAAGAGCTCGTGCGGCCGGCAATCCAGCAGCAGCAGGGACGCGCCACCGCGCGCCTCCAGCTCCTCCTGCAGCCACTCGGCGCTCTTGCAGGGCATGGCCCCCGCTCCCGTCGTGGCTCCCGCTCCGATGCCAGCGCCGGACCCAGATCCCGCACCGGGCTCCGATCCCGCCCGGGTGCCCCCAGCCGCCGCCGCCCCCGAAGCCGACATGTGCGCCCGCACTGGGGGCCCGCGGAGCTGGTTTTTCATGGGGAGCCCGGGGCTGGGGCCGGGGCCGGGGCCGGGCAAGCCAGCCCTGGGACGGCGCCCCCCCGGCCGCGCTGGCCCCAGCCGCGTCTCCGGGCGCCCGCCTCCCGCCGAGCCGCGCGCCCGCCGCCCCGGCCGCCCCGGCCTCCCAGCCTCCGGCCTCAGTCCCGCCCGGCCGGCCCTCCGCGCGTGCAGCGGCCTGACAGCCCCAATTAAACCGCGGCTCCCGCGGCCGCGCGCCCGGGCGTCCTCCGGGAGGCGGGGCCGCGAGGCCGGCGCCCGGGCTTAAAGGCACCGCGCCTCCGCAGCCCCTCCCCCGCAGGCTGCGCGGGAGCGCCCCCGGCCGGCTCCCGCGGTCCCGCCTAGCCGGGACCCGGCTGCCGCGTCCCTACGGGGTCCCCCGACCGGCGACCTCGCGCGTGCCCCGCGGCCGAGCGCCTAGATCTGCGCCCTGCAGGAAGGCTGCGCCGGGACCCCACCCAACACTTTACAGAAGCAGAGTTTCTCCAGGACTGGTGTGTGTGTGTGTGTGTGTGTGTGTGTGTGTGTGTGTGTGTTGGGGGGGGTGCGGTCACCCAGAGCCGATCTTCGCTCCTCTAGTCCGTGAACCTCATTCATTCCTCTGGCCGCGTCCATTCAACAAATGGAAAGTGCATTCCTACTACGTGTCGTGTTCTGTGCCGGGCGGTCACGGTTTTAGGTGACGGCCGCACCGTTCCCCCCGGGGGCCGTAGGTTCCAGGCCCGGGTTGGAGGGTCTGCTTGGGGAACCGCCACCTGAGTGACTCGAGGGTAGGGTGGTTCAAGCACCGCTGTCAGAGCTGGGCCATCCCGGGGTAAGGGCTCTTTAAGAAGGCTTTTACGAGTGCGGCGGTGACTAGCGCGGAGTGAAGCGCCACGTGACTTTCCCACTGGGGCGGGTAGGAGGGGGAAGGCGCTCCATAATCAGATTTCCTTCACCTACCTCTCCCTCCGCGCACCAATCAACTTTCGCGGTGGGCGGGCCCGCGCGCCGCAGAGAGCCAATCACCGCCGGGAGAGGCGATGGGGAAAGGAGGCGGGGCCCGCGGCGGGCCCGCCCAGCTGGCAGTGGGCGGGGTCTCGCCCAGCGTGGTCTGGAGGCTCCCGGGCGGGCGGGGCTGAGGAGGTAAATCGATCCGCAGGTAGGGCTGAAACAAAGCGGCTGGACCCCGGCGGCGCGCGTGCGCAGGGCCGACCGCGCGTTCCTGACCGGACCCGAGTTGGTCTTTCCTTGGAGGGAGTCGTTCCTTCCGAGCCCCGGGTGCGTTTCTCTTGCCCCGCAGGGTTGCCCAACTGGAAGCTTCGCCCCTCACTCTGTCCCCGCCCAGTCAACTCTGAGCCACCTTGTCCCCGACCCCAGATGTGGTCTGTGGTGTCAGGTCGGGCTGTAGTTTCTGGCTCCAGCTCCCACTTGAAGGGTTTCCTCTCAGCTGCAGGAGCCTTCTACATTCGCTCTCGGAAAGGTCACAGCAGGGCAGCCAGAGAGGGTGTTGTAGGAGGAGCGGCCCTGTTGGGAGTACTGTCCTGAGGTCGCCGGACACTGCTTGGAGACAGAATTTCGGAGTCCAAGTGCCAAGACCCAGTCTGTCCTGCCAGTTGCTCATGTGTGGTATATTCTGAGTATGGTTCTCCCTTCTTGGCCTTAGTCTTGCCAGGGTAAGGGTTAATTCAGGAGGACAGTGATGATGCATGCCTTTTTATTTGTTTTTTCCAGACAGGGTTTCTCTGTAGTCTTGCTCTGTGGCCCAGGCTGGCAGGGAACTCAGAGATCGCCTGGTGTCTTTCAGGGATTAAAGGCATTTAAGTATTTTATCTACTTGTATGTCCATGTGTCACGTGGGTACCTGATGCCCACAGATGCCAGAAGAGGGCATGGGATCCCCTGTAACTAGAATTACAGATGGTTGTGAGCCACCATGCCATGCTGGGAATCAAATCCAGAGACTCTTTTCTAGAGGAGAAAGATTGGGCTGTAGCTTCTCCTCACATGAGTCCATGATTTACTAACACGCTGTCAGGGAGACATTCCCAGAGGGACAGGCCAGAGTCACATTGACACGAGTCTCCCACTGTCCTCAGGTAAAGCCAGGTCCCACTGTGTGCAGGAATGCTTGCTTCTGAGGGCCAGGCAATGTGAGTGGGGAATTAGTGGGTTCTCCCCTGTGATGGCTCAACTGAAAGGCCCATCTATTGGGTGCACCCATTCTCTAGAGAAAGGCTAGAGGGCCCGCCATTCCTCTTGTTGGCTTCTGATGTCTCACTCTCTAGGTGTCTCTCCCATCTAGGTGCCTCAAAGGGACATACACCTGCAGGACGGTGAGAATTGGGTAGGGGCAGGGGCATGAGCAATAGGAATGGGGAAAGCAGCAGAGTTTGGTTGAGTGACGATGCCTGGGGAGAGGCTGACTGTGGGAACAAAGGGATGGCAGGAGAAGCCTGTGAGATGCTGGCAGGGTCAGGGATGCCATCACCCAGACTGAAGGACAGTTCCCAAGCCTTGGTTCTGAGTGGACCTCTGGGACCTGTGAGCCTCCCTCCCAGATACTGTAAGAAGGTCCCTGAGAGAGATGTTTTGTTTGCTTTTATGGGGACTTGGTGTCCCTTCATGTAGCCTCTCTGGCATCTCCCAGCAATGCCTGTCTTCACCCCTGAGGTGAGCAGACCCCAGAAGGGGGTATGCAGGTAGATTTACTTTAGCTCTCTGCAGGCCTTTACACCATTATGTGACAGAAATTCCTGAGGAGATGGCAACACACACCTGGTCACCCCAGATAGGGAGCCCAGGACAGACCAAAGTACGGAGACCACCAGAGGCCAACTTGATGAGCCACAAGTTTTATTAGGGTCACTTACAGGAGCAGAAATGACAGACAGCTGCATCACCAAAGCCTACCCCAGCATGGGTGGCATCTCACAAAGGCTGGGAACCTGGAGCACACTACTCAGCTTGAAGGCGGCTCAACGGGCTGGAGAGTGTCCTTCCCGAGGGCCTCAGTGGTTCTAAACATCTCACAGACAGCTCAGCTGGTTTCTGCTTCTTCCAGGAAGCTGTTATGTATGGCTTGAAGAGTCTTCTTTGCTGTCTGGCTCTGCTCTTCTGAGAGGAACCCTCAGCTTTTATTGCTTACTCTGACAAGGTGTGGCCTGGTGAATCTGATCAGTGTCAGGGACTTCCTGAAGCTATTGAGTTGTTTACTTTCTTGCTTAATTAACTTCCCTACAGTATGGAATGTTTCAATCTCAGAGGAAACTGTTAGACAACAAACAGTACTTCGAACACCTCCTCTCCCATTATCTCCCCAACCCCCACCCCCAGACAGTTTTTGGCCCCTAGCCTTTGTCTACTTTTTGATCTCAGCTTAGATGCCCCTGTCCAAAATATTCCCCTGGCCTTCCAGTCCAGGTTAGCCACTGTGAGCTTCTAGGATGTCCCCATTCCATCTGCTTTCTATCACAGCTACTGAGCAGCAGCCCTACAAACTTCCTCTGGATGCCCAGTGTCATCTATGGTTATCTACTTCCTCTGTCCCTGTCTCAGCCCTAATTACCTGGAATCCACAAGGCACGTTTGAAGCTGTCTTCTCTGTCTGTGCACATCCAACCCAGAATGACAGAGCAGGACAAGCCTGGCCATGATGTGTGTGTTGGGGGTGGGGGCACAATGGCAGGGGCATTTCCTGCCTTTTGGTGTTTTCTAAGAGGAGCTGCAGATCCCCTCGAACAGATAGGAACTGGTGTGTACCTTTCTGTGTGGCTTGGTGACCCCACTGCTGTGTGGGGTCAAAGATGTGTGAAGCATCTTTGAAACAGACTCCCTTTGGTGCCTATGGATCTCTTCAAGATGGACCATCATGTTTTGAGTGGCATAGCCTGTAGGTAGGGGTCACTTTCTTGTCCTCCCAATCTCAAAGAAGCTAGCTAAATAGTTCACATGTTTAGTGAACTCCTATTTATATATTCTTTCTCCTTTCTGCAACCCTTCCATCATTTTTTTCTTGTGTTTTTTGTAGCTGGGGTTGTAGCCCAGGCTGGCTTCAAATTAGAATCCTTGTTTCAGCCCCTTGAATACTGGGACTATAGGTGTAAATGTATCCTATGATTCCAGCTAAGATGGCGGCTTCCAAGCCGATGTATCTACCATCACACGTTAGAAATGAGCAGGGGCTATGGCAGTGAGGAACAGTTCAGTCAATGATTCCTGCTGCTGCTGGCTCAGCCACCCTGGCCACAGTGAAGCTCCCTGTGCCACCATCAGAAACACACTCACTTTGCTTACCCTTGAGCTTTGGAACAGTTTGCTCAGCCCTTGGTGGGTCGCCTACATGGGTCGATGATGTCCAGACAAAGGTCATGAGTATTCTGTGAAAGACTAGTCCTGGACAGAGAACTCTTGTCTATACATGCTCATATGTTTGCATCTGCACATGCATATACATTCAAGAACACACAACACAAGTCCTAAGAGATGGATCTTCCTTATGATTTGTATATGCTCACAGGCACCTAAGTGCATGTAGAAAAGACAGGCAACATGTGCATGCATTGTTATATGCATACACATACTCAGCCCCTCTGTCTGGCACTTGCTGTTCCTGTTATGTGTGACAGACAGGCCAGACAGAGGGGCTGTACCACCAAACCAGCAGGAACCACACTCTTTTCCCCAACTCACCAGACTCATTGTTTCCCATTGGTTGGTTCTAGGGCTTCAGTGGTGCGAAGTTCTTGAAGGAAGAAGATTCCATCCTTGGCTTACCTCCTGCCTTCCTCCTGGCCCCAAATGATAGTTCTAGGGCACAGGGTTGCTGGGAGCCATATCTGCCCAGATGTGTGGGCAGGGCAGGTGAGAATGCAGAGCCTTGGGGAACAACCAACCAGAGCAAGAGATAGGGCCATGTCTAGTCAGGGCACAAGACATGGCATAATAGAAGCAAGGGCCTGGACAGTCTGTGGGAATCTGATCCCCAAGGCTGCCTTGAGAAAGCAGAGAGAGAGAGCAGAGGGCCAGGTCTTAGGCCAGCCTCCCACCTGCTCTTTCTCAAACACTTTTGGAGAGGCTGCTCCGTGCCGGGAACGATACAGACAGAGGAATGGACATTCAGACAAGATCAGATGAATGTAAGTCTTCCTCACCCAGCAGGACAGAACAGAACCTCTCTACATGGAGTCCCCATGACTACTCACTCTCAGCCACAGGCCCCATCTACAGTGGCCAGTCTGAGAATGGAAAACAGGAGGCAGGAATCCACATGGGGCAGTCTTCCATGTTTTATGCCAGGCAGACATTACTAGTCAACTGCAGCACTTCTTGCTATGCCGTACCCTGGCTTCAAAATCTTGACTGCAGACATTACCAGGCCAAATAATTGTGATAGGAAAAGGACATAAAAACTGGTGACACAAGTCTGTAGTCTCCAGCTATCCAGGAGGCCAAGGTGGGAGGCTCACAAGCTGAAGGTCTGACTAGACTATAGAGTGAACTGAAGGCCAGCTTGGGCAATTTAGTGCGACCTTGGCTCAAAAACAAACAATCAAACAAAAACAAAACAAAAAAACTAGGGGCTGGTGAAATGGCTCATCAGGTACAGGCACTTGCCACTGAGTCTGGATATATGAGTTTGGTCCCCGGGACTCACGTGATAGAAGCGGGGAATCATATCCGCAGGCTGTTCTCTGACTCCATACGCATGCCCTGGTACTGGTAGACTCTTACTTCACAGCCATACTAACTCTGGCCTCTTTCCCCACCTCCATCATGTCATCTCGACCCCCACCTCCAACTCCCTGTTCCAGCTACAACGCTCCTGTCCCCATCCTCTGAACTCATCCCAAGTTCTGCAGATTGAACCTAGGGTCAACAGATAAGCAGTTTGACCTTGGGCTATATCTCTAGACCATTTTGTTTTTTGAGAAAGGGTCTCACTTTGTACCTAAGGCTGGCCTTGGACTCTCAAGCTTCCTACTTCAGTCTCATTCTCTTGGCTGGAATTACATGCCCACTGCACAGTGCCCATCACATCTCTAGTTCCCGAGGGACCCCCTGCTCAGGAAGTCTTTCTGCCTGGCCACATCAGGGTCTGTTCAAAGCTCCAAATTCTCTCCTATAGGGTCCAGCAGTTCCCACCCTTTACCCACTTAAAGGCAGTTCATCCCACTGGACCTGGCCCCTTCTCATCACTAGAGTCCTGCCACCCAGTGTCAAGCCAGAGTCTTGGCGTAGCCCAGCCTCCCACTAGCCATTCCAAGCTCTCGGTATCCCTGAGAACACAGGGACTGTTGCCCTGGGCGGATGAGGCCCGCGCTATTCTCTCTTTGTGGCCATCTCCTGCTTTCACCTCCTCAGCCTGGATTCCTCAGTGATGTGAGCAGAATATGGTTCTGACCGTTCTACAGATGGGAACGCTGAGGCCCAAGAAGGGAAGAGTCTTACCCACTGGTTTGGCTCCAGTCCCAGCCAGTTAGTCATATACCCACAGGCCCTGGGGTGAGTCATGGTGGCCCAGGTGATGGGAAGGAAACACATAAACATGAGCAAGTGGGAAGGGCAGTCTCAGAAGAGGGTGGAGGACTGCCTAGGGCTCCCAGTAGGAGTTCCCACACACTGGCCCCCTTGGGCTTTCTGGCCAGGTGCACATCTGACTGGGTCTGACATATCCCCTGTTGGCCTTGCACCTGGATTTGTGTCAGCTCTGGGAGTGCTGCCAGCTTCTTCTTTGACAGATGAAGAAACTGAGGCCCATGGTCAGGAGTCAAGCCATGGCCAAGGCCTGGGTCCGGACTAAAATCCAGACCTCCTCTTTCTTTGCCAGGTGTCCTCAGCTAGTTCCAGGCTCCTCTGCCCTGTCCCCAACACCCTAGGACAGAGGACTAGCGCACAATGGGGGAAGACTGGGAGGGGGAGGGGACTGGCAGCTACTGACCCCCATAGAGGGGCGGCAGGGTGGTTTTCTTCTATGGCAAACAGGTACCTACCCAGGACTGGACCTTCAACCCCATAGCCCTGCCTACACACAGCTGCCCAGAATGTGGGAAAATGATAGTGAGCTGGTCCTCTCCTGTGGCCCAGCCTCAGCCAGCCTCAGCTGCCCCTGCATTGTCCACCTGGACATCCCCACCCCGCCCCCACCGCTTGTGGCCTTCTGGCCCTGACTCTCTGTACTTTACCTCTGGGTCCTAGAGACTCAGCTGTCTACCACATTCCCTTTGGCTAGACTCTGACAAGGTCCATCTGGCTTCCTCTCAGATGCTTTTGCTGGTTCTTGCTTGTATGTATGAGCCTGTAGGGCAGGGTGGGGGGTGGGGGAGGAAGGGTTACTTATCCATCCCTCTGCTAGAACTTACCTTCCAGTTTTTTCCTTTGACTGCCTTCTTTTTCTTCCCCAGACCCACCTGTCCCCTTCTAGGCCAGAAGAGATACCTTCAAAGTGTCCGTGTCAGGATTGGAACCCACCCCAGCATGCTTCTAGAAACTTCTATGTTGTTGTCAGCCATAAGTATGTGCGCCTATGATTGAAAATGTTTTGGGGCCTCCCCTGCCACATGATATGATTCTGGAAGCCTCTCACTTCCATTCCCCATGTGGCCTTCAGTATGTCCCATCTGACCTACCTGGAGCTGCTCAGCAGGGGTCCCTAGAGCCTATATGTTCCCTGCCATGAGTCTGCTCTCCCCCGTGGCAGGGCCTCAAGTTCCTATCAGATCTCCTCCCTCCCCTGCCAGGAGCAGTATGGCATACCCTTCTTCTAGCTTCTCTGTGGATGTCAAAACCTTAGGGTCCCACACCAGCACACCCTGAACCTGAAGGAGGGCTGTTGGGAGGGTTTCTGACTCAGCCAGATGCTCCATCTGCTGACACTGAAGTCATCTCTAGAGAGCCAGGGGAAGTCACTCATAAGCCTGGGGGAATCAGGTAGGCTGCTGAAATTTTTCTTGGGAATCAGAAGTAGGCTGGGCAGAGAGGGAGGGAAAGGAGTTTTGAAGTATCCCCCTTTCCAGAATTCCACTCTGTCCTTCCCTCCTCTATGACAGTCCCTGGCTAGAGGCAGCACTCCCATGAGTGGACTCTTAAGGGAGTGCCTCTTTGGGGAGCAGGGTATTTAGCTGCCTGCTACTGCTCATCATGTCAACCTTGGCCTCTGGCATCAAGCTTCTGGTCCTTTTATGGCTACCCCAGCTGAGAAGTGTGCCTGTGGGTTGGGCCCTGCTAGACCCCTAACTCAACTGTAAAAAGCAGTGATGGAGAGTTAGGGGTCCCCTGGCTATGTCTTTCCAAACTTGCCTATGGTTTTTGAACTAGGAAGGCAGGAGTAAAAAAGTTCTTGACAAGTCCACCTCTGAGGCTGGGAGGGTGGGGCAGGCCAGGAATTCCCAGGGCACCTGGCTTAGGCTGGCGGATGTGCCAGGGGCCTGGGCTGGGCTTGCCTATGGTGGGCAGGTCTCTCTAGCTGCTAGGCCTAATTGCCTCATTAGCATCTGCCTGTCGCCTGAGCCTGTCTGTTCCCCTCCCTACCAGCCCACGCAGCCCTGTTTTTCAGGAATCCCTCCTATGAGGCATTGATGGTGACAATGACAGTGACCATGATGAAGCTAGGGAAATAGCCTGGGAACCACCTGGCCTGGCCCAGACATGGGTCTCCGTCCCAGGTGTCACACCTAGCACATCTCACATAAGTTGGGCTGTCCTGGAGCTAGGCTGCCATCTCCAAGTTGGTGGCAACAGGAGACAGATTGGGGGATGTCCTATCCTAATCCTGCCACATCAGCGAGTGTCCCAAGGAAGGCCCCCTCTACCCCACAAAACATGCAAAGGATTGTGGGAGGGGGCAGAGATTCAGTGAATTCTGACTATTCACCAAGTGAGGACAGGATGGGTAAGAGCCTAGCTTTGCTGGAAGCCACCCCATTTTCCTCCTGGCATCCAGCTACTATAGCTGATGAACCAGGCACTAGTGAATGAGCACACACCGTTAATCCTAGTACTTGGAAGGCAGAGGCGGGTGGATCTCTGATCTCTGTGAGGTCAGCCTGGTCTATATAGTAAGTTCCAAAGAAGAGGAGGAGGAAGAAGAACAAAAACAAAACATAAGACAGGCGTGGTGGCGCACGCCTGTAATCCCAGCACTCTGGAGGCAGAGGTAGGGGGATCTCTGTGAGTTTGAGGCCAGCCTGGTCTACAGGGCAAGTCCAGGTAAGCCAAGGCTAAACAGAGAAACCCTGTCTTGAAAAACCAAAAACTAACAAAAAGAAAAAAAACACAACAAAAAACTCAAAAACCCACATAGCTCTGACTTCTATCTCTAGGTAGGACGGGTTTTCTGCCTGGACCCTAGGACAAGGGAAAGGACCCTCTGGAGGTGTTTTATTATAGCTGGGGCACTCATCAGAGATTCTGAAACAGCAGCTGGCCCAGACCCACTGTCCCAGTGCTGGAACTCAGGCCAAGATGTGGCGGGACACCTCAGGATTTGTCCAGATGTGGGACTCCCAGGCAACTTCCAGAGCCACATAAAGACCAGGAGAGCTGAAAAGACCTAACTGTGCTGGGTGGCTCCAACCCAGGGCCCTCTATCTCTCCATTTGCCCAGCTAATTCCCAGCGGAAAGAGGGAAGCCTGGCAGGTTCCTGTGGAAAATACTGGAGAAGCACCTCTGTGGCCAAAGGGACTGGCTGAGCATAGAGACGGTTTTCTTCTCGTGTCCTATATGTAGTAGGAGTAGTCCCGGCCTGGTCAAACTGTGTACAGACACCTGCCAGGCCCTATGCTGTGACTTTTAGGACAGAGTAGGGACTTAAAGGGGGTGAGGTGGAAACTGGAAAGCCTAAGAAAGCTGGTTCCAACCCCAAGCCATTATCGCCTCCCCCTAACCTCCATGAGGCAGTAAGGGTGTATGTGTGTGTGAAAGACCTAGCCCTCCCTGCTTATCCCTGTGTGTTCAGACAGGAGAGAGGGCATAGGCTATTGGAGGACCCTGGAGGGAAGGCCTTCTGGGGCAGATCCAGGAGAGTATGGAGCACCTGTGCCAACACGTAGGTAGAGTGGGCTCTGGGTAGAGGCTGGCCCCAATGGGGTGGGAAGCAGAGACAAAGGGACTCTTTTGAAGGTTGAGCCAGTGGCTGCCCCATCCCCAGGCTGATGTTGCCATGGGGTGGCAGTGCGGACACTCCCAACACCCTGGGCCTGCCCATGCAGGTCTCATTGCATGGGAAAGGCCCTGCCTGCCGGCCTGGGCCTCAGCACCCATGCTGTCCCACCCACTTGCCTGCTCTCCCACAATGGAGGAAGATCAGGTGGAGAGTCACCAGGGCCCTGGCCTGACTCAAGCATCCTTCAGCCTCCTGCCTTGGCCGTAGTAGTCCCCTGCCACATGGGGGCCTGCTCCTTTCTTAGCTGTCATCACCATTCAATGTTCCCCTTTCCTAAGAGCTGAAGATGATTACTGGTCCACAGTAATTATCAAAGTAAGGTCCACAGGAACCTTACTTACTTTCTTTTTCTTTCTTTTTTTTTTTTTTTTTTGACAGGCTTTCTCTGTGTGACTCTATTGTAGACCACACCGGCCTTGAACTCACAGTGATTCACCTGCCTCTGCCTCCCTGAGTGCTGGGATTAAAGGCATGTGCCGCTCATGGCTGGCAACACAGGCGCCTTTCTTATTAGGGGCCTCTCACTGTCTTACCTATAGTATTTTCCAGAATGGATTCCACAGAACTCTCGGACCTCTTGCCCAACTAGCTGTACCTCTATACAAAGGGTCATGTGATCACACATCCGGAAACCACTCCACTGTACAGGAATGCACTGGAGGCTCTGACGAGTCCTGCAGGGAGGGTGCCAGCTTTACATACTCATCTTGGCATTTCCCAAACTGGTGATCAGAGTGATCAGCACCAGATTTCCCAAACTGGTGATCACAGTGATCAGTACCAGATTTTCTCCAGATTTCCTTTCTTTTCTTGTTTTTTTTGTTTGTTTGTTTTGTTTTTTTGCATGACCTCCATGGAATGGGGCTTTCAGGAGAATGTGACCTAATGTTGCTTTGTTGCTTGATGACTATTCTTCTTCTTCTTTTTTTTTTTTAAGATTTATTTATTTATTATTTACAGTATACAGTCTTCTGCCTGCAGGTGTGCCTGTAGGCCAGAAAAAGGGCACCAGATCACAGTACAGATGGTTGTGAGCCACCTTGTGGTTTCTGGGAATTGAACTCAGGACCTTTGAAAGCACTGCCAGTGCTCTTAACCTCTGAGCCATTTCTCCAACCCCTAGCTTGGTGGCTGTTCTACACAGCACTGATTGGACTTTCCCAGTTTTCAGATGAGACGCTGAAGGTCATCAAGCCAGTGGCTCAGAACCCTTAAAGTCTGCCCCCAGGGACCTTGGGCTTTGTGTTTTACACTGGTCCAGTTGTCCATTGGGATCAGAGTCCAGCTACTGAGGAGGTACAGCTACTGAGGAGGCTGGGGTACTTCCAGGGAGAGAACAGGAAGAGTCAAGATGGCTATAGTTCCTTCATCAGCATGGCTGACTCTTGGTCATAGCCAGTTCTTTGTGGACTCAGCTCAGAGCTGCTCAGGGCCAGACAGGGATGAGGGATGATGGGGGCTGAACACGGGGAGGCTACATCTCCACATGCAGGCGGTGAACAGAGCACCCTCCCCAAGCCCAGGCCAGAGTTGGGTTACGAGCCCTCAGGGTCTCTTAATGAGTTCCACATGAAGCGGATGGCTGAGAGAGGAAATGGGAAGGGGCTGGGGAGGGGGACAGGGGCCCGGAAAGGGATTGGAAACATGTGGCTATGGGAGAAGCCAAGGCAGGCTCAGTCCCCACAAGCTCTACCGCACCCCAGATTGGCAGACAGGCTCCCAGGCCCCCACAGGAGGCCCCAGGCCAGTGGTCGGATGGGGGCGGTGCAAGAGGGTCCTGGGAGGCTTTTCTCTCAGACAGAAAAAGTCTAAATCCTGGCTCTGCTTGTCTAGGGGCCTGGACCACAGGGATTGGGGGTACAGAACCTGAAGGGCAGGAGAGGACAGGGACAAAAGCCTCCTCAATTCCAGAGACTAGCGACAGAGATGTTCTATCAAGTCCTGCCCTTTTGCCAGGCCTGGTGGTTTGAGGAGTTAATCGCCAGCCTGAACCCCACCTTGGCATTCTCCACTAGTGCCTGGGAAGGCCTGGCATGAGGCACCTGGACTGGCCTGGTGGTTGGAAGTCCCACTGGGAAAAGGCCATGCTGCTATGTGGTAGATGGTGGAATCCAGTAAAAGACGTGCGGCACGTGGGCAGTGGAGTTTGAAGGCAGCACAGAGCACCGTGGAACCCCTCCCAGGAACACTGGCCAAGCCCCAGAACTGGCTGGCTAGCGTCGGGGGCACCGCTGATACAGGCCCAACGTTTGGGTTCCAACCTACTCCGCGGGCCAAGGATCTCATTCCACTGCAGACAAAGTGTGTGTGAACTGTCTCAGCAGCTCACAAGGCTCCTCCCGCTGTCACTCTGCTATCAGTATGGAGGCTCAGAGGCAGAGTCCTGCATTCCTGGCTGCAGGAAAGTGGGTGCAGGGGCCCTGGGACCATGGGGGATGGGAGCAAGGGGCCCGCTTGGCCTGGCTTTGGAGGAGGCTGAGCAGGAGCGGCATGAGCTGTCTTACCAGCTTTCTATCATTTACTCGCTTTCGGCTTGACCCTTTGGCAGCTTGAGTGCCGTGTCGCCAGGGGCGGTTGTAAGACCAGGTTGTAAGGCTTTGGCTACTTGCTGAGCTTGCTGCTGAGCTGCAGGAGGGGAAGAGGGGCGTGCTCTTGGGGAGGTTGGTGGTTCTCACCTGGCATTCCTGCCTGAGGCTTCCACTCCCACCAGAGGGGTCTGTGGAACTGCAGCTCCTTCCCATCAGAGGCACTGGTTCTCAGCAGCAGACTAGACACCTCTCAAAGGGCTGTGAGCATCCTTGTGGGAGCTCATAACTGGCCTTATTCTAGGTGCATCTCAACTACACATAGCTTGAGATGGTCACAACACACATTCCAGGGGCAGCCCCAGAACAGAGGTCAGTCTCCCAGCTCCTGCCAGAGTCCATGGCAGCCAAGTTTCTGGGACAGAAAGTACCTGCTTTTTTTCAGAGAGCAAGGCATAGGTGCAGGCACACGTGAGCTGTTGCCTAGAGGGGCAGGAGAGCTTATTACGCTGCTTTTCAGCTCCAGGTTTTAGAAGCTTCCAAGGGACAAATTCTGCAGCAGCTGTCATGGGAACAAGATTCTGGGCACTGAGCAGGGCTGGGGGGAAGCAAGCATGTGTGGGCCCGGAGCACAGAATCCCATCCCAGCCCCTAGCATGAGGGTGCATCCTTGGCTGGGGTCAGAGAGTCTGAGGGACTCAGTGTAGGTGGGGGCCGGGTTACTGCAGCCATTTCTTGAGCAGCAGGATTGTTCTAGAGGGATCTGCCAAATCCCAGAAAGGCCCCAGGCCAGGCCAAGCCAAGCCTGGTGGAAGGCAGAGGGCTGTGAGAGGCAAGGGAGCTGGGCATCCAGAAGCAAGGGTGGCATCAGCTAGGGCTGGCCCTGAAATCAAGGGGACACACAGGCCCTGGGAGGTGAAGGAAGTCTAAGTCACTGAGTGCCGATATCCATCAGGAAGGTGGAGATGGACAGGGTGTTGGTGTGTGTGGAGGCTGTAAGCTCAGCCTCTGCCACCGGGGACACACCAAACAGACTAAAGTACCCTTTCCAGGAACACACGCTGTGTCTGAAAGAGAGAAGTGGAGGCTGAGAACAGGAAGTGGTAGGAAAACCAGCTTCCTCCCTTCCTCCCACAGTGAAGAGACATCTCCAGGCAGTAGGAGTGGGAGGGGTGGCCTAGGGAGAAGAGGTAGGGGTTTCTTCCTCAACTGACTCCAGGCCACCCTGTTGGTGGCCTCACCTAAGTGGAGACACCTACCCCTACTCTATAAATAGGTTCTCTGGAGAGGGCTTCCTCGTGCAGGAGGGCCTGGCTCCCCATGCTTTCCCAGCAGCTAGGCCGCACTCTGGGCTGGCTCAAGACCCATCCAGAGCATAGTTATGAATGCCCCACATCCTGGGCCAAAAAACAGGGTGAAGCTTCTAGAGGGACTCTTTGTCAGTGTGGTGGAAGTGAGCCCAGGGTGCTCCCAGTGCTCTACCTGGATGCAAATGTTCACAGGAAGTGGAACTATGTCCCACCAGCCGGCTGCTGCTCCCTTAGCAAACATGATTCTCTCTTCAGCAGCCCAGGGTGGGGCGGGATGGAGAGAAGTGGGGCTGCTTGGTGAGGAAGTACCCCTGTGCTCCTGGGCCCCCTCAAATGGGCATGCACCAGTTTAGGCTGGAGCCATCAAGGGCCTACCTTGAGCAAATCATTAGGAAGATGAGGTTAATGATGGGGAGCTGGGATGGCAGGGTGACTCACCACATGCTGGCTTGCTTGGCGGGCTGGGTTTCCGGGATTCTGGGTAATCACAAACATCCACCCCAAAGCCTGTGCTAGCCCTCGCGGTGGCATAAGAGGTGGCCGCTTGGCGGCTTTGGAGTTCCTAAATCCTCACACTCCCAACTTTCTTCTTGCCCCGGAGCTCTTGGACTAGGAAATGAAGGCCACTTAGAATCTGAGCCAGGGAAACCCTGGGACTGAGTCCCCTGTTGCCGCTGACATGAAGAGCCAAGGAAGAGAACTGGCAATGGGGTAAAGTGTCCGCATTCTGAGGATTTCACAGGGGCCAGAAAGTATGAGGGGACTTTTCAAGACCACAGAGCCAGGACCTGGGCAGTAGACGAGGAACATCATCTCACTGCGCTGCTCTGCCCCTGCCCAGATGCCCACCACCAGGAAGGAATGATGAGCTATGGCAAAGCTGTCAGAGGACAGAGATCCCGGGACAGAAGACAGGAAAATGGGAGAGGCAGACCCTGTGGAAACAGCCACAGGCCTTTGGGGGCCCTTTAAGATGCCCCTGGTGGGGGAGTGATACTTAAAGATGAGGGACAGGTGGGCTTGCCATGAGTGCTGGTGTTTTGGTCAACTGGACAAGCTACGGTCATTTGGGAAGAAGGAAAGCACCTCAATTGAGAAAATACTTTAGTCATCCTGGCCTGTAGGCAAGTCTGCTTTTTTTTTTTTTTTTTTTTTTTTTTTTTGATATGGGAATTTTAATGACGGATGTGGGAAGGCCTTAAACCCCTTTGGTTCCACCCCTCAGCTAGCACTCCTGGGTTGTATAAAAAAAGCTGATTGAGAGCAAGCAGTGTTTCTCCAAGGCCTCTGCTTCAGTTTCTGCTTCCAGCTTCCTGCTTGAGTTCCTGCTGTCTTCCCTCAGGGATGGACTGTGGTCCGGATGTGTAGGCCAAGTCAGCCCTTTCCTCCCCAAGTTACTTTGGGTCAGAATGTCTTATCACAGTAGAGGAAGCAAACTAGGATGTGGGCTGTGAGCACACTTGGCAACTTCTTCTTAGGGTTTTCCTGGCATGGTGCTCTAGGCCCACCAGGCGGCCACCATTGCTTCTCTGACAAGTGCAGGTCCAAGCTCTGGAAACTGGAGAAGCTCTCCATGGCAACTTAGATGCTTCTTAGGGGGAGAGGCAGGGATAAGGATGGACATGCAGGTGTGTGGGTGTGTGTGTGTGTAGAGCTAGTTTGCCTTTCTGGGAGCTCAGTTACTCAGATCCAGTATTTGAGGCACTGACTGAACTTTCAAAAGGGCTGCTTTTGTGCTTGGCGACAAGAGGGAGTGGGGTGTGGTCAGGAAGAGTAGATAGCATCGATGGGGGAAGAGCATAAATATGACAAGAAAGGTCCTCCAACCTTTCAAACCACCCGAAGTCCACCCAGGACCCTGTGTTGGACCTTCTTCCATGCTTCATAGTTGTCCAGTTCAAGGAGCCTAGAATTTCTTCACAGGGGTAGGAGATGGCCATGTAGCTAGCCAATGCCAGGAGTAAGGACACTGCAGAACCTCTTCTCCAACAAGGCAGATTCTGAGTTGGGTCTCATGGTAGCAAAAAGAATCCTTTTGGGAAGATCTTGGCCCTAAATGAGCTCTGACCTTTCCTAAGTCTGCCCTGGGCATGGAAGTAAAGATCACCACTCATTCCAAGAGACGTGTGTTGGCTGGGAAGCCCAGGGGTAGAATGCACGCCTACTGAGAACTGTACTTTCCCCAATCCCAAGGTCACTGGCAGCTACTAAGGGCCGTGTGTGTGTGTGTGTGTGTGTGTGTGTGTGTGCTGTAGAAACACCTCAGGAGAGCTGCTCTCTTACTCTCTCCATTGTTTTGACAAAATACTTGGCAAAAGCAACTTCAGGAAGAAAGGTTTATTTGGTTTACAGTTCATCATGGCAGGGAAGTCAAGGCAGCATGAGCTGCTGGTTTCTGTGAACTCACAGCCAGGAAGCAGAGCGGGATGAGAGCTGATGCTGTGCTCCTACCCCTCCCCTCCCCTGCTTTTATGAGACATGGTCTCACTGTGAGGCCTGCCTGCCTCTACCTACTGAGTGCTGGAATTAAAGGCTCATGCTCCTATGTGGGCCTGTCTACACTGGGCCTGCCTCCTCCAAGAGAGCCCATGCTGGGCAGCAGAATCAGCATGGGAGGGGATGACAAGTCCGGCCCCTTTGAGTTGGCTGCCAGCTAAGGCTCATGGGGTGGGTGCTTACTATGTCCCGAGGCAGCTGAGCAGCTTTCCTGCCAGAGCAGCCACCAGGCTTCCCATTCTGCAGTTTCCTAGGGCGTCCGGAGAGCCTCAGCTCTTCCCTACCTTCTGTCCCTCCCAACTGGCTCTGCCATCTAGTGGGACTGGACAGAGCAACAGGTTCCCTTGAGCCACTATTTGCACTGGGCAGCACCTGAAGGAACAGGGGTCATTACTTCAAAATTCAGTCACAATCAGAGCCTTGGATAGGTTAGACCAAAATATTGAGAGGTACAGCAGGAGGTTGGGGGGCAGGACCAAAGTCTGACCCTGGAATTCAGCTTTCCTCACCTAGTGCAAGTCGGAGGAGTAAGCTCCCACTCTTGCGGTTTATCAGCAATCAACATAGGTTGGCCCCCTCACCGGTCTGAACTCAGACATTCGGCTCTGTTTCTCCTGGAAGCTGCAAGGGCTGGACTATTTCGGGAGGTTCTAGCACTTCAAGCCACCCCAGGGCAGGGCAGTACGTTAGGGGATTAGGGACCTCTCTGGTTGGCTAAGTTACCCCAAGATGCTCAAGGATGAAGGCACAAACAACTCCGACATAGAAAGCATTTACTCTGGCTTTTGCAGTCCAGATGTGGAGGAAGGGCCCTGGAAACCCCTGTGAATAAATGAACGCAAACGTGGTGCCTGGGGCTTCCACATCCCTAGGGAAGCCAGTTAGGGGGATGTGGGTAGTACACAGGGGCTTTTGCTACCCTTGTACTCCAGTACCCCTACACAGCTGCAAACAAGGGTGTCCCTTGTTCTCGGAGCCTTCCCTACCCCCCACTGCTGCTGTGATTCTCCTGTCATGGACCTTGGGATAGGAGGACTGATTAGGTCTAACCCAGAACAAGCCATTCCTGCACAAGATCAGTCAAATTAGTTTTAATTTTCAGATTCCTTTGCTCTCATGCATGTGGGGAGGAAGAAGCCAAGCCCTGGTAAATATACGTGGTGACAGAGATTTAAGCCATTGCAAAGACTGTACCCATTCTACCCAGCTTGTTCCTTTTGACTCAGACGGCCCCCTGAGGGTTCTTGGGGGGATTCAGATGGAGAAAAAAAAATCTTGGCTCATCCAGGCAATGAGCAGCCAACTTAGAAGCCAGTCAGGGGGCTGAAGGTGAGGTGAATGAAAACCTGGCAAGGTTCTTGAGAGAGCAGCACCATCCCAGGATCCTGAGGAAACGCAGTTCGAACGGCTCCTTTTTGTCAAACTGAGCGTGGCCTTGCCTGCTGGGTCTCAAGTCTCCTTTCTGTGTGGCTCTGCCCCTGAGAGCTTCCCATCGTCAGATGGAGAGGCTCCAGGAACAAACAGCACTTGGGGGAGGGGGAGCACCTAACCCCAGACTGGGTACACATGTGGCTCCCTCAGGGCGGAATCCCTTTATTTATTTACTCAAGTCCCCGTACAAATCCCTGGCCTGCTATCCCCCTAATCAACTGAGCTCCTGATCCTTGCTCCCTCGATCACGGTGGTGTTCTCTGCATGATTAGCTGCTGGTTCTCCAGGCATTTCTTCAGCTTGTCTTCTGTCAGGGTCAGCCGCTGTTCTAGAATGGACACTGTCTGCAAAATAAAAGGCGTCAGGCTCAGGATGGAGGGCCCACCTTGCTGCCCTCACCATCATTAGAAGCTGCTTCAGCCTGCTACCCCAAAGGCTGGGTGCCTCACTTCCCACCGACGGGCTCTGCCTGGCCTTTCATGCCCTCTGTACCAAGGCAGCTGGCAGGTCTCACAGCCCTCAGTCATTCCCCCAACACAACCACGGAATTTTGAACCCTAGTCTGGTACTCCTGCCCATGGCGCTGCCCTTCCCTCTGTGCTGAGGGCACTCTTTCCGAGGCTGGCAGGGGGTAACGCCGGGAAGTGAGGGCCCCCTTCCCCCAGCCCAAACCCAGACTGAATCCTGTGAGGACAGGGTGAGACAGTGCCACCTGGGGGTGAGCATGAGGGTCATCACTGGCAAGTGACAATACCACATGGAACCATTTATTTCCTCACACCCAGCACAAAGGCTGTCTACACTGCTGGTCACCTGAGGGTACGTGTACTTCACGGACCAAGACAGTCTTGCAGACAGGGCTCCACAAAGGTTGTGAAAACCTGTCTGCTTCTCCTGGCTTGGGGCAGTGTCAGTAGCGGGCACCTGCACACTTTGCAGAGGAACTACCCATCCCTGGCTGTCCCGCCAGTCACGCCTACCCTAACACTTGCTAGGCTGACTCTGCTGGTCACTTCATTTCCACCACTGAGGGTTGCTGAATGCCCACTGCATACACAAAGGCCACATCAGCCACTGAGGATAAGGTCACTGTAGGCAAAGCCACTTGGAGCACAGCAGGCTTGGTTCCCACTGGCACTGGGAAGGTCAGGTAATTTTAATAGAGATGGCTCTCAAGAGATATTGTCCCAGCCGGAGCGGTGGTGCAGTTTTAATCCCAGCACTCAGGGAGGTAGAGGCTGTCATATCTCTGTGCGTTCAAGGCCAGCCTGGTCTACAAAGTGAGTCCAAAACAGTTAAGGCTACACAGAAAAATCCTGTCTCAAAAAACCAAAAAAGAGATATTGTCTCATTTCCTGAGGCTCCATGAAGGCTCGAGCCTGATCCAGCAGAAAGGAAGCTTTCATACACTTAATAAAATATTTTGGGACATTGTGGGAAAGCGCTTCCCCTTCAATGAGCTATAAATTCTCATAGCATCCTGAGTGGATGTCAGCTCTCACAGACTGCTCCGTCTGATGGCTGGCCCCTTCTGAATGAGCTGGCCAAGGATAGGAGGACTCTTTATCCTAGGTCTTAGGATAGAACCTCCAAAAAAAAAATAAAAATAAAAAATCCCTGCCTGTGGAACATTAACTGGACCCCCAGAGGCAGAGCTAAGCTCAAAGAACTCATCATGTCCCCAGGTTGGCCAGCCAAGGAATGAAGAGCGGTTCTGCGTCTCGTAAAAGTGGCAGTGGAAACAGCCCCCGGCTGGCCTGGAGCAGCATTCCTGGAAGTTTCCGTTGGCTGCTGGGAAAGTCGCACTGCCAAACTCACTCTTCTTCCAGCCCCTTTCTGACAGACAGTCGGGACTCAAGGCCACAGTGGGGGAGCCTGGCTGGTGGCATTTCCTTTTCTGCCTACTTCCCCCCTTTACACTTTTAGCAGGAACCCAATTTACACTGGGGGCCTCCACTTGGTTCCATGGTGGGGAGGCTGTACCTCAGCCCAGCAGGAATGTGGTCATTAAATATGTCTATATTAGATTAAATTGAATTAAAAAGCATCCTCTGTTTAACAACTCACTAATGGAGGTCACTGGAGACACTTTTGTTTGCAGGTCTGAAGGGGTACTCTTTGTAGTCTTGATGTACGTACTCCAGACTAACCTTAAACTGTTGGCAATCCTGCCTCAACCTTTCCAGTGCTGGGATGAGAGACATGCACACCATGCCCAGAAAGGGCACCTCATGTGTGCCCCTTGTACCTGCATCTCCCCCAACTACTACTCTCTAGCTTCACTCCCTGCCATCTTTGCATCTGGACTACACTTCCTGGTCCATTCTGCCCCTGAGTCTATTCTGCCAAAGGGTCAGGTGGCAGTCGCCACCAGGGATAACTACCAGGCTGTTCCAATATACATTTGAGCTTAACTTGTTTTGCGCCTTAAGCATGGGCTTGGGCAGGAGAGGCTGTTTAGATATCTGTACATTAGAATGCTGTCTGGTATCCTCTGCTTCATTTTTTCCCCTTCCATGACCCTACTCTAAAGAAACACACAAGTTCATTTTTACAGAGAACAATGATCTCCATGATAGAGCTGGACCCAGGGAACCATGTTGCTAACTTCTGCTGCAGTATCTTAGGGTGAGACCGTAACTCACATTAATGTGGATTGAATAACCCTCCCAGAAACATTCTAGATTTTTCTTCTCTTTCTTTTGTTTTGGGACAGGGTCTCCTGTAGCCTAGGCTGACCTTGAACTGAGGACGGCCTTGATGTTTTTTTCTGCTTTTTTTTTCTCCTAGTGCGAGGATCACAGGCATACATGAGCCACCATGCCTGATTAATGCCCAGTTTGGTGTTGGGGATCAAATCTAGGGCTTTGTGCATGCTAGATAATTGTACTCTCCCAACCCAGCTTTTCTTCCAAAGGAGAGGGTTTCCCAGCAACGGAAAGGCCCCTAGGATGCTACTCAGGCATCTGAGTAGCAGATTACACACACTCAGCCTGGTGATGTAGCTAAGCAAGCCCTTGGAAGGGGTCTGCATTGGTCAGGATAGGTTGCCACTTTGCCAGGACCTAGAGGAGGAAGGAAAGAACATCTGGGTGGCATGGAGGACATCTGGGGCTTCCTTGGTAAGGACGAACCTTAGGCCACTTCATGTGGCCTTTGCGTAGTGTGACTTTCCCCTTTGGTGAGCACGAGCCTACACACAGCGTCGGGCATTTGGAGGAGCCAGTATTCATGTAGTGTCTCAGTGTCCGGAGGACAAGAGAAGTTACTGTTCCCTCTTAATGCCTGTGCAGGGGAGGCTGGTCACATGGGCAGCTAGCTGCTCACCTCATTTCAATCCCCTGGGTCCTACCCTGGCGAGCCTCCTGTCACAGAGGGTCTGATCTGGCTGGACTGAGACCTAAGGCCATATCTTACTCTCAGAGTATGAGGGGACATTAAAAGGATACCTGCAGTACTGGAGGCCCAATACTCCACAGTCCACCAGCTTTGACTCCTTTTTATACAAAAGCGGATGAGAACTGGCCTTCCAGCCCCTCCAGTGATCCATGCTGTCTCTCAATTTGCTCTGACCAGGAGAGCAAAACCCCAGAATAGTCCCTCAGATGGAAGTATGTCAGATCACGTCACAGGTGCCTGAGGGGGAGAGCACCTGTCACAACAATTTCTAGTCCCAATGTCTACACACCAGCAGCCAAAGAGAAGGCTAACCCTTGGCCGCTGTTTGTTCTGGCTGAGGCCTTTCAGAGATCCTAACTCCAGTTTGCTAGGGGACGCCCAGCAGCCTTGTCACATACCTGGTAGCACTGAGAAGCACTTTCCAGACTCTAGGCATCCCCTCCCCCAACCCCAGGCCTAGAAGCCATAAAAGCAAGAAAAAAATGTGGGCTGGGGGGATGGCTCCCCAGGTAAGCCACAAAAGACTGCCATTCTGAGTTTGATCCTCAGAATCTATGACTGAAGGAAAGAACTGAATCTCCAGAGTTGTCTGTCCTCTGACCTTTACATGCACGATGCAGTATGCACACGTTTGAATGTGTGTGCATGTGTTTAAATGTGTGTGCATCATACAGATACACTTTAAAAGAAGAAAGAGAAGGGGGGGGAGAAAAAAAAAAAGAAAGAAGAGCTAATGTTATCTTGTCCAGGAGTCAGTTGGCATACAGGTGCCCACGGTTCAAGGAGGCAAATGGCAAGCTTTCCAATAGCCAGGGGCTGTGCTGGCCTGCCTGCCCTCAAGTTATGCTGGGGAAGTGAGGCATGAGCAGGGGCTGGGGAGGAGCTCACCAGACAAAAGAGACAACCACAGGAGCTCACACTGTAGATGAAGGAGAGGGCCTCAGGCCCCACAGCCTGCTGATGTGGTTCTACCTTCACTCTCAGAGGAGCAGAAGAGGGTGTGAGATGATCTGGCTGCTGCCTGGGAATAGTCTGGAAGGGGCTTCATAGCTGTGGGAAGGTAAGGTGGAATCAAGAATGTGAGGGGAGGGGGTGGCTCAGACTGGATAAAGGAAAGCCCTGGAGGAAAGTAGACAGAATTAGAGAGCCCTCTGAAGGGTGAGCCAAGACTCAGGTTAGTGAGGAGAGACTAACCTGTTAGAGGGGAGACAGGGAGTGTGAGGTTCCTTGGAGAGGACCGAGGAGCCCAGTGGGCCTTGTAGTGGCCTAAGAGGAGGCACAGTGAGCAGCATGGTGTGTCCGAGTCAGTCCTCCCTGCTGGGACAGCTGGGGTGGGCAGAAACGGAGGGGATGGCAGTGCATCTGTAAGCCCCTGATGTAGGAAAGGGGAATCCAGTCTAAAGGACCAAGGGCCCTGCCAGGAGGCTATTGAGCCCTGTGGAAGATGGCCAGGGAGGGACTGCCCAATCTGGGTGAACTGATGGGAGGGAAGTAGTAAGGTGCTGGGGGTGAAAACCAAGGCTTAGTGAGAAGAGATGGGGCCAACCCTTGGCTCTGGGCAGCAGATGAGGATTTAGAAGCTGGGACCAGGGTGGGGTGGGGCTTCCAGTGTGACTCAGCCTGGGCTTCTGGAGGAAAATCCTCCTAGGATAGGCTCAACAATGGTATTCTATTTCCATCCTGATTTTCCTGCAAGGGGAGGGGAGACAGTGATCTGTCTCCCGTTAGGGCAACATTCGCAGGGCAAGTGCGCCTTCTCTCACTCACAGTTTCAGGCGAGTAAGACATTTTATGTAACACCCTGAAGGGCCTTCTAAACAGCCTAAAAGGAACTAACTTTAAAGTGACAGCCTTTATTTTTAGTCACCTAAGAGCTATGGTGATTCTCAAAGAAGCTGCACCAAAATGCCAAGCCTGAGATGTCTGGCACCCGGGCCCCCACTCCCTGTGGCAGAGGAACATAACACCAGGGTCGTTTTGATAGATGCTTTTCTGTACTAGCATAGTAATGAGGCATCTGTGGAAGGCCTGCTGAGATCCCAAGGAAGCTCTGGGACCCCAGACAGCTGAATCCAGCTCCTGTCTTGTCGTCAGCATGGCCAACAGCCCACCCTGTCCAGACCGTCTGCATGGCACAGAGCCTGGGCTTGGTATCTCTGTTGGCCCAAGGCTGAGGGGGGGACTCTTGGCTTCTTTGACTGGTGTGACTAGGATTCAGGCATGTGAGAGTACCAAGGGAAGCTAGGGCAAGGTTACAGGGCCTCATTGGTGGTCATACTGTGCCTATGGGCTCTGCACAGTCCCAGAGAAGAGTTCTCTGGGCATTTTAGGGAGGGTTGAGGAAGCCCAGAACCCTGAGACTAGACTTCTCCCCTTAAAAAAGGCAAAAGAGTGAAAAGCGTCAAGTATATGCTCTCTACCTGAGCTGTGGGCCTTTTATTTGTTCCTTCTCTCTCCTGATGGCCACCTCCTGTCCAGTCTCCTGTCTCCTCACCACTGACCGCCCACTCCCTGGCCAGGTTTTCCCAAGGTGGGCTTATCCTGCATCTTTCTACAACTCTTTCTTCTTAATTCTTGTTCATGTCTTCTATTATTCCACTTTTCACTTTGTGTTTGGGAGGAAGGCGAGAGAGCAGAGAATAGTGTACATCCGACCCACTGGGTGGTGCCCCTGACACAACTCACCTGCTCTGGGTGGGACCCAGGCTGCAGCTGGGATGGAGTGTGCCATCTCTGGCAGAAGACTGAAAAATGTTACCAGACAGGCAGACAGGCAGGTTTTGGTGCAGGATGAGTGGAGAGGCCAAGCATGGTTGGGTAGGAAGAGACAGTCGATAGAAATAAGGGATGGGGTGACAGTGGTGGCGGCGCACCAGGTGAGTTGTGTCAGGGGCACCACCCAGCACCGGGGATAGAGACAGGTGGATCTCTGATTTCGAGGCCAGCCTAGTTCTACAGAGCAAGTTCTAGGGTGGCCAGGGCTACACAGAGAAACCCTGTCTCAAAAACCAGAAACCAACAAGCAAGCAAGCAAGCAAACAAACAAAAAAGGAAGTTAGAGTAGGGGTCCCAACACCAGCAGCCAGAAAGGGAAGGGAAGGAGGAAGCTTCTACTTCCTATTTCCTGTAGCTGTGTCACTAACCACAGGGCTGACTAAGGTGCCATCAGGGAAGACAATATGGTGCTGGGACCATTACACAACTGCTGGGGGCTGAATGAATGCTAGTGAAGACCTACCTAGTCACCTGGTCCCACAAGCAGAAGAATGCAAATGTCCAGTCACAAACTTTCTAGCAGCTACTTAACCACGGGCACTGTCACCACCACCTACACAGAAGGCCTCTCTCGTGGCAGTTGGAGCCTAAAGGATCACACAACACTCCCAGAGTCCTTTTGACTCACTCAGGTTATCAACAGCTCTTATCGCCACACACTTGCCAGGCCCCTACCTCACGCAGCACAAGCGATTGTGGTTCCCGAAGGCATCTAGATGTTGCTATGGTCCAACACAAGTCTGGAAGGGCTGAGTTTTGTCAGAACTGCTCTGCCATCACTGATGGTAAGAGACATGTTAGCAGGAAGAAAGAAGTGAGCTACCTTGCCATCCTCTGGGGTTTAGTTCCTTTTTGTCCCACGACGCCCCCATCTCGGCTTCCTGGTGACTCCCTTTCCTGGGTCACCCTTGATTCCCATCCTTCCCACTGCTTCGGACACATTCCTTTTCTACCCAAGACTTCAGATTCCTTGGTGTGACACTCACACAGCACTTGTAGCCCTGTGTGGCAGGTCACTACTGCTTCCTAAGGACCAGGTCCAATTTTTTTCTCGCCTTCCTGGCCCCAGCTCACACTCGGGGACCTGCCTTCCTCTCCTTTCAGCATGTTGTGGCTGCAGCAGCGGTGTGAGCTCCTGGGAAATGTCACACTGATTCTTAGCAAGGAGCTTTGGCATGTGTGACAAAAGAAGAGGCTCCAGACGTTGATGGTCTGTGTTCCAATTTGAACTTGACCAGCTTGCAGACTGGATTTGGCTAAGTTATTCGACTCAGGGCTTCAGTTTTCTTGTATATAAAATACAGCTCTGAGAGCTATTGCAACACCCACTTAACAGCCCATATTTACAGGTACTGTTGGTTGGGAATGGGGTGCACGGTGGGTGACATGACGCCCCTAGCTCTTGCCTGGGTGAGCTCTGGGATACTGGGGATACCCTGGACATAGAAGGGGTTCGCTCAAGTCCCAACAAGGGTATCCTGTGGCCAGTCCCAAGAGGGTCTGAGCCATTGGGGCGCACGGAGGTCTGTGGCTTCTTACAGCTCCCCTACAGTGGAAAGCTGCTTTTAATCATTTCCAGGACTGTGGCTGCTCTGGGCTCCCCCAGGAGGTCTCTCTGGAGGGTCTTGGGTTCCCCAATCCATGCCCCCACCACCAAATACAGGATTCGGTTATTAGAAGCTAAGGGGTGCTACCTGCTCTAGGTCAGAGAAAATGGGTTCAGTTACCCTGGCACACTTCTGTGAGTAAAAGTGGCAGATCTGGGGGGAATGCTGTAGAGTTGGCCATTGGGTCCAAGAGCATGAGCCGGACTGTGCTACACACATCTAACTCCTTTGTTCATTTTTAAAGATAGAAAATGTGGAATTAATTTCCCTGCAGCATGGTTTTGACTCTACTCAGATTCTCAACATCTAAAACAGATGCAATACATGGAGAGTCTCTCTGCTGTGAGGTCTTGTGAGCTAGCAAATCAAAGGAGAGATGCTGGGTATGCAGCCATGTCAGCTCTGCCCTGTCCCCAGCAAGCGCCAGCCCCATCCTGATGCATGTCCCTATGTGTGCACACTCATGTACACACAGGAAGGCCTGCCTTGCTGATGGTGTCCCGGCCAGTGACATGTCAAGGTGACTAGGGGCTGGAGGGACCAGGCTGATGGTTTGAGTCCAGTTCTTCCCACCACTCAGGCTTTTGGTCATGGTCCACATCTAATGACATGCTGCGCAGCTCTGAGGGTGCCAACACTGGCCTTCAAGCAGCCTGTTAGTCAGTTGTCTTGTGTCCATACCGTAAGGGCAGTTCTGTATAGATCTTGTTCACGGACAAGTTCCAAGTCTTCCTGTTCCAAGACACTGGTGGCACTTACAAAGTACGTGATGGGCAAGTGCTGCATCCTGAGGGCTGGGACAGGGTAGAGAACACAGTTCCCCGACCAAAGGGCAGCCCAAGCTTGGTGGTGAGTCTGCCAGCAGAGCACTTACTTCACCTCAGTCCCTATGACAAGCTTGAAGGGGCGACAGGGGAGGGAGACGGGTGACAGAGAGCCACTACCCCACCCTAAGTGTGGCTCTCCACTGGCTGGCCTTGGGAGAACACACCTCAGCTCCCCCCAGCCCCACCCCTGCTTTAGGAGAGCAGAAAATGGGGGAAGACAAAGTCAGAGCTGGAGTCAAAGAATCTGTGGGTTCCTCTGTGCTACTTCAGTCCTGACTTGACGACTTACAGCTTCAAGGCCCAAACTCTGGAGGGAAGGAGTGGAGCTCCCCCCTTCCAGTGACATCTCTAATGCTGAAGTACCCAGGATCACACACAGCTGGCCCATAAAACAAGAATCTACAGAAATCCCTCACAGTCTTTCTGCTCCCCCCCCCCCCCCACAGTCTGCTGCAAGCAACACAAGCTTTTGGCTCCTAGAGCCCATGGGTCCAGGCTCTGTTTCACATTATCTCAGGGCTATAGGATTTCCCTCATGTTTTCGCCTGCCCCAGTCCCCATCTCTACTGAGGATTAGCTCTCTTAGAGAAGTACACACAACACTATTTTCTGTCATTGGATTAGCCACTGGATTAAGGAATTTTGACTAATTTACCTTCTCATGGCTTCATAGTAAGCCTTCTCAAATAAGCGCAGCCTTCCCTTAAAAGGAGAAGCCAGAAAAGAGCCCACCCCCAGCATTTGTACAGTCAGATGCTCGTGGGACCTGTGGAGTGCTGCTCACACAAGAGACGAGATCAAGTCACAGCCCCGCCAACACGGACCTGGGTTGAGGTGCCTCTCTTTGCAGCCATGTATGGCCCAGCTGGAAAGCCAGGTCTCTGACAGAACCTAAGGTGCAAGATGCCAGGCATGCCTGTTCAGTGGTTCTGCTACACTGATTCTACACTGAGTCCAACAGAGCTACATAGAGGCATGAACCTTGGTCACCTTTTGCATCCCCAAGCCTGGGAGACTGTTCTGCAGCTAAGAGGCTTGCAAAACTTCTGCAACCTGGCAAGCTGACTGCAGCTCCCGCCCAACAGGACAGCTGCAGGGACAGAAAAGGGCACATGCCATCAGGGTGGGTTTTCAGAAGCTTTCTCTGACCACGAGGGAAAAGCTGCTTCACTGCCCTGAGTTTTCTAGAGGCACCAGCTAGGCCCAGATCAGAAAGAGGCAGAGAACTGTTCTCAATCATCAAGCCAGGCGAAGCCCAACACTTGTACTTTCTCTTCTTGCTCCAGCCCCCAGGTGTGCAGAGGGATTGGGCTCACAGTACAGGTTCAGATCAAAGTGAGTTGAGCGGAATAGAAAGCCCGCCAGCAGCTCCCCCTGGCTTTGCTGTAATGGAACTTCGGCAGAGAGAACAGCAGCAGCCACGGGATCAGCTGTGGCTTGGTTAATCTCAAAGCAGCACAGGCCTGTCCTCAGCTGCCTGCCCTAAAGCTCCCACAGGCCCTTCTTGTGTGTGTTTGACCCTTCCTTTGGAGGCCCTTTGCTCATCTTTAAGCCCATTCTGCACCAGCCGGAATGAGGAGTCCACGCATGCGTCTCATGTGTCCCTGCCCCCAGCTCTTGCTCACCATCTACCAGCCCTCCCCACCACTCTAGGGCTTGAAGCCTCAGAAGAAATCTCATATGACCAACCATGAACATTCCCAGGCTCCAGAGGTAACCACAGCCATTGCCCAGCCCATTTCAATCTGCAGCTTCTTTGGGGGTGTGTGTGGAGGGGGTTATTTTTCACCACAACCACAGACAGGATGGAAGATGGAAAGCAAGAGATATCTGCCAGATCCACAAGGGAGCTGCCCCCCCCCCCCATGCAATAACAAACACGAGCTAGTTTAGAGTGCAGCTAATAAGCTGCATACCATGAGGGGAGGCTGCATACTGCCTTGACGGGCTACTTGAGGAGGGAAGGGCCACCCCACCCCCACCCTTTTCTATTGTAAAGTCACAGGAGCCAAAGCCAGCAACAGGGCTGGGGAGGAGCTGGACGTTCTTATTCTTCCCTTGCTAAAGAAAGGCATCAAGCCTGTCCCCACCACAGGCCACACCCTGTCTTGAGTCCCTTGTCTCCCAGGAAGTAACCTCTTAACAGAGAGAGTCTCTTGTCTCCAAAGCCCCAAGTGGCAGGGGCTTGGGCCATTCTGAATGGGTAGCCCATGAATGCCCGTATGGAGGGAAAGGTGACACACTCAGTCTGGACCGCCTGTGTGGAAGTTAGATGTGCTTGTTAGCAAACACTGACATGCAGAGGATGGTCTTGGTGGAAACAAACAAGTACCCTCTTGTAAGCAGGGACTGCCAGAAGGCACGCAAAGGGACTCTCTGTACCTACCTGACTAATTGGGTGTGGCATTCCAAGGAAGGACCTGTAGGGAAAATGGTGTAGCTACTTTAAAATCCAGAGTCTGTTCCTGCAAACAGCTGGCCTGCCTGGCAGAGGAGGACACTGAAAGCCCCGCAAAGTAGCCAGGGAGCTTGACCCACAGTGCAGTGGATGGGCTAGCAGTCTCCCCTTTCCCCATAGTGTGGAAGGAGACACTTTACCCCAGGAGCCCATTAAGCAGGGAACTGCCAGGACTTGGCAGGACAGAGTTGGTTAACGGTATCTAAATCCCCAAATCACACAAAAACCCTTGGTGTTGTTGAATGGTATCAGCAGAGCTCAGGGATCTGAACATTTGGCAAACTCATCTGCCAAGGAGCCCCAACTCAGTAGAGGTTGTATGGCCTGGTTCTTCTTGCTTTAATTTCAAATCTTAGATTAGAGCCCAACAGTCTCTATGAGCCATAGGAAACTGACTGTGACATCACAGCATGGCTGGGGCTGGCCTGAAGCACTGCATACTATTAAAAAAAAAAAAAAAAAAACAACAGTTGGAGCAAGAAGTTGCAAAATTTTCATGGCTTGGTATTTTTAAAAGCAGCAAGATGTGAAACTGGAGTCAAAAATAACTCTGCTGTCGGCTTCTGAAACAAAACCACCAAGCCGCTGGCTAAGCCTGTGCTGTGCTGCTGACAGAAGCCTCCCCGGCTCCTGGGTCACTGTCCATCCACATCTCCACACTCCACCCTGAGGAGAAACCCAGGGCCTCAAATGCTTAGGAGGGTAGTGAGGCCTCGCCCACCAATCCTTCGGGATTCTGAGTCCACAGCAGAACATGAGGGAGCCAGCGGGGAGCTGACTTGATCAAGACTCTAACTGCCTGCTAGCTAACTCTCCAGCATCAATATAGGGGCTCAAGAGGAAAGAACACGCAGGTCAGCGCCTGTGCCAGAGTCCCTCGGAACCTGGCATCAAGCAAGCAGGGCTGGTAGCCTTGAGTCCTACAGCTCTTGCTCTGAGGGACAGGCCTGGCGTGGCAGCAGAGCAGATTTCGCAAGGCCTAGTGGGAAAACATGACTCTACCAGAGATGCTGATGTCTGCTGCCCACGTCAAGACAGAAAGGTGGATGCTGTGTAGCACAGTGGTTACGTCCATGCTTGTGAGGAACAACATGGGAAAGTGGGGTGGCCAGTGTACGGTAATGGCAGGAATAGATACTGCTGCCCTAGAAGCCTCACCCTATAAAAAGCCCGAAGAAGCGAAGCCCAACCACAACGGCCAGGCCTTTCGGCTCTTGCTCCGGGCCTTTCCCTACTGAGGTGGAACCAGCTTTGTCAGCAGGAAAGACTCAGGAAGGCCCAGTTGAGAGAGTGGGCAGCCATAAGGCAACTGAATGTATGTTAGGTGTAGAGGTGATGGGGTTGAGGATGAACTCAGAGCAGAGTCTCCCAAGGGAGATCTGTGTGCTTTGTGGGTACATATGTAGTGGACCCCACTGTCAGAAAACACATGGCAGTACATGCCTTTCCTATTAGCACTCAGGAGACAGAGGCAGGCAGATCTCTATGAGGTGAGTTCCAGGCCAGCCAAGGCTATACACGGAAACCTTGTCTCAAAAACAAACAACCCCAAACAAACAAACAAACCAAGCAACCAACCAAACAGCATTTTTAGTGCTAGAGAGATGGCTCAGCCATTATGGACCTGGCTACTCTCCTAGAGAACCTAGGTTTGGTTCCCAGAACCCACAAAGGCAGCTCAGGATAATCTACAACTCTGGTTCCAGAGGATCTGATGCCTTCTTGTGGCCTCCATTGGTACCAGACACACATGTAATGCACAGACATACAAGTAGACAAAACACCCATTCACATAAAATAAAAATCAATAAATCCTAAGAAAAAGGAGGGAACACCCACACCTTCCCCAAGCCAGTTGTTGTTGGTGTCTAAGACAAAACCAAGAAGCTGCTGGCTGGTCCTCACAGTGCTTCTCACACTGGCCTCCCAGGTCCCTGTGGTAACTCACTCGAAGAATGACTATCATGAGAAGTGTACATCTCCGAAGAATTTCAGTCTTGGCCCTGAATGCTTTAGTCCAGGTTCAAAGACTCATCCCTAATTTTCCATAGCTTATTCCAGTGGCACTGTCACCTCTTGTGCCGCCCTCCACACCTGGACAGACATTTGCACTTCCCTGGCAGCTCACAGGGTTCCTGGATTTGAATGCCCACTTCCGCTGCTCCTGTGTTCCAGGCTGTCTCAGGGCTTTCCCATGGTGTCTTACAACACTGGACTAACTGCTAGTCTTTACCACACAGCTGCCCAGTAGTCTAGTTTCCTAGTTAACCAAGGATCCTAAAATGTCTGACAATCCCCAATCATAAGGGGAAAAAAATGAGCCAGGTGGTAGTGGTGCACACATTTAACCCCAGCCCTCGGGAGGCAGAGGCAGAGGCAGGCAGATCTCTGAGTTTGAGGCCAGCCTGGTCTATAGAAGGAGTTCTAGGACAACCATGGCTACACAGAGAATCCCTGTCTTGAAAAACTAAAAAAGGAAAAAAGGAAAAGAAAAGGAAGGAAGGAAGGAACCTGAGGCCATGGGAACAATGCCAAATGTCCAAGATCCAGGTTGCCTCCAAATCAAGAAAAGTGGATGTGGTTAGGCGTTTGATAAGCCCGGTGGCTCATTTCGTGAGAATACCCCTGAATCCCAAGACAGAGCTTCTCCGTACTTGCTGGGGAGGGACAAAGGGGAACAGCCTGGGCAACTCTGAGCATGGCACCCAGCTGGGATCGGATCCTCCTGAGCTCAGCAGAGGGACGAGGAAAACCCCAGGTAGCGGCCTCACGGGTAGTAAGAGTGGGCTCTCCTCCACGGAGGGCAGGGAAGAGCACAAGTGTTCTGGGCAGATGGCTTCACGGGCCTAGCTTTCTGGGCTCTGATTGCAGAGCCCTGAGCAAAAACTGTGACTTTGTCCTTCAAGAAGGTCAAGTTTGTTTTATAGGAAATGTTTTTGGTGGGCAGTAGAACTGAAATCAGGGAATTGTGTATGCTGGGCAAAACACTGAGCTTTGTCCCCAGCAGTTTTGATTTAAACTCTCTTAACAGGTAAGCCATCTCTTCGGTCTCAAGTTTCTTATTAAAAGCATTACTTATTACTGAGGGCAGGGGCACAAAGTCCATGGCATGTGTACAGAGGTCAGAGAATGACTCTGAGAAGTCAGTTCTCTCCTCTCAGCTTTACGTAGGTTCCAGGGATCAAAGACTGCCAGGCATGCACAGCAACTGTTTTTACTGGATGGGCATCTTGCTGGTTCTGCAGGAAACTTGTTGATGAAGACATCCCAAATTCCACCCAAACTGTTTAGCGAGGGATGCAGGGATGCTCTGCCCATGTCAGTTAAGAGCAGGGTTGCCTGCTTCCTGCCAAAGCCACAGGCTGGGTGGACCCAACCTGGGTCCAGGTGAAGCCTTTATTCAGGCCTTTTCAGCTTCTGGCAAGATGCTAACTGCTTGGAAATCCGGAGGCGTGATCAAGTGAGGGTGCAAAGCCAAGCCCTGGAAGAGCTGTCGGCCTTAGCCAAGCATGAGGATGTGCTGAGGGGCTTCCCATCTAAAGCAGTCTGAGGAGACTTGGAAAGTCAGAAGTCTGCGCCAACCGGGAAGAATACCAACAGGAGGAGACCAAGCAAGGGCCCACACCTTGCAGGGTCATTTCAAAGGTTACGTTCCTCTCATAAATGCCACCCCCTTCTGAACAGAGTTTCAGACATCTCAGGGATGGCACTGGGTTTCACACAGGGGCAAACACAGAATGGGCTCAGTGAATGTGTGTTCACATCACTTCTATTGGAAGGGCTGAGAAATGGCTGGCTCTCTTGGGCACTCGGAAGGTCTAGCTTCAGGAGGCAGGAGAAGACTGGAGGAAGGCCTTGTGGTACTGTCATACAGAAGGCTCTGCAAGCCTTGGGTCGTAGCAGTGGCAGCAGCAGGGATGGCTCCTAACATGACAGAAGGACACAGCATGTGGACACATTTCATACTCCTGGAGAGTGGGTATAATCCAGGCTTGGAGACCAAGGCAAAAGAGACATAGATCACCCTAGATTGTGCTAGATCACCAAGTAAAGCTGCAGTGAAGCCAGACACATTCTGAGCCCCAAGAGGAGATAAGTAGTTTCCTGACGTCAGGACTTTTCTTCATAGGACTGCATGGTAGAGGTGGTGGTTGTCATCACCCAAGAGAGGGTTGAGATTCTGAATCTGTCCCTCAGACTGCTGGCGAACGGACTACAAACATCCACACAGGCTGCCCCATTGAGCTGCACACGCACACACCCACTGTTGAATAAGAAGGTTGGTTTTTGTGTGTGTGTACATATATATATTTTGTATACCAGGCTGGCCTTACACTGTTGATCCTCTTGCCCCAGCATTCTAAGTGTCAGGAATGCCAGGGTGAACTAACAATTCAGCTTTAGGAACTAGGGTCCCCAGCACTCGGGAGGCAGAGGCAGGAAGATCTCTGTGAGTTCAAAGTCAGCCTGGTCTACAATGCAAATTCCAGTATAGCCAAAGCTACATTAAAAACAAAACAAAACCCTGTCTCAAACAAAAAACAAAAAAGAAAAGAAAGAAAAAAAAATAAAAGAACAAGGGTCCTTTGTAATGAGCACTGGAGGACTCATGACTCATTCAGAAATCACCCCTGTCCACTGTCCACTGCAGTATCATGGCTCTCCCAGGAAGGATGTTCTACAGAATGGAAGTGTAAGGGACCCAGGAGGTACCATCTTCCTCTAGGAGGCCCTGTGGGAGTTGACTTCTGTGAAGGGGTGCAAAAGGGTAGTAAGTGTGCTCAGACAGCCCAACACATAGTTCATCTGGACATCACTGATGCAGGAGTCAGTGCTGAGGTGGTCAGAGCACAGAGGGCTGGAGGACTAAGCATGCAGTGAAGAATAACTGTCTAGGGGCCACACCCAAGGCCAGTACTCACAACTAAACCGGGAGCCAGGCTGAACAAGCCACTTGGAAAGGACCGTGGCTGGGGCTGGAGAGATGGCTCAGGTTAAGAGCACTGTCTGCCCTTCCAAAGGTCCCGAGTTCAATTCCTGGCAATCACATGGTGGCTAACAACCATCTATCTATACTGGGATCTGACACCCACTTCTGGCATACAGGTGTACATGCAGATAGAGCACTCACACAGAAGAGAAAGAGAAAGAGAGAGAGAGGTTGCTACCTGGGTATAGGCCTCAGGAGAGGGCTGGTCCAGTTAGGACAGGGCCTACAAAACAACTGAGAACCATGCCTCCACCAACGACCATGGTCCAAGTAACCCAAATATACCTTGTACAGGAGTGGGCTGAGCTTCATGGCCTTGCGTGGGGGTTTATGGAATCCAAGCTTCCTCAGGAAACATTGTGTTCAAGGGAAACACTTTTCACTTTGCGGCACCGAGGAAGACACGGATACCATCAGAGGACATACCACCGTGAATGTGCAAAGAGACCAAACAATGTCAGGTAGGACAAGTGTCACAGCGGCATTTAAGACACCGGGCTGCAGGCCACTTCCGCTCTGTGATACGATTGAGTGTCTTACAAAGCTACTATCCTACTCCCGACTGCTAACACACAACAAAGCCCCCCATGTGCACCCTGCATCACCAGCAGGGGATGTTTCAGTGCTATAGTCCTGTATTTTCAGCCACCTTCTCAGACTCTTTCCAATTTTATCCAGTAATGTCCTAATGACTCCACCTCCCCTGAACTCTCACTGGATGAAGCTGTGAAAAAAATGAGGCAGTTTCTGTTGGGCCTGAACTAGGTTTTTCATCTTAAAGACTTGGATGTTGCTCGCGCCTCTTCAGAGTAAGCTTTCTCCTCAGGGGTTAACGGGCTTTCCTGCGTGTCTGTACACTGTGCTCTGGAGTCCTCCAACCCTGACACCCAGCCACCCAGCCTCTCCCGCGGGCACTTGCACCTGTGGGTCCAAAGCTGACATTCTACCAATGATGTGACACAATGTGGAGTGGCTTTTCTCACTTAGCCAAGGTCCAGAGTCAGGGAAAGGATGGCAGCTGCTTCAGCTCCATTTCCATTAGCTGTCCTCTGCATTCCTCCCACAGGACTAAACTAGCGACTGCTCCCTCTTCTTCCTGCTTTTACAACCCTTCCTAGCAGGCTACCGGTCCCTCCGACAGTCTCATTAACTACAACCCAGCATGGGATGCAGGAATCTTAGATCCCTACCGGGCATCTAAGGCCAAGGCGCCAGGGAGATAGAGGGTCTCTCAACACTGCCTTGCCCACCGCCCGCCTTGTGCCACATGTTGGCTACTCTGGGATTCACCACAGAAGGTTGCTCTTCTATCAGAGCCTCCCTCAGATGTGATGCTCCCCTGGGCATACCCCAGGGCAGCTGCCACCTCCTGTCAGGGTATTTTGCTCTTACTAAAGCTGCTATGTATAAGTTGCCAGTTGCCAATGTAAGTTAAGCTCCAGAGAGGACCCACATTTGTCTCAATGAAGAAGAACACAGTAAGCACTTACTCAACAGATATCTAGAACCAGGCATGAGCCAAATACTCTGCAGAGATTAAAGTCCACTAACCCTTACCACAGACATGGGAGGTCAAGTGTTTGGACCTCCTGTGCATTGCAGGCTGTGGATCAGAGTTTAAAGAACTAAAGAAGCTGCCCCAAGGGCACCTTGGGAATGAAGACAGCACTGGCTTCAAGCCCAGGCTAGCAGAAGCCCCAGCCCCAGCCCCAGCCCCAGCCCCAGCCCCAGCCCCAGCCCCAGCCCCAGCCCCAGCCCCAGCCCCCAGCCCCAGCCCCAGCCCCAGCCCCAGCCCCAGCCCCAGCCCCAGCCCCAGCCCCAGCCCCAGCCCCAGCCCCCAGCCCCCAGCCCCCAGCCCCAGCCCCAGCCCCAGCCCCAGCCCCAGCCCCAGCCCCAGCCCCAGCCCCCAGCCCCAGCCCCAGCCCCAGCCCCAGCCCCCAGCCCCCAGCCCCAGCCCCCAGCCCCAGCCCCCAGCCCCAGCCCCAGCCCCAGCCCCAGCCCCAGCCCCAGCCCCAGCCCCCAGCCCCAGCCCCAGCTCCCAGCTCCCAGCCCCCAGCCCCAGCCCCCAGCCCCCAGCCCCAGCTCCCAGCCCCAGCCCCCAGCCCCCAGCCCCAGCTCCCAGCCCCAGCCCCAGCCCCCAGCCCCCAGCCCCCAGCCCCCAGCCCCAGCCCCCAGCCCCCAGCCCCCAGCCCCCAGCCCCCAGCCCCCAGCCCCAGCCCCAGCCCCCAGCCCCCAGCCCCCAGCCCCCAGCCCCCAGCCCCAGCCCCAGCTCCCAGCCCCAGCTCCCAGCCCCAGCTCCCAGCCCCCAGCCCCAGCCCCCAGCCCCAGCCCCCAGCCCCCAGCCCCCAGCCCCCAGCCCCCAGCCCCCAGCCCCCAGCCCCCAGCCCCCAGCTCCCAGCCCCCAGCCCCCAGCTCCCAGCCCCCAGCTCCCTGGCAGGTGAGAATGGGTTGAATGGACAGTACTTCTCTCAAAGCACTGTTATGTCCCCAGCCACACCGGGGTGGGCAACTCTGGCAGAAACCTGTGTGGTGATTTTGGACTTTATGGCTAGGGCTTATAGAGCTCAAAGCCAGGATCCCAGGGAAGGCACTGAGATTTCATTAGTGTAGTTTGGAAAAGACATCCACTCCCCCTTCACACTCACGGAAACAGTTTATTTATTTACTTATCTTAAAAGACAGAATCTCACAGTATATAGCCTTGGCCAGGCTAGAACTTAATACATAGCCCAGACTGGCCTCAAACTCACAGACACCCACCTGCCTCCACTTCCCCGGTGCTAAAATCAAAGGTGTAAGCCACTATCATGGCTAGTTTTATGTCAGCTTGATACTACCTACAGTCATCCAGGAAGAGGAAACCTCAATTTTAAAAAATGCTTTTATAGGATCAGGGTGCAGGCAAGCTGGGGAAGGGCCCAGTCCAATGTGGGTGGGGCCTCCCTTGGACTGGTGGTTCTATAAGAAAGCAGTCTGAGCAAGACACGAGGAGCAAGCCAGTAAGCAGTACCCTTCCATGGTCTCCAAATCAGCTCCTGCTCTCAAATTCCTGCCCTGTTTTAAGTTCTTGTCCTGATCTCCTCTAATGATGGACTACAATGTGGAAGGATACGCCAAATAATCCCTCTCCCTCTAGATTTTTTTTTTTTTTTTTTTGGTTATGGTGTTTCATTACAGCAGTAGAAGCAGTAGAAGCCATACCAAAGACAGTCACCACACCTTTGATCCAGTGAAGGACACAAGGAGTCCAGGAGGAACACAAAGGCATTCTGAGCTCCTATTTTTAAAAACCCAGGGATGGTGACAGACACACGCCTATAACAACAGTGCTCATGAGGATGAAGTAAGGGAATTTCCAGTTCAAGGTCAGCCTAGACCACACAAGGTGACCCTGCTCATAAAAACAAAACTCAATACCTGCCAACCAACATCAAATGGCTCAAACACCAGAGTGATACAGATGAGGGGTGGACTCCCATCAGGCCCTACCTGTGTGAGGACGTCCAGCTGGCCCACAATGTGCTCAAGTGTGCTGGTCAGTGTCTCCGGCATGCTGATGTGCTCCTGGGGCTGGCTCTGCATTGACTCCAGACTCTTGTCTCTGCCTGGTGGGCCAGGCAAGTCCATTTCTGGCTAAAGACAGAGAGAGAACAGTCCTTCAGCCTATTTAGTAGTTGAGGCAACAGGGGGAGAGGAACATCTCCGAAGGGTTATCTGATAAGCCAGGAAAGCTGAGGAAAAGGCTCCTAAGTGTCAGCAGGGAACAGCAGTGAAGCAGGATACACACCAAGGTCCACATGCCTGTCTTCCACAGCAGAGGCTGAGAAGTGGAGCTGAGTGCCTGGCAGTCCAGACTAGATGAGGCCTGGGCAAAGGGGCAGGTGGACCCCTGGGTGCCCTTAGATAACTCTCAGAGGTCCCCCGGGAAGCTGGTCCAGCTCTCAACTCTTCACTCTCAACCATCTAGGATGTATCTTGCGGGAGCCAAAGACATGAAGACTGCATGGCCCCAAAGTCCCTTTTCCCCCAGACAGCTTGACTCCAATTCCACCCTCCCAACACAGGCTCCTCTGAGCTTCACTAACACCTTCCTAAGGGCCCACCAGCTGTAGCCCAGAAAGGAGAGGGGATGTTCCAACCCTGTCCTGTCCCAGATCCCCTGCAAAAACAAAGATCTCTATGTGACTGTTCTGCCCAGATGGCTGGCAGGGGCCAGAACCTACAGGATAGCCACAGCTGGCTTGTTTCAAACAGGACTCCAGGAATGGTAGGTACTTGAGTTTTTATGACTTTAAGGGTCACTGAGCCCCCAGGTCATAAAAGTTGAGCCCCTCTCTGTACTCAGATGAAGGCTTCTCCTGGCCCAGGAAGCAGCCTGTGTGTGCTGAGCAGCAGAAGTCCCTGAGCATGGGTGCCTGGGGGCAGGTCCCTATGCCCGCAGCATACTCTACACTAGCCATAGCCCATGCTCTGGGCCAGTACCCCAGCTCTGATGACCCCCAAATGTCTCATGGACATTCCAGATGTACCCTGCCACCCTCGGGGCTCTGTCCAATCCAATCCACCTCCTTCCACACCCTGCTCTTGCTCTGTGCCCTGGCACTCATGCTGCATCGTACTCTCCAGTGGGTGCTCTCTTTCACCTGTCCTCCTCCCTCCGCTCAAAGCACCCTGCCCTCCCCCATCAGGAGCTCCTCTGCCCCTGCATACCTGAGCCTCCTTCTTCCCGCCCTGTTCCTCTAGCCACTTCATCCTCAAAACAAGGGCTGGAACACAGGCAGACAAATCAGGGCTTGCCTCTTTGCCAGCCTGTTACCCCTCTTTGCCTCCTGCTTGTACTCATCACTCCTTTCTCCACAAATCCAGGACACCACTAGGCTCAAAGCTTGTGAACCACCCACGCACCACAAAGCCAAGCCTACTGTACCCAGAAGCCACCCACCTCCCGGAGCCATAGGCAGTGGAGTATAATGGGTACAACGTGACCCACCTAGGCTACCACCCAGCCCTGCCAGCACTGGGATGCCTGGAGCCCCACTATCAGCTGGGTGCTTACATCTGCCCTCGGCGTCTTCCCTCTTAGACTAATCCACAGCAATCCAGCTCTGGAGGATGTCTAGCCTGGACATGCTCACCTGGATTACATCAGTCCTCGAAAAGAAAGGACCCAGGAGAGGATTCAAGTGACAAAGGAAGAATGCAAGGACAATTCAGGCATGTGGAACCTACGTGAATATTTTTCTTTATTAGGAAAGAATTCTGATCTTATAAACCACAAACTCTCAAGGACGTATTGATGTGAACTTGAAAAATGCCGGTTGTGGTGGCTAAAGAACTTAAAAGCGAGTTATGAGTCAGAGGGACATTTTTGACAGCAAAATCAGTGTTGTGCCCACAGGCTCACTGTTGACATGTCTGCCGTGTAGTGTGGCCAGTTCCTAAGCTCTTGGCTATCAGGACGAAGCCTCTTCCAGCCCCTCCAGGGATCAATGTACTCCAGATCTCAGTGCCTACCCAAGAACCCATTCCACAAGGAAACATCTCAGAAGCCTACCAGCCTTGCCAAGAAAACTTGGACCCACCACAGTGATCCCCACGCTTAGACACTTCTGTCACAGGTGAGAAAGGAGAAGCCAGATGGGCCCTGGCCCCACCAATGACCAACTAGTGCCTCTACCTTCTCACCTGTAAAATAGGGTCAAAGTTTCGATGAGCTCATCTGAAGTCACTGTCAAGCTTTGAAAAATATTCTTATCCTGTGAGCACTCCCTGCAGACAGACACACTCTTCCACTAGGCACGAGTCCACCAGAACAGCCTGAGAGAAGGTTACAGGCTTACACACAGACTAGTGTACTCGTGCACACTGACAGCAACCATCTTCGTGGGGACGGCCAGACTGGTGCTGCCTGCTGCCCAGGGAAGGAGGGAATGGAAATTCTGAGTGTTTTTGCAGAGCAGCCCAGAAGCTGCCAGTGCTGAGCGGAGCTTCTAGAGACAGTGGAGGATGAGGTGGGGGTGGGGAGTGAGCGTCAACTTTAGCAAGCTCCTTCTCAGCCACGGCTGAGCAGATCCAAGGGAGCAGCAAGGACTGGAGTCACAGCGCTCCAAGCTGGAGAAGTGGCTTCAATCGAGAACTGTGTTTCCATGGATACCATGCTTTCATATGGGCTGTCTTCATGTCACAACAAAGGAAACTGAGGAAAGAAATGCAATCCTGGCGCTTGGAGGCTAAGAGGGCTGTGAAGGCCGGGGTAGCCTGAGCTACATATGGAAACCTGGGGTGGCTGGGAGACAGCTTAGTGAGGAGAAGTGCTGGCTGAGTATAATCCCAAACCATGGTGGAAGGAAAGAACGGACTAGCCAGATGTTGTCCTCCACCCTCCATGCACTGACTAGTACTCGCACACATACGCAACAGTAACAAATAAAATGAAATCAATATTCTGAGACAGGGTTTCTCTGCGTAGCCCTGGCTGTACTGGAACTCCCTCTGTAGACCAGGCTAGCCTCAAACTCACAGAGATTTACCTGCCTTTGCCTCCTGAGTGCTGGGATTAAAGGTATGTGCCACCACTACCTTTACTGGCCTAAAAATAAATTTATAATTAAAAAAAGAAATACATACATACACATATACATACATACACACACACACATATGTATGTATGTATGTATGAAGAAGAAAACAAAAGGAGAGAAAATTAACAAAGAACCTGGGGTTTCTGGAAGCTGAGCATGGTACCTGTAACCCCAGCATGCAGGAAGCTGAGACAGGAGGATCACGAATGTGAAGCCAGCCTGGGCTACACAGTGAACTTAAGGCCAAGGTCTGGACTGAAAGAACAAAACCCCAGCCCCACAGCACTGAGGCTGGCCAGGCTGACCACTGCTGTTTCCCTGCCACCTGCTGCAAGCCCAATTTAACGTCACCTCACTCAATTCTTGTAGGCCCTTCACAGAAGGAGTTGTTTTGTTATTTTCTAAAGAGAGGACACTCAGGCTAAGTGTTCTTTCAGGAAAGATCACCCTGGAAGGTTATAGTACTTGCTCAAAGCCACCTGACTGAGATCTAACCACAAAGCACAAATTTCCTGGGTATCCGGCAGCCTGTGATAGGTGACAGGTCACACTGGCTGCAGGGGGACTTCAAAGGCGTAACAGAAGAGGAGTGACCCACCCTGAATGTGGACCACAGGTTGGGGTCCTTCAGTTCTGAGTGAAAAGCAGAACTGAAGCCAGGAGGGGTGGAGCACACCTGTAATCCCAGCACTCAAGGGAGTGCTCAGAGGCAGGCAGACCTCTGTGAGTTCAAGGGTAGCCTGGACATCCAGGACATCCAAGGCTACACAGAGAAACCTTGTCTTAAAAAACAAAAACAAATAAGAAAAAAGGAGAACTGGGCAGAACCCACCTCTTTCTGCTTCCTGACCCACAGACACATATAACCAGCCCACCTCATGTTTTGCCACCATGCCTTCCCAGCACAACGGACTGTATCCTCTCAAACTGTGAGCAAAAATAAACCTTAACTTCCTTAACTTGCTTCTGCTGGGTACTTTTCCACAGCAGAAGAAAAGAAACTCATATATCCATAAGTAAACTCCCAACAAAGATCAGCCCACATGTAGACTATGCCATGCAAATAATTTAATACCCAAACCACAAGAAAGATGAATCTCCAAAGACACAGCTACTTAACTTTGTGAAAATTTCCCTTGGCACATGTAGATGACTTTTCTCACATCACCCTGGAGTAGGATTCTAGGCTCTCACAGTATGTTCACAGGGTGTCTGCCTGGGTTTCTGTTTGTCACTCCCTGTCATGTGCCACCAAGGGCTCCGCCTTTCACACATAGCAGAAACTGCATTAAAATCTCTATCTATGGCTGGTGTTCAGTTACCCAGGCACATAGGAATCAAAGCATGAACTTTCATTAAAAAACAAACCTGAATAGCCTATAGAAATCACTCTGGGCTGACTTCCTGGCTGCTCTCTATGTTAGCTGACTATACAATGGGCCTAGGAGACTGGGAGTTGGACAATCCCACCCTAACAAGAAAAACGGGGACAATCTAAAAGAATCAAGATTCTGGGGCTGGAGAGATGGCTCAGTGGTTAAGAGTACTGTCTGCTCTTCCAGAGGACCTGAGTTCAATTCCCAGCAACCACATGGTGGCTCACAACCATCTATACTGGGATCTGATGTCCTCCTCTGTCATCTGTGTGTACATCAGATGAAGCACTTATGCATAAATAAACAAAAACTTAAAAAAAAACAAAACAAAAAACAAAACAAAAAAAAAGAATCAAGATTCTTTTCTCTTCCATAGAATCTGGGTTCTGTCCCTGGCACCCACACTGTGGCTTACGACCATTCCTAACTCTAGTTCCAGTGGATTTGCCACCCTCTTCTGACCTCCTCAGGCACAAGGGATGTGGTGCATACACACACATGTAGGCAACACACTCATACACATAAATTTTTAAAAGAAAGACCATCCCCCAGTCTCCAAAAAGGCTCGGGTTAGGGCTATGGCTCAGAGAACTTGCCTAGCATGTCGAAGGTCTGATTCCCATACCACATAAGACTAGCATGGTGGCACATGCCAGGTGGACAGCTACTTGAAAGCTTATATAAGTATAAGCCCTATATCATACCCATTATATGTTCTAGCTATACACTGTAAGCAAAATAGATGCATATATCCACACAAAAACATGCATATAAAATTTCACAGCAGGTTTTTGTTGCTGTTGTTTGCAATAAGCAAATAATGGAAAAGAATCCAATGTTTACCCTCAGGTAGATAAACAGACTGTGGTATATCCATTCAGTTGAATCACCCTCAGCAGTAAAAGGTATGAGCTACTTATACATGTAACAACATGGATCAACCTCAAAATAATTAGGCTGAAAGAAACCCAACCAAATCAGTAAGTAATTGTATGATTCCACTTACATAAATTCTAAGAAGTACAAACTAACGTGGATAGCAAGTCAATGAATGGGGCTGAAGAAATGGCCTAGTGGTTAAGGGCTTGGCACGCAAGCACATGGACTCAAGTTTGTAGTCACAGAGCCCCATAAATCTGAGCAGGTGTGACGGCCAGCCTGCAATCTCAGTGCTCCGGAGGTGGAGATGGGCAATTCCAAGAGCAAACTGGCTAGCTGGAGCAGCTGAATCAGCAAACTCTGGGTTCACCGGATAATTGAATGTCAACCTCTGGCCTCCACAAGCATGTGCAAACACAACTGCATACACATGTACCCACACATGTTTATGTATTACTCATACATATATGCAAAAACACCACACCAAATAAAGAAAAAACCCACTTCACAACAGCTGTGCATGATGGTACATGCCTTTAATCTCAGCAAAGGCAGACAGATCTCGGACAGAGTTCAAGGCCAGCAGGTTCCAGGCCAGCCAAGCCTACACAGTGAGACCCTGTCTTGAAAACAAACAAACAACCCACAACAAGCAAGTCAATTAGCAGTTGCTTGTATGTGCACAAGGAAAGAGACACAAGGAAACTCTGGAACGAATGAAATATTCTGTATCTTGATCACATGTGGGTGTGTGGTGTCACCTAACTGGATGTGTTTGCTAAAACTCAGAACCGCTCATTTTTTCAAGGTGAACATCACCATTTGTAATCACAAAGTTCCATCAGCCCCCTCCTAAAGACACTATTAAATCTACAGTGCCCTGAGCCCACCTGCCTCGCACAGAACCCTTGACATCCCATCACCACCAACAGCACTCAAGGTGAAGAGCACCACCTCCCCACCAAGATGCTACACTGCAAGCTGATGACTCTGGCGACAGACCTGGGAGGCTTGCCATTAATCTGGGAACTAACGTCCACATGTGTAAAACAGAGGACCTCACTTCAGTGTACTCTCCCAGCGGAAGGAAGACGCAGACTCCACAGGCAGGGTTCCCCAGGCAGCCCTTAGCCACACAGGGATCCATGCAGAGTCAAACAAAGACTGCACATGGTGGGCAAAAAGCCAGAAGCACCTGCCATTTGGCCGGAAGATGCTGTGAGCTGAGCTAATAGAATGGGCCCTGCAGGTGGGTGGATGGGTAATGATTAACCTTTGCTCATTTCTCCCCCCTCCCTTTTTTTTAATGTTCACCTTGGGACCTTGGCCTTTGCATGGCCTGTTCTAAAGCGAAAACTCTATAGTAGAAAAGTGTCCAAGAACTGACAAATGGCTTCAGATGGGGCAAGAATGGGGAGGGTGACATGACCTAGGGCTGGGTTCTCACTAATTTCCTTCTTGCACAGCCTGCCTGGTGGCTGCTTGCTTAACACATCAAAGCATATCACTGGGTTTCCAAAGAAAGACTGAGAGCCGCACAGGAAGGAATGGATAAGTGGATGCACACACACATCACAGTTAAATCTCTTCAGCTCATCTTTTGCTGCAGTCTACCCAGCAAAAGGAGCTCAGAGGTGTCTCTGTCCTGACCTCAGGCCTTTGGCTGCTTTTGGAAGTTAACAGTTGTAGGGCTATCTTCTTAAATCACACATATTTGCAGACTATTTTATAGCCTTATTTGTATTGTACTTTAGGGTTCCGGCTGGAACCCAACAGGGGAAGAAACTTCTAGTTCTAAACATAGCTCTGAAGCCACAAAGAATTCTGGTTTCTTAAAAGCATCTAATGGTTTGGCAGTCTGGCCAATGTTCGCCCGAGCATGAGCCTCGGGAGGGGTTGCTTAGGGCTGCTGACTTTCTAGATTTATGAACATGCCTGTTCCCCACACCAGGCTCTGGGGAGGGGAGGGTGCTGGGTCATGCTTAAGTTCAAGGACAGAGAGATAAAAGGTCTGGGATCAAAACAACAGCCTCAAAGCTGGTGGGGGCACTGTGCAACCAAAGACCTCAGACAGGTCTCAGAGCTCCACCTTGACTCTAGCTAGGCTCTTGCTGCTGGGAAGCCAAGCTCCTGTCTTTGAGACAGATGGCAAGGGATCCATGGGCCCGATCAACGTGTTGATGCCAGGCCCTCCCTGCCACACAGAACCAGGCAACATGCTGAACCTTTTCATGTCAGGATTCCCCCGAGAGGTAGGAGCACAGATGATTCCATTACCTCTGAGCTGCTCTCAGGCATGGGACAAATGATAAACTGGCAAAGGACAGAGCCCCTCAGCTTGGCCCAGGGATGGGATGGTGACTCCTGGGCTCATGACCAGCCTGGCTCTTCAAGAGTTTCCAAGTATTTCACACACAGAGTAGGGAGTCTTCAAAAGGGGGAGAGAATACCTGGCAGGCAGGGTTCACATTTTTTGCTCTCAGGAGAAGTGAGGAGATCGGTCTTCCTGAAAGGACACACAGGGGTGAGGGAGAGGGAGCAAGATAAACCCGAGAAGGCTAAGCAGTATAAACCAATGGAGGCCCTGAGAAGCAACTAGCTATGGCCATCATGTAAGTAGAACAGTCCCAGAAGAGGACCCTGACCTCCATTCCTGGGGACAAGAAACAATAGCCAGCCTTTTGGTATTGAAGCTTTTCAGGCCTTTACTGCTAAAACTCAGCCAGAGCCACACACTGGTGGCAGTAAGGTAAGGTGGGGGTCTGGAACACGCAGAGGGAGTGGGCAGACAGTGAGGTCAAGGTCCTTTAGCCTGGCCCATAAGAGCCTCAGGGGGAGGTAGGGCCATCCCAGTGAAGGCCACTTCCTTGCTACAGTCTGCCTAGGACTGATGACAGACACACTTGGCTCAGCTTGCCACCAAGCCTGAAGGCCTGAGCTGGCTCCCTGGGACGCCCACAGTGAATGGAGAGAACTGACTCCTGCAAGCTGTCCTCTCTCCTCCAGTGCTGACGGGCCACACACACACACTAACAATGAATACATGCTTAGCCAGGCGGTGGTGGGGCACGCCTTTAGTCCCAGCTCTCAGGGGACAGAGGCAGGCAGATCTCTGTAAGCTTGAAGCCAGCCTGCCTAATCTACAGAGTACACAGATAAACCCTATCTTAAAAAACAAAACAAACAGACAACCAAAATTTGCCAGCCATGGAGGAGGAGCACCCCTTTAATTCCAGCACTTTTGAAGCAGAGGCAAGTGGATCTCTGAATTCAAGGCCAGTCTGATCTTCATAGAGAATTTCAAGCCAGCACTGTCTACTTAAAGAGAGCCTTTTTAAGAAGCTAAACAAACAAGAAAAATAAACCAAAAGAAGTCTTAAAAATGAGGTAATATTACATATTTAAGGAAAAAAAAATCAGAATAAAGGTGACTGACTGGTCAGACTACAGAGACTCATTATTATCATCATTAAAGGAAACAATGCAACTGAACAGCCAAGAGGACTCACTCCTGGAAAAGAGTGCTCCCTTGGGACATACAGGGGTCTCAGGCAGGGCAGCTCCTGTTCAGGTCAGCTCCACAACATTCCTTAAAGTCCACTAGAGCTACCCTGAGTCTCTTAGGGAGATCTAGAAATGCCTGCCCTCCATCTAGCAAGCGCCAGGGGGGAATGGAGGGAGAAGATGAAGCTTTCTAATAGAGCCCTAGTGTTGGCTGTAGTTGGTTTTAAATAAAAGATTAAATTGCCTTGAACTAATTTTAGACTTATAGAAAAGTTGCAAAAAAAAACAGTACAGAAAATTTCCATTACTCCCTGCCCCCATGTTAGCAGCTTACGTACCCACAGGACAGTCACTACGTTAGGAGATGGACACTGGGAAATTCCACTAACCAAGTGGGGAGCCTTATGGGAGTTCCACTGGCTTCTGCAGCTGACGTCCTCGGATCTCCAGTCTGCATAGAATACTATCCAGGATGTGTGTGTCTGTTGTATGTGTATGTGTCTGTATTGTGTGTATGTGTTGTATATATTGTGGTGTGTGTTACAGGTATGTGTGTGCCTGCACACACCTGGAGGACAGAGGTCAACACTGCTTATCTTCCTCAGTTGCTCTCCACTTTATTTTCTGAGACAAGGTCTCCCATAGAACCTGAAGCTCTGATTCAGCTATGCTGGCCAGCCAGCAAGCTCTAGGGTCCCATCACTGGGATCACAGGTGTGCACTGTCACACTTGACTTTTTACCTGAGTGCTGGGGTTCCACACTCAGGTCCTCACGTTGGTGTGATGAACGCTTTTTCCCCAGCCCCTTCATCCATGCTTTATTATTTATTTAGCTTCCTGCAATCTGTGGCAGTTCCGCAGTCCTCTTGTCTTTCATCACTGATACTTTTGAAGAATATTGGTCAGTTATTTTCTCAAGTGTCTCTCCCTTTGGGTTTGCCTGCTGTGTCACGTGACGGACTCAGGTTACACATTTTGATGCTGCAGGGTCTGTGCCAACAGGACTCAGTGCTGATGGTTCTGACCTAGATCAGTGGGCACTGTCGTCTCTCTGATGCAAAGCTATTATTTCTCCCTATGCAGTTAATTTGGGGGGAACCGGATTTTTTAAAAGGGAGCATGCTGCTGTCTTTACAAACTCCATGTGCAGCTGATGGCTGCAGCTGCCCTACAGATGAGAAGCATCTAATGAAGATGAGAGGCAGAGAGATGTCTCTGGAAGACGCGGAAGCCTTTGGTGACAAAGAGGAACAGTAGCAGTTTATTTATAGATCCACTTGAAGACAGATCATTGTAACTACTGGAGTTGAATTTTAAAACCCCAGGAACAAAGGCTGGCTATTTTAAACTTTCCTTGTACTTAGTTCAATGGAGAGTGTCAGAGGCACCGACCATGCCCCAAGGCATCACTCCCAAGCTCAGTTAATTCATATTTTGCACAGCATAACTGGATGTGAACTAGGCCTGCCAAGACAGATACCCAGGCCCGACTCTAGTCAACCAACGGTGGCGGCTGGCTCAGACCAGCCAGAGTCCTGTGCCAGTGCCCCATGCTTCCCAGGGAGGCCGTGTCCCATGGGATCTCAATGGCCTCTCTTTTTCCTAGCAAATGAAGTTGCAGACAGCAGGATGAACTACAGATACATCATCCCTTTCTCTTCCCTCCCACCGCAGGCTTCAAAAGGGCCGGTGCACCCTATCTAATGCCTGCCCCCAGGTCACCTGGCAGGAGCTTGTCTACCTGCCCACCATAGCTCCAGGAAGACAGGTCTCCCTGAGGTCAGTGGGTCCAGGAGCCCCCCTTGACCCTGGCCTCACTCTGAACACCTCTATCATGAACTACAGGCAGGGTAGAGATGAGTGTGCAGATAATAGGATGATACACGTGGGCTGTGCGTTTTTCATACTCTTATTTGAGTGAAAAGAGACAGGGTCTCACGTAACCCAGGCTTTCCTTGAGATCGCTGTGTAGCCGAGGATGACCTTGAACTTATGACCCTGCTGCTTCTGACCCCGAAGTCTAGAGTTACAGGCATATATCACACCTAGTTTTATTTGGTGTGAGAAATCAAACTCAGTACTTTGTGCATGCTTGGCAGGCACTCTGCCAAAGGAGCCCCAGTCCCAGCCCCAAAAACCAGCGTTCTCGACACAATGTGGGAAAATGTGAGCATGTTGTAGGAATTTGTTTTGAAGAAATCGCTAAGTTTGTTGAATGTGACAAGAGCCTTGTAGTTATATAATCAAGGAAAAGCCTTATTTAGGGTAAACTTTTATATCTGGAACTACAGAAGTGCTCTGAGGGCTTTTAAAAAATGTGGGGATGATGTAAGGTTGGCAGGTGTAGAAACCAGGTGAAGGGTTCATGGGGGTTGATAGGCTATCTGCTCCACTCCATTGCTAACCGGAACATTTCTGGCACAAAGGCCTTTGTTTTGAGAACAAGTGCTGTGAGCCGATGCCATGCTGGGGAACCCTAGCAGGAAGCAGAGCCACAGGGTCACCACTACCTTTAGGGCCTTGGGGTCTACAAGCATGGGAGGCTGTTGTCTTTGCCTGGGCCCAAAGAATGTCTGCACGAGTCGTTGGCACTTCGTACAGAAAGCTCCTGATGGCGGCAAGAGTATTCACTGAGCCCACAGCAGTGTCCAGACTTTCACAGAAACTAACTGGAAGCTAATCTCCATGGAAACCATCTATTCTGGTTTTTTTTATTTGCCATGGTAACCAATAAGAACATAAACATAAGTATTACCCAACACCCTTACACCACATGGTCAACACTACTAGCCAATCTGGAAAATATAAAATGCAAAAAGGGTTTTTTCCATTTCAAATGAAAAGAAGTTCTGGAACTCTAGTTCAGACATGCTGCTTCTACCACCCTTTGTGGGCTGCCTATACCACCCCATGCCATCGCTGCCAGAGGGATAACTGAAGCCAGAAAGTTACTTTATTCATTTAGTCTGGGACCATTAAAAAAAAAAAAAAAGACTCAAGGAAAGAGCCAAAGTCAGCCACTAGGCTCACACATTCAACCACACTGCTCAGTGATCCAAGACATGTGTCCTCCACACCCTGATTCCTGAGCATCCTTCTCCAGGCACATAATGGCTGCTGGGGGGAGAACAAAACTCAGCCTCAGGACTGCTAATAACTGGTGGTGGGAAAGGGGCTACTTGGGAAGGGGACCACTCTGGGCAAGTGTTGTCAGAGAATTTCTAGGGCTAGTGAGATGGCTCAGTAAGTCAAGGTGCTTGCTACCAAATTCGACGGCCTGAGCTCAAGACCCACATGGTGGAAGAACTAACTCCCAAAAGCTGTCTTCTGACTTTTACACTTGCACTGGAACGAACACACACACACACACACACACACACACACACACACACATCTATCTAAAAATAAATATAATAAAAAGACCAGATGTGGTGGTATACCACACCTTTAATCAATCCTTGCACTCAGGAGACAGAGGCATGTGGATCTCTGTAAGTTCAAGGCTAGCCTAGTCTACACAATGTGTTTCAAGACAGCCAGGGCTATGTAGAGGCCCTGTTCTCAAATTTTTTTTCCAGCATTCTCGAACACTTGGGAAAGACTACACAAAGGAGGTACCATCTGGAAAGACCCTCAGTAGCTAAGGGCAACTCTGCTGGGAAAAGTATCAGTGCCCCAGAAGAGCAGAGCTAGACTCAGGCTTCTAGGCTTGTTTCTTCAACATGCAGCCTTTTGGGTTTTTAAAAAGTAGAATAGAACCAAGAGAAAAGAAGAGAAAGAGGCTCAAATGCCTGCAGCCCTAGTTCTCAAGCATTCTCTACTTCGCACTACAAAGCTGACTAGATTCTCCCATGGCCTCTGCTGGCTCATATGTGGAGGGACTTGCAAGTATGGTTTCACAGGACTTTAGGTGCCTTGTCATCACCATTGGCAAAATAGCAATGCCACAACAGTTGGTGAGATAACAGGTGTTCAAGGGCTGTGTATGCCTTATACTAAAGCACGATGGTTTGGCTACCCCAACTGCCTTCTGACTCGAAACCATCTCCCCACATGTAAAAGTGGGGCTACCAACATCCACAGCAAGAAGGAAAATCTTGCAAAGAAGTTAGCAGAACTAAAAAATGTGTGGTTGGTGTCAGGTGAATCCTGATACATGCAGAACTGAACCTAAGGCCACTGGGCTTCATGCAGATTCAAGAGTCAGCAGACTCTCTCGAGGATGGGAGCTGGCCTAGGTATCCACATCTATAGAGTGGGAACTGGGAGACAAAGACAGCACAAAAGGAGACACTGAGGACAATGCAGAAAGCAGTGGCCTGGAAATGGAGATTCAAGAACAAGAGACTAGATTACAGACAGAGCATCTAATGGTAACCAAGAGGCAAGAGGGAAAGCCTATGCCAGGGTAGCATCTTCCTTACTGATAGTCTTTGCTGGTAATAGAGCTGTGTGTCTTCCTGCCTACTTCTAAGCAGACTAATGGGTCCCCATAGGTTTAAAGGACTCACAGGACGACACTGGAATCTCTCTGAACAATACTGAAGCTTCAAACCAGAGCCATATCCCCCTCCTCAGCCCTTTTCCATATAGTGGCATGAGAGGGATGCTGATTCTTCAATTGCCTCTCCCAAGCTGCAGCTTCTACCAGCCACAGAAATGTCTGATAGAAAATGACTCCTTGTCTTGGATGCCAAATATTGTTGGATAGACTGTCTTCCAACAGACCAATGTTTTCAGAGTGGGTCCCTGTACTAGCGGCATCAGCATCTCCTGGAAATGTGTTAGAAGTGTAAACTCCCTACCAAATCAGACGCCCTGAGGACGGCCCAGGCAGCAGTTAAGTTTTCACATCCCCATGTGTCCTATGACGCATGCTTGAGTTTAAGAACCAGTTGGAGGAGCTTATGACAATAAATGTCAAATGTTAAAGGGCCTGTCTTGGCTGGGCATGGTGGTGCATACTTTTAATCCCAGTAATTGGGAAACAGAGGCAGGCGTATCTCTCTAAGTTTGAGACCAGTGTGGTCTACAGAGTGAGTTCCAGGACAGCCCAGACTATTACATAGAGAAACCCTGTCTCAGAAAACCAAAAATAAATAAATAAATAGATAGATAGATAGACAGACAGATAGATAGATAGAAAAGAAAAGAGGAAGAGGAAGAAGCTAAACCCCTGTCTTGATCCCAACAGTTAACATGGCTTTCGGACTTCTGCAAATGTCACCTTGTGCAAATGTAATCTGTCCTTGTAAGATTCCTATCTTCACACCAGGAAGGCACCTGAGCAGCCAGATTACCTCATCCCCTGCACTATGCCCAGGTCCACAGCACCCATGTCTGCAGAGGAAATAAGCAACAGCAGCGGTCGGCACTAACTGTCACACCTGACATAAGATGGCAGGAATGTAGACAACACAGACTCCTAAGACAGCACGGTTCTATGCGTGTGTACCACATACACTGAACCCGAGTATCTGTCCTAGGTCTGAGAATGTTGAGGGAAAAATGGGGAGATACCTTTTGCTTCTTCATTCAAAGGCCTCTTAGTTTTATTGTACCCGACCCCAGGTTGACTGGGTCTAGAACTATTCACCAGAAAGTCATATGACCTTGACTCTAGGTTGGTTCCTCCTCTGCATACAGAGGGCATGAATAAATTGTACCAGGAGCCACACAGATGTACAACCAGGCAAGTCTCAGTATCATCACTGTCCCCAAGTCACCCCTCAAAGCCCTCTGAGACCTGCAAAGCCTCTCAAGAGCCAAACAGGGAGACTCTCTGGAGAGGGCCTGCTCCCCCACTTCCCACCAAGCTTCCATCCACACAGAGAGAGATGCTATGGACAGAGACAGTCACTCAGCCAGATGTACAATATATAACACATGAAGAGATCCAGCTCACCTACCAGAGATGCCCTGGACCCAGAGGCAGGGGCGGCTGCGTATGTTGGGGGGATGGGCCTTGTAAAATCAAACCTTTTGCAAGCTGTACAACTGCTGGGCATCTGATTCACTGACAGACAGAAAGCCAAGAATTCCCTTTAACAGTCTTGAAAAAACAAAACAAAACAAAACAAAACCAAGAGCAGAAATGAGGTCAAGTGGAAAAGGGAGAAGTTCCTTTTAAAGACACATAAATCTGGGGTTCATTCTGCTTCAAATATCCTCAATGGCCCTCCTGCTACACATGCCTTTGCATTTGAATTTCTTTTTATTTTGTGGTGCTTTGTTTTTGAGGGACAGGCTCCCCTGTAGCTCAGGCTGGCCTCCAGTCTTCCCCCTGATCTTCCTTCCCCCACCTTCCCAATGGCTGGGATTATAGGCGTGTGCCATCATACTCAGCTTGCATCCTTATTTCTCACTACAAAAAGCAAATGCCAAAAACAGAAACTTGTATTCTGGGAAACAGACCCAAGTTGGGAAATCAAATTGCTAATAGCTCAAATACTTGTGTCCTCCATAAGATGTCTATGTTAGAATCATAATCCCCAACATATTTGGAATTAAGCCTTTGGGGGGTAACTGGGTCATGAGGATGGAGCCACCATGGTTAGGATTAGTGCTCTATGAAAGGATTTTAGCCAGCACCATCTACAACAAAAGGTCACAGAGGAAAGGAATCACCTCTGCACCAGAACCCCACCAGGGACCGTTAGCACCCTGCCTGAACCACCCGGTCTCCAAAGCTGAGAGACATGAACTTCTGTTGTTTAAAAGCTACCCAGTCTACAGCATTTTGTTGTAGCAGCTGAAAGGCACCAAGACAAAATCCTTGAGGCAGGTGGAAATGGGTCTCCTCTCTGCCTCCTTAGGTGAGGCTCCTGTGGGGAAAGGCTAGGTCTCGAGAAACCACACTCAGGACCCCATAGATCCTCAGCACAGGGCAAGAATCTATGGAGCAGACATCAGATTCACTTAGCACTCAAAACCAGAACTCATGGCAATTCCCAAAATAAACACAGGCATAGCAGGTGACCAGGGCTTTGCTCTTACAACCTGAGGCACAAAGCAGAAGAGGCAGGCCTCAAGAAGAAGGCCTCAGGCTAAGGGTAGATATTCTTGGATGAGGCAACCTCTTCTCTGGGGAAGGGACTAGCACTGAAGTTCCGAGGTTCCTGGGCATCTGTCCTAAGGAGTCTTGAGGGTAGTAGGAGGGTGTGTATGTGTGTGTGTGGTGTGTGTGTGGTGTCTGTGAGTGTGCACGTGTATAAATGTGAGTTTGTATAGTGAGTGATGTCTGTGTATATGTGTGGTGTGTGTGTACATGCATGCGTGTGTGCGTTCATGGATGTAGTTTGTTTCCACCCACTTCAGAGTTTTACTTTCTTATCTGCAAACTCAGAAGCCTTGGGATCTGTCATTAAAAAACACAATATACTAATATACTGCCGAGCATGGTGGCAGAGAAAGGAGGATCATGAGTTCAAGGCCAGCCTGGTCTACAAAGTCCAGGACAGACAAGTCTACACAGAGAAACTCTGTCTTGAAAAACAAAAACAAAAATAAACAAACAAACAAAAACACTCAATACATGCTTGCAAATGTCTAAAATCCTCCCTGGTCCTCACAGGGACCACCTAAGTGAAGAGCCAGCACCAAAAATTATCCCGGTCAGCAATGCACAATTGTCCAATGCTCCTCACCCCAGAAGGTTTGAACACTTGATCACTCTGACTGGGTCTCAGAAGAGGAAGAGGAAAAAGGAACATTCTTGAAATAGCTACAGCTTGGTGAACACTTGCCATGTGCCAGGAACAGGGCCAAGGGCTGCTTGGCATGCCACCTGTGAAATCTCATGAAAAGAGGAGGACCCGGCGTTGACAGAGGAGGAACAAAGCCCTTAGAGATCCGGCCACTGACTGGGGTCACAGCCCAAACTCGGCAGGCACAGGATTCAATCACAGCTGGGCAAAAGCCAGAAGCCAAGCACATAACCACGGGTGAGCTTTTCTCCTTCAAATGCAATCTTGAGAGGTGAGTGAAGAAAAGCCCTCAGCCTTGGAGATCAAGGTTAATGTCTAACCCGGAGCAGCCAACCCTGAGAACCCAGGAAGTGGGTTGGTTTTTCTCTCTGTTAGTTTCGTTGAATTAGCTAGGACTCGGTGTTCTTCCTCTTCCAGCCCACCTAGCACAACTTCTCAATTGCATAACGGGCCTCTCACTGTGGCCAAAATAAGGGCAGATCCAAAGAAATGCATCTTTGTTAATTACAAGTAGCTTAAAAGGCAGTGCATGCTGGTGCATGCCTTTAATCCCAGTATGCAGGAAGAGGCAGGCAGATCTCTGAGTTCAAAGTCAGCCTGGTCTACATAGTGAGACCCTGCGCCCCCCCCCCCAAAAAAAAAAAAAAAGAAAGTTTGAAAGCACTTCAGCTGTGGGGGAAAAATAATCTGTCATGCAGAAGCTGAGATTTGGGGTGGGCAAGATGTTAACTCCAAAATCATGCAGGGTCTTTCTGCCTAGGGGACAGACCCTCAAGTACAGACAGCAAGAGGAAGGGAAGAACAGAGGGGAGAAGGCCAGGGTTACAGCAAGGGTCAAGGCTAAGCGTTAGACCCCTGGAACACCAATACAAGTACCTGCTCCAGAGAAGCCCCTGGGTACCCACCCATACCCCTCCAGGAGGCACTCATCTGCCCAAAAGTAGCTCTTCCAACCTTCTTCCAGGGCAGAGTATAGAGATCTCTGCCCACTCTCAGCCCACAGCATGGCCTGGAATCCTTCATGTGCAACCTTCCAAGCAGAGAAAGTGCCCCAGCCACGAGCCCTGAAATCCCTCCTTTGTACAACTCAGCCAAGAACAGAGGGAAAATGGTACCCATTATTCTCATTCTGAATGGCTGGGAAGTGGCTTTTGCTTTTCAACATGAAATGTGCCTAAAAATAAGCTGTGAATCTCAACCAGAGGTTGAAAATAGCTCTGCAGCGAACAGAGCTGTGCCTGGAGTGAGTTTAAGGACAGCCTTCATTCCAAGATCTGAAAGCTGAAACGTCACGTTCAGAGAAGGGATCACAGGTAGGGGGGGCTCAAGGGTGAAGGGACCCCTATAGGCTCACAGTATTTGCCAGTAGGGGAGCATCAGGGGGTCCAGGTGAGGTCTACCCCTCTGGCTTCCAATGGCTACACTGGAGAAAGCACATGGTCCAAGTTCCACACCATACTTGGTTGGCCCCACAAACTCCCTGAAAACCCCAAGCACCTGGGAGTGCCTACCTTGTCTCAGCGCCTAAGAGACAGAGATGAAGGGGCAAAGGGCATCAGAGTGACAGCACAGCTGGGTCATGACTGTAATAGTCAAACCACCCTGGCCGCCAGGAAAGACAAGAAACATCCAATATGAAGAAAAGCAAGTTGCTCAATGTAAAGTCTTTTCTTATTGTTTACCGACATCTCTAGGAGACCCTGAAATCTGACAGGCCAAACAGCATTCTTACAAAATGGACTACCAGAAACCATCTGCGAGCTCTGATCCACACGTCCTGGTGGGAATCCAGAACTGACACAACTGAGCGGGGTCCCTGCACAGGCTCCTAGAGCAGGCTCCCTCAGTTCCCTCTCCATACTCCTCCCACTGCCTTCTTTCTGAGCTCCTCCTGAAGGAGGTTTTGCAGTGATTCTCAGCGGTCACACCTGACAGTATCTGAAGACATCTCTGGTCATGACAACTGGGGAACAGGATGCTTCTGGCAGCATCTTTACTGGGTAAAGACTAGGGATGCTAAAGATTTAACAGCACATGGGACAGCAAACTCTCAAAGACTATCTGCCCCAAATGCAAACTGCTGAGGCTGAGCAGCCTAGTGTTACTGGAAGGATGGGATACGGGCAGAAATGAAGCCTGGGAGCTTGTCTGACTCAGTTCACAGGATGGAACAGTGCTCCTGGGCTCCCCTGAGGGGCAGAGCACTCTTGCCAGCTAGGTTATCTGAGGGCCAGAAAAGGCTCTGGAAAGAAGGTTGAGAACACACCAACCATCTCCTCTTCCTGCCTCCTGGTATAGTTTTGCATAAATAAGCTGTTTCTAGCCTAGGAGGATTAAAAAAAAATGGTGGAGGTGGATGGTGATGGCTTACTAAGACAGACACTGAAATATGGCTAAAATTGTCATTTTTATCATATTAATATATATCATATATATAATATCCATATCCATATATGTCCCCTACAATAAAACCAGGTATAACAATACCCTGGCCTTTGTCTTTTTTTTTTTTTTTTTCCTTTCAGAAAAACCTCTCAGGCAGCATTAGGAGTGTGTGAGTGTGTGTGTGTGTGGTGGGGTGTCTAGAAGGCCAAGGCTCTAGATGGGACTTATGACAAAGAGTTGCTATTTCAACCAAGAATGACTCTAAGATTGCTGTGTCACTTCAGGCACACTCATCCTGCCTGCGGGGTACTCTGAACCCACTGAGGAAATGTAGGCTTGGGGAGATGAGGTGCTTTATCCAGGGCTACCCAGGAGGGGTCACAGCCAGCTCCATGACACCAGAACCCATATCCCATCCCTTGCTTGAGTCCCATGTAGGGCACTGCATTGGCAGGGCTGTAACAAAAGCCCTCATGTGGGCCTCAAAGTAGTTTGGGGACAGCTGGCTACCTTGAGTCCTGTTGGGCCCTTCACTGGCCAATGCCCCATCATGTCACGCTAGCTTTCTCTACCCATGTGATTGCAGCTCTGAAGCTTTGGGGAACAAGGTGATATTCTGAGTGGGGCAGCGTGTTCAAGGTATTTTCCTAATCATGATAAGAAAAAAAAAATACAGGCCGCCTCACTAGCCATCGGAACTGCACTGAAATTTCATCTCAGCCCAGTCAGAGCTGCAGCCATTAAGAAACAAACAAGACAGGTGTGGTGGCGCACACCTGTAATCCCAGCACTCAGGGAGGCAGAGACAGGTGGATCTCTGTGAGTTCCAGGACAGCCTGGTCTACAAATCGAGTCCATGACAGCCAAGGCTACAGAGAAACCCTGTAGCAAACAAACACCCCCCCCCAAAAAAAAAGAAAAGAAAAAGAAAAGGACAGAAACAAATGTTGGCAAGGATGTCAAGAAAATGGAGCACTTATACCCTGTTGGTGGAAATGTAGGAGCTGCTGTGGAAGTTAGAGTGGAGGCTTCTCTAACAACCAAAAGTAGACCTGCCGAATGGCTACCGGGTATGCTAGTGGGCACTCCCTGGAGGAGCTCCGAGTCAGAGTGCCACAGAGACACTTGCAGCCTCGCTCCCAACCGCTGAATTACTAAAAGAATGAAGTTATGTTGTCTACAAGCAGGCGGATGCCACCAGAGATGCCAGTATGCAGGGCATCACACCAGTCTCAGAAGACAGACACCGAATGCTTGTTTGTGGTTCCTAGATTTTATATAGATTCATAAACCTGTATACAAATATATGACATGAGAGAAGTGACACTGTATAGGAACAAAGAAGACTATCAGGAGGGGAAGAAAGAGAAAGGGAAGAGCAGGGGGTTGGGAGAAATATGCTCAAGACTTGTATGAAATTCTTTTTAATAATAATAACAATAACGACTTTTCTTCCACTTGATGAATAACCACCATTCGCAAGGGGCAGATAGCTGTACCTTCCTAGGACAGGAAAGAGCTGTCAAGCAGCTCCTGCCACTGGCGATCCCCAGCATCGTTATTTAGCCTTGCTTGGAGGAGACAGCATGCTTACATCTGAGAGTCTACCTGAGAACTAGAACAAGAACCACACACTCACTCTGCAAGCAATGAACACATGCATAGGTCTTGGCAGTGCTGACTGTGCCATAAGTGCCCAATAGTTAGAGAGTCACAGGAGAGAGGCAGGATCCACACAGGGTTCCAGCCTTCTGGTTCAAAGTAGAAGAACTTCTGGTTCTAGGTAGAAAAGGAATCAGCAGCAAGGAGAATGTCAGTGCAACCCAGAGAGCCCCAACTGGCCCATGGCTCAGGGCTTGTTAGCAAATGCTGAGGAGAAATAAAGCCTCCAGCCACAGTGGCCAGTCAAGGGGGAGATCCTTGGGAGAAAACGGTAGGTGCAATGCGGCGAGGCAAGCCTAGTACAGACTGGGGAAACACGTGGTAGGAGAGATTCAGGTCCAGTAAGCCCAGGACAGACTAGGAGGCTTCCTGGTTCTATTCTGAGTTCCAGCCTTGACTTGCTGGGGGTTTGGGCGAGCCGCTTCCTGTTGTTCAGGCCCATTTCCTCCTGCCTGGGGGGCCATGGTGCTCTTTAGGTCCAAGGAAGAGAGATTTTAAACAGTCTGTGACCATAGAAGCTAAAAATGTTTGGGATCCTACAATCTTGACTTATTTCAACCAAAGTTGAAAATGGGTTTATTTAATGAGCTTTTATCAGTTATCATTTTTCTCCCAAATATTTATTTTTACAAAAATAGTTATTTTTATTCAGGAACACTGAATGCCCTTTTACCAACAAAGGTACTAAAAATGGTTTGTGGCTGAGGAACTTCCTCTCCATGGTTTAAGGGGAAAAAAAAAAAAAGAACAACCAAACCAGGGTCTTTCCCAGGGTCTCGTCCCAGCTGAGGCTTTGGGCCCTGAGCCTCTAGGAACCAGTATACTTGGGTCCTGTGATCCAGAAACGACACAGGGTGGGTCCTTCGTTTGACTCTGCCTCACTCTAACAGCAGCATGCGCCATGACAACGCTCCCCACCAAAGGGCCAGGGTCCTGGACCCTATCGCTGCTCTGCAGCTTTCATGTCTCATTTGTTCACTCTAGGCTGGAGTCAAGGTAAAGTGTTATTTGACAGACCTTACCACGGTTCCTTCCTCATAACAGAGAGGCATCCGGGGCCCCTCATCTCCAAGCCCAGTGATGGTCGCTGTGACTACCCCAGAGTCACATGGCTCAAGCCCTGACTATTAAGCCACTTACCAGATTCCCAGCAGAGCTGGCCAGGGGTGGAGGCCTCTGTGCTTTCACGTCTCCATAAGCAACAATATCAAAGTTACTCTTCCAAACCATCACCTGCCAAGAGCAACAGGCAGAGAATGAAGGGAGAAAATGGACCCAGAAATCAACCCTAAAGTTCTGAGCCACAGTGGCTCCCATCTGACAGACACCCCATCTCAACTCTGGGACCTGTCCCACATCCCTGAGGAAAAGGCTTTGGGGACAGGTCTGGTGCATGTGGCACCAGGACAGGGTACCACTACGTAGCACAGTTAGATCTTAGTACCTGCTTGTCCCTCTACCTGAGTGTCAGAGATTCTAAAGTCAGAATCTCTGTTAAGTTCATTTGTTCCCTGTCCTTGCTTATCATCTGTCTCTCCAAAAAGGAAGCTCTTAAGGGCAGTGACTTGTCCATGACATTGTGGGAAGTGGTGAGCACAAATTCCAGACCACACTATGGGACTGGTGTCCTGGCTCCAAGCCCTTACCATGAGGCCTCAGTGAGGGATTCTGCCTATGCCTTGTGCCCTCTTTTGCAAAAGATCCCAGCTCCCATCTCCCAGGACATAGTGGGACACAGTCATTGGCACCAGGGAGTGGAGAGTAATACACTCATTATCCTAAGCCTAATGAGATCAATAGAAAACACACTCTTAGCTAGGAGTGGTAGCACATGCATTGGAGGTAAAGGCAAGTGGGTCTCTGAGTTTGAGGCCAGGCTGGTCTGCAGGCCACCCAGCACTACACCCACCTCAGAACAAATAAACAAGACCAAACATACATGTAGGCAAGAGACCCGTTCACATTTTTTAAAAAGTTAAAGATACAAAAATAAATATCAAAAAATTCCAAGTAAATAAATACCCACACTCACTGCCTCCCTAAACAGGATAATGACTGAAGGTGCTTCCACAAAGCTTGGAGAATCACCCTGTCAGGAAGCAAGAGCACTCCCTACTGGTGGCTAGAAGCTATAGGAGGCTGGTGCATCTAGGGCTATTTTCAGAAAGGCTAGCTTAGCTATCAGAGAAGGAATCATGTACCACAACCAGTAGGCAATGGAGGTCATAAAAATCAAGCCAAACCAAACCAAACCCCCCACCATTATATCACCCAAGGTGAAGTCCTGACGTGCCCTAGACAGACCCTACTGGGACACAGTAATATGCGTGGTTCTTAAGGAGGCTCCTCACCACTCCTTGAACCGTTGCACTGTTTAAAGCTCCCAGAGAGATGGGCACATGGGCTATCTCATTTACCACTTTACAAATAGAATGTTGGCATATATATATATATATATATATATATATATATATCCCACATATAAGGTCTTTGCATAACTGTGGAGACTTAACATTACCAGCAGCTGAGCGGCCAGCGTGAATGCAGAGATAACACCAATGTCACCCCAGAAAAACATGAGCAAATTGTAGGAAGTCTACAGAGTTGACAGCCTCGTTGTCTGAGGATGGCCACAGCAGATGGAAGCTTTTCCCCCAGGTTGCCCCTTGAGCTGTGTGCTTGGTTTTCCCATGGCTGTTTAGCATGTACAGGGACTACACAGTTAACATGAGCCCCTGCCACATAGTTCCTGCTTTCACACTCACTGGAGGCTCAAGGCTCTCTGGTACCTTCCTCCTCTTTGGCTGCTAGCTAGGACCTAGTGCTGGGATGGGAAGATACATGCTGGCTCTTGTCCGGGCTGTAGGCAGAGAACCTTTAGCTAGCCTCAGCACATTTTACTGCAGCGTGGACTCGGGGAAGGTGTCCAGGATTTGTCTAGGCGGATCAGCCAGAACTGATGGGCTGGCACCTAGAGAATAAGAGTTCTCAGCGGTCCACCAGGTCACCAGTGTTCACCGCCACCACTCTTCCCTCCACAGTGTTTTGGACAAAAAGAACTGTGCAGATCCTCTGAGGGGCTGCTGATAGGTGCATTCCTCAATGCTCCACACCTTTCCGAGGCCAGGCTTAGAGCTAGTCACCAAGGTCAGAGCACTCCCCTCCCCTAGCAGATAAGCTCTTGGCGTTTAGCAGTCTGGGCAAAGAGGCACATGGCTGACAGAATGAAGCAAGGGTGAAGAGGTGGAACAGGACTTCCTCTCCACAGCCAAGGATACAGAAAACGCTGACCCTTTAAACATGCAGTGGGCTGGGAAGCGAAAGGCAGCAGGGAATGGCGCAGAGGCCCTCAAGGTAGAAGACTCAGCAGTCAGAGGGCCCCATGCTTGCCCCATCTCTGCTACCCGCTGGGGCTGTTTTCCCATCTATAGGAACAAATTAGGAAGACTCATCCCACAGGACTCAGGAGAACTAAATCAGCTATTAATTCTTCCCACACTGATGACATTACCAGATCTGCAGTAAATATCCAGTAATTCTTCATTGTTTCTGTAACCAGGGAGAGGAAAAAAAAAAAACAAAAAACAAAAAACAAAAACAAAACAAAACAAAAAAACCCCAAACAAACCCTGAAACTCTTCAACTTTTCACCATGATAATGAACTCAAAGTCCTTCCAACCCATTCAAGTCTGAGACACTTCCCTGAAGGAGACTTGTTTGGAGACAGCAAATGCCTTGGACCTGAGCACCCCCACCCCAAGCTCCATCAGTGTCTTCATCCTGGTTGTAATCACTGAAAGCCACCACGACCCATCTCCAGATGGCCTCTAGCCTCCTGTGGGGTTCTGAGAGGGATCACATCTCAGATTCCTTAGGTCACTCTTTCTTACCTGCTCATCGGAGCCTCCAGAAGCAAAATACTCCCCCGTTCTTGAAAAGGCAACAGTGGTAGCAGGACCCTAGCAGAACAAACAGAACAAACACCAAAGGTCAGCTGGACATGGTGGCACACCCATGACCCCAGGACTTGGAGGTGGAAGCAGGAAGATCAGGAATTCCAGGCCAGTCTGGTATACAGAAGAGCCTATCTCAACACACACCCTACAACCCCCTCCCAAAAGGTCAGTCTAAATGCACAGCTCCTGAAGGACAGCCAGTGAGACACAGGTGTGAGCACTTGTTTAGCTAATCCTTGGCCTTTGTCCAGGATGCCTGCATGCAGTCAGGTACAAGAACCACTGCTGGGCCTCGGCTTCCAAACATCTCGGCAGAGGCCAGGCTGTGGGATCAAGGGTGAGCAGAGAGGAGGGGGTAGGATTGTTACACCGGCAGTCTGGCCAGGCTGGCACCATATCCATGGCTATCCCGTGAGAAGCAGGAAGTCTAAGATCAGCACTCAGCTCTCTGATGCAGGCCCAATATTGTCTTTTGCAGTCCAGAGAAGTGGGAGCCCCAAAGAGAAGTCAGTGGCTCGAATGAAAAAGGTGAAGTCAGGGACATGAGCACAGGAAGGAAGCTGAGTAGGGAGGGAATCACTGCAGGTGCCTGGGGAGTGGACCGAAATGACACCGATGTCCCAGCAATGTGCATGCCTTAAGTTTGGACCTAGCAGGGTAATGTGTTCCTTTAGCTTCCTAGGTACAAAAGGTCAGAGTCGCCATCAGAAGGGGACTGTCAAGTGTTTGCTATGCAGCGCTCTCCAACAAGCACACCACAGTTGAGAGGAGATCATGATCTCCCAATAGAGAAAGAACAGTCCTCCCCATATGCTTGGAATCCATTCCAAAAGATACATATCTCTTCCTTCCAGCTGAATGTTCACCATAACCAGTACCTGGCATTCTGCAGGCAAAACCAGGCCAAAGGTCCTCTCTTACGTCCATCACAAAGGTCACCTTAGTTCCTCTGGACCATCAGAGTGTAACAAGAATGGCCCACAGGAGTTCTTCAGCAACAGAGCCTGGGCTGGCGACATGGGGAACCCAGGGAAACACCCTGCACCCGGTGCTAGAAAGGACCAGCCTGGCTTAGGCTGGAAAGGGACCTCACAGCCATGAGCAGCTTCTCCTCCCCCAGGAGACAGGCAGGTCAAGCAGTGCTTCCCAGGCTCGGGCACATGTGATGGGAGGGTGCATGCCTGCTCATGCTTCCAGAATCCACTTCTAGTTCTTCCTCTCAGAGGTGCTTGGGATGAAGTGAGAGACACAAAGAGCCCCGCATCAGCTGGCGCTGGCTGGGAGCCCTGCACCTGTATTAACCCATATAATCCCCAGAGGACAGTGTGTGCCTCAACCACTCCAGGCTGGCGGAAACAAAGCCCAGGAGGACACAATACTAAGCCTGTGTCTGCCTGTCACCTCCCTTCTCCGCACAAGTGGAGACACAGACTCAGGCATACCCTACCCCCAGCAGCCCTGGGAATTCTAAGCTACCATTAACCAAGATAAAGTGGACCCACTTTTGCTGACAGGGAACAATGCCCATGCACAGCCCATGCACATCCATGAACAGTGAGCATCAAATGCCAGGTGCAAGGCATCCTGGACCATGTGACTCCATTTTGAGTAACATTGGCTGCATGTGCAGAGACAGGAAGTGGGGAATGTCCCTTCCAGTGGAGAGCTGGCAAAGGGTTACAAAGCTCATGGAGGGTGGTGATACACTTTCAAAGACCCCACCTGATTCTTGACAATCTTGACCATTTTCATACGTGAAAGTTTTTAATGAATGTAAGGCAATAATGCTGGAGAAAAAAAAGAAAAGAAAAGACAACAAAATGCTTTTCATTTTGAAGGAAAAACACAGGGGAAAAAAAAAAAAAGGGAAGGAAACCAGTACACGAAGTTTCAAAAGCAGACAGGCCCTTTTCCCACCGAGAGCTCATGGGAAGAGCTCTAAAACGGGCCAGCAGTGAAGGAAGGCAGCAAACACATACTGGTGGATCACTCCCCTTCCTGTCATCACTCAGCCACCAGATGCCAAGCTGGGAACAAGATGTCAGCACTGACAGCAGCAGACTGACGAGAGAATGCATGCGGCTTACAGGGGGATCAGGGCCAGAGGGCAGGTGCTGAAGCTATGGGGCTTTCCCCAGAGACTAGTCTCTCAGGAGACTCAGGGCTGAGCAAGCATCCTGGAGACTCTGTGGGGCCCACACTCCTCCCAGGAAGATCCTGTCTACCAAGAGGACTGCAAAGCACCTGCAACCAGGACCCTCTGCATTCCTAGAAAGAAGAACGCTCAGCGGAGGCTTTTGCTAGGGTGCCCAGAGCCCAAGCAAACAGCCTGGGCAAACAGCCTATACTCCCATCAGATCACAGCACCATGCCATTATAGCCACCTCAGTTTATAACAGTACAGGCCATGATGTCTGCCTGATGACAAAATCACATGATGTGCTTCTCAGGCCAACTGTGCAGACCAGGCTCTCCCATGCTAATGCACTCCGGGTCTGGGCTCTCAGGCCTGACAAGCCAGCCTCTGCTAATGTTACCAGGCCCTCTCCTTCCTTCACCAAAGTTCTAGCCTACTCGACTGTTCATTGCTCCTCAGAGGCTGAACCAAAAAAGGTCTCTTTCTCAGTGTTCCTCCTGGAGCCTCCAACATTGAGCTCATCAGTCATTTTCATTCTTCCTTCATTTTAAATAAATTTAAGGCTACATATTTGTCTGTGACACCACCTTAGCCAGATCCCAGAAGTTTCCAGTCTGCAATGCTTTCACTGTCATTCCCTTCTAAATTGTCGGTTTGGACTCAACTTCTTTCAGGCCATCGGTTATTTAGAAGTGAATGAATCTGAGGTTTCCAAGTCAAAGGAACTTGGGGAGTTCCTTTCTGTCGGTGTCAGAGATCAAATACCATATGCTCTAGCTTCATGGAGGCCCATTCCTTTCATTTGATTAATCACACCTGGTGCACTGGAGCCCAGCTCCAGGCAGGGGTGTTGCTCAGTTCTTCCCTCCCAAGGCTAGGCTTGTCCCTGGAGCCTCCACAGAGAGGCCTGAGTGTGGCTTGGGCATCGTCTCTTGCTGGACCTTCACAGTGTAGATTTCAGCAGCCCCGCCCCTAGCAGCACAGTGTCCCACATACTGGGACCCCTACCCCTTACCTGACTCCTGACCACATCCTGGCAGATGCTTCCTTCACGAGCTCAGCCAGGGCCAACCCATCTCCTTCCCTGAAGCTATTTTTTGTTTTGCTTTGTTTTGAATGAGGTGATGTTTCTTGGTCTGTCAGGGACACTGGCTACATGTGGCATCTACCCTATCTTCTCTCCTCACTCTGTTGTATTTAGCTGAACTCACACCCAGTCATTTTACCACATGGTTCTTCTTTCTCCCTTGTCAGTTTCTGGACTCACAGGATCTATGCTGCTCACTTTTTCCCTACATTGCATTTAGTTATTTAGCATGCACACGCATGCACCATGGCACACATGTGGAAGGAGAACAACTTGCAGGGGTCGGTTCTCTCCTTCTAGCACATGGGTTCAGGGCATAGAACTCAGTTCAGCAGGCTTGGCAGCAAGGGCCTTTACCCATAAGCCATCTGACCAGTTCCTTGTCCATTTCCTTTAAACAGTAAGCATCAGAGAAATAAGAAAAAGGACGGAAGGAAGGAAGACATGCAGGCAGGTAAAACAGGGAAGTCTATGGCGGTTAACTTGGATCGCACACTCTGCTACCCTTAAGCAGTCTGTCCAGACCTTGGTACTCTCCTCTCACTCGCTAGACTCTGCAGCACCTAAATTCTGACCATGGTGCCTAACGCCTGTGCTGGTCGAAGTTTATCCAGGTAGTCTATCCAGATGCCCTGATACACCATGTACCCGTGAAAACAGGGCTGTTACATCACATGCTCCCCGAGTAGGAGAAAGAGCAGAGTGGCCATCAGAGAGGTGGTGGCCACAGAGGCCAAGAGACTTCTGGTGTGGATGCTCTGGCTTCTGGCTCTGTGTGCTGAAATTCAGTCCAGCCCACCAGGTGTCTGAACATCCAAGTGGTGACCCACAGGGACACTGTAACTCTGTGTAGGAGGCGCTGCCCAGGGACAGAAAGGCTCTCTCTCAACCCTAACCCAGAAGACCTGCTCCCAACTCTCAACTCTGGGTTGCTAGAAGGTGACAGATGGCCAGGATGACTCTGGGTTTCTTAGTGGAGCAGACGCTACTACTCTCCATCTTCATGGCGCCTTACAATTCCCAGGAGTCCAACCAATCCCAGGTAAGTAAGACCCTGCTGACTATCAAAATACCCCTCCAAAACAAAGTGACTAGACAAGGGCCGAGTGCACTCAAGACACAGGGAGAAGAGGCGCATTCTAGAAACTTATTTCCACTGCGGGAGCCCCCGGGGCAGCCAGCACACCCAAACTTCCTCTCCTTCACTTCCCCAGTCTCAGCCTAGGGTCTGGGATGGCCCAAGTGCCTAGAACACATTAGTGGGTCCCCCAGGAACCAAGATCCTGCCTCCAAGTGCAGCTAGCAGCCTCTGTCCTTGTCTAGGCCTGTGGCAAGTGTTCCCACCCACATTAGGGCAGATGCCTGCGCTGGCAGGATGGTGTGCAGCTCAGCCACTCCACAGGGACACTGCAGTAACACACATACCGACTGCACTGCCACTAATACCAGATTTAACTCTCTGCCCACGGCCCACCCACCATCCTCTCCCAAATAGCTCTAGGGGATTTAAACCAAATGAGCATGGCTTGACTATGTTTCAGAAAATACAGAAAAATAAATCTGTATTTCTAACACCTTGCCTCTATACTTGCCACACGGATCTGTGAGGGCCCAACTCAGGGCACAGGCTTCGAATGACAGCTGCAGTTGGTGGGAAAGCCCTTCCCTCTCCTGCCGGCGTTCCCTGACGTAAAATGAGGGGGCGCACGCCAGCTCCTTTACAGCTCTCACTTCCTTAAGTCTGTATTACTTGGAGTGACAAGCTGAGACTCCTTCCTTCCTGCTTAACTGCCACCATAGTGGCAGACACCCCCCCCCCCCTTAGCCCCCAAGCCTCAGACTCAGGGCAGGGTCCTCTCAGGAGATGACCTGATCCACTGACCAAAAGAGTGGCAGTGTCCACTCAGGGCTGCATGTGGAGGCTTAGAGACAGCCCACTGCCTCCCACCATTGCTGAGAGCCTCCCAGCTGAGACACAGTGATGAAGGGCCAGGGCTCATGCAAGTCCAAGCCAGCAAAGAACTCACGCACTAAGCCTGTCAGCCATGTCACTCAGCAACGTAGCTACAGAAGGGCAGAAGAGCTGGCCACACACAACCCAGGGGCAGGCAAGCAACATGAACTGTAGGGTGGACCTATGTGAACCCGAGTTCCAAGGCCAGGCCCCCATGAGAACACTGGAAATCTTTACGCCTACAATAAACTCACCAACTTCTACCCCTCCAATGGTTTTCCAAAGTATGGTCTTTAGGAGGAAATTGAGTTACCAGGCTCTCCCTTATGAATGGATAAGTGCTCTTATGGAAGGACTTGAACACAGAATGGCTTTTGCCCACCCATTATCTGCTAAGTTTGAGGTAGATCACAAGACAGGATTCTTCCTCAGAAGGAGGCAGCATGGAGGTGCTTTCTTGAAAGCAGAGAGCAGCAATAACCCTCACGAAAGGCAGCATATGGATTTTGGACTGCCCAGTCTCCAGAGCACAAGGAAACAACTTCTGATCTTCTTCAATTCCCCAACTTGGGACATTTCTTTTATTATAAGCTGTTGTTTTGAGGCAAGAGCTCACTATGTAGCCCAGGTTGTCCTTGAACTTGTAAACTTTCCACCTTAGTCTCCTAAATGCTGGGATTGCTACTGTGTGCTACCATGCCTGTATTCTAAAGCATTTTGTTATAGCAAACAAAAAGTGGAGCTAAGCAACCCAGCTTAGCCCACTACATATTGAAAGCCCCATAACCCACAGGGTAAGCCTTTAGCTCAACAAAGTAAGCCACTCACCCAAAACTAAGTCCTTTGGCCCACAGTATGAGCCCCTCACTCCATAGAGACTCTAGCCTCACAACGGGGGTCCTTCGCCCTATATCAAACCCCTTGCTGCACAATAACTCCCTTCAAGTGGGCCACTGGGAAATCTGGCCCATCGTTCACCAGAGAATGATCAAACTGCCACATGGCAGACTCCATGGCTGTTACCTGCCTTCCACATCCGATTGGAACACAGGTCCAATCCAAGAAATCCAAGGTAATCTTGAGTTCATCCTGGTACTTGTTAAGTTACTTCATGCTAAGGCCCTCGTGCCCAATGAAACAATGGAAAGATGAATCAAGGCACCTGTGACCTCAACACAGATAAGACACTCACCCAAAGCACTGTAGCCCTGACCCTTATTCCTCCTATGTGAAGCCCTCCCCTATAGTCTCCCCAAAAGTGCTCCCTTAGGCCTTGACAGGACAGGAAGGACAGCTCTCCAGCATGCACAGCCCCCTCCCTCCTGGTATGACTATGAGGCTGACCTCCCCAAAGCTCTACCTGCAGACCATGCCGGTCCTCGTCCCACATGTATGGAAATGGAAGCATAAGGAAGTTGCTGTGCCATTTGTCAAAATGCTCAGTGGACTTCCTTGTGGCAGCTCTCTAGGGACTGTACCTGGGGATTGGCAGTGGTTGGATTTCCAAACTTGAAGCTACTTTCATGGGGTCTCCCTCCTACTAGGCCAGAACAGTGTCACACAGTAATAAAGTAGGGAGATGGCAGCCATGAGGCTCGCTGGCATCTTATCCAGACCAGTGATGCAGAACCAAGGGTCAAACTGCAACGCAAATGTTGCCATGTGTGACAGGCAAGTGGGCGCAGCAGAAACTGTGATATGGGTGCTTGTTTCTGCTGTCCTGAGCAGTCCGTAAGGCTCTCGGTGTCACCTGTTCTCTAGTGTCTTCAAATCTGCCACACTGCTTATCTACAGGACAGAACCACTTGCAAGCCCTAGAGCTGCTAAGCCACACAAAGCTGGGAGGGGCTGTTAACAGTTGTTCTTCATCCCTCCTGGGACAGCATATGAAAGCTCAAGTCACCAGAGCCCACCTGCACTTCTTCCAGAAGATCAAGGCAGGAGATGAGGGACTGGGACCCAGTGGTCTACAGACCTCTTGCGATGTGGCTCCCAGCTAGACCCTCTTGAGGACTCAGCCAGAGAACAGAACAGAGAACTTCTTCCTGGAGCTGAACCAAACCTGCTTGGTAGCAGCTGACAAACTCACAGACAGCCCAGCCCAGCCGCCAGGGATGGAGCGGATCAGACTCCAGACTCCACTCTCAGTCTCAGTTCTCCATGAGCACAAAGAGTTCTGTCCAGCTGGTAGGATTTGCTTTAACCAACTACCAGATAATCCAGGCTGTTCACAGGTAACATTCTCCCCTTTGGGAAGCTGAACCTCCAAACAGGGCCGAGCTAAGAGGATGAGCTACACTGGGCTGGGGTAAATAAGGCTCAAGCACCCCTTGTTAGGTCTCAAACCCTAACAAATGGCCCAGGTGCTTATTTAAAATACCAAAGTGGACCTGGCCTCCGGGTTCTCCCAGCATCCCTCAGTCCCTACCTGTTACAGGGTATGGCTGGCATACCCCAGCCCATACCCTGAACTTCCCAGCTCAAAGGCTGGCTGCCCTTCCCTATATAATCCAGCCATTGTGGTTACCTGGCCCTTGTTATCTACCCATTACTCTCCTCGCTCTCCCCTCCCCTCCCTTCACATGGCCTGGCTCAGGGTCATGTTCACTCTGGACTCTCCCAGATCTTCCTACCTCTGGCTATGCTCTCTTTTATCTACAATAAACCTTCTCCTCCACCATACCTAGAAGCAGTCATATTCTTCCTTTTTTTATTTCTTTTCTCCTTCAGCCCTGACCTGCACATTCACTCCCTTGCCTCAGCCCTGATACTCAACTTCTCAAACCAGAAGCCACTGCTACAATGTTAGTAAGCACTAAGAGAAAGCTCGAAGCAGCCACCCCACACTGCAAAGGACAAGGAAACTGGGCATGGAGAACAGCAGAGTGGCCACTACCAGCCATGAAGGCACAGGTCTCAGGAAGGACCTTAAGGAGGAAGGACACAGACCAAGAATGAGTGTCTCTAGAAAGAGCAAGGATTACGGGAAACATGAGCCTGGAGCAGAGCCAGCAAAGCGTGGCTTCTTGATTGGCCTGCAGAGCTCCGAGGAAGCCAAGCCTCGGTAGACTCTGGGCCTGCAGAGGCCCCCCAATAAGGGCTGGGCGCCATAGACCTCAAGAAGAGCAACTTGTAAAACCTAGGGATCATGTATTCTGACTATCACCTTCAGCTAAGCAGCACCGTGGGAGGCAGGCAGAGCCCACCCACTCTCACCCAACCCTCCCAGCACTTTGGAAGACCCAGCCTGCCCTTCCTAGTCTCCTCCGCCTTAAGTGCAGTACACCACAGCCCAGGCTGTGAGCACTGAAGAGTAGGACCACAACCTTCATTTTTGTCTGCATCCTTTGTGACCCAGAGAGCAGGGAGCAGGTAACAGACAGATGCGGGGAGAACAATGTCAACAGGTTTGCCTTTATGTGCCAGATAATGCACCAGGACACTAAGAATTGCAATTCACACTGAAGTGTCCCTGGGCTGAGAGAAAAGTCCACTGTTTAAAGAACTCTCACAAAAAGAGGGAAAGTCTGGACCATCATTTGGTATTCACCTGCTTACGTGCTATTTCTGAGAAGTGCTTTTGTTTTGCCTACAGGGAACAGGAGACATGGCGTTCACAGGCCCTCCTAGTTATAAGACCCAAACTGGTTACACATGAATCTAAGCAACTGGCCCTGCAGAATGCGCCTGGCTGTGGTGGCCCAGGGAAGACAGGCCCATGGGGGACAGAGTAAAAACACCACCAGGCTAAAAGCATCACGAAGCCTTAAGCTAGATCCTCCACACCTAGCTGTTGGCCCAGGGTGCACAAGTTCCCCCAGGCCCCACTTCCTCTGGTCCTCAAGGACCTGACCAACTCTTTGCCCTCTTCTAACTCACAGGTGGAGGAAAGGACACACTTAGTCTCTGGACCCCAACTCTACCCCACTTGCACATGGTGGCTATGTTCCAACAGACAGCACTTTGGCGACTGATCTGTTTAGCAGATCATATTAGTACATCTGCTAAGCTACATCATAACTACACGTCTACACAGCTACACATCACAACTCTCTGGTCATGGGTGGGGGGTACGTGAGAGGCCTAGATGCTGCTGAGAGCTCCACGCAACCCAGCTTCTATAGATGACCCACCAGAGAGTACAGACAGCTGACACTCTTTGAAGCCACTCAGAAGAACGCTTCTGCTCCCTTGATTCGATGCCAAAAATTCTTAAACAAACATCCAGATTCCCTCTCTTGCCCCAACCTCTGAAAAATATGTCTTTGTCTCTGAGGTCATGGGAATCAGTGCACCCCCAAACTTCAATGGTGATTAGGGTTCCAGGATGCTACTCAACCACCAGACCAAAGAGTCCCTTTAGGGACTGATTCCACTCAGCTTTCCCCAGTCTTAGTTCCCTACTCCCTTCTCAGGCACACCAAGCTCAACCCCAGCAATCATCGAGGTCACAAAAGGACCTCTACCAGCTCCTGCAGGTGCCAGGCCTGTGTCTGCGTCTCCCTGCACTGTCTAGGCTGAAAGGGAACCATGGAAGGGCCCTCCAGTGAGCGCCCCTCAGGTGATAAGGCCCTGCACCTGTATCAAGCTGTACTTCTGTCCCCCACCACACCAATGCCCTTCACCTGGTGCCCATGGAGCGTGTAGAGAAGCCGGCCCTCCATCAGGTCCAGGATCTTCAGGGTTGAGTCGCTGGAGGCTGTGATGAGGTAGTTCCCCGATGGGTGGAAGGAGAGGGCATTCACAGCCGCACTGTGCACTGGAGAAAGGACAGCGATCAGGCGCCGGCTGGGAGCGACAGAGCACAGCTGAAGCCTGAGGCAGGTGACGGGAGTCAGCAGTGCTTTCAGCAGCGTCCTCAGGGACCAGGTTAGGACGGCCATTGCTTGGCAAGATAGGGAACCCCACATAGATTCCCCGGGAGAGAGGCACAGTCTACAGGCAGGGACCAACGACAGGCACTGGGAAGCACAGGAAGAAACAAACACGGGAAGCGAGAGGACCAAATGATCCTTCACTCTTCCCCACGACACTCATCAGTGAAGCTATAAAAGAACAGGACACACAATATAGTGATGAATTGTTCCTGGAGGGAAACCCTCAAAATACTAACACAGTGTGCTCGTACAGGAGAGGACCGTGTTGAGAACAGGAAGCAGAACATGCAGAGATTTTTCAGGAGCTTGAGGGGCGCGGCCTCCTATCCTAGTCTCCCCACTGGCCTGCCTTTTGATTCTGAACAATCACCCTGATTGAATTGGGAGTTTCTCTATCTGCCCCACACCACTAGTGGGGCTGGCATAAGAATGCTACCAGTTAATCTCAAACTGAACCCTCAGACCCTGGTGCCATCGTAGATATCCCTCTCCTCTGGTCCCTGTGCCTTCTACTCTATCCATTTAGCAGCTCCTCATCCATGACTCTTTTCCCACCATCCCTACCCCAGCCTACCATCTATTCTGGTATCCCTCACTCTCCAAGTATCCATTGCCCCAATGTTGGTGGCTTACCCACCTGTGAAGCCTTTTCACCCCTGTTCCCAATGGGGCTAGAAGTCCCCTCCCCTGTCTCTGTTCTCAGAGCTCTCCACTTCACGGCAGCTCCCCTGGGAAGCTTTCTGGGGAGATGAATTTTAAGATAAACTCCTTGCCAGGCCCCCTCCATTTGTTCTTCCAAAGCACCACAAGCCTCACACCAGTTCACTCTCCACTCCCATCTGAGTGTCTCATGATATCACAACCTTCATCATACAAAGGCCAAGTGGAGTCCTCACTCCTGCCTTGGGGTTTGGCACCAAGTGGAACTCAGAAAATGGAGAGGAAGCGGTTACTTGTGATGGTTGCTCAGAAGCCCCTGAGAGCTACACAGCCCTTCCTTGAGGTAGAAGGCAAGTTGAGTATGGAGCTAGTAGAGACGGGCAGACCCATGCAGTCCACATAAAGGAACAACATCATAGCCAACACACGGACCTGCTCATGGCAGCTCCTGCAAAGGCAAGGCCCAGGGACTTCCAATTCACCACCAATGACCTAGTGAAGAAACCAGTGGAGCTGAGCTAATCACGACCCCAACAAGCTGCCATCACCGTAAAGAGGCAAGTTCAAAACCCAGGCTCTCACCTGCATCTGCGAGGATGCGTGCGCCTCTGCGAGGCCCACAGCGGAGCCCGCGAGGGTTACAGGGAGCCTCTTAGATGCAAACCACACTGGTGTACTGCTGTGTCGGGGAGTGTGCAGACATGTTCTCAAGAACACTTAGGGGAGACAGCCAAGGCTTTATGTAACCTGGTATTTATATCTGAACAACACGTTCCAATGACACAACTCCAGGAGGCAGCCTGGAGATCTGACGGTTTCTGCAAGCCCACTCCTGGAGACAGAATAGAGACCCCTTAGCCAGCCCTGGAGCAAAGGCCCCCCTGCCCCACCTAAGACAAAGCAGCAGAGGTACAGCCAGGGGCAGAAAGGTGGAGCACGGTGAGACATGCGCAGGGAGCTTTGAGCTTCCCCAGAACCACCAGGACAGCAGTCTGTGTGGACACAACACTATGGTGTGGCCCCCACCCCCAGGCCTACCTGAGAGAAAACTGTCCTCAGAGGAAGAGCAACAGAAGGCCCACTCTGTTACAAACGCTAGGGTCCCCAACTCCTACAGCCACCCACTCCCAAGGAGGGCTGAGGCTGACATGTCAAGCTTCCGGGGGCAGCCCAGACACAGAACCCGACCCCGCTACTCCCCACTTGCTCTCCTACCCTGCCACAGTCTCCTTCACTCTGCTTCTGCTGAGGTGGTGAGACGGAACCAATCTAGTCAAGTCTCATCTGAGAGCCCTCCCTGCATCAAATTCCCACCCAAGACTCAACTGCCCCACAAGGGGGGCGCCTCCCCTCACAATGCCTGGAGCAGTGACTGCCTAAGAACAATCTACTTTTTATGAAGTCCTGAGCTGTCCAAGTCACCTTGGCTTCAGGGCAGATATCAGGGACAACACAGACTATCATCTGACAGCTGTGAGCTCCTGGTTGTGGCTGACAGTGAGAACTGTAAGTCAGTGTCAGAGATGCATGGCAGCAAGCTTCTATAGGTCACCGGGAGCCAGTGGGGTCCTGCAGACACTGTCCCTAAACGCCAGAACATGGCTTTAGTTTGTGGGCAGCAGATAACCTGAAGAGACTTAAATGCACACAGTCCCTTCCACCTACATTATTTTGTGTACAAGAAAAAGCCTTTGGCAAACGGGCCTAATGGAGTCCAGGGAGGCCAAGGGGCCCAGAGAATGCCTGGGTGTTGAGTAGGATAGAACTCTCTGAGGTAGATGGTGATGGAGCTGAGCTCCATTTCCACATCCTGTCACAAAGGGGTCTGCTCACTTCCAAGTGTCCAGCATGGCTCCTCGTGATGCTAACTCATACTGCCAGTGACTCAGTGGCCTCTGGGTTCCCAAAGAATGTTGAATATACCTGAATATATCCTGATACTAGCAGCAAGGACATTAAGTACTCCTCTTTGCAAACTTCACATAAATGGCCACTTTGGGATGGTAGGAAACAGCGAGGTGTGTTGGCCAGCACTGCTCCTGATCAATACATTCAGTCTCAAAACACCAACTAGGACCAGAGAAACAAGGGCTTGCCAAAATTGACAACCCAAGTTTAATCTCTGGGTCCCACATGACAGAAATATCCAACTCCCAAAGTTGTCTTATGACCTCCACAAGTGTGCCATGGCACAGTCACATATACAGACACACTCTCAGTTAGTTAGTTAGTTAATTTGAACAATTTAAAACACTAAGTAAAGGACATAGTATCCTGCTAGCTGCAAAGCCATTTAAAGGCCCTTCAAGATGAAGAGACAGCTTAGCAGTTAATGTGTACTGCAGTTTGGGTGTGGTGGCACACACCTTTAATCTCAGCCCTTGGGAGGCAGAGGCAAGTAGATCTCTGAGTTCCGAGGCCTGCCTGGTCTACAAAGTGAGTCCTAGACAGACAGAGAAACCCTGTCTCAGAAACAAACAAACAAAACAGAAACAGAATGCATATGGCTTTTGTAAAGGATGTGAGTTTAGTTCCTATCGTGTTGGGGATCCAACACCCTAACCTGCCTCTGCAGGCACCAGTGCATACACACCATTTTTTTTTTTTAAATCACAAAAGAAACAAAGCAAAAAAGCCTTTATAAGCAGACTAGGGGTGTGGCTTGGTGACAGCATGCTTGAAGTCCTAGGTTCAATCCCTAACATCACATTAAAAACAAAAACCCAAGGGCTGGAGGGGTGGCTCAATGGTTACAGTCACTCGCTGTTCTGAAGAATACTGGTCCGAGTCCTGGTTTGCACCCTCATAGCTGCTCATCACAATCTTAAGGGACCCAGTGCCCTCTTCTGGCCTCTTTGGTCTTTGCACACACTTGGCACACAGACATATACAGGCAAAACACCCAGACCTACAGAATTAGGTAAAAGGAAACAATTATCTCTTGGGTAGGTTGGGGCTACACAGATGTTCTCAGGAACCAGTGAACTGAGGACTAAGAATTCCAACTCAGACTTCTGAAAATGACTAGGCCAAGCCTGCTGACAGCCAGTCAAGAAAACCCATCTCTCCCAGGAACCTTGTAAATAAAACACCAGAGTGTGTGGGCCCCAGCGTGGGAATAGTGGGCAGATTCCCAGACCCTTCCTACTGAAGAGCTAGATTTGGTTTTGAGCTGCGTGACTGTAGGCAAGCCTCACACTCCTCACACTGTCTGTGGGTGAGGCGGGGTGGGGGGGAGGGTGGCCAGCCTTTCTGGTCACCCAGGCCTGTGCCTGGATCATGGACCTGCACATGCCCGTAAACCACTAAGCACATCCCCAGGTTTGGGGTCGGCGGGGGCTGCTGCTCAGATGCTTGAACAGTCTTCATGTGGGCTCTGAGCATATGGCGCCTAGCCCACCTCCACGGGAACTGGCACTCCCAGGGCCCCGCCAGCCCTGAAGCTTCCCACTGAACTAGGAAGTCAGAACTGTCCCTTGCAGTGATGGGCAAGAACTAAGAAACCCCTCGCCTACGAGGGCAGTCAGCCAGCCTTAGACAGCAGTCTAGTGACATGCTGTAGCTCAGAGCCGGAGCAAGCTTCACGCCAGCAACCCAGCCAAGAGCAAGGAGCTGAGCACCGGCCAGCTGGACGCACACTGTAGTAGCACTAACCACATTCTTCTAGAGGAGCCCATCAGCCTCTCAAATCAGAGAGCTACTCAGAAGTGTCTGGCAACCACCCAGCATCACCAGGGGACATTGGGAATCTCTGTCCTTAAAACCTTTCACCTGGGTTTCTTAGGAATGCAGACTAGGAGAGAATCAGAGGCTTGCTACCGCAGTGCTGAGAGTCTCCAAATAGAACCATGGGTGCATGGAAGAGGCTGAGCCTCCCAGGCGGAGTCTCAGAGAGCCACGGGGCTCTCTGGGAAGGCCCTCGACTCGAGCAGACCTATCCAGGGCCCGGTATTGGAAAGCAGAGCGAGAGGTGCTCCTCCCTGCCCACAGGGTGACCCCCAATGCTAAGGGGCGAGTTTGCTCTCATGTGAACACCTGCCAGGTGCCACAGCCTTGTGCAGGGAGCTCAGGAGGAAGTGGCTGTGCTTACAGGCTGTACAAAGTCCCCACAGGACTCTGACACACACCAGGACAGCTGAGAAATGTGACCCTGCAGCCTTGCTGAGGAGTTCCATCCCAAGAGGCAAGGAGAGCAGCAAACACCCTCTGAGCGCTTTCGGAGGAACCTGTGGGTTGCAAGCACTCTGTCCACTTGGCCTTGGTGCTCACCCCAGTCCACATACCTCCTGGCCCTGCTAGCCCTGAGCTGTCCTTCTACCCATGACCAAGCCACTCCCTGGAAAACACACAGGCCCCTCCTCTGCATCCTCTGTACTGTTCCACCTGCCTGGCCCTCCTGAGGTCCCATTCTCCTCCGGGCTCTGCCCTCCCCCACCTACCTCAAGGTTCTCACTCTGGGCGCTTTGGGGGCCTTTTCCTTTTAGATGCGCTCCAGTCCTAAAAGCCCGGAATATAGCATTGGCTAAAAAAAATGGTCTCTGAGCCCAAAGGAAGGACCCCACTGCTGTCTCTTCTAGAAACCTCCACAAGAACATCAATGGCAGATACAGACTAGGAAAGACTTAGTTCTTGTGGCTAAGCCCTGCCACCTGGTGGTGACGCTAGGTACTGCATGCCTCGACAAATCTCCTGAACACTTGGAAGCAGTAGCAGAGCATCTTTGTCACTGTTCCCATGTTGTGCCATGCCACTCTCCATTCTTTTTTTTTTTTCTTTAATAATTAAACTTTATTTTATGTGCATTAGTGTGAAAGGGTCAGATCCCTTGGAACTGGAGTTACAAATAGTTGTGAGCTTGAACCTGGGTCCTTTGGAAGAGCAGACAGTGCTCTTAACCACTGGGCCATCTCTCCAGCCCCACACTCTCCATTCTTAACATCAACTAACTGTCCTGCCACCTGTAGGGTGAACCTACCACTGTTCCAAGAGCTCAGAGGAGTCAAGTGACCTGCCTAGTGTCACACAGCTGAGACTGAACACTCCTGAATGCTGGCTACAGAACCCACACTCCACTCTGTCCCATTCTTGTTCACCTCAGTTACCCAAGGAGGTGCTGCTCTCCCAGAGAAGCAACCAAGAAAGGGCTTATGGGGGTATAAGATAAAGAGCGCTAAAGACTGCGTTCCAAAACCAATGTCCACTCCCCACTGCTCTGCCATCCAAAGGTGACAGTGAAATAAGGGACTACAGGCCCAGGCCTCGAAACAAAGCCTGGCCCCCACCGAACGTCAACCTTCTGTGTGGCTCATGGCTCAAGGCAGACCTCTGGAGGATAGCATGAGGCCAAGGTCCTACCAACAATGACTGCTATGGGCAGCCCTGTCTCCTTGACCCTGGAAAATTACCTCTGTCCTAGGGAGAAATGAGTAGCATGAGGACTCTCAAGAAGAAGACCTTAGGAATAGTCCCAGCAAGAAATCTACCATAAGACTCCCCAGCTACAGCGTGTGTGAGACTCTGCTATCTCGTAACAGGGACCTGACCAACATTCTAAGACAAGATGGCTACACCACCAACTGTTCATCCTGGTTAACCCAACAGCCGTAGGACTCCTCCCAGCTCAGGGCTGTCCTTGGGCCTACTGAAGCACCACAGCAATGAACCAAGTGCCTGGCACTGGCCCAGCCTTGCCGTGGCTGCTTGTGGCTGTTCACCACTCATGCTGATAATGGGTCTGGCGTACTGTTCACCACTCACGCTGATAATGCTGCAGCAGCCGGTGGGTCCGCACATCCCACACCTTCACCGTGTTGTCCATGCCAGCAGCTGCGATGCAGGTACCACTGGGGTGGAAGTCCACACAGGTGACAAAACTGAAAGGCAGGAGCAGTCAAGGGCCATGAGAGATCTTCCTTGATTAGGATGGACCCAGAAGTGTCTTATCTCTATGTGTCTGTTTACACGGTTCCCTTTATCAGATAGCCAAGAAACACCAAGTAGGTGACAGCAGCGGCCAGGGAAGTAAAGTTGATTTATCAGGGACTATGTCCCTCCTCCCTCCCTCCCTTCCTTCTTGCTTTAGGAAAGAACTAAGTCTTTCCTAGTCAGCCCAGCATCTGCCATTGATGCTTTATGTTTTTTGAGACATCTCACTATTCACTTTGTAGCCCAGGCTGACCTTCCACCTTCTGTGCTCAGTAGTAAGATTACAAGGGTGAGTAAGCATGCCCAGCCCACTACTGATTTTTAAGTACAATTGAGGACAGCTATCTTCAGACCAAAAAGTCAGTCAACTGCTCTGGGGTTCTTTAGCCGGGGCTGGCTCCAAGACAGGTCCTGTCAACTGAGGCATAGGTAGGAAGGCCCAGCAGGCCTCAAGAGCTGCTCCTCCATTTATCTCTAGAACACAGGCCAAGAGCCTTTTACGCATATACACAGTAGTCAGGCACTCTGGAGGGGCCCTTGCCTGTGAGTCCCAGCTTAAGGAATAAGGAGTGAAGCCACAGTATGCTTAGACACTTAAAAAAGCTAAATCCCTGCTCAGAGGCAGGTTCCTCCCACTCTCCATGTCTAATGGGGCACAGAATGAAGAGCCAGTACCAGCTTTAGAACCTGAGGCTTTCATTCATAAATAGCACCATGGGTGACGCTAAGTTTTTTTAACATGCAGTTTAGGGGCTGATTCAGTGCTCAGAGAGACACACAATTATGAAAACTAGAACTAAAGGGGGAGATTGCATGATTTAAGGGGAAGTGTTTCTGTTGTCTGCGGGGTGGGGACATGGCTTAACTCTCCACCCACAAAGGAAAAGGTAAAGGCTCATACAAAAGGCATGCCCACCAAAGAGCAGCAAGCAGGACTGCCACCTGCACAGCTCCAGCCCCTGACGGCCACTGGGGCCTCCTCATGTCCTGACCCACACTCTGTGCAGGAGCACCTGAAGATGGAGGACAACAGGGACTCACCCGCCATGCTCACAGTATGAGTGGACACACTCCCGGCTGGTCTTGTCCCACAGCTTGACAGTCTTGTCATCACTGGCAGACACGATTAGCCGCCCGTCAGGGGAGAACCTAAGTTGAACAGGGCGTAAGTCACACTTATAACAGACTCCTGGAGTAGCACACTATGTTCTCCACAGGCATCTCTCCCAGCATTCTACCGCCTGACCCAGGAACCCTTTGGGGACCTAAGGCTTTTTGTATTGTTGTTACTTTGACACGGGGTCTCACCATGTAGCCCTGGCTGGCCTGCAACACTCTCTAAGTAGACCAGGCTGGCCTTAAACTGTGGCAATCCTCCTGCCTCAGCCTCTGGAGTCCTGAGACTACAGGTATTCACCACTAGACCCAGCTGCCTGACCCAGGGACTGCCTATGGTTACATATGAAACCTTGAGTGGTCCTGGGCACAATGCACAGAATACCCCAGGAGGCACAATACACAATACACAGCTGGTGCTGCTTGATGAATGGAGGTGGTCAGGAGCTCCACATGAGTACGTCAGCAAAACACAATGTGCCAAAAAAAAAACACATGGAGGCCCTGGGACCCACCATCAAGGCCGACTGTGGACATGATACCCAACTTTGGTGGCTTGCCCTCCCCGCTCAGTTCTCAGGTCCTTGACCTTAAAACCTCTCAGGGTAGGGTCCTCCCAGAATAAAGAATGATTTTTGTCCTAGGGAATACATAACTTCCATGGTATCCACAGAAGAAGACAACTCAGTGGTCCCCAACCTCTGACTTTTGTGTGTAGAAAAATTTTAATTCAGAGCATGGCTGCTCTGGCAAGAGATCACATCCAAAGACCTTCTATTCTAGGTCTTTGTGGTATGACTGGAATACAAACAAACCTTTAGTCCAAGAGACAGAGGCAACCAGATCTGAGCTCAAGGCCAGCCTGGAATAGAGCAAGATTAAGGTAAAGAAAAGCCTAGGTCCAGGCGTAGTGTTACACGCCTTTAGTCCCAAACAATGAAGGTAAAGTTAGTTTGTAGAAGGAAGCACCCATGTTTGAAAGTGATGTCTAATTGTGTGGTAGAAAAGGTGATTGAATGAGAGAAAGATTTGAGAACAGGATACACCCAACTCTCACTAGAAGAGAGAGGAAATGGAAGCTACTTAAACGGCAAAGCAGAGAGAGAAAGGAGGCCATTTTACCAGGGGAGTTTTACAGACAGAGGTTGAATGAGGGAACAAGTTAGAAAATGAGAAGGAGCCAGAAGATTAGAAAAGATTACTGGAGTTAGTTTGAAGCCAAACAGAGCAATTCAGGGGTGGAGAGAGAAGCCAGATGGTATAAGTCAGCTGGGAGAGGACTCTGAGCCCGAACAGCTGGGATGAACCAGCCAGCCCAGAGCTCAGGAAAAATAAGAAAGGGTAAGCTTATTCAGCAGTAAGTCTCAGAGACTTCCTAGATTAGACTGTATGGAGACTAGAAGCTTCCAGGACTAGGCCTAGGTTAGCACATGGAGGCAGTAAACCACAAGACAACAACTGTAACAGGTGAATAAAAGAGCTCCTTTTACATTCAGGATTTCTTAGTGTTCCCTGGCCACCTTAAGCACCTCCTCAGGAGCAGAGCCGGGACATGAGAAAGCTCTGCTGAAAGAGGCTAATGAAGCCACACGTGGAAATATCTGTTGTGCAATTCTTCAAGCCACCAGGCATCCCATGTCACAGCTCCGCCTCCCACATTAAAGCCAGAGGCTCCAGACCAACTCCCTACCTGGCAGCTCTGGAACACGATTAAGCTCTGAGGAAAGCAGGCAAACCCAAGTGCCAGAGAAATGCGGGCCCAGGTCCAGCTCTGCTACTTACCCACTACATGACCCAGGACAAGATACTGTCCTGCTTTAAGCCTGTTTCTTTTTCTGCAAAATGAGAATGATGCTACCTAGCTCGCAGAACTCTCCTCAGGAAGAAGAAAAGACTATCCCGTGGTACTGCTGGGACCTTGCTGTTGCTGCTGCTGTCCTGGGGGACTCAGCAAACCTGGCAGAGGGTCATGGCTGACTAATATGTATCACACATGAGCTCATTGACACTTCCCAACAAGTTCAATGTAGCAACCACTGCTGTCGACACATTACAGATTAGAAAATCAAGGCTTAGGGATGCATTAAAGGGAGGCTGAGCAGCTTGCCCAAGGATACAAGCTGACATTTCCCCTAAACCCCAACTTCCCCCCAGGTTCCCCAGACAGGAAATGCTCACTTGGCACAGCGGACCCAGTTGATATGCTGGCTCAGGGAAAACAGGAATTTCTGGCGATGAGTTGACCACACCTTGACTGTCTTGTCATCAGAGGCTGTCACAAGCGACTGGCCATCACTGCAGAAGTGGACACTCCTCACTGTGGCCGTGTGTGCACGAAACACAGTTGACTCACCTTTGCTGTGAGGACAGATATCCAGACTCAGGAGAGTCAGAATGGTAACATGAGGACCTACAACTGCACCCAAGTTTTCTCTGCCTCTCTGGGCCTGACTGTCCCAGTCTCGCCCCAAAGAGGCCAGAGCCTCCAACAGAAACAAAGCTCTTCCCCACTAACCTCCACCCTCATGTGAGCAGCAGAACCAGGTAGCAGTCCTTCTGACCTAAGGAGAGAGCCCCCAACCCAACTGAAGCCCCAGCCTCTGCTGGCTCCTCAGAGGTCACATGTCCCACTGTGACCAGCTCAAAGCCAAGAAAAGGACTCAAGGAGGGATAGCTCTTAGACCAAATCCCTCAATGCTCTCAGTCCCTTGTAGTCCATAACTCACACATTGGGTATCCAAATGCGAACAGTCTTGTCTCGGGAGCCTGAGGCGAGCAGGTGTCCCGATGGGGAGAAATTCACACAAGTCACAGCATCCTTGTGGCCCATGAAGCGGTAGGCTCGTGTCTGGGGCTTCATGTTCCAGATCATGAGGCATGAGTCCATGGAGCCACTGGCTGAGGAAGTAGGTAACATGATGATTCTCAGACCTCAAGAACCCTGAGCACCCACCTCATTGCCAGGGATACAGGAGAGCCACAGCCCCAGCTCCACCATCACAGGCGTCCCCAACAGGGCAATGACGGGATCCCACTGGGATGGCCATACCTCCTATGACTGCTGACCTACAGTTTGGACAGTCATGGCCCTGGCAGTTCTCCTTGCAGTAGGCCACTATAGGACTAAGAGGCTATTCACATGCCATTTCTGCACTGCAACCCGAGGTGCTATGGAATTCATCCCTGTGGGATCCATGGTTTCTCACTGATACTCCGAGAGTGCAGGGGAAAATCCTCCCAACACTCAGGAGCCAGTCAGACACAAAAGGCCTTTTACTATTTAAAGGACCCACCTTGGGGCTGGAGAGATGACTCAGCAGTTAAGAGAACTGGCTGCTCTTCCAGAGATCCTGAGTTCAATTCTTAGCACCCACATGGTGACTCACAACCATCTATAACTGTAGTCCCATGAGATCTGATGTTACCTTCTGGTATGCAAATGTACATGCAGACAAAGAGAGAGAGGGAGGGAGAGAGAAAGAAAGAAAAGAAGGAAGGAAGGAAGAACAGATGTACAGACTTGGGGCTGCAGAGATGGCTCAGCAATTAAGAGCACTTACTGCTCTTCAAAAGGATCTGGGTTCAATTCCCAGGACCCACATGGTGGTTCACAACGGCCTATAACTCCAGTTGCAGAAGATCTCATGTCCTCTTCTAGACTCTGGGGGCACCAGGCACACATGTGGTGCATAGACACACAGGCAGGTAAAACATCCATGAGCATAAAATATGACAATCTAAAAATAAAAGAATGGCAAGGTGGTAGCTGCACTTTACCTCAGCACCTGGGAGGCAAAGGCAGGCAGAGCTCTGAGTTCAAGGCCAGCCTGGTGAGCCACAGGACAGCCAAAGCTACATAGAAAAATCCTGTCTCAAAAAATAAAAATAAATAAATATATGAGATGATAAATAAATATAAGAGATAAAAATAAAAGAACAAAACTTAATGAGAAGTCTAAGGAGAGGACGGACATAAAAAATGGTTTCAGTTCCCTCTTTGTTTATAGCAAACTACTACATCAAAAACCTCAACAATAAGATAAAGAGGCAAGCCTAAAGAGGCAAGCCTAATCCATGGAAAAAGAAAGCTGCAGCTACAAAGTCCATTTAGGAACGTCAGTGTATACAAGAGGCAGTGGTATGGAATTGGGAAATGGGCCCTGTTCAACATCTTTCTCACTAGTAGGCCTCTGTAACAAGAAAATGTGCCCTATTACTGTGGGTAATCAAACTGAAGAAAGGAGCCTATGAGAAAGAAAGGAGCCTATGAGGCCTATGCCACAGAACAGACCCAAGAAGTGGCCAGGATGTACAGGGAAAAACCTAAACCCTAACCTCTCTCTTAAAGGCCGTCTGGCCAGCATGCACAGAGCCTGCACAGGTCTGCACCAGGCCCTCTGAGTATTTATTATAGCTTCCAATTTAATGTCATTATGGGATTCCTAAGTATGCAAAGAAGTGGGTCTCTGAGTCTTTTCTTTATTTAGTGCACATTTGATGTTTTTCCTGCATGTAAGTCTGTGTGACAGTGCCAGAGCCCCTGGAACTGGAATTACAGACAGTTGTGAGCTGCTATGCGGGTGCTGGGAAGTGAATCCTGGTCAGGTCCTTCGGAAAAGCAGCCAGTGCTCTTCACTGCTGCGCCATCTCTCCAGCGTGGGATCTCAGATTCTTGTGCCTTCTCTTGGGCTCTTTTCTCTCTGTTTGTTTGTCTGTGCAAATCTGATGTGATTGTTTTTATCTTATTATATTTTATTTTGTTATATTTTATAATTATCCCTTTGAAGCCTATTCTTTTTTCATTTATTTTTATTTTATGTGCATTGGGGTTTTGCCTGCAAGAATGTTTTTGTGAGGGCTGGAGAGATGGCTCAGAGGTTAAGAACACTTGCTCCCCTTCCAAAGGTCCTGAGTTCAATTCCCAGCAACCACATGGTGGCTCATAACCATCTATTGTAAGATATGGTATATAAATAATAAATAAATCTTAAAAAAAAAAAAGAATGTTTCTGTGAGGGTGTCAGATCTTGGAGTTACAGACAGTTGTGAGCTGCCAAGTGGGTGCTGATAATTGAACCCATGTCCCCTGGAAGAGCAGTCAGTGCTCTTAACCAATCGATCAGTCATCTCTCCAGCCCCCGCCTATTCCTTTCTAATGAGAGACAGAAAGGGGATTGATCCAGACAGGAGGGAAGGTGGGAAGGAATTGGGAGAAGTAGAGGGAGGGGAAAATGTAATCATGGTACATTTTGTGAGAAAGAATCTAATTTCAATAAAAGGAAAAACAAATAAATAAATAAATACATACATACATAAATAAAGGCTGCGTGACCTTGGTAAGGTTCCTAACCTCTCTAAGCATTATACTCTTCTCATGCAAAATGGAGCTTATGTGGCCTAATAAGCCCGGTGTCCAGAAGGCTGGCAGGCAGAAGCAAAATAAAGGGCTAGACAAAGCAACATGCCTTTGCTGTACCCTGGGGTTCCCAAACACACCTCCCAGTGAGAAGCTCAGCCTTCTTAGACTCTAGAGCCTGAGACAAGACAAACGCTGTCTCTTACCCAGCTGCTTCCTGTTGAGACTGAAGTCCACACAGGTAACTGCATCTCGGTGGCCTTTAAAATGCCTCTCCAGTGAGGGGTCCTCCTGGGGAAGAATGAGGTCAAATAGTTAAAGCCAGAAGAAGGGGCTTCTCTCTGGGACCACGACTGTTCCTGCAACCAGGAGATGTCAAAAGCACTCATACCCTGATCTTGTATATAGACAATCCTAGGAATCCACTGAACACAGAATAAATGAGTACAGCAAGGAAGGGTACACAAATCAACAAACACACGTCCAAGAATGAACGGATGAATAAAAAAAAAAAAAATCCAAGAAAAACAAACCAAATGCAGGCTGTGTGTGGTGGCCATGCCTTTAATCCCAGCACTTGGGAGGTAGAGGCAAGCAGATCTCTGTGAGTTCAAAGCCAGTCTGGTCTACACAGTAAGCTCCCAAATTAGCCAAGGCTATATACAAGACTTCAGGAGTTATACCCTATCCATAGTTATCTCCTTCCACCTCAAAACAAAACAAAACAAAACCAAAACAACAACAACATTTCAGGATCTCCAAGGAACCCAGCTTGGGAAAGGGCATTTCTATGGCACAGCAAAGCCATTGCTACTCCACAAAGCTGTACTCAAAACAAAGGTGAGTCCCTCGTGAGTACACAAAGCTGTACTCAAAACAAAGGTGAGTCCCAGCTCCACCCACAATACTCCTGCAGGACCACGCCTTTTAACAGATGGAGTGGTGGTTGAGGGCGGAGGAGGGGGAGAGAGCGCTCCATCTAAGTAGAAAGCGCTCATTCTGCCTCCTGTTCTCACCTGAGCCTCTTGGAAACATAAGGGCGAGGGAGTGTCCATCTTAGGCTCAGTGGACAGAAGCATGTTCAGGTCCAGCCCTCATCAGTGGGACCCCCTTCCCAAGGCCCTCTTCCCTGGGCAGTTTCCTGCATGCGGGTCTCACCTCCCCTAAAGACTGTGTGGGGATAAATGTAAACAATAGCAGACGGGGTCCTGTTTCTACCCTAGTCTTCAGGTGCATCGGCCATCTGTTCAGAGCACCAGGCCCCGTGGATGCAAAGACCAATTCGGGGTCCTTTTTCTGGACTGGGAGAGGGTCAGTGTAGAGCCCAAGTCACAGTTGCAGGGCTCCGCCACCCAATAGCCTACTGCTTCTACCTGTTGGAGAGGATGTCACCTCCAAGAAAACCCGTTGCTCAGAAGAGGGCAGGCTGACGAGGCTCACCCTGGTCACCCAGGCCACAACAAGGGTCCGGCCTTGCTTGTGTCTTCCTCGATAAGCTGTACATCCCAGAGGCAGGGACTCGTTCGCCCGGGTGGTCCAGCATCCAGCCTGGCACTTGGGGCGCTGGGCCAATACCCGTACTCCCAACCTTAGATGGGGAGGCCACTGCAGAACCCCGCGCCACCACCCGCCCCTCTCGCGGCCATTGTTCCAACCAGTCAGGCACCCACTCTTCAGGGACTTACCGGACTGAGGGTGGTCATGGCGGAGCTGGCGGAGCTGGCAGGACCAGCGGGACCCCAAATGCCCGAAATAGTTGCGGCGGCAGTTGTGCCAGTTCAGTTTCCGCGCCCCCAATCGCCGCCAATAGCAACGCCGGTGGCGTCGCCACGTCCCGCCCACCGCAATTAAAGGAGAAGGGCTCTACGTTTTTTGACCGCCGACCGGAAGTGGGGCCGCTCGATGGGCGGCCAGGCTCTCGTCCTCCAGCTCCGCCAGATGAGGTAGACCGCGGGCAGCCAAAAAACCTCAGTCCGCCGTCACACCTTCCTCCTGAGAACTTTAAAAACCCTAGATGACCGTTTCGGCCCTTCAGATAATCGCCTAGCTCAGGCAACAGAGCGCTCAGCCTTCCGGGAAATGAAGTTCTACGTAGCACTTATCCTTCAGTCTTAATAAAGCTAGAACTACATTTCCCGAGATGCCCCGGAGCGGGCAGGATTCCGGAAGGAAGACGCTGGTGTTGCTATTTGCCTTAAAGCTTCCGCCCAAGGCGCCATTGAGAAGTAGTTACCAGCCCCTGGGGACCTCAGAGAGGTTCGTTCCTTCAAATGCTCCTAAGTGTCTACTTAAAAGAACTGGAGTCACTCAGAATCACAACCATGAAGCAGAGAAACCTGTGTTCAAATCTTAATACTCTATTGGTTTTACTGAGTGACTTCATGAAAAATGCATCCGCTCCGAGGCCAGTCTCCCGGTGTGTCCTAAGAGGGAATGTGATTGCAGCCCAGCCTTCTCAGGACCCTTCAGCCTTGAGAAGCCTTTACAAACTATATGTCTAAAATAAGTCGATGTATTCCCATCGCTGGGGATAATTCTTGTGTTCGTGTTACATGGCCTGGCCGTATCTTCAAAAAATAAAATAAAATAAAATAAAAAGTAAAAGACGCAATTTCGGGCCTGACCACCAGAGGCCGACCTTTCTCACTGCAGTGAAAGCGGAGAAGGCCCTGAGTGACCTTTTTCTACTGTGCTTTCTATGGAATCTTTCCAGTGTGCACCTGACCTGAACTGGATGTTTTGCAAGATTCAAGAACCTTCCATCACCTCTTACTGGGCAGGCCAACTTGTCCATACTCCAACACTAATTAGAATCTGGCTCTGTCCTGAGGTTTCTTAACCACATGTCTAGGCTTGAGACTGTGTGTCCCTAAATCTGCAGGGACAGTAAACTTAGAAATTGGCATGTGGAGAAGTGTATTTGGACTTAAAAGAATGACTCATTGGTTAAGAGTGTATACAGTTCTCCCAGAGGACACAAGTTCTATTCCCAGTACTCATGTCAGATGGCTTACAACTACCTGTAACTCCAGCTCTAAGGCCATTCAACACCTCAGGTCTCCCAAGGCACCTGCACTCACACACACACATGCTTTTAATTAAAAATTGAAAAAAAAAGTTTTAAGGAGAGATACAAGAAGCGGATATATAACTGATCCTGTTTTAACTATCTTGGCGTAGAATTGGTTCCTTTACACTAAAAATGTTTCGGTTAATTTAACTTAGGTACTGTGGGATTCCCAAGACAAAAATAGTTGCTCACGTACACAATACACTCTGGATTCTTCAGCACTGTTCAGAGGACAATTTCCCAGCCTTCCCATAAACAGTATCCAATCGTTCTCGTGTCTGTAAGTGCCATGAGCATGCCATGCCAGAAACATGATGGACACATTTGTATATTTCCACAACGTCAAAATGTATTGAATACCAGTAAATTCACAAGCTATGTCAGCTCGGCTTTTGAGACAGGGACTCTAAGCAGACCTGGCTTTCCTTCTTCTGGTGGTCCTAGGCTCTTTTTAGATTCATATGTGTGAGTGTTTTGTCTGCATGTATGTATATGCACCACACAGATGTCTGTTGAGGCCAGAAGACATCGGATCCCCTGGAACTGGAGTTACACACAGTTGTGAGCTGTTGTGCTGGTGTTGGGAACTGAAACAGGGCCCACTGCAAGAGCCATGGGTACCCACCACTGCTCTCTCCAGCACCCAGCCACAGGTTCTTTCACTCTTGGCTATTTGTTTTCCTCTTCCTTTATTTTTAATTTTTTATTTTTATTTATTTATTTATTTATTTAGCATGTTGGGAGGTAGCCACCAAAGAACACTCCTCAGACATGGGTTTAAGCCAATAGAAAGTCTTTATTAGCTGTCCAGCAACTACATTGGGTGTTCAGGATTCCAGTGTAGCCCCGAGCCTTTCTCAGGGTAAGCTTTTAAGCACAAAAACCATGTTCTGGGGCTAGAGAGATGGCTCAGCGGTTGGGGGCACCGACTGCTCTTCAAGAGGACCCTAGGGCAGGGTAGGAGAGATGGCTCACTGGTTAAGACCACTGTCTTCTCTTCGAAAGGACCTGGGTTCAATTCCCAGCACTTACTGCCGTCTGTACAGCCAATTCCAAGGGATCTAACACCTTTACACTAATGCACATAATATAAAATTAAATAAATTATTTAAAAAAAACTAACAAAAGAGGACCCTGGGTTCAAATCCCAACATCCACATGGCAGCTCATAACTGTCTATAACTCCAAGACCTGATACTCTCACATAGACGTACATGTAGGCAAAGCACCAATGCACATAAAATAAAGGTAAATTTCTAAAAATGTTGTGGGTTGACATACTGCAGTTAACAAGAACAGTTAGTCAGAAGCAAAACTACAGAAGCCGAAAAGCAGGATCTGTACATTTAGAGACTTCCCAAGAACTTTGGACTTTGATGGATTAGGCCTTTGTTTTAGTTTTGTCAGGTGGTGCTGTCTATGTGCAGAGTTTTAGAGCCTGAATGGTACTTCCACCATGGAGCCAGCTGTGCTAAGGTCTGGAGGCCTGTTATAAGGGTCTCTCATGTAGCCCAGGTTGGCCTCCAGATCACTACACAGCTGAAGACATCTTTGAACTTCAGATGGTCTTGCCACCATTCTGGAAATACAGGTTTGTACCATCACGTTTGGTTTATACAGTGGTAGGAATTGAAGTCAAGCATGCATGCTAGGCAAGCACTGTCCCCGCTGAACTATAGCTCAAGCCCAAGATTCTAATCTTAATTACTAATATTACTTCCAGATCTCTTACCTGTACATAATAATATACATGTGTAAATGTAAGTTTATAAATATGATAAATATGTGTCAATATACATAAATATACATGCACACAGAATGTATTATGTAGGCAACAGAATGACTACAAAATAATTTAAGAAGCTACAGAGATCAAAAAAGCATTGCTGAAAGGAGAGGTGGGAAGCTAAAACAGATGCAAGGAGTTACTTTGTTATATATGATACTAATGAACACAGTTGGAGGGCTGCTCCAGTTTCTTAGAGTCCAGCTGCAGGGCCAAGCTGCAGGGCCAAGCTGCAGAGGCATAGCGCCATCCTAGGTATGGATAAACAGAGATATGGCAATTTGAATGGGCCAGGTTAAGCAGAGGAACCACGTGAGCTAAAGCCTTGAGAATAGTGAATTCTCTGTTGGTTCCTCGACACACGTACTCCGTGACTGGGTGACTGGTCACTAAAAGGTCGATGGAGCTGTTACCATTGTTCTGTTAGGTGTTCATTTTAGGGGATCCAGGTGAGGGTGTTGCACCCCTCAATGGTCTAGACTGTTCTGAGAAGTTCTCAAGGGGCTGGGTGTGGTGGCACTTTCCTTCAATCTCAGCACTTTGGAAGCAGAGGCAGGAGGATCTCTGAGTTTGAGGCTGTGTATTTCCAGACCAGCCAAGGTTTCATAGTGAGACACCACACACACACACACACACACACACCTTCTCAAAAGAGCAACAACAACAACAAAAAGTTCTTAGTCCCAGAGTTTCTGATATGGTTTTAAAACACCCATGAGCCTACATGTTCTCACTTCACTTGGATAAGGTCATAGGTGGTAATTTTTTCCTTGCAGGAATAAGATGTCTATCAGTCTGTGTGTCATGGTTGGTGCCTAGACAGATATTGTAATCTACATGCACAAACAAAAAATATAAAGTCATTCTGCATCTGTGTTTACACTGACTATAAAGCCAGCTGCCGCTGTGAAAGCTGGAATCACCCAGGGCAAGGTATGGCTAGCAAGCCACTGGAGTGAAACTTAGAGCTGGGTACAGCCTGGTCTCCACAGCCAGATAAACATTCAAGGCACTAGTGGGTGGGTAGGGGGCAGGTAAGAGAAAAAAATGAAGAAAAGTCTGTCTGCTAAACCTAAGATTTAGGCTGGAAGCTGGGTGGTGGCGGCGCATGCCTTTAGTACCATTGCTTGGGAGGCAAAGGCAGGCACATCTCTGTGAGTTTGAGGTCAGCCTGGTGTACATAGAGAAACCCTGTCTTGGAAAACAAAACAACAACAAAAAAGATTTAAACTGAAGCTAGGTGAGGTGTGCAAGCACTTCGGGAGGCAGAGACCAGCCAGGTATCTGTGAATTCGAGGCCAGCCTGGTTTACAAATTGAGAACAGGACGGTCAAGGCTACACAGAGAAACCCTATCTCAAATAATAATAATAATAATAATAATAATAATAATAATAATAATAGTAATAATAATAATAGTAATAATAATAAACTTAAAATTTTTCTTGTTGGGTGGTTGTCTGTTTTGCCCATTAGCTAAATAGTCTTGGCTACAGGAATCTTCATTTAGGAAATTGAATTTAAGCAGGCTCAGCAGCTCAGCCCTGTAGTCATAGTTACTGAAGAAGCTGAGACAGGATGATCACAGCTTCTTAGCTGGCCTACAGAGTGAATGTGAGGCCCACCTGCCTCAATAAGTGAAAAAGGGTAAGTAACTCTTCGCTCGTACCCCTGTAAGTAACTTTAATAAACTCTTCTGGCCTCCATTTTCATACACAGGCATGTACCTGCACACACAGATACATATACACAAAATAAATTAAATAGATAGATAGTCATATTTTGTGTGTGTGTGTGTGTGTGTGTGTGTGTGTGTGTGTTTAGTTTTTGAGACAGGGTTTCTCTGTGTAATGTTGGCTGTCCTGGACTCGATTTATAGACCAGGCTGGCCTCAAACGCACAGAGATCCACCTGCCTCTACCTCCCGAGTGCTAGGATCAAAGGCGTGTGCCACCATGCCCGGCCAGACAAGCATTTTAAAAGGAAGGGGCCAGTGAGATGGCTGAGCAGGGAAAGGTGCTTGTTACAAGCCTGATGACTTGAGTTCAATCTGGAGAAGGTGTAGGAGGCATGGAGGTCCTTCTACTCACAGAAAAGCATTAAAGAAGCCAGGAATGTTAAACACACAGGCTTGTTCCGCCGAAGGAAGAGATGTTTAACCGAGAAGGCTGGGAGAGGATGTGGTTAATAGCCTGGCGACATTTTCACTATTTGTGTGACCGAGACCACACGGCTCCACCCCTAGACCCGTCCTGTGAGCTTGTCAACCTATAGAGCCCATCTTTATGGAGGGCATCGCGTGTACTTTACAAAGAGTTTCTGTGTAGCCACATCTTAAGGTCTATTGTGCACGTGAAATAGAGTTGATTGCTACTAGGAATATTCTCAAGAACCAAGTTGAAGTTGCACTATGCTTAAATATGCCCCAAAAAAACTACTCGGGGTCAGACTCCCCAAGTCGGAACCAGTACTCGCTACTCAGTGGCATTGAACGGAGCTATCTTCCTGTGTCCCTTGACTTTTTACTCTGCTGGCCGTGGTGGTCACAGAGACACAACCCCAGCCCTCCTCCCTCTCCCTGAAAGAAGGAACCTACATGGTAGAAAAAGGGAACCAACTCCTGCAACTTGTCCGTTGACTTCCATACGTACACCATGGCACACGTGCCCACGAACACAAAAAAATACATGCATTAAACAAATGTAAAAAAATACATAAAAAAGGAAGCTGTGGCCACAGCTATGTCAAGGCCCTGAAGTCCATCTTCAGTACTGCAAAATAAATAAGAAAAAGGAAAGTTGAAATTTGGAAAAAATTTCTGAACCAGGCATGGTGGTGAATACCTTTAATCCCAGCACTCTGGAGGCAGAGGCAGGTGGATCTCCATGAGTTCGAGGCCAGCCTGAGCTACAGAGCGAATTCCAGGACAGACACCATCTGGAAAACAAACAAACAAAAACAAGCAAAACAAACAAACAAACAAAAAAAAAACTAAAAAAAAAAAAACTTATGTGAAATAGTTTTCAAACGTCAGTTTTACTCTAAGTGAGTATCATGGGAAGATTTTACTCAGCTTCCAGGTCTTCTCCAGATCTTTCCAGATCTCGGTCTTCTCTGTTCCTATCCACCAGGGAAGCAGAGCAAGAGAAGCCCCACCTTGGTGAGGAGGCTGCTTTACCCTCATAAGCTCCCTTAGATTGGACCACAGCTCTGACTCGGGCCTCCATGTTGGAGGGAGCTTAATGTTGAGGGGACTGCAAGGGGCCCTGCCTTCTCAAACCCCGGTACCAGGGACGTCTCTATCCTGACACAGAGCCCACAGGCATGTCCACATGCATGAACCTCTTATCCCATCGTCATTCTACACTCCAAATTCTAAGGCCATCCCAGGACAGGATGAAGACAGGAACAGGAAACTCAGGCACTCCACTACTCAGGCTAGCCTGGCCCAGCCCAGCCCAGCCTAGAAAGCCCATCAGTGCTGTCAGACAATCTATTCTGTCTGAAATTCGGTTCGAGGACAGCTCAGGGCTTGTCCCCAGGGTTGGGCTGGGCTGGGGATGCATCAGGTTCTGTCACCTGGAAGCTGGATAAGCTAGTAAGAGTCACACCACCTCTCCCAGCCTCTGAACTCTCAATTAGAGTGTAATCACAGCACTATACCTGCCTCAGTGAGGGCGGGGAAATCCCATGAGCTGTCCATTCGTGTTGGAGCCTGATGTTTCTCTGCCTCTTGATGTGAAGTGTATGGCTTCATGCTTCCTCTGCGCCAGCCATCTAGCCAACACCCCCATCCCTGCTCTTCCTACTCTCCCCAGCTCTCTGTGCTGCAGCCTCGTTGGCCTCACCAGTCTTGGAACAATACCGTACTTCGCTCCCCGATCAGGACTTTTATGCTGGACTCAGTACCAGAGACAACTTGGTTCTGACTCTCACTTCCATAAGGACTTATTCAAACATCATGATCACTCTACTTAAAAAATGTCAGCCCTCCCCTCCCTTGTCCCTTCCCTGCTTCATTTTCCTCCAGTGATTTATTACCATTTCACACACTGGGTTTCTTTCTTTCTTTCTTTCTTTCTTTCTTTCTTTCTTTCTTTCTCTTTCTTTCTCTCTCTCTCTCTTTCTTTCTCTCTCTCTTTTTTTTTTTTAATTTGGTTTTTTGAGACAGGGTTTCTTCGTGTAGCCTTGGCTGTCCTGGAAGCCAAGGCTGGCCTCTGTAGACCAGGCTGGCCTTGAACTCATGACATCCACTTCTGCCACCCAAGCGCTGGGATTAAAAGCATGCACCTCCACTACCTGGCTCACGCTGGTTTATTTCATTGTTGTCCTTTCTTGCTGTTATTGAGACAGGGGTCTCACTAACTAGCCTTGGCCTGGAACTCACTATGTAGACCAGGCTGGCCTCAAATTTATGGAGCTCTGTCCACCTCTGCTTCCAGAGTGCTCATTCCTGTGCCACCACAACCAGCCTCGTTTTTGTTTTTTCAAACAATGTCCTATAGCCCAGGCTAGCCTCCAATTCCAATAGCCAAAGGTGACTTTGAACTCCTGTTCTCTTGCCTCTGTGTCCTAAGTGCTGTGATTACAGATGTGGGCTGCCTTGGCTGGTTGAGGAAGGACAGTTTGTCTGTGCGTAACACTCTCAACCAAGGTCTGAAAGGAGAACTAAACAGAAATATGAGGATCAGGACATGACAGATGAGATCAGGGATAAACTGGATTGTAAGAACACAGAAGTAGACTAGATGCCTGGAGAATTAGTCTCCAATAAACCTCACACCCTGCCCCAGGGTTACAGTGAAACGAAAGAGCTTCCCATGCCTCTCAGATGGGACTGTGGCCCAGATCCACCTCTTGTGGGAGGGATTCTGCAAAATACCCTCCCCCAGGGAGTCCCACAGAAGTTCTGGATCTTAGTGGTACCCTTTGCAGCGCTGGCATGAGCCTGTGAGCCAGCTGTCTTTAAAAGCAGGCCACATCCTAGAGAGAGAAGAGAGCCAATTGTGTTATAGACCTTCAGCCTTGCCCACGCCTGCTCCTCTGTGCAGCAGCAGCTCTGGTAAAAACCCCTTGCCAATAGGGACGTTAAGGGGTGGGGGCTCTAGATGAGCACCTAACGTTAGCCCATCTTCCCATGTTTCAGGTAGTAGACATGACTACTGTGTGGTTCCTGTGGTGTAAGAACTAATGCAGTTCCTGGAACTGCTGTGTGGTTCCTGGAGATAAGAACTAATGCTGGTTTCGAACCATGTGTCCCCTGCAATCAGTTTCTAAGAAGTGTATGGACACATAACTGCGCTGCACCATCCTCTTTGTTCAGATGGGAATGCCTCTGTGTTCCAAACCTTCTCCTTAAATCCCCCAGGCCTGACCCATGCCCTTTCTCTCCTGTTCCCCCCCGCCAAATTCCCAGACCACTTTTACAGGGCCCAGAGCCAGAGGAATCAATCCTAACTGTGATGAGGGCGAACTCCTCAGCAGTATTCCCTGTTGTGGACCTGTAAGCATGGGTTGAGAGCAGGGTTTAAATACACACAGCCTCAGTTCAAATTGTAGATCTTTTCCAATAAATAAAGCAGCCACAGCTTTAGAGCAGCAGCTCTTAGCCCAGATGCTGTACAGAGCCTCTGCATTGGGGCAAAGGGCAACATCAGCATTTGTAGCTTTTGTTATTTTATTGTCACTTTAAACAGCCTCTCCTATACTAGGCTGGCATCAAATTCACCAGGTACTGTTGGCCTTCATTTTTTAACAAACCTACTTTATTTAGAGTTATTAAATGCTTCTACCTTCCTTCCAACCCCCCAACACTGGGTAGGATGGAAAGAAGGTTAGTAGGGACAGGGGTCAGAGTTCTCTCTGCTACTTCCTGCTGAATAGGATCATAGGATTCTTTTGGGGGCAACACCAATATCAGTCATCCAGAAATCCAGAAGTCCAGGTAACCAGCAAACAGCAAATGCAGCCGCAGGGCAAGCCAGCAACAAGCAGTCCTCCTGCAAACGGCAGCGCCTTCTTCCTCTGACTGTCATATTTATACCTCTCAGAGTCCTTAGACTTCACCTGGCAAAGAGCACACTCTGCACGAGACATTCAACAGGTGAGGACAAGCTAGACTACCCAAGTTGGGCTTTTAACAAAAACATGTTTACATATTATAAACCAAAACATCCACAACAATGTAGACTTAAGTGAAATCTTGAATTTCTGATCCCACTGCCTCTGCCTCCTAAGCGCTAGGATCAACAAGCATGCACCATCATGCCCAGTTCAGGTGATCCTGGGGGCCAAACCCAGAGCTTCGCTGTGTCAGGACGAGTGGGGGTGGTCTAAGGCACCAGACTCAAACGTAAGGCCTTGTAGATGCTAGGCCCGCACTCTGCCTAGTGAACTGCATGCAGCCTGACACCACCGAGTCTGCTGGTGTGTGTCATGGTCTCACTCTGTAGCCCTGGCCAGCCTGGAAGTCATTGTCTAGACCTGGCTGGCCTTGAACTCACAGATCTTCCTGCCTGGCACCAGGATTAAAGGTGTATGTCATTATGCCTGCCTAACATCAGTGCTTTTTAAGCTCTCTAGGTGAGTCTAAAGGGCAGGCAAGTCTGAGAACCCTGGCTCTAGAAATGACCAAAAGGCTTTTTTGGGGGGGCGTGGGGGAGCCTGGAATGATGGTTCACTGGTTAAGAGCACTAACTGCTCTTGTAGAGGACCTGGGTTCAATCCCCAGTACCCATATGGTAGTTTATTTAACTGTCTGTAACTCCAATTCCAGGGGATCTGACACCCTCACATGGATGTACATGAAATAATTTTTTTTTTTAAATAAAAAGACTCTTCTAGGGCTGTGGAAATGTCCATATACTCTGTACAGCATGATTTCCACTGGTCACATGTGAGTGTGGAACACGTGAAATGTGGCTAGTGTGGCTGAAGAACTGAATTCTTCATCTTAGTTTGCTAATTCTTTTAACTATAATTAGCTGTGTGTGGCTAGTGGCTACTGTATTGGCCAACACAGCTCCAGAATGTGGCTTGGCTCTGTGGCCTCAGGCAAGTCATTGACCACTTGATCTTCAGTCTTCTGGTAAGGTCATGAAGGGATGTGGGGTCGAGTTGACAGTGCCTGTGGAAGTTTTTGGCCTATGCCCCACTAAGAACTCATCTGTCTGCAAACCTGACCTCTTAACCCTAGTGTGTTCAGGGAGAAAGACTAAGAGGTCTGAACCAGTTTGGGACACCACAGTATTTATGAGGGGGTCTTGGGATTCTCCTGCCCCCCATAAGAGATGAAGCTAAGAGAACTCACTCTATAAACCAGGCTGGCTTCAGACTCAGAGATCTGCCTGCCTCTGCCTCCCAAGTACTGGGATTAAAGACGTTCAACAACCGTGCCCAGCTTCAGATGTTCGTATTTTTTAAATGATTAACTTAATTTAATTTTATGTGTGTGGGTGTTTCGCCTGTATGCATGTCAGTGCACCACATGTGTGCCTGGTGCCTGTGCAGAATGGAAGAGGTGTCAGATGTCTTGGAACTGGAGTTAAAAGACAGTTGTGAGCTTCCATGTGCCAGGAATTGAACTGGAGTCCTGTGGAAGAGCAGCCAGTGGTCTTAACCACTGAGCTCCAGCCCCTGGTCACATATTTTAAGATGATTTTTCTTTTCAGTGGTGGGGATTTAAGCCTGGCCTGTGTTAAGCAAGCTGTCTGCCACTGAGCTCATCCCTGGCACTTTGACACAGCACACCTGTGCAGATCAGAGGACAATTCTTTGGAATGTGTTTGTTCTACCTTAACATGAATTCCTAGGATCAAATTTAGATCATCAGACTTGTGTCATCTGGTGACAATGGCCTTTGCCTGATGAGCTGTCTCACTGGCAGCCCTTGAGATTTTGTTGTTTTGCTTCTTGAGACAGGGTTTCTCTGTGTAGCCCTGGCTGTTCTGAAACTCACTCTGTAGAACAGGCTGGCCTCAAACTCAGAGATCCGCCTGCCTCTGCCTCCCCAGTGCTGGGATTAAAGCTGTGTGCCACGACACCCAGCTCGCTCCTTGATTTTTTTTTCTGGGGAGAGAGGATCTCACTGTGGAACTCAGGCCAGCCTTGAACTCGTGCTGTATCCAGGCCAACCACAAACTCAAGATTTCCTGCCTCCACATCCTGAGTGTTCAGATTATGGGTGTGTGCCACCATGCCATGCCTGAGTATTCAGCTGGCCATTAAAACAGGGTGAGTACACCTGGCCTAGGCCCTAGGAGATGTAGAGTGCAATATAGAGACTCCATGGAGGTCTTGCTGTAAATGGCCATTATCAGGGCCTAGTCAGCATCTGTTGAGAAAGAGGGCAGAAGCTTGAGTTTGCAAAGGTCCCCATCGTGACTGGGCCTCACTGGAAAGGACATCCCTGCCTTGCCCTCGGGACCATCACCTGCCTGTGAAACTCTGACCAAGGGCACAAGACAAGTCCCAGCTGTGACCTCATCTTTTTATTTCTTTCTTTTTTTTTTTTTTCTCTGAAACAGGGTTTTTCTGTGTAGCCTTGGCAGTCCTAGACTCTCTTTGTAGACTAGGCTAGCCTGGAACTCACACAGACCTGCCTGCCTCTACCTCCCGAGTGCAGAGATTAAATTGTGTCACCACACCCAGCCCCTCATCTTGCTGCATGATCCCACCTGCATCCTCACTTTTTCTAACTGAAATAGAGACACATAGCTTGCTGTGGTGATCCTGGCAAGCTTGCAGGCTGTCCTATGGTCAAAGCCAGAAGGTTCTGAGTCTTGGAAGAATCAGGTACAGGTCTGTCCTCCCTCCTTTCCCTCCACTGGCCCTGACCTACTCCAGTGGGCATCTGTAGGGAAGGAGGTTTACCCTAGGCTTGCCTGCCTGCCAGCTATATAGGAGATCTTTCTGGTCTCAGTGGACGGATGTGGTCAACGGGCATGTCCAGGCCTCACCACGCCCCACTGGCCTTTGCACTGGCTCCTCTAGCTGCCGCCTGACTCACCCCAAATCAAGATCAGAGTCTCCCAGGCCTCAGCCTGCACATCTCCTCCTCAGAGATAGTTCCTATGACTCCAGGCTGCACTCTGAGGCTCCAGTCCCCTCCCTGCTTAGGTGCTGTGGGTTTATCTTCTATCTCTAGAGCTGCGAGGTCCCTGAGGCAGTGGAGACTGACTGGGACCTTTTAGTGGATGGTGGGTATTTGGGCACCCATCCCTGACGTGGCACAGAAAAAAAAAAAAAAGGCCAACTTCTAAAACAAGTCTGTAATCACAGACATCTGGAGATCCTTTCTAACATCCCCGGTGAAGCCTGGGCTCAGGGAGGGGCTTCCTATGTGGTCAGGGACGAGAAGTGCCGTTCTACTGGTGTTTGTGGAACACTGCTGTGTCCTCAGCCTGGTTACAGGATCCACACTTTTAGGGAGTGGCACTGTGTCCCAGTCACTGTGCCTGGCTCAGCAGGGCAGGCTGGTTGACTAACACTGAGCAAGGGAAGGCAGACAGGAAAAGGGCCACCAAACAGGCCGAGCTTGGTGAGTGTTCTCACTGGAGTTCAACCCAGTGTGGAGGCAGGGAGGCCCTCCAGCGGCAGAGTAGAGGCTTCTGGGAGCAGAGGCGTCGGGGAGGGAGAGATAAAGGAAGGCTCAGAGGAACAAACTCACCATAGAGGTAAGTTAACCTCTCAGGCACTGCTGCCTCTCAGCCGCGCTAAGAAGCAAGGCACTCACCCAGGTGGCAAAGCCCTCGCTAGGAAGGCTCACTTTTATACCCCGTACAGGCCAACCAGGAGCCACACAACCACCAGGTTGTACAAGACAAAGACTGAGCCCCAGAGAGAGAGCGGCCCGCCCTTGGGTCCTAGAGGAGAAGAGAGGAAGCCTTGTCAGCTTCGCTGGGGCTCACTGTGTGGTCCTTCAATAGAAGCCCATCTCTGGTTCCCAGGGCCTCAGGATGAGGCCAGATTTCCCATCATCCACCTGCTCAGCCCCTACACCTCTCTACCCTCACTGAGTGCTGTATCCAACTACTTTCCCACCCTCATCCCTGCTCTACATAGTCCCTACGCTTAATGAGTGCTATGTGGAGAGGGCGGATCCCAACCCCTACCCTGAACTTGGTCTTAAATGTCTCCATCCTTTATGGCTGCCTCATTTCTGAACATGAGGGGCTCCATCTTATTCAAGCTGAGGCTCTGAATATTCCCAGAGGAAGGACTCTGTTGCTTCACTTAGGTCCTTTCTTCATCACCTGGAATGGGAGTTATGTGGGCAGTTATGTGCGCATGTGTCACCACTGACAATGCATGTTTGTGTGTCTGTGTGTGCACACACTAATGGGTATTCTGGAGATGAGTGCCTCTGTGTATCTCTGGCTGTGGATCTGTGTACGTGTCTGTTTGGTAGCAGCTGTGTGTGAATCTATGACTGTAGTTGTGCTGTGTTTGTGAGCGCACATGTATGGTGTGTGTGTGTGTGTGTGTGTGTGTGTGTGTGTGTGTTTGTACCTGCCTGTGTATTTTAATCTGCCTGTGTATTTTCTGGCTGACCTGGAGAAAGGATTATCAGTGATTCTCTGCCTGGGGGTTATGACCCTTTTGGCAAACCTCTGTCTCCAAAACTATTTACATTCTGGTTAATAACAGCAGGAAAATTGCAGTTATGAAGTAGTGATAAAAATAATTGTGTGGCTGGGGGGGGTCACCACAACATGAGGTCACCCCATTAGGAAGGTTGAGGATCACCGGATTAGGGTCTCTCATTCATGTGGAGAGCGACTGAAGGAAACACCAGGACGGTGTGGCAAAGTGAGGCAGAGAAGGAAAGTGACAGTGAGCGGTGTGTTACTATGAAAGTTATGGTGAGTGACAAACACTGTCACTGAAAAGCCCCTGGGGCCTGTCGTACAACAGTGCCCAAGGCTGTCCCTGAAGAGTAAGGGAGTCCACTGTCCACCCATTCCCAACAGGCACAATAGGGCCTGGGATTTTCCTTCTGTCCCATACAGGGCCTCTGGGCTCCTAAGACAAAGAAAGGCCTCAGGCATAGGGTCTCCAGTCCTGGTAGTTGGAAGTGAGGTTTGTCTAGGTAAAAATGGCAAGAGAGAGGGGACTAGATGGAGTGTCAAAATAAACCATTATACCATATGCCCATGGTTTTTGTTTTGTTTGGTTTTTTGAGATAGAGTTTCTCTGTGTCTCCCTGGCTGTCCTGGCCTTGCTCTGTAGACCAGGCTGGCCTGGAACTCACAGAGATCCTCCTGCCTCTGCCTCCCGAGGGATCAAAGGCGCGCGCCACCGGCATCACCGGATGCCCACGTTAATGAGTACGCTGCTGCACTGTCATGCCCCTGGGCACAGGGACAGGAAAATCTCTTTGTGCTAGCTTCTGTGAGTTCACGGAAAGGTCAGTACAACAGCAAGCAGGCCGTGGCCTTGCCCTTTCTTCTTCCCCACCCCCTCTGGCTCAGGGTCTGCCAAATCTCACCAAGCTTCTACAAATTGCTGCTTTGGGCAGCAGCAGCAGCTACCTTCCTCGGAGCAGTATGGAACCTAGGCTCAGAGTGCAACAGGTACAGGGTGAGGGGATCAGGGCTCCTATGGAGAAGATACGAAGTCTAGACCTTGTGCCCCTCCCCCCCCCCCAGGAGCCTGGACAGCAGCCAGGGAGACTTTGAATGTTGTGGAGGGCACATCGGCTTCCTGCTCATAGGCAGGGTGTGCTGGGCATGCCAAGGAGGGGCACACTTCCCACCTCCATCTAGATTGCACCTCCACAAACAGTATCTCTGTGTCCTACTTCTTTTCCGCATGGCTAACTTACCTTCAGTGTCCAGATTTCCCTTCCATGAACCCAGGCTCAGCTAGGATGGCTTTATTTAACCTGACCTTTGCCAAGTCCCTATTTCAAAATAAGAACAGATTCATTGACACGAAGGGACAAGTTGGATGTATCTTTTAGGGGAACACAACCCTGGGAGACAGGGCTGCTGTGATGCCTGGCACCTACTCACCTGTCAACGAGCGATGTCTTAAACAAGACGAGCAGATAGGGGAATCTGAGAGAGTTCAGGCAGGCAAAGTTTTCATGTTTGTGCACACGTATTCACACGAACATCTGTGTTCACGCACATCCCCCGCCCTGGGCAGTCACATATACACAGGAAACAAAGCACCAGTCACAGAGTTACACCCAAGAGGTCTGAGTCAAGTGACTAGGGACACTGAGCTTATAGCCAGGCCCAGGGCACACCCTTCCTCGGTAAAAGGGCCACCAAAGTCAAAGCTTCGCTCCTCTGAACTTTCCTGAGGAATATTAGACAAGGCCACCACAGACATCATGTGCAGATACACCGGGAGCTGTGTATGTCCAAGGCTACCCAAACCCACAGCTTTGGCTTGACGGAGGAGGTGTGTGTGTGTGTGTGTGTGTGTGTGTGTTCCAGCTGGCTGTAGAATCAAGGATCAGGGAGCCTCAGAGGAGATGATTGGCAACCACTATCAGAAAAGCGTTGGTCAGAGGGGTCTGCCCTCCCCCACCCTCCCTCATTGTAACTCTCAGGCATCTGGCTTCAGGCTGGCCAGAGCTAAACCCTTTTCCCTACAGGTGCCCACGGGAGCCCTCCTGGGCCAGGAAGGTGGGTTGGAACAGGCAGGCTTGTCTCTCTCTGGTTCCTATTCCACTCAGACCCTTCTGGCTTCAGCCACAGGGCAGCCTATGAGCTAGTCAGGTTCACTGTGGAGAGCTGGGTGAGTTGAGTTCATCTGTACTTCCTTGGCCTGTGTGCCCGGGAAGTAATGACTTACTCCAGGAACTAGGACATAGGTTAGCACTGATAAGACCCATGGAACTGGTGATATGACCCACGGGGCCACTCCCCCTGCGTCAATCCTAGACTGTCCTAAGACTCCAGGCCTGTCATGGGCTCAGAACATTGTCCCCCCCCCCCGCCCCCCACTGCTTCCTCCTGTGGGATAGTCCCATCTCCAGCCTGGCTGGCCTGAGAGGTCCAAGCTCCAGACCTATATGGGCTCTTTGGGCTGCTCCAGGCACCTCTCATTTGATAGCAGTTCCCTACCCTCACCCCTGAACTGGGCACTGTGGGGTGGAGCCATCAGTAAGCCTTAGTTAGCCTCCTGGAGTTGACAGAGGTTAAAGAAAGCAGAAAGTTCTGGTGTGCAGAGGGAGCTTGAGAGCAATGGCAAAAGCTCTTGTGGTCAGCAGGGGCCTCGGAGGAGAAGAGCGGGCACTAGGACAGGGAAATAAGGGGAAGGGATGTAAGAGGTTGGCACAGCAAGCTGGAAGGAGCATCGCAGACAGAAAGGGCAGCAGAGCAGGGTTTCTGGGTAGGGATTTCTTGGTTGCATATAACGGGTAGAAAAATGAGGGCCATTATCAAAGTGGCTAGGCTTTGCAGATTCCTCTGAGCAAGTCGCTTCTAGAAGGGAGTCACTAGTCTGCTTAGAACTGTGGAGTGACTGTGTGTAGTTAGGGCTTTTGAAAGTGCTCTGTGATCCCGCTGAGATACACCAAAATCACTCAGATCTCAGGTGTAGCAAGGAGAGAAATGCGTGTGGAATACGGAACTCTGGAACCTCATAGAGATGTGTATCTAAATGAGCCCTGGAGGACGGGGCTGCTGGGAGAGGCTGGCTGTGCCCCGGGGCTTTTAGAAGCTTTTGTTTTGTACTTGTTTTGAAGTGCTAGGGACCAAGTTGTTAAGCCCATTCAAGACAAGTGTCCTAATACTGAGCTAGGTCCCCAGCCCTCAAGTACTTCCTGAGACTTTTGATCCCACTAGACCTCACCAGGTGCTCAGAAGACAATCTTGTGCTCAGCTGTGTGAGAAGCAAGGCACACCTGATTGGCTCCCCACCACCACCACATCCCTAAACAATCCCCGCACACACAACTTGCTCACAACTCCTGCCAAAACCCACAGAAATGAAACCAGCTCACCTTTCTTCAGCACTTGTGAGTTATATAATACACTAACCTACCTGACCACAGAATGCGCAAGAACAGCCAATAAACATCTAGTCACAGGGAACAATGCCAGTTCGGAATGTTGTTTGTGTTCTCTGGCTCCTATAGTGTACCTGCCGCTGAGCGGCCACTCAATTGCTCTTTGAAAAAAACCCTCAAATGCTCCAAGGTGGCCCTGATAGGACTTGGGTTAGGTACATATCAGTTGACCTTTCCCCAGGCTTGGGGTGAGGGAACTTGGCTACAGTGTCTCTCTGGACTGCCTGTGGAGGCTGAGCATCTGGGAAGATCCAGGATTAAGAAAGACACCAGGGACAGCCACCACCTTCACTTTCCCAGACCAGCGACCATCTGTGGGTACTCAGGGTGCCCACCCTGGCTGGGTTCACTGCCAGCTCTCCAGGCAGCTTGCTTCTCTTGAAGGCTTTTTTTTTCTTTTGTTCCCTGAGACCCATCCTATGAGCTCAGATGACATTGTTTACATTTATTTACGTGGATACCAGGCGCTCCTCTACTTGCAAACTGAAGAGTCACTCTGTAGACAGCTGCCCACTAGACCTGCATCAGGGTGCATTTTCAGGGCCTCAGGAATGGCTGGATTCTCCTGGCTTCCAAGAATACATTGCAGGGATCTTCTTTAACAACAGGCTTTGGGCAGTGCCATTGGAGACTTAAGGAATGTCAGAGGAGCCAAAGAATTGGAGGTGTCCCTCTCACAGGAGCTAGAAGAGACTAGAACCTTTCCCCATTCACATTCCCATTGGCAGGTGGGGAAGTTGAGACCCAGAAAGAAACGGGGCTATTACGGTTACACAGCTTGATCATGATATCCCAGAGTCCACACCCTGATCAGGTGAGACTTTTTTAAGAGCATTGAGGGCAACTCTGAGCAGGGGGTTACTGAAGGTGTGACAGGAGGATGACAGGCCCATGATTCCCTTAAATTCATTGGGAGTGCAGGTGACGAGATGTCCCAGCAGTCCTTGGAGGTTGGCATGGTGTCGGTGAGGCTGATCCCGTTCAACTCAGCCCAAGTGCATTTGATAAAGTCCCAACGGTGGCACACTATGGCTCTCCATCATCCTGGGGCTCACGTTGGCTCTGTTGTCACTTGTAACAATGTGACATTGTGGCTATTGCAGACAGCTGGCATTTGTTGTGTTCTCCGTGAAGCAGGAGCTTGGGAACATGGCCATGTTTGATAGGGGTTTGTGTCTCTGAGTGCCCGTGGCCCGAGACTGTGCATGTATTCAAGAGCTGTCCAGTATTGTGCTTGTGAATGTAATCAACAGATTATCCTAACAGGAAACTGACCATAAGATCTTTCAAACCTGAATCCACACCCTGATCAGGTGAGACTTTTTTAAGAGCATTGAGGGCTCGCCAGCAATTTCCTGCCTGCTAAGGCACAGGCAGACTGTGGGAAAGCTGTTTTTGAAATACAGTTACTCAATATGGCGGGAATTATATAACACACGAACTTACCTGACCACAGAACATTCTAGAATACTTAGTAGCCTTCTAGTCATAGGGGAAAAGGCCAGTTCAAAGTGTTGGCTTTGTGCTTTCTGGCTCCCATACTGTACCTGGTGCTGGGTGACCTCAGCTGCCCTTTGAAAAATGCCTCAGTTGTTCCATGGTGACCCTGCATGACCACAGAGTCATCTTCTAATGGACTGGGTAGAAGGGTATGGGAGAAGGACCTAGAGGGAATACCGGGGTCTGAAATGAAGATTTGCCTCGTGTGCTGCAGTCAACCTCACAGCTCTACCCTAATTCCGTTCCAAGGGTTAGTCACAGTTTGCTGAATGGGCTGAGAATCGAGCAAGCCCAACCCAGGGTCAGTGTGACAAAAGGGGCTGCTGCTGCTGCTGTGGACACATTGGGGGGCTTGTATGACCCTATATATGCCTAGGCAGCATGCAGTGGCAGGGTGCCCAGACCCGGTCACTTACAGAACCTACCTGGGCAGTCTCTTCAGGGTGTCCAAGCAACTGGGTGCGCAGTACATGATCTCATTTTTGCTCTTCAGCCCCTCTTCAGGCTCCTTGCCCACTAGCCATCTGCTTATCTGCTTTTAGCTTTCCACATGGACTTCTTTGTTTACACAATATGCCCAAAGACTAACAGACTGTCCCTTCTCTAGGGCCTAGGGACTCACGCCAGGTTCACTCACACACAGTCCACATATAAGCCTCACTTATGGATGTGTTACATTCATTCATGCATTCATTTATTTGTTCAACTGTTAGGTCCAGGAGTTGCTGAAAGAAGACTCGGGTAGTATTCAAAAGCAAGGAGCGTTTATTCTGCAGAAATTTCCAACATGCTGGGGCCACCATTTCAGAGAATGGCCACCTTGAAGTGAGCACGAAAGCTTAAAGACGGGGTTTCCCTAGTGTGATTACGTAATCTTTTCATTGATGGTTGGTGCTGATCTAGAGGATTGGGGACAGGGGAATGGATGGACTTATGATTGGTTCTGCAGCTGGGAGACTTCACGGAGTGTCCAGATAACAAGGTGTATCCAGGTAACAAAGAGTGCTAACAAAAAGTACCCAGGTAACAATATTATTTTGACTAGCTAAACAAAGCGTTTCTAACTAACCTTTAAGTGCTTGGGGACTTTTCAAGGCGGTTACTAAATTGTTTCTGATCTTCATGGAGGTTATTGAGTTATTGTATCTTGTTTCCATGGACTGTAGTTTCTATTTCTGAGAAACAGAAACTCAGGCCTGTTCAGTCTGAAGCCACTTTTGAAGCCTGTCATGGCGTCAGACTGGCTTATTAAAAATTGTTCCCCTCACAACAAGCACTCACGGAGCACCCTGGGTGGGGTCCACTGGTTGGGTTGTTGTCCTCCAAACCCCCAGGTCGATGTAATGAAAGCAGAGCTCAGCAGAGCTCTGTGTGGGAGGTTAAGCAAAGAGGAACCTGGGGCTTAGGGGGCTCATGGCCGTTAGCTGGGGGAAACACCAAGCTTGTGTCACAACCAAGCCGCTGCACCAAGTCTGGAGGTTGAATAAATGCGCGGTCAGTCCCCACCCACCAGCAGCGCCTTCCATCTTCTCCACAGCCCTCGCCTCTGTAGGCCCCAAAGGCCTCTGTGATTCGGATCCCTGGTGTGTGTTTCAAAGATCTTAGCTTCCTAGGGCTGCAGGGACACGGGCAAGGCTTTCTGGCTGACAATGCTGCTCGCTGCTCCTTTGTTGATACCCTTCGGGAAACCTCAAAGCCACAAAACAATTCTGGAGCAATTAAGTGTTGGCACGCCAGGACTCCCTGCTGGTCTTGCACAAGAATCTGTTAGCTCGTTAGCAGGCATCCTAATAGGGTTTCTGGCCTTACTTCTCCCACCAGTGCCTGTGGACTTTCATTAAACCCAAAGAGAACTCCTGGAGAGAGCCCATACATAGTGAACCCCTGGGATAGCCAGGGGAGGTGGGTGACCAGTGAGGAGGTGGGTGACAGAGTGCAGCTCTGGCTGGAATCCTGAAGTTTCAGAAGGGTCACTTTCCCAGCCCTCAGTTTCCCCATCTGTAGCCAACAGCTGACGCTTCCTGCCTGCTGCTTTTGCAGTTGACCCCAGAAAGGCCTCACCCCACTGAGCCCTCACACACATTGGTGAATCTTGTATAAAGACAGTTATCAGTGAGGATTCTCCTGAGAAACGGGGTGGCAGGACAGAGGGAAAGGGAGAGATTGACCTGAGTGATTGTGGAGACTGCCAAGTGTGGAACCTCGTCAGAAGGGTAGGTGGGCTGCGCACTCTGGCCGGACTTCTGCCTTACAGCTTGTGACACAAGGTCTACTCCAGGAAATCTGTGCTTGCTCCAGAAGCCATCAGCTGGCTGATGGAGGCCCACCCTCGTTATCCTTCACTTAAAATCATGGGTCATAGCAACGCCTAGACTAGTATTTACAGTGGACCCCACAGGCAAGCCAAGGCGACATATAATGTTTGACCATCACAGAAGTATAACTCACTTTTTTGTTGTTGTTTAGAGTTGTTGGTGGGTTTGTTTGTTTGTTTGTTTGTTTTTGGAAACAGGAAGGGAGTGTGCCGCCCCATTCCCCATCACTCACTTTTTGTTCCTGAGAAAATTGAAGCCCAGGACTTGTACCCCTGGGTAGGTGCTTGTGAGAAGCAGGCTTCACACACACACCTGCCTGGTTTTCTCATGCCTGAGCCAGGTAGTGACTGTCACCCTTCTACGTTAGCATTCAGAAAGGATGGAGATGTTGCTGGCCGTAGGCCAAGAGGCAGAAAGATCCTAGTTTCTATTGCTGGAGGAAAGTTCTGTGGCATCTGGGAGAAGAGCCTGTCTCCTTCTAGGGACTCCCAAGATGGGAAGAAGCCCAGAGCCACTTAACATCACAGATGATGGGGAATGGGTGGTGTCCCCAAGTGTGTGGGGTCTGAAAGGAGTCCTGCCTCCTGAGGTTCTGCCTGGCTGCGGTATGGTCCTGGGACTCCAATTGGACCAGTCACCCACAGTACAGAAATACCTCCATTGAGACCCAAGACCCTCACTACAGACACAGACTGGTTCCTTGCAGCTTCTCTCTTGGTTTGGAAAACTAGTCTTGAAGGCACAGGCCAAAAGTCAGCCATGCTTCCTTCTTGATGGGTGTATACAAGTTATCTGCCTTGGGCTCTGTCCGGTATAGGGAACTATCGAGGCACCGTTTTATACGATTGCTTCAGGGGGACCTGAAGTTGGCAACAGTCATAGCATCTGGCCAAACACTTTAGCATATTTCTTAACTGCATTTTTAGCAACTGTCCCCCAACTGTCCTCCCTGACCCTATGCACCCAATTCTACTTCCCCTCTGAGCCCCTAATCTCTCCTTCTCCTCCCCCTCTTTCTATGACAGGGTCTCAGGTAGCCCAGACTGGCCTGGAGCTCATATGTAGCCCAAGCTGGCCTGAACTCACAGAAATCTGTTGACCTCTGCCTCCTGAGGGCTGGGATTAAAGGCATTTTGTCACCACAAATGCAGCCTTTGCTCACTCTCTTGGCTTCTCCCTCCCCTTTGTCCCAGGGTCCCTCTCTCTAGGCAGAAAGAATGTGGGGCAGCCCTTTAAATGCCTGCAAGATCATAGAACAAGGCCTCAGTTGTGGTTGATAATCTCATTGCTTAGGATAGAAAGGCAGGGGAGATTAAGGGGACATGGGAAGGGAGTGGAGGTGCTAGCCCGAGAATCTGATGAAAGCCTTTCAGAGCGCTGATGAGATAGCTCCACAGTAAGGGTGCTTGCCGCCAGGCCTAATGGCCTGAGTTCAGTCTCTGGAATCCACATGGTAGAGGGAGGAGACCAACGCCTGAAACTTGTCCTCTCATAGGCTCCACATGTGTGCCCTGGTGTGTGTAGGCCTCCCCCAAAACAGATAAACATTTTTAAAAACCTTAAGAATTTCAGTGCAGTTGACAGAATTTGTTATGAAGGCTGCCTGCCCAGAGACAAGATTCTTTTGATTTTTGTTTTGTTTTGTTTGTTTGTTTCAAGACAGAGTTTCTCTGTGTAGCTTTGGCTGTTCTGGACTCACAAAGATCCACCTGCCCTTGTCTCCAGAGCTCTGGGATCACAGGTGTGCGACACCACGCCCAGCTACAAGATTCCTTTTCTACAAAGATTTTTTTTTGTGCGTTTCTCTCTCTCTCTCTCTCTCTCTCTCTCTCTCTCTCTCTCTCTCTCTGAGACAAGGTTTTTCTGTGTAGCCTTGGCTGTCCTGGACTTGCTTTGTAGATAAGGCTGGCCTTCAACCACAGAGATCAGCCAGCCTTTGCCTCTGCAAAGTGCTGGGATTGCAGGTGTGTTCACCACTGTGCCCAGCTTTATACAAAAATATTTTAAATAAGAACGCTGAGATAGCCTGGCGTGATGGTGCACACGTGCAATCCCAACACTCGCAATCAGGAGGCAGAGGCAGGTGCATCTCTGTGAGTTCGAGGCCAGCCTGGTCTACAAAGTAAGTTCAGGGCAGCCAGGGCTACACAGAGAAACCCTGTCTTAAGAAAAAAAAAAAAAAAAAAAAAAGCTGAGATAACAATGAATCATCTAAGACCCAGGTGGGTGGTATTTGGCCTTTCTCCTTTTCGAGCTTCAACTCTGCGATTTTCTAGAAAGCTCTTAAGGAATTTCTGTTTAAGATGGGTCTTGACACTCTAGTGAAAGTCTGCTTTTATCTTATCAGATTACAATCCTAGGTGCCTTCACATACTTTCATTTTTCAAAGAAGTGTGTGTGGTGAACACCTTTGAACTCAGAACTCCAGCAGATGCAGGTGTCGGATCTTGGTGAGTTTGAGACCAGCCTAGTCTACATAATGAGTTTTAGGCCAGTCTGGGCTACACAGTCAGACCCTGTCTCAAACAAAACAAAACAAAACAGCCAGGTGTAGTGGCTGTTTAATCTCAGCACTAGGGAGGCAGAAGCAGACTCTCAGTGAGTTCAAGGCCAGCCTGATCTACATAGAGTGTTCCAGGACAGCCAGAGCTACATAGAGAAACTTTGTCTTGACAAAAAAGCAAGGGGTGTGGGTAGGGGGGGAGAAGAAGAGAAGAAGGAGGAATAGAAGGAGGAGGAAGAGAAGATAATAATAATAAAAAGAAGAGGAGCTGGTTGGTGATGGCACATGCCTTTAATCCCAGCACTTGGGAGGCAGAGGCGTTCGGATCTCTGAGTTCAAGGCCAACCTGGTCTACAGATCAAGTTCCAGGACAACCAGCGTTACACAAAGAAACCCTGTCTCAAAAAAAAAAAAAAAGAGAGAGAGAGAGAGAAAGAGGACAAAGAAAGAAAAGCAGAAGTTTTTCTTTTGTTTGGGAGGGACCTTGAAGGGCTCTCAAATCATCTATGTGGCTTCTACTAAGATGGTTAGATACCACACCCAAGGGATCCATATACATGCTTGGATGTGTCTTGATTCCCAGCCCAGCACCTCTTTTTCTACTAACTCTCTACCTAAAGCTATGTTAAAACAACAAAGAAAACAATGTTAAGCTTTCTCCCTAATTAACTCTGCTTCATGCTCATCCTGAAATTCTTTTCTTTATCAAAGTCAAGGGTCTCTCCTTCAGATAAAGGCCTCTGAAAAAACTCTCAGGCCATGGCAAGCAGTGGCATGAGGCTCACTAACAGTGAAGTCTGGCTGCAGTTGGTTGGGACTGTGTTGCCTTCCCATCTCTGACATACATCTGTCTTCCTCCTTTGTCTGAAAGGCTCATGCTTCCTCTTTCACAGGAGGCTTTTCGAGCCTTCACCAAATCCATGGTTCCATTGCTCTGTCTTATGTTGTTACCTCTCCTTGGCTCTGACCAGAATCCACCTCCTACCTCCTTTCCCCTTGGCATATACAAGGTCTTTTCCAGTACTCTTGCCTCCCCATCAGCTCAGGAGGCCATCTGCCAAAATGAGAAGAGAGATCAAAGACAGTCTGTTCCTGGACACTGAGGGGAAGATGGCCAACAGGACAGAGGCTTGGCCTGAGGGCTTTCCCATTGATGAAAATGCCTCTGCTAAAGTCTTTGGTAGGTGAGGGCAAGCACCAACAGCATAGACCTGGTAGATGTTGTCATGAATTGTGACAGGAAGCAGCTTCCCAAAAGAAGCCTATAATATGGGTTGGAGAAATGGCTCAGCAGGTAAAGGCATTTACTGCCAAACCAGAGGCCAAATTACATGCACACAGATACACACACCGTAGCTAGACCTTGTCTCAAGAAAGCCAAGGCTAGGGCTGGAGAAATGGCTCAGAGGTTAAGAGCTCTGTCTATTCTTCCAGAGGTCATGAGTTCACTTCCCAGCAACCACATGGTGGCTCACAACCATCTACAATGTTATTTGATGGCCTCTTCTGACATGGAGATGTACATGCAGATGAGAGCACTCATATACATAAAGATAAACAAATAAACATTACAAAAAAAGAAAGCTAAGGCTACATAGCAAAAATAAAATAAATTATTTTTTAACTGGTGAAAACATGAATCCAGATGAAAGCGTCGCTTTCTGGATTACCTTGAGGACAGTGTGACCCCATCTATTTCTTCAAGGATGATTTAGAAATGGAAAAAAAAAAAAAAAGGCAACCAATTTGACAGTTTCGTTGGTTAACCATTTGTCACCTACACAACACCAGGACAAGTGGAACTGAGGTCATCCCGAAGCCCTCCATTTTGACCCAGATTTGTCTGCAATAGAGGCATCGGTTTTGTAAATTCCGTTTTTGTTCATTTACCGTGTGTTCCAGTGCATGTGTGTGGAGGTCAGAGGACAACTTGCAGGGCTTGTTCCTTCCTTCTAGTGTGTGGTCTTACAGATCCTGGAGACTGAACTCTGGTTATCAGGCTTGGCAGCAAGCTCCTTTACCTGCTGAGCCCTCTGGTGAACCTGGCATGCTTTTCAGGCAAAAACAAAAACATGTTATCATGTAATGTAGGTTCTCTAGAAATAAACTAAAAAAAAAAAAAAAAACAAATAAAATACAACCTGAACCAAGCAGGTATCTATGCCATAATTTATGGTGTGTGGCTGGAAAGCTAGATTCTGGGGACCTATGGGCATCATCTTATCTCTGGAACGGGGTTGGAGGTGGGCTGTACTTCGAAAACCCCGATCCAGACCTGCCTCTGGAAGCATCAACAGCCGTGTTCTCTCGTGGGATACCGGTTTAAGCCAACAGAAAGTCTTTATTAGCCAGCCAACAATTATACTCGGTGTTCAGGATCCCAGTGTAGCCCTTAGCCTTTCTCAGGGTGAGTCTTTAAGGATAAAATTCATGTTCTGAGTTGACATGCTTCAATTAGCAAGAACAGTTAGCCAGAAGCAGAACTACAGAAGCTGAAAATCAAGGTTAGTACATTCAGGGATGTTCAAAGAACTACGGACTTTGATAGATTAGGCCTTTGTTTTAGTTTGGGCAGGTGGTGCTGTCTATGTGCTCAGTCTTACAGCCTGAATGACACTTTCATCATGAAGTCAGTTTGGGGGTGGGGGTGGGGGTGGGGAAGCTGTGATCTCCCCTTCGGCAAGAGCCCCCAATCCCACCCTCAGCTTCATGAACAGAAGTTAGGGCCTACACTGTGACCCCAGGTCAACCAGCACCCTAAGTCATTCCAAAGGAGGTGCCTTGATCCTCCTGCTCTCCTCAACCCTTAAATCCCATCTCGCTTGGCTGTTCCTGAGCCCTGTCACTGTGACCCTGGAGTTCATGTCTCCAGCTCTCCAGGCCAGAACTGGGCTGAGGGCCTGCCCTTACCTACCACTGTACATGTGGGTACTGATACAAGATGTCCCTCTGGTCCAACGCAACAAGCAAGCAGCAGCCTCCTGGGCTGGAAGGCTTTGCTTTCTTTTTACTTTTGTTTCACATTGCTGGGGCATTGAGCGTGCTAGCAGCACTATACCCTGTCTCCCAGGGTAGCCTTGAGGGGAAACTGAGGCTGAGAGAGTGGTAATCAGTAAATCAGTAAGATTACTAATGAACTTGTCAAGAGGGGCACTGCTAAAAAAAAAAAAAAAAAAAGCTTGTTGGGCCCAGAGTAAGAAGGGAGGGGGGATTCCGGGGCAAGGGTTGACATTTTCTTTCTGCCTTGACTGCTGGCCAGCTGACCGTGACAGTGACGCAGACTGGCCGAGAGGAAGGTCTCCACGTCATCTGGAGGATGAGGACTGACCTTGCTTGAACTCCAGCGGTTTGGACACCCATGCTCAGGGCCAGAGCAAAGGATAAGAGGAGTTTACACTGCAGTCTGGGGGGGGGGGGGAGGGCAGCGAGGGAGGGGAAGACATGGATGGAGAAGGGAGAATGTAGACTGGAAGCAGCAGCCCAGAAGATGGATCAGCACAGGGCCCACCCAGGCACAAAGCCAAGGCAGGTAAGCCACTCTCACCTCACAAAGATGGACGCGGAGGACATGGAGCATCTGCTCAAGAAGCAGGAATGTAGCAGTACTAGCATTATAATTCTTTTTTTTTTTTTCTTAAGATTTATTATGTACATAGTGTTCTGGCTGCATATACATTTGCACTCCAGAAGAGGCAACCGATGGTTGTGAGCCACCATGTGGTTGCTGGGAATTGAACTCAGGACCTCCAGAAGAGCAGCCAGTACTCTTAACCTATGAGCCATCTCTCTAGCCCCAGGATTATAATTCTTAAGACTTAGCTTTATCCTTTGATGTCTTAAACATGAACCACTGGAGTGACCTATCCTAAGAGACCCAGCACCCACAGCACCAGAACGGTGGTCTGTTTTACAGATTCCTGGTTCAAAAAATTGAGGCATAGGGGCTGGAGAGAGAGTTCTGTGGTTAAGAGCACTGTCTGTTCTTCCAAGGGACCCGGGTTCAATTCCCAGCACTCATATGGCAGCTCACAGTTGTCTGTAACACCAATTCCAAGGGATCTGATCCGGTCACACTAACGCACATAAAATATTATAAAAAAAAAAAATCGAGGCATGTAGCTTAGAGATCTGCATTTGGGGCAGAACCTTGGTAGTGATTCTTTGTGTTCTGACAATGTGACTCATTTAAGTCCTCTCTAGTCTAACCTCCTGCCCCAGCTCCTGTCTGTTGTATACATGTGGCCAAGCTATTCAGGCTGACTCACAAGCCCCGCTCCCCTCCCACAGGCCTAGGACTCTCCGCTCCTGGTTCTACCCAGCAGTCTCTCAGCACTGTGTAGACCCACCCTTCCAGCCAGCGCTTACTTCTCTTCCAGACGCCTTCCTGGTGGCTGGAATCTCCCTCTTTTCTGTTGAAGTAATAATAGATCCTCTATCTGGGATTGTTTATAACATCCTATTTCACTTTCCTTGAGGGTGGGCCTCCTAGCCCCCGCCCCTCCATTAAACAGGAAACTCCCTGAGAGCTGGATACCGTGAGTTTAAACAATAAGGCTCTGCAGTTATGACTTCACCCTGACACTCCTGCCAATGACAAGAGCTGGGGAAACTTTGCAAACAAGGAAATCAAGCCTTGGCTGTGAAGGCCAAAGCCAGATGACATCCAGCACTGAATTTAGAGTTCTCCAGTATTCAGTGTGATTTTCCTCTGCTCTGCTACTCATCACCCAAATATCTCCCAAAGACGGCCAGACAGCAGATATTATGATCCTATTGCCCAGATAAGGTGAGGGAGGAGGCCCAGACCAAATGCTTATCTCTAGGTCTGAGTTCAAGTGCTGGTCTTCTCTTCTGATTTACAGGTGCTACCCCTTAGCAAGACGGTAAGGCCCTTAGCCTTACCCTGGTGTACTCACAGTGCCACTCTGGGACTTACACACTTCCTCCGTATTCACGGACCCACCTTGCCAGACTTAGAGCTAACTGGGATTCAGAGGGAATCAGGAAGTACCTGGGCACACCTCCATCTTTATCATGCTGGACTTGTTCTGTTTATTGATGTCCAGCTGAGAAAGAAGCAACCAGGATTCTTTCCTCCAATCGTAGAAGGGCAGCCTTGGCCTGGCACAGGTTCAGTCTGGGGCAAGCTGAGAAGGGTGTGGAATGAGGAGGCTGGGTTGGCGTTCCTTGGCGACTAACAAGCCCTACCCCTCAGGTGAGGTCTCAGGAGCCTCAAAGGAGGCAGGACTCAGCTCTGAACTCCAGGTGATGAACCAGCCTGCCTCCATCTTAAACTTAAAAGCCATCTTATAGTAAAGACAAAGTAGGTTCACTCCTGCTTATGGTTAAGTCTGTTTCTCAAGGACTGGGCTATGGCCCACCTGTAACCTTAACTAAAATGGTTCTATACTGCCTGTTTCAGGAAATGGCAACCATGTCTTTGTTTCAAAAAGTTACAACCATCTTGCAAACTTACCTTTGTTTCAAAAGGTTATGTCTGTTGTTATGCCTACTGGGCAGTCATGTCTTTGTTTGAGGAGATGTTATGACTAACTTATTATGCTTATATTCTGCTCAGGCAAAGTAACCCCACATACTTTGCCTGCAAGATCCCCCATTTGGAAACTCCCTACCCCTGAGCTATAAACAATCTGTATTCCTCCCGTCCAATGCTGCTCTCCCAAATCCTGCCTTAGAGGAAGGCAGCCTGTGTACACAAATAAAAAAAAGGAACACTTTAATTGCATAATTGATCATGATGGTTTGGGTCAGAGGTCTTTCTCCTCTCATCTTTCGGATTAACACAGGATGGAGTACTAAGCCCTTCAGATAAACGGTGTGTATCACAGCCAGCAAGGACTTTGGACAATGCTCCATGTAAAATAAAAAAATAAAAAAAAAAAAAAAACAAGAGCTAATTAAGTGTTGGGGCACATAACCCCAGCAGAAGCAGGGAAATCTGGTGAAGTCTGAAGCTATCCTGGCCCACGGAGCAAGACCCTGACTCAACAAAACAACAAAAACAGGGCCAAGGACTGCAGAAGACCCTGGGTTCAATCCTCAGTGCTGTATACCCCAGGCATGGAGACTCATGCCTGTAATCCCAGCACTGGGGGGAGGTTGAGGCAGCATGACTCCAAGGTCAAGGTTGTCTAAATAGCAACTCTGAGGCCAGTCTGGATTGATGACATGAGACCTTGTCCCAAAATAAAAACCGGAGCAATCACTTAATAGCTGTTAAATCCTGCGTCAGGCCCTGTAATGTCATGTCACCCTCACCATCTGGGTGACTAGAGCTGTGGAGCTATGGGCTCCATTTAGCCAGGTCCTCTGTTTTCTCTTCAATTCCGACCAGAACGTGCCACCACTGGGCTCCCTTCTGCTGCTGTTTTCTTCAACCTGATTGTCTGCGCCCCTTAGCCCGTCCTCGCCAGGGCCATTCTATTATTGCGCCATCCAGCCAGTGAAGGGGCCCTGTCATTGCCTCAAACAAAACCAAGCCTCTCGTTGATCGGATCTTAAGACGGTGGCTCGAAAATCCTTCTTCTGGTCCTTTTTCTAGCAGGTAAGTTCCCGGGGGCGCAGCAGTCTGATGCACAGGGCTGCTCGTGGAAGGTGACGGAGGGCCGAAGCGAAGGGGTCCAGAAAGGGACTTGCCCGACCACCGTCTTGCCGTCCCGGCCGGGGTAGCCTACGTGGAACCCAGTCCCATCAGTTGGAGCGGAGCCCACGCTGACAGACCCGCCACCCTGCCCCGCGGACTCGGGCGCGCGTGCGCGGGGCAGGCCGCGCCCACGGCGCATGCGCAGCGGTTACTCCGGCTCTATATTAGGGCCACAGCGGTCGGGGCCTGAGGCTGCTCGTGGACAAGGGCACTGGTTCGTTTAGCGTCCTTCGCTCGAGTGCCCACCGCCGCCTCGTCGAGAGCCCGCGCAGGTGAGGGCCGCGCTCGGTGATCGCGGGAGCCCGGCACGCCCCGCCACCGCGGCCACAAGCCCCATCCCCCTCCAGCCCCCAGCTTGGCTCGGCGTTCATCCCCCGCTCTTTACCTCTTGGGCTACCTCAGACGGCCCATTCCGTCCGCTCTGACATTCGGCGTTTGACAGGCGGCTTCAAAATCTCCTTCGTGCCCTTTCCACTCGCGAGCTCCTGACCCCGGGGAACCTCTGACTCACTGCTGACCCCCTTCCACCAGCCCGATTCTCTGCCTGTCTAATCCAGCTCCTGTCCGAGTCATCCCTGACCTTAACCCTTCTTTCTGCCCCCTTTCCCGGTTCCAGCTGTAAGAGCATGACCTTGTGTCGGCCCCTCAGGACTGGTCTAGACTCCTCCCTTCCTCGGATCCCCAGGAATCCTCCCTACCTGGATAGGTGACAGTGACGTTTCCCCTCGCCTCACTGTTGCCCCTGGGTGTGTGCTAAGGAGTGTCTTACCTACACAGTGCACACTTCTGGGAACCTCTGGCCTCCCACACCTCTTCTGCCTTGTCCTTTATCTCTTTCACACCCTTAGTGGTAAAGTTGCTTTGTGGGGTGCTTTTCTGGAGAGGTGAAGAATGAAGAAGTTGGTTAACTGGATAGAGTGTGGCGCCCACCCGTTTCCTGAGTCCTATGTCAGTGCTATCCTCAGTTGTTTTTTTTTTGTGTGTGTGTGTTGAGTGAGGTGTGTATCTGGGCCTCCCTTGACATAGTTCATCATGGATTCTTCTACAGGATCCCGCACACTTTGCAGACATGGAGACTGTCGTTCGGAGATGCCCGTTCTTATCTCGAGTCCCTCAGGCCTTCCTACAGAAGGCAGGAAAATCTCTGTTGTTCTATGCTCAAAACTGCCCCAAGATGATGGAGGTTGGGGCCAAGCCAGCCCCTCGGACCATGTCCACTTCAGCAGTCCACTGCCAGCAGATCAAAGAAACCCCTCCAGCCAATGAGAGTAAGTAGTGTTAGCAGGGAAAACGCCACCTCCTTCCTGGTGAAAGGCCACCCTGAGGGAGAGCTCACTCTGTCAGAATCAGCACTAGTGTATGGGGAAGGGAGTGGGGGTCACCTTGGAGCTTCTAAGGCTCGTGGCTTTAAAAGTAAACAGTACAGGTTTCTGGTACATGTCAGGTCTGAGGGGCTCTAGCGTTTCCTCGTTGTCCGGGATGAGTAGTTGCTTGCAACCTTTTCTTCAATAAAGATTTGGCCTGTGGCTTATAAAGTCGTAATTTAAAAACTCTGTTTGGTATTTTGAGGCGGGGTATCGTCTGTACCCTCGGCAAGCCTGGAACTCACTGCACAGTCCGGCTGGCCATTAAGTCACAGCCTCCCAAGGGCTGACATCACAGGCCTGAGCTGCTGCTGCCAGCTTGTTTTTTTGTTTGAATTTTTTTGAAAGGTGTATTTGTTTTATCTTATGTGTATGAGTGTTCAGCTGTACCACACGTGTGTCTGGTGTCAGAAGAGAGGGGGTCAGATCCTTTGGACCTGGAGTGGCAGATGATTTGTGAGCGACCATCTCAGTGCTGGAGCTTGAACCTGAGTCCTCTGGAAGAGCAACAAGTGCTCTTAACCACCGAGCCATCTCTTCAGCCCCTGTTACTGTTTTTTTTTTTCTCCTTTAAGAAAAAAACATTGGCAAAATGTATATAACATTACCATTTTAGGTTTTTTTTCCCCATCCGCGTCTCACAGTATAGCCCAGATTGCCTTCCAACTTGTGCAAGCCTTTTAAGTGCAAGAATTAAAAGCATGCACCACCACAGTGCTCATTTTAATCAGTTAAGTGTGAGATTCAGCAGTATTCTGCCACCACCACCATCCAATTCCAGAACTTTCTTCACCTTCCCAAATGAAAGCAGCCATTAAACATTAGCTCCCATACTCCTTCCCCCAGGGCCTGGCCACCACCGCTCTACTGTCTGTCTTTTTTAGCTTCACTGCTCTAGTTGCCTTATGTGAGATACAGTGTTTGTTAGTGACTGTCAGTGCACGGATCCATCTCATGCAGGTAAGTTCTGATGACCGGACCAGAGCTGGTCTTGGTCAGGTTCTATCAGGAGAGGGGCTTTTCAGAGTCCACTTAACCCTGGTGGACATTTCACCTTCCAGGCTTCTCTTCGGTGTGGGCCTGTAGGGAAGGAGTATTTGTTTTGTAAGTCCTGTCAGGAGTTAATTGTCTTTTCTCAGAATGTCTGTAGAGTGGCCACGGTTTGAGTTGTTTAGACTTTCCATAACAGATGTACATTACTTGTAAAATTTAGTTAATTTCAAAATAACATTTCTTGACTTCCCTTTATAGACCATGTTATGGGAACTGTTTTGAGACACCTTACCCAGGCTGTAGAAAGAGCAGCTGGTGACTCATGGGAGTATTCCAAAATGATGAAGGAAGACTTTTCTAGAAGGAAGGTGGACACATTGCTCAAGGGATCGAGGAGGGACTGTAACTTAGGGCACAGAACCAGCCAATGACAATAATGTGTCAGCAGCTTCCTTTGATGAACTTAGATGAGAAAGTAGGTGAGCCGTGTGGCGGTAGCCCGCCTGGGTCTTCTCCAGGCGTACCTGAGGACAATGTGAAGATCCAAGTGATAGCCTGCTTTTCTTTTTTTTTTTTTTTTTTTTTCCTCCAGAAGTATTTTTGAAACTGGCTGAGCCTTGTTAGGAACTATGAAGAGAAAATAACTGCGTGTCTACTCCCGGTTGCCTTAGAGAGCATTACTGTCCTGAAATATGCTGAAACTCCGTGGGGTAGAAATCGCTGACAGTGGTGACCCATGTCAAGAGCTTTTGGGACTAAGTGCACACATAAACCCAGCACTTAGGAGGCGGAGGCAGGAGGAACTGCTAAGTCAAGCATCATGGGCTACATAGCAAGACCCTGTCTTAAACAAACAAACAAACAAAAAAACGAATGTTGGATTGTCTAAAAATATAAAATAGTGCTCTTGATTTATAAGGAGAACTGTTGTGGGTTTGAGAGTTAATTGGGATGGGCTAATACCCTAAACCCTTCAGAGGACCCCTGTTACAGCAGGGCAGGTGAGGACGGATATTAGCAGAGTTTAACAAAGGTAAACTTGGATGTGGAGCCTAGACTAGAATGAGTCTAAAGTTTGAGGTGATAAGGGAAGGACTCAGTGACTTGCTTGTGCACTCCATGAGCAGGTCTGATGCCTCATTCTTTCCATTTCCTTCCTCAGAAGAGAAAACTGCCAAAGCCACAGCCCATCAGGCTCCTGATGAGTCCCAGATGGCACAGAATCCAGATGGCACACAGCTCCCGGCTGGACACCCGTCACCCGCTGCAAGCCAGGGCTCTGGGAGCAAGTGCCCTTTCCTGGCTGCACAGCTGAGCCAGACAGGCAGCAGCGTCTTCCGCAAGGCCAGTCTGGAGCTTCAGGAGGATGTGCAAGAAATGCATGCCGTGAGGAAAGGTAACAGAAAGAACTCCAGCCAGTGGAAAGAGTGAGGGGGTCCTTGGGGCCCCCGAGACCCTCCAGTTTATATGCCAGCTATCACTAGCTGTCACAATAATGATGTGAACACCTTCCTCTTTTGGTGCCAGAGGGGAAGGAAGGTCTTCAGGCTAGACAGCCCAAACTGGATTGCAAAATGTGGTACTTGCTTTCTGGTGAGGGTGTAGGAGGTAACCAGCTTCCCAAGTCATGCTCAGTTTCTGGAAATAACCTGCAGTCTTGAATGGATACCTGCATTGGTCTGTCTCTTTGGTCCTTCCTACCCTTTGGCAGAATGGAAGATAGAATGCTGGTGTTACTGCAGTAAGTGCTGTCCTAGGACTCCCAAGCTGTGTGTCCTGCTGATGGTCATGGAGGGACACTAACCCCATCTGAGCTCCCAACAGCCCCTAAAAGTCTCAGCATGCTCCACATGATGGCATACACCTTCAATTCCAGTACCTGGGAGGCAGAGGCAGGAGGATCAGTGTGAGTTCTCATCTACATAGCCAGTTCCCGGACAGCCAGGGCTGCAGAGGGAGACTCTGTCTGTGGGCATGGGAGCTGCCTCAGTAGGAGTTGCTTTCTATGCAAGAAATATTTAGGAGGGGAGTAGGCTGTGCGGAGTCCAGGCGGGAGGCGTGCCAGTTGGCTGGGGAGCATTAGGCTCTAATTCATGCCCATTAAAACTGGCTGGAAGCTGTGAAAACAAAATGGCACTGAAACCAGGGGGTTCACTAGACATGCCCAGGCAGGGGGATCTTGAGCTTTGGGCCAGCCTGGGCTACAACAAGAACCCATCTTAAACCAAAAAGCTGAGTAGCAAAAGCTACTATAGGCTGAAGGAAGAGACATTCCATACACTTCATCACAATCAACTGGTTATGACTGTTTTGTTTTGTTTTGTTTTTTTTTCCCCATGAAATAAGCAATAGGCATTTTTTTTTTTTTTTTGAAACAAGGTCTCACTATGTAGCACAGCTTGGCCTTAGATTTATAGAGCTCTGCCTGACTCTGCCTCCCGAGTGCTGGAGCGAAAGCCAATGCAGATAATAAGCTATTTTGGAAAAAAAAAATTGATTTTAATGCATGGATGTTTTGCCTGAGTGTATATTTGGGCACTAAAGTGTGCCTAGCATCAGATCTCCTGGAACTGTAGTTACCGACAGCTATGATCCACCATATGGATGCTGAGAATCGAACCCAGGTCCTCCAGGAGGGCAGCCAGTGCTCTTAGCCAATGAGCTATCTCCTGCTACACCCCCCTGTAAGCTACATTTGACAGTATGTCTAGAAGGTGTTGTGAACTCTCTGTGCCTCTTGTTACTTTTGTTACAGAGGTTGCCCAAAGCCCAGTGACCCCCAGCGTGATCACTGTGAAAACTGACAGAGAGGATCCAAGCCGACTGCTGAAGAATTTCCAGGATATCATGAGACAGCAAAGGCCAGAAAGAGTGTCTCATCTTCTTCAGGATAACTTGCCAAAATGTGAGTCTTGTTGTTTATGAGTTACATATATGTCTGATTAAATGTGAAGTTGCATGATGAGGTCATAGTTGAAGCCCCGTGGCCTTGCTTGAGTACTGCTGGGCTTAGTGGCAGCGAGAGCTACTCGTGCTGGCCTTCTGTCTTTCATGACCCACCGCCTGGGCACTGGGCAATGTGCCAGACACTCGGCAGGTCTTGTTTACCCTCCCAGGCCAGGACGTCTTTCCAGTCATTCTAGTTTGGCAATTAATAGTGCCATTAATTGGCCAAACTGAGGGCTGAAGAGATGGCCCAGAGCTTAAGAGCACTGGCTGCTCTTCCAGAGGTCCTGAGTTCAATTCCCAGCACCCACCAGGTGGCTCACAAGCATCTAAAATGAAATCTGGTGTCCTTTTCTGCCATGTAGGTGTACATGCAGGCAGAACATTGTATACATTGTATAAATAAATCTTGAAAAACAAAATGGCCAAACTGAGATTTGAACCCAGATTCATCCTTTCCTAAAACTCAGATATGCGTCTTAAAAAACTGTACTATCTTCTGTTTGTTTCCACCTTAGCTGTTTCCACTTTTCAATATGATCATTTCTTTGAGAAGAAAATTGATGAGAAGAAAAATGACCATACCTACAGAGTGTTTAAAACCGTGAACCGGAAAGCACAGACCTTCCCCATGGCGGATGACTATACGGACTCCCTCATCACCAAAAAGCAGGTGTCGGTCTGGTGCAGCAATGACTACCTGGGCATGAGTCGACACCCACGAGTGTGTGGGGCCGTCATGTAAGTGGCTGTCAGTTTTCAGACACCACTGTCATTCTTTGGCAAGACAGGGATGCTTTATACAGCTGGAGCGTTTATGGGAGAATGTTTAGTCACTGAACGTGTGCCGTGGTGGTACACTATTATTCTTCGCAGAGACAGCTCTCTCTGTCAGCTTTGGCAGGAGTTATGGGGTTGAAGCCAGGTTACTCGGCTTCACAGTGGAGCCCCTTTACCTGCTGAGCCACCTCAATGGCATGGTGTTCTTAGCCTCTGAAAATCTCTACAGATGATATCTGGGCTGGAGGGTATCTCAAAAAGCAAAGACGAAAAGCATAGGGAGGAGCCAGGCATGGTGGCACACGCCTGCATTCTCAGCACTCAGAGAGGCAGGGGCAGGTGTACTTCTGTGAGTTCGAGGCCAGCCTGATCTACATGGTGAGTCCAGGACAGCCAAGGCTACACAGAGAAACCCTGTCTTGGGCAGGAGGAGGGAGAAGGCTATAGAGGAAAAACCTGATGCTCACCTCAGTCCTACAAGCTCACCCCACCCACCGCACCCCACACTCACAGGAATACACATACTTGTGTGTGTGCGCGCGCGCATACATACACACACGCACACACACGCACACATGAACACTTTGGGGCTAGAGATGTAGCTAAGCTAAATGTCTGCTTTTGTGGAGAAACCCTAATGTACAGATAGTGGAGGGGCTGTTTCAGTAGAATGTGTTAAAAAGGAGACTAAGGTCCCTTTGTCCTGCAGGAGGACCATCATGTCTGAAGAGAGTCAAATTCTTCAAGAGGCTAAAGAGGGCCCCACGTGCAATTGAGCAGTAGCTTCGTGTGTGTGTCCTAATGTTATGTAACTGCTCTGCAGCCTTCTTGAGTATGCTTTCTCTTATTATTGGGGCAGTGATTATTTTTAGAAAAAAAAAAGAAACCTTAGTTTAAGTTACTTGGCTAATACTCCCTAGTGACTGTTAGGTGAACTTACTCTTTGGTTTTTTAAGATTTATGTGTCTGAGTGTTTTGCCTGCATGGCTGCCACGTGTGAGCCTGCTGTCCGTGGAAGTGAGAAGAGGGTGTTGGATCCTCTGGAGCTGGGAACTGAACCCGGTCCTCTGGACGAGCAGCCAGAGGACCACTGAGCCATGGCTCCATTCTTTTAAGATGTATGGTCCCCAGTTTCAAAATGAGAAAGATGCTAGATGAGATTGACACAATTTTCATTCTCCTGAATTTTTAAAATAAAATAAAAAAATAAGCTGGCCATAGTGGTGCACACCTTTTATCCCAGCACTGGGGAGGCAGAGGCAGGAGGACCTCTGTGAGTTTGAGGCCAGCCTGGTCTACAGAGTGAGTTCCAGGACAGCCAGGGCTATATGGTGAGACCCTGTTCCAAAAATAAAAAGAAACAGTCAAAAATAGAACCATGAGTTTTCTTGCTTGCTTGGGACATGGTCCTGTTGTTGTTTGTGGTTTTTTTGTGCTGAGATTACAGGCACATACTCCATGCCTGTTTAAGCAGTACTAGAGATTGAACCCAGAGCTTTGTGTATGCTAAGCAAACACTCTACCAGCTGAGCTACATCACTGATCCCAAAGTGTGTGTGTGTGTGTACGCGTATGTTTTTTGTGAGTGTGTATGAGTGTGTGTGAGTGTATATGTGTGTGACTGTGTGTTTTTATGATGTGTATTGTGTATTCATGTGTTTTGTATTTGTGAAGGTCGGGTGAGGAGTGTAGGTATTGTAGGACTGAGGTCAGCATTAGTTCTTTCCTCTGTAGCCTTTTCATCTCTGTGTTTTGGGATGTGCTCTGCCCGAGTGCTGGGGTTGCTGGAATTGAAGCCCTTGGGTTTCAAGTGAGTTCTGGAGATCTGAACCCTGGAGTATTGGTATTGTACTTATCTTTCACAGGGAGACTGTGAAGCAGCACGGTGCTGGAGCGGGGGGAACTAGGAATATTTCTGGAACGAGTAAGTTCCATGTGGAACTGGAGCAGGCCCTGGCTGACCTCCATGGTAAAGACGCAGCGCTCTTGTTTTCCTCCTGCTTTGTGGCCAACGACTCCACCCTCTTCACTCTGGCTAAGATGATGCCAGGTAAGGAAGCCCAGTGTCGTGACCTAGCACACTTGAGGTTACTGTGTCATGACGAGAATCCTGGTGACAAGGAAGGCCCACTCCAGTTCAGCCTGACTGCTGAGTGTCGGGACACTGTCCTAAGCACCAGGTGCTGACTGCATGGTGTTGAGTCTCAAAGTCACAGTCAGGGGTGACTGAAACACGAGGAGAGGTCCTGTCCTTATGCTCCCGACGCATGTGTGCTTCGGATTCGAAGACGCTCCTTTAGCAAAATGCTTCATTGCATTTAGTCACATCTTCACTGGCTTTGAAACGAGGTGCCGTATTTACCGCCATTACCCATATTTAAAGACCGTTTTTGTTTTTGGAGGCAATCTCAATGTAAAACCCAGGCTGGCCTCCAACTCTTTGATCCTCCTGTCTCAGAATGCTGGGCTTACAGGCATGTGACATTGTGGCTTTAAAGATTGCCCTTTATGGGTTTTGGGTTTCATGATGCTGGGATGGAACCCAGGGCATCAGCTCATGGGAATCTAATGCTTTGCCATTGAGCTTCATCCTAGCAGCCACCAGGTATCTCTGCCTTAGCATCTTCCCAGAGGAGAAGCAGTAGCTAGTTACTGTGTCAGGACTTTATTTTTTGAAAAAATACACTGTGTTTTTGTAGTAGCCATTTTCAAGATATTATCAGCAGGAAGAGGTCTGTTGTATCTGCCCAGGAAGTATTTGTCTTGATGTCTCTGCCACTAAGTAACATTTTCCTCATGTCAGGCTGTGAAATTTACTCTGATGCTGGGAACCACGCCTCCATGATCCAAGGGATTCGAAACAGTCGAGTGCCAAAATATATCTTCCGCCACAATGACGTCAACCATCTCAGAGAACTGCTACAAAGATCTGACCCCTCGGTCCCCAAAATCGTAGCATTTGAAACTGTTCATTCAATGGATGGTAAGTCTACACTGAGACTAATCTGAAGCCCGAGATGCAGAACTAGGCTTGAACTGTTTAAAAAGAAGGTGCATGGGCCCTGGGGATAGAACTGTTTGTCAGGCTTCTGCTTAGCTGTGTCTGAGGTTCTGTCCTCAGCTCCAGAAACAAACAAAAAAATGTGATGTTTCTGGTTTTGCATTTTTTTTCTCTGAAGGAATTCTATAATTGAGAGGCTTTATATGGATGGGGTAACTGGGCTGTTGCTAGACTGTATCACCTCAAGGCAAACAAGAACTGGGGGAGAAGTTCATTTTCTCTCCAGTACTAAGAATGACCCCTCGGAACGGACAGTACTTGTTTGCTTTGGCTCTGAGCACCATCAGTGCCATCTTCCCTGGCTTTCCTCAGGAGCAGTGTGCCCACTGGAAGAGCTGTGTGATGTGGCCCATGAGTTCGGAGCGATCACGTTTGTGGACGAGGTCCATGCGGTGGGGCTGTATGGGGCTCGAGGTGGAGGGATTGGTGATCGGGATGGAGTCATGCCAAAAATGGACATCATTTCTGGGACCCTTGGTATGTATGCTGTGCAGAGTCTGTCCTTTTACACTGAACTCTTGAGTATCTGACAAGACCAGCACCTGCCTGGCCCAACTGCCACCTGTGTGATAACACGTAAAGCCTGAGCTATTTCTCTTTGGGGTTTCGTCTTCTTGAGACAGGGTCTGAGTCTTTTTGCCCAGGCCGTCCATGTTTCAGGGTCTCAGTACTAGGTTGGCAAGTGTGTGTCATCACTTCTGTCTTGCAGTGAAAAAAAAAAAAAAATTTTTTTTTTTTTTCAGTGAATACTAGCCCAGCTTTGTAGAATCCCTGAGAGCATGGAGGCTCACAGACTCCCACAGCTAAATATGACAGAAATTACTTGCTATCTGAGCTCATTCCAGCCACAGCGATGGCTCTTACTACACGCTGTGACAAAGGCATTCACTCTGTGCTGCTGAATTTAAAAGGAGAGAGAAGCCCATTGCTTTTCTAGCAGGCGTTGGGAGGTGCCATCACTCCAGCTGTTCCAGCCTGTTCCCCTCTCCATGCTGGCACACTGAAGCCTGAGCTTCAGTCCTGGTTGCACAGCTCACTCCTGTGACCTTGGCTTATGAGCTGACCTTTTTTCTTTCCCCATCAATATGACGAAAGTAGCAATAAGATATCAGAATTCCCGTAGAGAAGATAAATAGGTTGTTTGTAAATCATTACTATAGACATTGCCTGTGCCTGTGACAATGAGTCATTAAGAGGTTTGTAGAAATTTGAGGTGTTTTTTTGTTTTGTTTTGTTTTTTAAAAACATCCAGAATTTGGTAAGGCAGTGAGAAGCCTGTGTAACAGCCAGCTGAATGCCAAGCTAAAGCCTACACTTGGTCAAGGATCAGCAGGCAAAACCCAGCCTCCTCCAGCCCTGTCAAGGGGGTAAGAGGTCTGGTTCCCGAAGACCCAGAGATGCCAGGGGAAAGCCACCTAATCCAAGTGTCAAATCCCAGTTTGTGATGGAGGTTTGTTGGAGGTCTAGCACAGTGAGGTGGAAAATGCTAGGTAGCTAGGTAGAGTAATTTTCCACTATAGGAGTTTGAACCTACCTAATCCTTTTGTGGTTCAGCAAAAATGTTCTCTTCGGAATACAGAGTTAAGGCTCCTGAGAACCCTTCTGGAGTCCTAAATCCTGAAACTTGAGCTACACATTACACAAGGGCCTTGACCAGAACAGAAAAACAAGCCTGGCCCTAAATCAGCCCTAACAGGTTCTGAGTGTATTTATCCAGCAAATGCCAGGTGTCCAGAGTCTCCCGTTTGCCTGAGTAGCGAGTCAGGCCTCAGTATTGCAGCAGAGGCCTTAGCCAGGGATTGCCGCAAAGTCAGTGCCTGGGAGCTCAGGTTGTGCGGTTCAGCTCCTGTGCACCCACTGCCGTTGCCCGCCTAACAGAGCCCCCTCCTCCCAGGCAAAGCGTTCGGCTGCGTTGGAGGATACATTGCCAGCACAAGGTTGCTGATCGACACTGTCCGGTCCTATGCTGCTGGCTTCATCTTCACCACCTCCCTGCCACCCATGCTGCTGGCTGGAGCCCTGGAGTCTGTGCGGATCCTGAAGAGCAACGAGGGCCGTGCCCTCCGTCGCCAGCACCAGCGCAACGTCAAGCTGATGAGGCAGATGCTGATGGACGCTGGCCTCCCAGTCATCCACTGCCCCAGTCACATCATCCCTGTGCGGGTAATGGCCTGTCTGTGATTGGACCGCGGGAGGCTGTGCCGCCACACAGGATAGGCCATTGCTCTGGTTCTGCCCTCCCGAAGCTGGGCTTGGGCAGGGTGGTTGCGGGGCTGGAAGTGGTGCTGGGACTGCAGCCAGCGGCCCTCTGCCATGTCTGTCTTCAGCTGCCTTCACAATAAGAATGAAGTCTTTGAACCCAGCAGGCTGGAGCACAGTGTCCCTCCCTAGAGCATTGACCTTTGCAGGGTAAACAAGAACAGAACCTGTGTCTGGAAAACTCTAGAAGCCTAAGCATGGGCAACTTTGAAGTGTGACTTTCCGCTTCGTAAATTTTAAAGTAGATCTTTCCCTCCCCTCTACAAATCATATCCCTGTTGCTGTCACAGGTAATATAAGAAAATAGCTAGTGTATCCAGAGCTGGGCAGTACCTCCTGGGAACAAGGATGGAAAGGGGGAAAAAAAAAAAGCAGCTCCTTGACTGTGCAAGGCCTGAGAGGGCAGCCACGTGACGGTCATTCCACTGTAGCCATCCTCCCTGCAAATGCCAGCTCCCTCAAACTGCAGGTGTTCAGACAGCGTTTCCCGATTCCCCCAGGCTTGCACACTCAACTGCAGTCTGGCCTGGAGCCTGAGCCTCATTCATGGACACTGTGTTCTTGACTGTCTCTGCCAAGTGAGCATGTCTCATTCTGACCCCGCTCTCGCTGTGGTGGTGAACGCAGGTCGCCGACGCCGCTAAAAACACAGAGATCTGTGATGAGCTGATGACCAGGCACAATATCTACGTCCAGGCCATCAACTACCCGACGGTGCCACGCGGGGAGGAGCTCCTGCGGATCGCCCCCACCCCGCACCACACACCACAGATGATGAGCTTCTTCCTGGGTGAGTGGAGGCAGAACCCCAGGGGCGCTCCCCCACCGTAACCGCAACCCGCGCCCACGCGAAACTCATGCAAAGTTCCTGGTGGTGTTACCCGTATGCACTCAGGCACGCATTGGTTTCTTCTTGTTCCAAGTGGCTGACCGTGCCCTTAGGTGCCACACAACAAAATGCTTAAATTAGACAGTAGTGACGAACTTTAAGAGTGTGCACAATCTGTTTGGAAGCCCTCAGGAAGCCTGTTGGTGTACTTAAAAAAAAAAAAAAATTTCTATTTACGTTTCTTATATCTTTCTCCCAACTCTACCCCAAACCCTTCCAACATCCCAACACCAGGAAGGAGAGAGAAAGGGTTAGTGGGAGAGAGGGCGCAGTTCTCTTAGCTGCTTCCTGCTGGTTAGAGTCCTCGGGTTCCTTGGAGCCAGTCCAATCCTCGTTTCAGGAGATCTCCAACTTCTTGTCTCACAACCAGGAGCAGCAAGGAGGAAGCAGGAGCAGCCTTGTTCTTTCTCTGAACTCACTTTCTGGGCTCTGGCATTTATTCTCTCTCCCTCTGATTTAAACTATCTGCAGCTGGCAAAGAGCACCCTCAGAGCCTGCATGAGGCAAATAGCCTGCTGCTGTGGACCATCTGAATCAGTCCCACACCCCACACCTGGGACCAAAGCCAAAACCACGTTTCTATCCACAGGAGAGACCTGCTACCCCCCAGCCCCTCTCCTGTCTCCTGCATGCACAGTTGTGGTTGCCGAGGGGACTGGAGGCCTCTGATGGCACAAGTCTGCCCCAGCCGCTGGGCGTTAGCTCACACTTCCCTGCCCTGCTTTCCCTTTCCTGACCTACGGTCTTTCAGCTAACTCATTCTGGTGGCTCCATGCCGCTCCTCACAACCCCCACGTCCATCCCAAAGGCAGAGACTGGGGGGCTTTTCCGTGCAGGTTGCCATTGCCACAGAGGAACTCTGCCCTCTTGGGCCCTCCCAAGTCAGCGTAACTTCCCGTTACAGACTTCCTGTTCAAGATGCTCAGAGTATTTTGTTTGATTTTGGTGCTGGAGCTGAACTCCAGGTGTCAACACACTGCATGGACGCTCCACCCCTGAGCACCACTACCCCATCCCCACCCCCAGATACTCAGGTTAGTGCCCTGATACTGCAGCAGCTTCCTGAATCTGGTTTGTGAAGTAAAACCAGCCCTTTCTTTTGTTTTGTTTTGGTTTTTTGAGACAGGGTTTCTTTGTGTAGCCTTGGCTGTCCTGGACTCACTTTGTAGACCAGACTGGCCTTGAACTCACAGACGTACGCCTACCTCTGCCTCCCTGAGTGTTGGGATTACAGGTGTGTATACAGGTGTGTGCCAGGATTACAGGTGTGTGCCACCATGTCCAGCTAAGACCTAACTTTTTTTTTTTGGTTTGGTTTGGTGTTTTTTTAGGGGGAGGGGGGCTTAAGACAGGGTTCTCGTGTAGCCTTGTGGACCAGGTCCAGGTGAGATCCAACTCTTACCACAGTGTCATTGAGATAAATTGACATACCATGAAATTTACTCTCTTAAAACACTGAATTAAAGCCGGGGATGGTGGCACACTTCTGTAATCCCAGCACTCTGGGAGGCAAAACCAGGTGGATCTCTGTGTGTTCAAGGCCAGCCTGGTCAACAAAGTGAGGCCAGGACAGAAAGAAAGAAAAGAAAGAAAGAAAGAAAGAAAGAAAGAAAGAAAGAAAGAAAGAAAGAAAGAAAGAAAGAAAGAAAGGGGTTTCGATGCATTCACAATGTTGAGAAGCCGTCACCTCTCATCTCTGCTCTCGGGATAGTTTCATCACTTCTTCCCTCCTGCCCATCCCTCCCCCACTCCCCCCCCCCCCCCCCCCCGCTGCTCTTATTCTCTGGACAGTTAATGAGTGGGACCATGAGGCACTACTGCTTATCTTATTACTTTTAAGACAGAGACAGAGTCTAGTTGTGTGTGCAGCCCAGGCTGGCCCCGAGCTCAGGTTCCCTCTCTCACCCTCCTGGCACTAGCTGTGTTCTTTTCATCACCACATAATCTCCCGTGTGTGGAGTGGCCTCATTTCGCAGGCGCATCAGTGGATGGGCATTTGGGTTGCTTCCACTGTTGAAGTCTTAGGAGTGTGCTGCCCTCTTCAGTCCTGCATTCGGGTACAGGTTTTTGTGGGGGCATGTGGTGTGATTCTCTTGGGCAAAAGATCCCTGCAACGTTCAAAAACTTTCTCTCCCCACAGAGAAGCTGCTGGTCACGTGGAAGCGAGTCGGGCTGGACCTGAAGCCACACTCGTCAGCGGAATGCAACTTCTGCAGGAGGCCCTTGCATTTTGAAGTGATGAGCGAGAGAGAGAAAGCCTATTTCTCAGGCATGAGCAAGATGGTGTCTGCCCAGGCCTGACTGTGACCTCAGTTATTCACCTAACCCCAGGCCATTACCATATCCAAATGTTAGCCAGAATTGTCTTTATATGTGAAATAAATTATATATTATATCTTAATCTATAGCAAAATCATAGTCCTGAAAATAAATTCCAGTGTGTTAGGTGTTTCATTCAGTGCTGACCACCAAATGAAGAGATATCCTGTGGTCTGTGTTGTGGCTGTACAAGCTATAGGGCCGGCCAGGCCTTCTGCTGTGCTTGAACCTGACGAACATGGCCCTCAGCTGGCAGACCCAGCTGCCACCCCTGTAACTGCAAGCAGAGATAGCACCTGCTGCCATGTTCCCTTTAAGCTTCCTGCCTCAGACCCAGAAGGGGCAGTCAGTGTGCCCACAGTCCTGTGACAGCTCTGTCTTTCCTGCTTTCCCTCAACCTCCCACTTCCCATTGAAAGTCAAGCCTGAGGGAGGAGGGCCCATCTATGCTTGCCGATTTTGTAGCCCGACAGCTCCTGACCCCTAGTCATGTCCTCTGCAGAGAATGTGGAGGGCTTTGTGCTCCTCCTCTACCCTCTGCACTCATATTTGGGTCTTGCTCTTCTTGCACATTCTAAAGACACCCTTTATCTTCTTGTCATGATTGTCTCCCCCTCGCTGACCCTTTCTCTGACAGGCCTGCAGCAGACCTCCCTGTCTGAGCAATAACAAGCTGTCCACCCAGGCTAGACCTTCAAAGCTGCAGCCTTCTTTGCCCGGCCTTTCTTTGCTGGTCAGCTTGTCACCTCTGTTTCCCTTGGAGGTTGCTTTTTGCTTTGCCATACTTTGCCTGTCTTGCCAAATGCAGCCCTTGGCTCTGCTGCCTCTCGTTAGATCCTTCAGTCCTGTCCGAGTGGCTGGCCTCGGGCTTTTTACAGCTTTCCCATCTCTAAGCTGTGCCAGTCACTGCGTCCATGAATGTTGTTGGTCCCGCTCCACTCAGTGCCCACCCCACACAATCTCCCCGAGGTCTCCCAGGCGCACGTGGTACAGAAAGCCCCCTGCCTGCCCCCCAACCCCGCCCTGCACCTGCTCCTCACGTCATTGGCTCAGGTTATCTATCTGGCCTCTCATCCAGAGCCAACTCTGTGCTCTCTTACATAACAGCAGCAAAACACATTTCAGGCCAGGCCACTGCTGCCCTCAGGTGCCTTTGCCTCCTCCACCCCAACAGCAGTCTGAGAGGTCTTACAAAACCACAGAGAGAGCTACGTATGAGGCTCCGTTGGCAGAGTGCTTTCCTAGTGCACACAAAGCCCTGGATTTGGTTATCAGCATCTCCTAAACCAGGCATCACTGGTGTCACACTCCTGTAACCCCAACACTGAGGATGCACACAGATTGGGCTTGTAAACTCGCCCCATTAGTCATTCTGCCCCTTGCTTATTCACTCTGCGTTGTAGCTGGACTTCTCTGCCCAAGTTCTCTTTGTTTCTAGGCCTTTCTCTGCCTGAACTTTCCTGCTCTGGGTCATAACATAGGCACTCTTTTTGTTTGCTTGCTTGCTTGCTTGCTTGAGACAGGGTTTCTCTGTGTAGCCTTTTCTGTCCTGGATTCACTTTGTAGACCAGGCTGGCCTCAAATTTACAGAGATCCACCTGCCTCTGCCTTCCTGAGTGCTGGGATTACAGGCATGCCACACCCGCCCCTGGGCCCCTGGCTTAGCATAGGCACTCTTGATATAAGACAAAGTTTCAGGTCATGGGTGGCACATGCCTCTGATCCCAGCACTTGGGGGCAAAGGCAGGAGGATCTCTATGAGTTCCAGGAGAGTTCCAGGACAGCCAAGACTACACAGAGAAACTGTCTCAAAAAAACCAAAATCAAAACCAAAACAAATCCTAAGGACACCTCACCAGGCATGCTAGCCCAGCCACAGGCTTCATTGCTAAAATTCCTTCCCTTGGAAAAATGTAAACATCCATCTCCTCCTCCTCCTACAGGCCAAAGGACAACCCGGGGAAACAATGAGTCCATCAGGTTCCCTTCCAGGGCAATAGGTGAGGGTTGATGGCCAGGAGTGTGACAGCACAGCCACACTAGGAGGTCTACACCCAGCTAGGATGACGCTCCCCTAGGCCTGTGAAGATGCAGTTCCCTCCTCTTATCCTTCCCCACCTGTATCCTTCAGCCCTTCCCAGATACCCCCAGGCCACGAGCAATCAGGGCAGGATTACATACAGCAGGTTGGGAGGAGTGGCTGGACACTCAGGTGATGGTTCCATAGAGCTTCCCCACGCCCTCTTTCCAAGAATCAACAAGCCCAGGTGTGATGCTCTCTGGCCAGCAGGCCCCGCTGAACTCCTGCAGATATCTGCAGCCTCTGACATCTCCACATCTCCGCATCTCAGCCTCCTGCCTCAGGGCCCTTTAACATCCTGGTCTCCACCCGTGGAAGCTCTCCCCCTGTCATGGATGCTCTCTCCCTGTTGTAATACCGCCTTGGGGGAAGGTGCCTTGTCTTCTCCATTGTGTCCCCTCCATGACCAGCACAGAGCTCAATATTCAGCAGGTGCTGAGAAAATATGTGTTGATGGAAGGGGACCCCAGTGACATCCAAGTCACACAGGCAGAATGGGTGCGCTGAGGAAAGGCCGGTGGGCAGTCGGAGGTGAGAATGCCAGGCATGCCGTCTGTCTCACAGCTGTACAGGGGACAACTGCGCGTTCTCGCTCGGCCTACTGGTCAAGTCCCATTACTTGACAGTGCCGTGGGGAACATGGCTGCCTCCTGGTCTCATCAGATAAAGGCATCATTCCCAGGCAAGCCACTGGGGATGGCGGAAATCCTATCACCTCGGAACCACAATACGGTTCCTTCCTGATGGGCTTTCTCAGGTTCGCTGCCTCATTCCACCTTCCAGGGCTATCCATTGTCCCTCACGTTCCCACGCCTAGAGCACCCTCCACTGCCTTTCCTTCAAGTGGGATTGTTTGCCTTGGGCAGGGGCAATGTCCGAACGCTCCGGAGGACCCACTCTTTCTTCAGAAGACGGAGCCAGCAGGATGATCAGGGTCTGTAGGTGTATTTTCTCCTCCCTGCTTCTTGGGGTCATGAGAATGCAGGAGGGAAGGATCTGCAGGTAGCAAATGGGGCATGGGACTGTTTAGAAGAAGGGAGTTAAGAGCGTTCCTAAGCAAGTCCAGTGTGAAACTGTCTGAAGCTGTGAAGTTTCGTTTGCAAAGAATGTTTGGATAGTCAGAGCACAAAGTGCCAAGGGGAGAAAGGCTGAGTTGTTTGTTAAAACTTTAGTAGACCAGCAGGGGGCATAGCTCAGTAAAAGGCATGCTCTGAAAGCATGAGGGCCTGACCTGACTCTCAACCCACTTAAAAAAAGCCAGGCACAATGGCTCATCCCATCATCCCAGTGTTTCAGAGCAGAGACAGCAGGACCCGTGGGGTTCGCTGGCCAGCCAGGCTAGCTTAATTGGTGAGTTTCAGACCAAGAAGAGACCATGACTCAAAGGTGGTGGCCAGTATTCCTGAGGCTGACATGGAGGCCTGTCCTCTAGCCTCCATGCACACCCACATGGGTACCCACACATGCACACATACATATACCCACATACAAGCATATATATATACTTAGTATACAGACTTAGTATATACTTAGTATACAGACTTTCCTCAAGTTGACATTTTCTTCCTGTCAGCTTTTTCCTGTCTTGTGCCTGTAGTTCAACCTGTCTGGTCCTCACTGCTCCCCAACATAAGGAGGCAATACCGAGGCCCACAGATTTTCTTACCAAAAACTTCCCGTATCTCTGATGCCCACCTTCAGACCTTGTCAGTGATCTGGGCAGGGACTCCTGGCCAGGAATGTCATTCTCTGGGTGGAAAGAAAAACACCGGAACCCTGTCAGCTGTTGGTTCCAAGCATCAATTCTCACACCTCATAACCACGCCTGAGGTCCTGCCTTTCTACACATGATTGACAGCCAGCAAAACAGCTCTGACCAATGTCTTCAGAGATGAGCAAAGTGAAGCTTCCAAAGGGAAGGTCACCTGTCTATGCCAACCCAAGTGGCAAAGCTGGGATGCAGCCCCTGACGATCTTGGCCAATGACAGCATGGAGGAGAGGGCTGGAACCATCCAGAATGCTTCTTAACCACAGTGCCACAGAGCTGGTTCCCACCCAACCTGTTCTGGTATAGCTCTGTCCTGTCCAGTCTCATAGATCACTCAGCTACATGTGAGATGAATGGGCAAGTGACCACACACACACACACACACACACACGTTCTACTTGGAACTGCCAGAGAGCTGCCTTGCTGTCATGGATGATAAACAAGCCATAAGCAGGAGCCTGCTTCCCCCTTCTGCTTCTGGCTGTGGTTGAAACAATCTCAGAGCCACTCAACAGGGACTTTCCCAGGCTTTCAGGCTGCAGAGGAATGCACTTGTTTTGTTTTGTATTTTCTCCAGGCCACCGGATCAGAGCCTGCCTGGGACTTTGTGGGTCAGGGACTGTACTGTCTTTCATTTGAGTTGATTAGAGGGGACATCATGGCAGAAGCCCCTAAGCTTGAGTCAGAAAGGAGTTATAGCTCAGTGTCAAGAGTTCAGACAACAGTGACACACACACACCAGTAAAAGAGGAAGGGGACCTGTACTTCCTTCATGCCTGTACCCTAGAGGTGCAGGCGGTGGGTGGATGGGTGAGGGAAAGGGGGCAGGGTAGCTGAAAATCCGGTTGCAAAATCAGCAATCTGTGTCCTAGCTTCAGCACTCTCTCCCACCCCCAAGGAGGAGGCCTTGAGTGGCCAGCCACTGCCTAAGCCGGCCAGACTGGTTTACTTCTCTCTCATGCTGCCTCGACCCCTGCACTGTGTGGCTGTGTCTTCTCTCTCTTCTGCTTCTCAGTGGCTGGGGTTGGTGGTGGTAATGAAGGCAGTGGTCTCAGGATCAGGTTCCTGAAGGCTCCTGTCACAACACTACCCTCAAGATCAATGTACTTGTTGAATACAGACCCTGTCCGTGGACAGCAGCTGCTTTTTGAGGTCTACACAATACATTAAAAAAAAAAATAGAAACACAGACCTGGGTATGGGATCTGCACCTTTAATCCTAGCACTCAGAAGGCAGAGGCAGGAGGATCTCTATGAGTTAGAGGTCAGCCTGGACCAGATCAGCCAGTTCCAGATCAGCCAGAGTTACGTAATGAGATCCTGTCTGAAAAAGACAGACAGACAGACAGACAGACAGACAGAAGACAGAGAGAAGGAAGGAGGGAGGGAGGAAGGGAGAGAGAGAGAGAGAGAGAGAGAGAGAGAGAGAGAAAGAAAGAAAGAAAGAAAGAAAGAAAGAAAGAAAGAAAGAATACATGCAAAGAGACAGCTCAGGGGGTAAAGGTCCCACAATAAATAAATAAACATAATAAAAATGTTTAGGAGCCAGTTAGAAGACCCATTTGGTTAAGGCTCTTGCCTCTGTTGACACAAAAACATAACCTTTGACTTGAAGGGGATAAAAAATAGTTTATTCTTTTAGTAATGGAGCAGAGAAAACACAAGTAGAAGCATGGCATAGTGGCACACACCTTTAATCCCAGCACGTAGGAGGCAGAGGTAGGTGGATCTCTGTGAGTTGGAGGCCAGCCTGGTCTACACAGTGAGTTCCAGGACAGCCAGGGCTATATAGTGAAACCCTGTCTTGAAGAAGAAGGAAAAAATACTACAAGTTGAGGCACCTTTCAAATACACTGGTAGAAATCTTAAGTAGGTGGGTTCAAGCAAAGCGAGGGCGGGCATATCTCAGCTATACACGTTGGATGCTATATGATAACATTGGCAGAAACTGTTTTTGTTAAGTGAATTATCTGCTCTGTCACAGACAGACAGGCAAGGAATGACTATTCAGAAGGCTAGAGATAGCCTAATATAAATTGTAATTAGGTTCTGGGCCTGCAACATTTCAACCCCTGCACGATGACTGATGTTTTAAGGAGCCTTATGGAAGGTTCAGTGAAAGGTGCGGCTTCTTTTCTGGAACTTATGTACATCCCCAACTGAGTTCAATCTCTGAACTTCTAATGGTAGAAGGAGAGGGCTGACTCCTTTGTCCTCTGACCCCCACAAGCCAGTCCAGGCATACACACACACACACACGCACACATGCACACACACAAAATAAATGCAACTTAAAATTTAAAAAAAAAATTCTGAGCATGGTAGTATACACCTTTAATCCCACCACCTGGAAAACAGAAGCAAGTAGATTTCTGTGAGTTCCAGGCCAGCCTGGTCTACAGAATTTCAGGTTAGCTTGGACTATTTAGTGAGACCCTGCCTGGCTTAAAAAGAAAGAAAGAAAGAAACAAACAAACATATACATATATATTCTATCTTGATCAGATGTGACAATGCCTGGGGCTGAGTGTCAGCATGTTTGAGAGTCAAGTGCACGGAAGAGGCTCCTTCCCTTTGCAGCCAGGTGGCAGCTCACCTGGGAGTCTTTTGATGTCTGAACAGAATGACCCAGCATGACCCTCTATGCGGAAGTGGGAAGGGATGGATTATGAGTTCATCTTAATAGGTGTGTTCAGCCTGTGGTCCACAGATTGATGGTCCCGGCATAGCTGTGAATGCAGCCCAAAACAAACTATATGCTGAATTTTTTTGTTAGTTTTTTTTTTTTTTTTTGGTGTGATTTTATTTTGCTTTTAAGCCATGGCACAGATCTCAAATGTGAACTGTGTACGGTAGATATAGGGCTGTCAAAAGGGTAGATACAGGGCTGGGGAGACAGCTCGGTCTACAAAGTGTTTGCCATGCAAGCATGAAGACCTGCATTTTATCTCAAAACCCACATGAAAAAGCTGCCTGTGTCATCCCAGGGATGGGAAGCTGGAGATGGAGAGTAGTTGGGGCTCTCTGGCCAGCTAGCCTAGACTAATCTGTGAGCTTGGGGTCAATGAGAGACTGTCTCAAAAACCAAAATGTATAGCACCAGAAGAATAGCATGTGAGGTTGACCTCCGGCCCCCAGCAAGCACACATGTGTACATGGACCCTCATACATACATATGAGTGCTTTCCATCCCTGAATTCCCTGCACACGCGCGCGCGCGCACACACACACACACACACACACACACACACACACACACGCAGGTTGAACACACCTTTGAATCTCCTCTGGATCCCAGCTCCTTGCTGCTACTGGCCGGACTCTAATCAAGGCTGGCTTTCTTTGCCCAGCGTAGGCATGGCCACCAGAGCATGTAACCATCCCTCATTTTCTACACACCCAGCAGTGACTGCCACCCTGCTCGGGAGTTTTCTCAGGAGCTTGCTGAGGACCAAAGATAAACTAGCCCTGCATCTTCTCTGCCCTCATGACGGGCCAGGAGGTGAAGGAGGCAGATCCCCTAGATAAATACAAGACAGAGAGGTGCTGACCCAGGCTTGCAAGGACAGCAGGGCATTCAGAGGACAACTTAAAAGAAAAAAAGAAAAAAGAAAAAAAGGCTGAGCATGGTGGTGCAGGCCTGAAATCTCAGTAGAAGCAGGCGGATCTCCATGAGTTCGAGGCTACCCTGGTCTACAGCGGTTGCTCCAGGACAGCCCGGGCTACACAGAGAAACCCTGTCTCAACAAACAAACAAACAAACAAACAAACAAAAGGCAAACCCGGCCCTATTCCCTGGAAAGGATCAGTAAGTCCACAGTTGGTGACTATCTCCAAAGCACCCCACCCTTTGCTCTGCGCGCCCAGTTTTCATCTAACTCCTTCCTCTTTGTGAAGATCTGGAGAAGTCCGCCATCTCTCCCCCGAGCCACACCTCCCAGGAGCTCAGGGCTGGTGGCTTGGTAGCACATTTTGAGCACCTGCCAGATACCGGGGGAGTAAAGTAAGACAGAGCAAGGCAGGCAGAGCAACCCGGGTGGCCGGCTGGGCGTGAGGCGCAGCTGTTCCCAGCTGTTTCCCTGGGCTATTCGGCTGCGGGTCCCCGGCAGAAGTTTCGGTTATAGAAGTGCCGGTTGTCCCTGGTCAGGGACGTGCTCAGCTGGGCCCAGAAGCTGCTCTGTCCGCTGGGCTGCTGGGGCCAGAATAGCACGCTCTGGCGGCAGAGGCGCTGGCGCAGCCGCACGTAGCGGGAGCGGTGGGCGTCGGGGCGCAGGATCACCAGCACCACCACGTCCTTGCGGTCCTCCAGCAGGCGCTGCTGAGCCAGCAGGAAGCTGGTGCGCAGGAGGCCGCTGACCCGGTCGGTGTGGGCTAGCACAAACAGAGTCTTGCGGCTGCTGTAGATGGAGGCCCAGAGGTTCTCGAAGAGCGTCTGGCCCGGCAGCCAATCCCGGTCCTCCAGGCACAGGCGCAGGGCTCTGCGCCCGCGCCGCTCCTCCAGCCGCACCCGCAGCTCGTTATACACCCAGTCGGCCACTGCGCTCTGCGCCTTGTCGAACACTACGAAGGCATCGTAGGGCAGAGCCTGGGCCCCGCGCCGGCCCCGGGCCAGCAAAGGAAGCCACGCCAGGCACAGGTGGAAGCAGTACCAGAGGTCCCAGCCGCACAGGTGATGCAGTAAGGGCACCACCGTGCCCGCAGCCACGGCCAACAGCGACAGGCTAAAGCACTCCCAGGAGAGAGCCTCATCCAGGCACAGCCGCAGGTCCTGCTTAAAGATGCTGCTGCCCTGCAGCTGGCCGGGACTGCCACACTTCACGTTGATGGCCAGGCCAGATACCGCCGTCTGGATCTCCAGCAGGAAGTCCAGGAAGGTCGCCCCACAGGCACAGTGCAGAGGGTTGCTGCTCACATCCAGCATCTTCAGGCTCAGGGCGGTGGGTCCAAACCAGGAGCGATCCACGGTCTTGAGATTGTTGTCGCTGAGGTTTACCTCCCTCAGCTCCTCAGCCAGAGCAAAGAAGGCTGGGACCACAGACACGATATTGTTGCTGCTGACATCGAGTTTCTGGAGCTGAGTGCCATTAGGCAGGGTGCCATTGGTCAGGGCCTTTAGTAGGTTTCCTGCCAAATCCAGGGTTGTCAGTTTAGGCAGGAAGGCCAGGCTGCTCCAGTTAAAGAAAGACAGAAAATTGTCACGGAGGCTCAGATTCGTTAGGCTCTTGGGGAGGTTATCCAGGTTCTGCGGAAGGAGGATATGCAGGTGATTCCGAGACAGGTCTAGATAGTTCAGGCCTGTCAGGTTTTGGAAGAAGTGGAGGTAAAGGTCCCCCTCGCCCCACATGAGGCCCATGCCGTTGCCGCTGAAGTCCAGGTACTTCAGTGAGTGGCTGTAAAGACGTGAGGACACGCGGCTGTGAATGCCATTGTATGCCAGGCTAAGGTACTCCAGCCGTAAGAGGCGGCTCACAAAGCTAAAGTTGTGGCCTATACCCTGCATGCTGAAGGCCTGGCTGTTATAGCTCAGGTCCAGCTCCCGTAATTGTGGGAGCTCGCTGAATGATTTCCCATGGTACAAGTCCAACTTGTTATGGGACAGGTCCAGCACCTGCAGATTGGTCAGCGGCAGGAACTGAGAGCCGTTGACAGCCTGTGCAATGCAGTTGTGGCTCAGGCTGAGGCAGTGGAGGCGTGAGAGGTTGGCAAACATCTCAGGCTTGATGGCCACCAGGTTGTTCCGAGACAGGTCCAGTTTGAACTCTTGTGGTTTGCACCCGGGCATGAACTTCTTGGAGCCAGGGGAGCTCAACATAGGTGGGGCAAAAACCTCAGGCCACAGATTCTCCTGCTCTCCATCATTTGCCTCTTCAAGGGCGGCTGCTGGCGGCGGCGTTAGAATCTCACTGATGCGGTTGTCTGACAGGTCCACAAACTGAAGGACTTTGAAGGCACCAAAGATGCTGATTTGGGCCTGGTTGATAAAGTTCATTTGGAGATGCAGAGTGCGGAGCTTGGGCAGACGGGTCAGCGACTCGAGAGTTGCCTGGTTGAGCAAGCGGAAGAAGATGCCGTTCATGTTCAGCTCCTGCAGTGACACCAGGCCCTTGAAGGAATTTGCCAGGTGGAGCTGGGCAAAGGAAACCTTCTTGTGGTAATTGAAGGACAGATCAAGCTTGCGCAGGCGGGTCATGTTCTGAAAGACCGTGGTGTTGGTAATGCAGTCGTAGAGAAAGTTCTCACTTATGTCCAGCTTTGAGAGGTTGACCAGACCTTGGAACCAGGAGGGCTCCAGCCAGTAGAGAGAGCTGTCCTTCAGCACCAGGCCTTCAAGGTGGGTCAGGTGATGGAAGGTGTCAGGTTGCAGCTGGAGGTACTTCTGTCTACAGTCTATACAAGGGTTGATGGCGTGGTCACAGCGGCGACAATTCCCGCCCACATCAAGCACTCGAAGGGACGTCAGATTGGCTAGGTCTTCAGGCCCCAGCTTGACAATGTGGTTATAGGACACCAGAAGGTACTCCAGGCTGGGGGGCAGTTGGCGGGGCACCTCCGTGAGGTTGTTATACTTGAGTGACAAATGGGTGAGATTGCTCAAGCCCAGAAGGGCACCCGGGGCCACCTCTACTGCCTTGCTGCAGGGGTTCTTGTAGTAGCAGTTTCCATCCATGAAGAGAAATTGCAGGGAGCTCGGGAAACCAAAGCTGCTAAAATGTAGTACCAGGATGTTGGTGTGACTCAGGCTTAGCTTCTTCAGGGAGCTGGGCAGTGGGGGCACAGTGGTGATGCCGTTGTTGCTCAGGTTCAGCTCTTCCAGCTTAGGCACGTTCAGGAAGGTGTGGCGCTCAATGGTCATGTGGCAAGGGAAGTGCATGGGGCTGAGGCCGATGGGAGGACAGTTCCATTTGAGGTTCAGATGCAGCAGTTTGGGCAAGTGGATGAAGTCGGTGTCGTGCAGGTGGTGGATACGGTTGGAGACCAAGGAAAGGTTGGTGACGTTGGAAAGGAGATCTGTTGCCAAGAAGTGAGGCACAGACTTCAGGAACAGCCAATCACAGTCCACCAGGCCCAAAGGCTGATTCAGCTCACAGGGCAGGAAGGCAGGCAGGGTGCCCAGGGCCAGAGCCCCGGACAGCACTGCAGCCTGTACTAGAAGAGACACAGGGTGTAGGGTCCTGTGCCGGAGAACCTTTGAGAACCAGGACAGAGTGAGTGTCTAGTGTTATTGAACCCTCTCTTACCCTCTCTTCCTCACTGGGGCTTTCTTCCGGGCTTCCAAGTGCCCCCTTCTTTTCTTTCCAAGTGCCCCTTCCCCCAGGCCCCTTCCAGCCCACTCAGAACCAGTACTTGGTTTTAGGCACAGACACTCAGTCAGAGCGAGGAAACGGAACCAGGAATGGGCCTGGAATCCAGACCCTAGACTTGGAGCTTTTGCTCTGAACATAACCCATAGCAGGGCCAGGACAGACTCTAAGAGGCCCGCTGGGCCTCACCCACTTTCTGTTCCTCTGGAGCCTCCTCTTCCCCCTTGACCTCAGCAGCAGCCTGTGCTCTGTCCCTTGAGCTTTCCTAGAGCCTTGCTCCACTAGCCTCTCCTTGGCTAAAGAGTGGGGAGCACTGAACCCCTACTGAGGTGTAGGCTGGACCCCGTCTAGGCACCAATGGCGCTTGCTGGCTCCTTTTGCCCTCCATCTGGCTCCCCAGTCTGCCTTGAGAACCCTCAACCTGCTGAAAGGCTCTGAGAGGGCAACGGGCAGTGGATCTGCACTGTGCGGGCCACACACCCCCAGTGGCTCAAGTCCTGGGCTTGCACCTCCCTATCCACCTAGCGGGTTCCACTCTCTCCGCTCAGGGACCCCCGTTTGCTCCAATTCACTTAGGGCCCCATGAGTGTTCCAAGGGCCCAGAATGGACAGTCTTTTCCACTGTTGCCCATTCTAACATCATTCCTTCTCACGATGCTCCTCCCCCTCGGGCTAAGCACTGGGATCCTACCATGTTGAGAAATGGAAGAATCTTCAGAGCTCCCTCCAACAAGCTGGGCACCAGAGAATGATGATCCACGCTGCTGTCCCTCAGAGAATTGAGGAAGCAATGACACTTTCACTATAGCTGAAGTAGCTACTTTATCCCTACCCTGCTAGAGCAGGTGGTACAATGAGTCACAGGTCATTTGCATAGCCAGATGGCAGGCAGCCAGCCCCCTTCACCCCTTCCTCTTTCCACCCTCCTCTCTACCCACAAGCAACCAGCAAAGCCTCACATCTGTCCCCTGAGAAGTATGGGAAGGGACCAAAGCCCAAAGTCCAGCCCAAGATCGATGAGAAACCAGAATTTAAAGTGGCTCCAGAAGAGTTGGGCTGAGCACTGACATTCATGTGGATGGTGTCACCTCACCCTCAGGCCTCAGTGTTCATCCCATGGGTACTCTCAAGACGGTGGCTCTCCCACCTGCTCTATCCCCAGAACTCTGTAAGCCAGACGCTGGAGCCCATATCTGCCTTTGCCATTGTAGCAGCCTCGACATCTCTTCCAGGAATAGTATTTCCCACTCTCCTTTCCCAATGCCCTATCAGTCCTCCTAATGCCCTATCAGACCCCAGACAGCGGCAAGCAGAGGCCAGGCTGTGGCTGGTCCAACTGGGACTCTGGCTGACCTTGCTGTTGTGTGACACTATTCCTCGGGAGGTGGGGGCAGATGTCCAAGAAAGGGAACTAATGACAGACAGACCAAAACCGAGGGTACCACTAACGTCCAAATTGGTTAACCAATGAGTTTTATTGGAGTTACTGGCAGAAGCATTGGGTGAGGAACAGAAATGACTCAAAGACAGCTGCATCACCAAAGCATAGGTTATGGGTTACACAAACGCTGGAAAACCTGGCGCTCAAGGCACAACTTGCTGGCAGCTCAAAATGTTGAGAGCGAATTGGCCAGGCAGCTCTGTTGATCTGAGCTTTTCAGGCAGCTCAACTGGTCTCTGCTTCTTCCAGGAAGCACACCTCTTTGTCTCAGCATTTTTTTTTTTGTAAAGATTTATTTATTTCATGTATATGAGGGCATCAGATGACATCATAAATAGTTATGAGCCACCATGTGGTTGCTGGGAATTGAACTCAGGACCTCGGGGAGAACAAACAGTGCTCTTAACCACTGAGTCATCTCTCCAGCCCTTCTCAGCACTCTTTACTATCAATATAAGCTTGGGGAGGGAGGACCTAGTACATCTGGTCACTTTCAGGGACTTCCTGAAGCTTTTTAGTTGTTTACATCCTGAGAGGTTATGTTGGTTGGTTGGTTGGTTCTTGTTTTGTTTTGGTTTGGTTTTGGTTTGTTTGTTTTTAAGGGGAGAGTTGGAAATGCAGAGAAATAGTTTTATTTGCCATAATAGGAGAATTGTTATTGACATTTAGTAAGTAGAGTCCAGGAATGCTGTTAAAGGTTCCACATTGCAAAAGGCAGCTTTCTCAATGGTTACCCATTGGTTACTAACTTCTTATTTTTTTATTTTTCCAAGACAGGGCTTCTCTGTGTAGCCTTGGCTGTCCAGGAACTCACAGGCTGGCCTTAAACGCAGAGATCTGCGTGCCTCTGCCTTCTGAATGCTGGGATCAAAGGCATGTGCCACCATATTCAGCTACATCCTGAGTTTTAAGGAGCTTCCCTGAAGGATAGAACAGCTCACCTACTGTGCTAGCATAGCACTGAGGTCCTTGCATCCACATATCTGCAGAGAAACCAGGAACTTTAGTCACACAGAATTGTCTTTCTAATAGGAAAGAAGAAAAACCTGTTCTTCTATCTAGAAAGCTGAGAACAGAAAGTGATTAACAGCCTGCTGATCTGCATTATCTGTTGGGCCAGGCCACATCAAGCTCCTATGACCAGGACTAGAGTTAGTAGTTAGTAATCTAAATGACCATTATAGCCAGAGGCTCCCTCAAGCTCCCCCAAGCAGGACCGGAGATGGCTAATGGCTCAAATGACCCCTATGCTATCTGTATGACTGAGACTAAGCTAGGCCCTCAAGCCCTTAAGCTAGCACAGGTAGCCTATTTCTAGAACCCACTTGATTGGAAGAAATGCTCCTACCCTGAGTTGAGTTTTGATATAATTATGCTTCCTTGTATATCAGGGATTATATTACACCAGGAAACTTTAAAAAAAAATATGCTGACCTTAAATACAGTGGGAATAAATTACCTGTTATGGAGGCTCCCCGAAGTCTGATCCAGGTCGACAAAGTCAATCTGCAGAGGGGTTTTCATTCTTCTCTCTTCCAGAAGTTCATGTCCCTGTAGGACTCCTGCAGAGTCAACCTACCTCGGAAGAAAGTACACACAACACTGACCTACTTGGCTTGTCACAACCTGCTGACTAGAGCTGGTTCTTCAAGCTCCAAAAGCCCCAGAGACCCCAAAGAGACCTCAAGCTCTGATTCTGTCCCTTCAGAAACTGCCCACTGCTCACAACCTGCACAGCTACCTGCATCTCTAACTAGGTCGCCCTGGCGGTCTCCTCTTCCCAGGAACCTATTCAAATTGAGCTCCTGGAAAGGCCTGTTCAACACCCCCTCCATACATATGCACACATACAGACATACATGTGCATAAGAGTGTGTGATTCACCCGCATGTATGCTTGTGCACCACTTGCATGCCTAGTATCTGAAGAGGTCGTAAGAGCATGTCAGATTTCTTGCAACTGGCACACAAGCTGTGAGCCACCATGTGGGTGCTGGGAACTGAACCCAGGGCCTCTAGGAAAAGCAGCCAGTGCTCTCAACTGCTGAGCCATCTCTCCAGCGCTCCCTGTTCAAAAGTTTTCATTCTAGGTCTCTCCTCTGCCCAGATCCCTCCATAACCGCCCGGAACTCTAGTCACTGTCCAAGCAGTAGTCAAGGCCTCATGCACGGGGGCTGGAGAAATGGCTCAGAGGTTAAGAGCACTGGCTGCTCTTCCTTTCTAAGCACCCACATGGTGGCTCATAACCATCTATAATGAGAACCGGTGCCCTCTTTCTGGCATGCAGGCACACATGCAGGCAGAACGCTGTATACATAATAAATAAATAAATAAATCTTAAAAATAAAAAGACCCTGTGCATCTTATGCTTCCATTTCCCCTGATCTGCTGGCAGCCTCACTGGCTCCTTGTCTTTCACCTGTGTGCTTTCTTGCTTCGGGGCCTTTGAACATACTCTTACCTCTGCCTGGACACCGGTCTTTCCCAGATTCCCCACGTGGTTTGCCTCCTACCTTCACACAGGGCACACAATTATCCTTTCTCCATGACGGGGCCTTTCTTGTCCTTCTCATGAACCTCTCAGCTCCGCTACACAGCCATCTTTCCAGCACGATGAGGGTAATGCAGGAGAACTGAGAGTTCAAAGCCTGCCTGAGCTCCATACTGAGACCCTGACTCAAAAGAAGTAAATAGGCAAAAGTAAATAAAACGGCCGGCCCCAGATCTGGCTCTCCTGAGCATTGTGGCCAGCTGGCTTTCTCCCCCCATAGTGCCCTCTTCTGGCCTGCAGGCACACATGCAGGCAGAGTACTGTGTGTGCGTGTGTGTATTGGTTTTTCTAGACAGGGTTTCTCTGTGCAGCCTTGGCTGTCCTGGACTCACTCTGTAGACCAGGCTGGCCTTGAACTCTCAGGGATTCGCCTGCCTTTGCCTCCCCTGGCAGAGGCGCATGCTACTGCATCCAGCAAAATAAATAAATCTTAAACAAACAGACCAAAGTCTTCTTAGGCATCCATCTCCTAATTCCCCTAATCCTACATATCATCAGGGGAGTGCGGACAGAAAGCCAGGAGGGTGAACTGTTAGAGCAGAGCCAGGGACTGTGGATATAGCTCAGTCGGTACACTGCTTGCTTAGCATTTGCAATGCCTTGGATTTTACCCTCAATAACCCATAAATCAGACATAGTGGCACATACCTACAGAGCTTCAAGATCATCCCCAGCTACATAGCTAACTTGAGGCCAGCCTGGGGTGTGTGAGATTCTGTCTCAAAAAATTCACCCAACAAATGAATAAAAGAGACAAAGCCAGGAATAGTAAAATTTTTTTCCATACACGTTTTGCAGCTCCCAAATAATGGCACAGAGTCCAAAGCTTTATTCTAACCTGCCTACACTCTTCCGGACTACTGGCCCCGGCCGCTCCTGTTCCATCTGCGTCTTCCTGGCAACTTTGTGACCTTCTCCTCTGATTCCTCTCTGAGGAACCCCTCCCTGAAATCCTAAGTCCACAGCCCTACCTCTTCTGCCCAGACATTGGCTGTTCAGCCCTTTATTAACCAATCAGAGATGATGGAGAACACTTTTTTACACAACACTGAGACAGGAGATTCTTCATAGACATGACAATGCCCACATCCTGACTGCAACCCGAAATCAGCCTCTGAATACACAGAGCACAGGACCATCTCCCAGCAAGGTCTGGTAATGCATATGGGTAATGCCATCATTAGGGAGGCTGGCCATAGTTATATAGACCCTGTCTCGAAACAAAGCACCAAAATATTAAGAAGGAAAAATAAAGACGGGAAGACCTGACTTGATGCATGATTGATGCATGGGCTCCTGGAAGCAAAGCCCAGAAGAATCTGGTTCTTCTGGTTCAGAGTTAAGAACATGGCCAACCCTGCCAAGAGCCAGCTTCACACAAGGTTAGCCTTATCTGGCCTCCAGATCTGTGAGAATTAAATCTGCAAGGTTTTCTTTTGTGTTTTTGAAACAGTTTTTTTTTTAATGTTGCTCGGGTCAGGCTCAAACTACCTCTTTTTTAAGCCACTGAGTTTGTGGCAACTTGTCACAACACCCACAGGAAACCGAAACACCCAGATCTCCAAAGCCTTGTGGAAGTGTGTAGGCCTCATGGGTAAGGGCTTCTGCCCTCACACTCAGAGCATCTCCCACACAGCGGAGGCCAAGACCAACAGGCCCCTTCGGAATGGGCAAAAGGACAACAATGCATTTAACAAAGGCACCCAATTCCCAGGGTCACGCTCGGTATTGATTTAAAAATATTTTATTCTTTAGAAAATACAGCGTTCAATCACCCCTTCCTGTGACATCTGGCCCCTGCCAACCGTCCCCACCCTCTGTGGCCCAAAGCTTCTAGACTGGGCTGGGACCATAGCATCAGGTCTCCTGGAGGCTAGGTTCATGCCAGGTCCCCCACTCGGACCCCATGAATGAGCCAGGCAGCCACCCCGTGCACACAGACTGAAAGGCAGGGACAGCGACAGGGCAGGGTCACGATGTGCTGGTCCAGTGGCCCTCGGGAAGCAGCAGATGCGTTCAGCCATTTGCCCTCCTGTCCCACAGGAAGCAATTCCTTAGAGCCCGGGCTGGGGAGGAAGGAGGGGCAGGAGCGGGAGGGTGGCATCCCAGCCAGCAGTCCACATGCCTGGCCCTGTCCCCAGTCCGGGCATCTAGCTGTCGTCCCCATTCTCGCCAGGGCCCCGGATGAGGCGCTTGTGGCCGCGCTTGCCTCCAGGGCCTTTGGGCTTGGCGAAGGCCTGCTTGAAGGCCTGCTGCTTGGGATGTACCTCCTCGTAGAGGAACTCGGCTGTCAGCTCCGCCCCGTCACCAATCTCGATCTGCCAGGGTCAAGACAGAAGTCATCACTATGCTGAGGGCCCAACATGTATCACTCTTGGTAACCCCCACTCTTAGAGTCATCCCTGGTGCCTGTCTCCTCTTAGGTTACCACAGGATCTACAAGGTAGGGTCTGTTACCCTGCCGGCCCGAGTCACCTTCTCCCAACCCCCCTCCCTGCCAGACCCTGGAAGAAGGAGTGGACAAAGCAGCCAAGGCATGGGCTTATGTGTGTCTTGGATTTTCCCTGGGCCTTAAGCTTCCCACCCATCCAATACCCCATTCCTTCCATGCAGAAACGAGCCTTGCATGGACTCGGGATGCCAGTGCCCCACAAGGGGAATGGGGTCCCGGGACCCTGGGAGCATGCGGTACCTTCTTAGCTATCTCCAGCTGGAAATCTTGCTCTACAGAGTCGAGGAGGCGGCTCTTGCAGCTGGAGTAGAGCATGCGCTCCTTAATGCTGCACTTGTAGCCCGGCATGGAGTAGATGAACACTGTTGGGGATGAGGAGATGAGCCCACGTAGGCCCGGGGCACCTGCAGACCTTTATGGCCACGGTAGGCCCAAGCAATGGCTTGCCATGATGCTCCCGGCCAGCTCCGAACTGAGGTCCCTGTCGCTGCTACTTACCCACAGATTCCAGGGGGTCACCCTCGTGGGTGTGCTTATACAGGAAGAAGTGGTAGCGGGCAGCATCTCGGGGTACCCGTGAGGGTAGCTGGGCCACGTTTGTGGGTTCTGTGTGTACCAGCTCGATGGTCTCCCGTTCCAAGTCCAGTTTCTGAGTAGGAGCAGAGGAGGTGGGAGGGTCTCACTGCACCCATTAGGAAGCAGGACTGGTAGGCAGGGAGGGGTGTTTGGGGGCCCTTTCCCCGGGGTCCCCTTTCCAAGGCTGGACCTCGGGCTGCAGGGGTTATTCTAAAGAGACCTTTCCTGGCTCCAACGCTGCCTCTTTGAAGGTTCCCACGGAGGTCCCTGCCCAGGGTGGTGTGGTTGGCCTTGACCTCAGCAAGGCATCACCACGGTCCACCCTCAGAGGCAAAGCCCCAGGAAAATGTTTGGAAGGGAAAGCCATTCTGCTTGGGCAGAATGGGCACAAGGACTCTGCCCAGAAAAGAGATAGTCAAGGGAGCTACAAAGGAACTCTGGCAGAGGACGAGCATTAGCCCTAAGTGTCAGTGTAAACCTATGGTATCTATATGTTGTAAAGGTATATATGGTGTCTGTTGTGGCCAGTACTTAGGGGCAGGGAGAGAACAGCATGTTCTCTCTTATTCTCTCTTATTCCCCAGGACAGGTTTTTTCTGTATAGCCCTGGCTGTCCTGGAACTTGCTCTGCAGACCACGCTGACCTCTAACTCAGAGATCCATGTGCCCCGTCTGTTGAGTGCTAAGATTAGAGGTGTGCGCCACCATACCTGGCTTATTATTATATTTTTTTAAAAGAAAAAAATTGAAACAGGGTCCGGTGTAGATTAGGTTGACCTTGACCTCGCAATGCATGGGTGGCTTGGGAGAATAGCCCAGGAGATGGGCACAGGGCTCTGTGGCCATTTGCAAACACGAATAACCAGAAACAGGAGGGGCCCATGGTGCCTGGCCTGTGTGTATGACTGCGTACCCACCAGCTGGATATAGTTGACTGTCTTCTGCTTGAGCTGCTGAAGCGCCCGCTGGGCCTCAGGCTGCAGCGGGAAGGCCAGGCCCTGTAGTGTCTGGTGCTTACTTTCCACGCTGATCTCAGTCTTCACCTGCGGGGCGGGGCGGGGCGGGGCGAGGCGAGGCGACCATGAAGAAGAGCCTCACCTACCCACACCAAGTTGGGGCCTACCCCGGTCAGTCTCCTGGCCCTCCTCGTCCTGCACACCCACCTCATTGATTCGGATCTGCTGGAGCTCTCTCTCAGCCGACGTCAGTGGGGCAGGTGCAGCGCAGGATGACAGGTGCTTCTGGTACCCGGCCAGGGAGAGGTCGTCCTGTGGGGCAGGTTCAGAGGGGTAAGTGGACACCTCAGGCAGGTAGGCGACCAGAAGCCCACTGTGCGTCTCAGCCTGCAGCCCCAGGGTTTCATGCATGCGAGGCAAACACTATCAACCATGGCACAACCCAGTCCCCAGCCCTCCCATATCACCCTGACCCTGGCACTTGAGTGACCCTATAACCCTCGCCCAGTGGTCCCCATCCCTCATTCTGGCGTGGGTGACTTACCTTTACTGTCCCAAAGAGCTCATCCTTGATGTGGCCGCCTCCAAACTCCTTCTTCACTGTGGCTCGTGTGGCTGCATACAGCATCTTCAGCCGCACCTGAGATGGGCCAAAGCTGATGCTCCAGGAGCCAACTGCAGCCCCGCCAAGAGGCAGGGCACTGAATCAGGTCATCTCACTGGGCCCACACGCCCAGCAGGGGGCGCAGCGAAGCTGTAGCAAGCAGCTTTCGCCAGCAGGGGGAGCCTCCACCCAGCTTAAACTCAGCCCGGAGTCCGGTTGATGGGACGGCAATCTAGGAAGCCCGGGCTCTGCAGGGGTTGGGGCGGAACCTACTATTCCTTCCCTTAGTCTCCTTAGGCCAGAGTCTCTGGTCTGTTTTCCCCCCTTTCCACTGGCCCCAAGCAGGGTGACGGGACTCACAGGCGAATTATCAGGTGACCAGGCCAGGAAGAGCCATTCGAAACCCTGAGCATTCTGCGAATCCAGGCGGAAGAGGAGGTAGCAGGGCTCCTGGGCATCCAGCAGCGGCAGTACAGCCCGGTCGTAGTCCTGGTCCCAGCGCCCCACTGGCTCCTGCGAGGCACCGAGCACGAGCTGCTCTGGGGGCAGAGGCCGGGTGAGCCGAAGTGGCACATCCCACCTCCTCCTCCGCCTGTGGACCTGTTCTCTGGATGGAGCTCTCTGCGCGAACTCAAACCTACCGGCCACTCCGCCCCACTCGCCCACAAGCTCTCAAATCCCCAAGGTGTGAGGCTGAACTGCAGAGGGGTGAGTATGAGTCGCTGAACTGGACCACACGTGGCAGCTATGGGTGGCCACCTTTGTATCCGCTCTTGCAAATGCTTGTGTTCACCCACACTCACGCATTTGTGCACGCACAAGCCCACAAAGGACCACAGCTGTGTGCCCGCTGCCGGCAACAGCGCATTCCTCTCAAGGTACTCCTTCACGGGATGCTGCTCAGCGCCATCTCAACTGTGTTGAGATGCTTCCTGCTCTCAACTCCCTCAGCCTCTGGCTCCATCATGCCCCTCTCAGGACAACGTGCTAAGGGATAGGCTACCACCCCCAGTTTCAGCCCACCACCCCAAAGTGTGGGGGGGGAACAATAGCAGCCAACTATTTTTTGTTTGTTTTTTGAGACAGGGTTTCTCTGTGTAGCCTTGGCTGTCCTGGACTTGCTCTGTAGACCAGGCTGGCCTAGGATTCACAGTCATCTGCCTGCCTCTGCCTCCCCGAGTGCTGGAACTAAAGGCGTATACCACCAAGATTGGATTGCCAGCTATTTTTTTAAGGCAGGGTTTTACTATATATTTAGCCTCAGTTGACGCTGAACTCACGAGCCTCCTGCATCAGTCACCCGCCTTTTAAGGGCCTGGGATTATGTGTGAGCACCATCACGGCCAGCTCCTGCTTGCTCTTTCGTTTGTGTGGTTGGTTTTTGAGGCAGGTTCTCATGCAGTCCAGAAAGGCCTAAAACTTACTTTGTGCTGGAAGATGAACTTCTGATCCTCAGATCTCTACCTCCTAAGTGCTGGGGTTATAGGCACCACTTTATGAAGTGTCCAGGGTCAACCCAGGGCCTTGTGTATACTAGCCACTCTACCAACTGAGCAACATTCCTAGACCCTTGTGCTTGTTTCTGATAGAAAGCTTTGCTATGTAGCCCAGGCTAGCCTCAAACTTTCAATCCTCCTGCCTCGGCTCTTCTAGTGCTGGGAACATCAAGAGTATGTCACAGGGTTTAGCGAACAACCAAATTATTATTATTATTAATTATTATTGTCGTTTTTTTTTTTTTTTGGGGGGGACAGGGTTCTCTGTGTAGCCTTGGCTGTCCTGGACTCACTTTGTAGACCAGGCTGGCCTTGAACAGCAATCTGCCTGCCTCTGCCTCCCCGAGTGCTGGGATTATAGGTGTCCACCACCATGCCCGGCCAACTTGTTATTTTTCATTTATTATTATTACTAATGTGTGTGTGTGTCTGCGTGTGTGTCTGGCACACATGGGTATGGGGGCATGCATACATACCACAGGGCAGATGCACAAGTCGGAGAACAACGTTCAGGCCTCAGTCCACCGTAAGGTCCACAAACTGGACTCAAGCTGTTAGGTCTGAGCCATTCTGCTGGCCAGCCCGGACCTGACAGGTCTGCTATAGCCGTGGCCAGATAGGTCACCCAAACACAGTTTCAAGCTGAGATCTCATCCGGACACCATTTATGTACTTGGTCCCACAGCCCAACCCTGAGGAAGAACTGGGCAGAACAGTGATCCTAGCTGGGCCATGGGGGGCCACAGCCCTTCACCGCCCCACCCTTTCTAACAGAGCAAAGAAGCCAGCTGCCGGAGAGTCCAACGCGCGAGGCAGGTCGTGGCCTCCGTGCCTGCCCACCCAGGACTCAGACGGGGGTCAGGGTGGAAAGGCAGCTGTTTACTCCGTTGTTCATACTTTTCAAGTTTTTCATTTACCCCGTTTTATGAGTGTTTTGCCTGGATTTACAAACGTGATGGCGGCGTTGGATACCCTGGAACTGAAGTGATAGATGGCTGGGAGCCACCGTGCCGACGCTGGGAACAGAATCGGGTTCTTCCGCAAGGGCGGCAAGTGCTGACAATCGCTGAACCACTTCTCCAGCCGCTTGTTTTTAAAGCGGAATCTCTGGACAGGTGAGACAGCTCTACCAGTCAAGGTATTTATTACCAAGTTTGGTGACGTGAGTTCAATCCCAGGGTTCCACGTGGCCAAAGTTGTTCTCTGATCTACACGCATGCACACACACTAAATGTAAGTTTAAAAATAAGCCAGAATTTGGATATTTTTAGACCAGGGCTTATGTATCCTAGGCTGGCTTCTAATTCACTATACAGCCAAAAATGACCCTGAAGCCATGGCTACATAGTAAGATTCTGCTCAAGAGACTAACAGCTGGCCACAGTGGCTCATGCCTATAATCCCAGTACTTGGGAAGGCAGGGCTACACAGAGAAATCCTATCTTGGGAGGGAGGGAGGGGGAATGACCTTGAACCTCTGATTCTCCCACCTCTACCTCCCAACGCTTGCCATTTTTATATTTGGAGATAAGTCTATATAGTCCAGGCTGGCTTCAAAAAACTGGATTTCCTTCTGGCTCAGCTCTCTCAAGTGCTGGGATTATAGGCATATATCATCATTCTAAGCTTTACCCGGAATTTTATATAAGAAGTATAATTTGGGCCTGGCAGTGGTGGCACATGTCTTTACTCCCAGCACTTGGGAGACAGATAGAGGCAGATGTCTGTGAGTTCGAGGCCAGCCTGGTCTAGAGAGGGAGAGCTCCAGCACAACCAGGGCTACACAGATAAATCCTGTCTCGAAAACAAAACCGGCACAGGCATAGTTTTTGTTGTGGTGGTTGCTTAAAAAAAGAACTATAACTGAGTTTCTGTAGAAAAAACAGTAGCTCTAGCCACACTCACCTAGATGTAAACCCCTACCCCAGGCATTCCCAGGAACCCCAACACTTGGAATGCTGAATTAGGATCAGTCTACCTAGAGATCCCTTAGGCTTTATGGAGACCATCTACAGGGGACAGCTTGCCTGGGAGGTTAACAGACAGGGCTGAAAATGGGGGCCACTGAGCTCAACTGTCTCTTTAAGGGTAGGAAGCCCCAGGAGGCCGCTATTCATCACCTACCATCATGACTCCCTACCCAGACTCTGAGGACACCTGGATTCGAGGATCCTGGACAAAGCCCAGCCTAGCTGTGGCCCTAAGGCCTGAGGTGAATCCTGGGTCTGGCAGGCCCAGCTGAAGTGAACAGGACTTGGCTTATTCGGGGAGCCCAGTGCCAAAGGGCTCACAGCAGCATGACCACTGAGAGGGCGGGAAGGACCCTCGGAGAGTCTGGCCCACACCATTCCCAGAAACCATACCACTTTCTGCTGAGGCAGGCGCTTGGTGCAGAGGGAGAGGGAGTCCTTGTTTCCTCACCCCTAATTCAGCCTCGGATGGATCCTCCGACTCCCTGAATGCTCCTACTTCAGGCCTTGGCTCAAGCCCCACAGCCCTGTACCCCTTGCACTCCTCCTACTGCCCGGTAAGAAACCAGGTCCGAGGGGCAGCTCGAGGCCCTGTCTGTGTGGAGTCGCTTTATCCTGCTCTCAGAATGAGCGAGACCTAAGTTCTTTCTTCCTGTTCTGGGGACATCTACCTTTGGGGAGGTCCATGGCATCTCAGTACTCTCACAGCTGGCAGCCAAGCCAGGCTCAGCCTGCTGAACACACACACACACACACACACACACACACACACACACACACAGCAGGGCTTGCCCGGCCCCTGCCACCTCCCTAGCGCAGCTCCCTGACAAGATCCATCTCCAAAGCCACACCGCCTCTAGACTCTAGACGCTAGGGCCGGACAGACCCACAGGTCAGGACTCTGCACAACAGGGTGGCCACTGTCCCACCTGTAGGACCCCATGAGTCAGTCTCCTCTACGAGTGGCCTCATCCCCATTCTCAAATGGAGAAACTGAGGTCCGAAGGGGGCCAGAAGCTAATACTCCTCTTTCCTACCCCCAGAGGGAACTGGGTTCAGCCTCCATCCCACGCCCCGGCCTGTGGGGGGACACTCACCGTCCTCAATGATAACTTTGATGAGTCGGATGGAGCCAGCCCGGGCCTTGGCAAAGAATTCCTTTAGCTCTTCGGTGGCTACAAGCACAAGAAACATGGTTGTGGTTGGTGAGCAGGCAGGGTGGGCAGCGATGAGGCTGGGTGTGCTAGCGTCCTGTGGGGTCTGGTGGCTGGGCTGGGAAGTGGGTTAAATATGGTTCTCCCATGTGACTGGGAACTTGAGACAGCCACTGAACATAAGCTCCCAAATTTAGCCAGCGGGAGTGGCAGGCGGTGGCCTACTGGCAGGCAGGAAAGGGACGGGTCACTTGAAGATGGACCAGGTTCCAAGACAAGCCAGGCTGGCCAGAATGAAGGGCACCCGCTTGTCCCCCTAACAATAGGCTAAGCCGCCAGTGAATGGACACCCGCTTAGCTGGTCAGTGGAAGTGGACGCGCTCATTTAGAGACTCAAACACGACACACTCGCGCACAAATCCCACGTCGCCAACACACATGCAGGTAACAGACACAGCTGCGGAGTGTGTCTACAGCGTGTGTACAGGCAAGACAGACAAAATACACAGGCCACAGGCGTGTGCAACCCATGAACACACTTGTTGCCCAAGTCCCCAGCCAGTCTGCACCAGAAGAAAAGCCTGCCAGCCCCAACACAGCCCTATCAAGGGGCAATAAAGCCTCAACCCCCAGGCGGTCAGGAAGGCTTCCTGGAGGAGGAGTGGTGCCCAGGAAGAAGGCTCCATCTTGGAAATTGGGCATCAGAGCAGGAAGGTGACCAATGACTAAAGATAGTGTGCCAAGGTGAGGACCATGGTCAGAGCTAGATGACCATGAGTCATCTCCCACTAGTGGCGAGAGAGAGGGAAAACACAGTCCAAGTGTGTGAGGGACCTGCTTGGAGTCTCTGGCTGAGTGTGACCTTGGGGCTGCCAGGGGTCAGAAGGAACACAGCTGGAGAGTTGAGATCACAGAATATTTATAGGCCTTGGATAGGGCAGCTGATGGGCAGCTTAGGGGCGGGGTGGAGGGGGCTTTAGGTAAACAAACTCTCAGTCATGTCCTCAGGCGCTCCCCCTTTCCCTGCGGAGTGACCTTATGCCTGAACCCCACGAAGGTGCACACCACCCACGGAGGTCCCTGAGTGGACAGAAGCATGGCTTGGTGCTGGATACGAGGGACACAGCCCCACTGGCCATGTACAACTAGAAACCATCAGCAGATGCCTGAAAGCTTTAAGCCTCATCTTCAGGGGCCTGGCTCCCTCTTAGCTGCATGACCTCTGACCTCTCTGAACCTCAACCTCATCTATGAAACAGAGCTAAGTGCCTCAGACTCAAAGGCTTGTGGTAAGGAGTGTAAGAGAGACAGTGCTAAGGAACAGGCATGTGTTGATAATATTTTAGGGTTTTTTTTTTTTTTTTAAATCTAAAGGTGGCTCCTCCTGCTTGCCTAGACCTTGAGAGAGAAGCCAAGAATCTCCCCAGAGGGAGAGTCTGACAAGCCGCTTCTACTGTTACCAGGGCAAACTGAAAAGCCAGCAGGGAAAGTGACATCCTTCCTCCTGCACCCCGATGCCTCTCCAGTCACCATCAATAATCCAGAGGCCAGACCTGGGACACCTGAGCCTCTGTCATCAAAGATTCATGCCTCCCCGCCGCCACCTTGCCCACCTCCAACTCTAGCAAGCCTCAGGTTACGGTCCCTCTTGGGCTTCACTCTGAGGTCAACAGGCCTGCTCCTATGGCCAGGCCAAGGCTGGCACCTGATCCTCCAGGGTGGTCTTTCTTGCCGTCTGAAGCAGGCCCAAGAGTGGGAAGCTCCCCTCGCCAGGCCTGTCTCACTGCATGGGGGATGAAGGGATAAGGCAGAGCCTTGGCCACAGGGTCTCTGAGCAGAGTGTGTGTTTGGGAGTGGGTGGTAACTTCCTACCCTCTCCCCCCAGCTGGAGGCAGCAGCTCAGGCATACAAAGAGGAAGGAAGGGCTTTGCAAGTCGAGGCAGCCGTTTTCCCCGACAGTTCCCCACTTTGGGGCTGACTCAGGAAACCTGGCCCTCCATCTCCAGGAGAGACTGGCCCACCTGTGGGAGGCCAACCAAGCCTGATCCAGGTCCCTGCATGCTCAGACCAGCAGGATGGGGATGGGGCAGGGCCAGGGAAAGCCTCTCAGGGCTGAGCATCCACCAAGCAGCCACAACCGCAAGCAGGGATGCAGGCGGTCAGGCAGGTCGATGGTGGTAGCCCTGGCCAGGGGATCACGGTGTGGTGACACGAGTGGCTGATGGCCAAACCAACAAGCTGTCTGGGCGAGCAGCCTGGCCTTCCCTACTGGCCAAGGAAGCAGTCCTCCTTCCGGGACAGTAACAGATGGGGACACTGAGACCAGGTAGGGCCAAAATACCTGGCCCAGCTATTGCTTCTTTCTCAGTCTATTCAAGGAGGAAATGCGGAGGGGAGGGGGGCCTGGAGAGGGGCCGTGGGTGTGGCACTCTGAGAAGCTGCAGAAGCTTCCTGTAGATTAGGGTGGAGCCAGGAACTCCCCTAGAAAGTCTGAATCCTCAGCCTCTTCCCTGCTTGCAGCTTCAAGTTGGGACTTTTGGTGGCCTGGCTGGAGCAGAAGGAGATCTCAGTGGAAAACGGAAGAAGTCAGAGGCCAAGGTCAGAAGTGCAACTCTCCCCGTTCTACTTCAGAGGGAGGGCCAGCTTCTGTCCAGCCTAGTCTGCAAGAGCTTGGGGGTCCTACAAGGAGGAAAGGTCAGGATACCCTCTCCACACATATACACAAGCCCATGCTAGTCATAAGACACCCAGGCAAGCATCCATGGTAACACACACACACACACACACACACACACACGCACACACACGCTCAATGTGCCTGAACTGTGCACACATACAGACACTCACAGATGTGTGCACACTGCCAGGAAACACTGATGTCTGAGACGGTCCATGCCACCCACAGTGTGCAAACCCTGCCACTAGTGCACGCACACGAAGGGGGCTGGACAGGCATGACCAAGTCGCCTCCAGATGGGCACACACAGGACTGTGTACAGAGGACATGTGCACATGCGTGTGCGTGTGCACTTTTCCAGATGTGCACATCCGGGTACACCCCATCTCCAGAAAGGAACAAAAATACCCAAACGGGTACACACAGGCACCTCCGCCCCCAGATGGGTCCACAAGATACCTCCACCCTCGCTGCGTGCATCCACGGACACCCACTCCCCGCTGTCTGTACTCCCCCCAAGACGTGCCCATCCCAGGGACTCGCGGCTGCAAAGGAGAACAGGAAGCTTCCCCGGAGGGTGCCGAGGAAGAGGTGGGTGAAGGGACTAAGCGCGGAGAACAGGGGCGGCGGAGCCAACGGGCCCCCTGTCCGCCCTCCATCCGCCCTCACCGTGGATGCCGGTCTGGTGCGCCATGGCTCAGCGTTCGGCTCGCCCGTGCCGTCGGAGCGCTCCGGCTTGGTCCTGGCCCGGCTCGACTCGGCTCGCCTGGACTCAGAGCTCCGGAGGATGTGGCGGTGGCACCGAGCTTCGCGCAGCTTCCCGGGCGGTGCCGCAGGACCCGCCCCCAGCGCGCCCCGCCCCCGGAGGGCGAGGCCGACAGAGGCGGGCGCTGGTGGCGCGCGTGCGCGCAGCGGCGCCGGGGTCCCGGTCGCCCAGTGTCGCGCCGCGCCTACCTCGATGGCACGGAAGGGGCCTGCGGGTGCCCGAGGGGTGTGTGGGCGGTCGCTGGTAGGCCACAATCCTAGAAGTCTGGAGGCGGACCCTGCGCTTGGGCGTGGGAGGGACTGTGCGCTTGCCCCGGGGTTGGTTTGAGAGTGGGGGCCGATCCCGGCGTACCCCAGTTTGTGACCGTGAGGGGAATGTCAGTGTAGGCGGGCAGGCGCGCGTGTGTGGTCGTGTGTGTGTGTGTGTGTGTGTGTGTGTGTGTGTGTGTGTGTGGTCTTGAACCCCAGGACTTTCCTTTCAGGTTGAAGCCTAGACTTATCCACCAGTGTCAGGTGTCTTTGGTGGCTGGGAGCCCTACGCTGAGAAAGTGAGGGGCCGTGGAAGGAGGTGAATTTTGGATGAAATTCTGTAGGAGAGACGGGGTGACCTAGCAGAGCAGAGGAAAGTTTTCCAAAAAGAAGGTCCATGTCCTAAGTAAAACCCAGTGGTTAAAGGACCGGGCCTCAGCCTGAGAAACTTCCCAGTTCTCAATGAACTTGTCTCCATCCTCAGCAGTTTTTATTTTTTATTGTTTATTTTTTTAAGATTTATTTTATTTTATTACATATATACCATAGGAGGGCGCCAGATCTCATTATAGATGGTTGTGAGCCACCGTGTGGGTGCTGGGAATTGAACTCAGGACCACTGAAAGAGCAGCCAGTGCTCTTAACCTCTGAGCCGTCTCTCCAGCCCTCTGAGCAGTTTTTAAATAAAAGTTTTTACATAAAAAAATAAAAAAAACCTCAAATTAGATAAATTAATAGTCTGGAGAGACGGGTCAATCAATAAAGTGCTGTGCAGACATATAATTTCAGATTGCCAGCATCAGAGTGAAAAACCTTGGCTTTACCCGCTGGCCTGGCAGGGAGACTTTGGGGATGTGGGGAGAGGGCCTTGAGGAGACAGGGTAATACCTGGCGCTCATTTGCCTGCCGGCCCAGCCAAACGGGGAGCTCCAGATTTAGTGCGAGAATCTTAAAAATTAAGATGGAGGGCAGTAGAAGAAGCTGGCTTACGAGCGCCTCTGGTTTCCACACTGCACCTGAACACACACACACACACACACGTGTGCACAGCAGATGTGTATTCCACACACAGACAAAATAAATGACACGTCTGTGGGAGGACACCATCCTGGGGCTGGAGACGCTCAGCTGACAGAGTGCTCGCCTAATGTGCAGGACATGCATGACGTCCTAGTGTAAGACCTGGGGTCTCACAGCTCAGGAGTTCAAGATCGCCCCCTTCCCAGAAACTCCCCCAGACCAAGACTCGTTGCAAAAGCAAGAGGTTTAATTTAACCATTGCGCAATGGGGTCACCCCTGCCGGTCAGCAAAGAGTGGCACCGGGAGACAAAGGCCTCTAGGTTTTTCAAAGAAAAATTACGGGAAATTTGAAGTTGCAGTTTTGGCAATTTAGGATTGGATGAGGAAGCTATAAAGTAAGATAATTGGTTAGTCTTAGGTGCTCAAGCTTGGCCAGTCCTGCCAAGTGTGGATGCAGCTGCAATTAAAGGTGGGGGTGGTTCCTTGAAGCTTAGGGCTGCGGGCTCTTGGCTGGAGGTCAAAAGCTACTCAGAAGTCTGGGTTGGTTGCTAAGAAACACTATCTCAAAGACAAGGGTCTGGTCCTTTTTGCTGAGTGAAGGTCATTGCTTACTTGCCTTTTTTTTTTTTCTATCTGTCCTCACAGATAGGGTCACATTTTTTTATTCTCTGGAAAGGTACTAAGAGGCTTTAGCTTAACCTGAATTAGCTTAACCTGAACCTAAAACTCAAAACTATAGGCTTTAGAAGACATACAGGTTACAAAGTTAGCCTAACCCTTCCACTAGGTTTCCCCAGCACTACACAAACCAGGTATGGTGGCCAACACCTGTAATCCCAGCACTAGGGGCACAAAGGCAGGTGGCTCTCTGGATTCAGGGCCATCCTGGTCCACCTCGTTAGAGTGCCTCATAAATAAATAAATAGAAAGAAAGGAAAAAAACAAAAAACGTTCAAGATTAGCCCGAGCTACCTGGCCAGCTGGGGCTACATGGGACAGTGTCAACAAACAAGAAAAAAGTTTAGAAAAACAACAACAACAACAAACCAACTGGGGGCGGAGCTGGAGGGATGGCTCAGGGTTTGAGAGCACTGGCTGCTCCTCTAGACTAGGATTCAATTCCCAGCATTAGCTCCAGGGGATCTGTATATGCGTACAGGCAAAATATCCATACATAAATAAACCTAAAAAAAAAAAAAAAGTCAGTGGCTGGGTAGAGAACTGGACGAAGGAAACAGGCCACCCACAAAAGAAAGACACAGTCCCACAAGTCTATAAAGAGCTGCTTCCCCTGTCGGTGACGGCTAAATAAGACGAGTTAAAACTGAACTGTGTTTGGTATTTTAGTTACCTGCAGGCAAAACCTTTTAAAACTGTGATAAGAATTGTAGCTGTCAAGGATGCGTAGATAGGTTAGGTAAAGCGCTGTGATGAATGATCTTGATTGTGAAACTAATTATCTAGGAGCGGAAGCTTCGAGCTAGTCCTTGAGGGGCATTTCCAGAGAAGTTTAAGGAGGAGAGAAAACCCGCCCTTGAATGGGGGCAGCACCATCCGGCTGCAGACACAGTGTGACCAGCGGCCTCCCTGGCCTCCCTGGCCTCCCGTTCCTGATTGCCTGATTGGCTTCCGTTGTGCTGGACTAAACAAGCTCTTCCCCCCCCCCCCCGCAGTTGCTTTTTGTAGATACTTTGTTACAAGGACTAAAGTAACTAAGGCGAACAGTATGTTCAAGATCGTCGTCTGTATCCCTCTCTGTTGTTGGAAGCGGCATGGAGGGAAGGGAGGTGTCTGGCTGTCACTTTCTCAGACTTCCTTTGACTCAGACCTGGGCCAGGCACCACCTACGGGAACCACTGTCCCCCGTAGAGACTCCGCATTCTCTCTGCTCCCATGCCCAGGGTGTGACTGGGTGGGCTCAGTAGGGTTGGCCCCCTGACCCTCGGTTACTGTGGTACAGCTGTTTTCTAAGCTGTTTTCTTCCTCCTTGGGCAGGAGCGGCTAGCTGAGCGGGAAGTGAGGCCTGCTGAGCACTGGCCTGCGCTTAGGAGCAGAGGCAAAGGTAGGAATGCTTCGCCCAACCTTGGGCCTTAAAGGTTTTGAATTGAAAAGAGGAAGAGAAATCCCTTGAGGGTGGTCTGATTCAGCTACCCTGTCATACTGGAAACCCTGGGCATCAAACACTTCCCCTCTGTGGGCCAGAGTCCTCTCTGATGAAATGGAAATTGCAGCCTTGCAAAGGGGCACCTGGTCTGCGGCTAGCCTCCAACAGGGACGGCTACCTAGGGGTTAAGAGACATTCGGAGCCAGAGTGATGGCGCTTGCCTGTAGTCGTAGTACATGGAAGGCAGGGGCAGAAGGAGTGCCTGGAGTTTGAGGCCAGCCTGGGTTACACGGTGAGCGAGCGCCTGTCTCAAAACAACAGAAGTCAGTGAAATTCTTACACTTCCAAGTTCGCGCCTTTGCCCAGCTGGAGAAAGGAACTACGCTCCCCTTCAAAGTCCCACAGGTTCCTCTTGGCCATCGCTTACACCCACACTCCTGGGAGGATCTTGTGCTGCCCAGAGAAGCCATCTTAACTGGAGGGCAGCCATTTGGGAGCGGGCCTCTGAGGATGGGGAGGACCAGGGTGAACAGAACTCTGGAGCACGCTGAGCACACTCTTACTCAACATGTCGGTCTCACACCTCCAAAGGACACACTGTCCCCATCCTCCTCCCCTTGCACAAGGCTGAGGCTCTGCGTGGCACCCGTGGGTGGCTGACTCCCCACGGTCCCCTCTCAGAAGACCAAGTCCCACAGGTGCGGGTGAGCCTGCGCGCCTGCGCAGTGCTACCCTCACGCAGGCGGGCCTCACCTCGCTAGGCCTCAGTTTTCCTGCCCATTAAGTGGGAAGGACTGCGTTCTCCTACGGGCTCGGTTCACTGGCCGTACACCCTGGGGCGGGAGGGGGCGTGGCCTCCCGGCCCAGGCTCCACCCCCAGGCCCGCTTCCTCTCTGAGGCGGGAGGGGGACCCTGTCGTCCCGCTGTGCGCGGGCAGCCCCCGGCCGCCGCGCAATGTCCGCCGGCTGGTTCCGGCGCCACTTCCTATCGGGGGGTCCACTTCCAGAGCCGCGGCCACCTCGGCCGCGCTCCAGCCCGGTGCCCTATCACCGGCCCCGCTTCCTGCGAGGCTCCAGCCCCGGCGCCACCGACGCCTCCCGCCGCCCGGATGCCCGGCCGGTGCGCAGCCCAGCGCGGGGCCGCACGCTGCCTTGGAACGCAGGCTACGCCGAGTGAGTGTCCCTGCCCCCGCGGCCCCTCCCGACCCCTTCCTTCCCTGGGCCCGTCTGGTTGTGTGCTAGAAAACTGGCCTTTGGAGATGTACGTCTCACCACCTCGCACCTCACTCTGGGTTTGGCCTATGCTGTGTGGGATAGGGTTTGGGATTGAGGTGAGACCTCGCAAACCCTGGGCCAGCCCAGGGACTCCGAAGGGGCTGGGCTCTGGTTTTGACCCTCGTGACAAAGCCAGTGAACGGTTAGAAAACTTAGGTATCTTTGGGACTTTTAAAGGTGATAATTGGCTGGCAGAGTAAGCCTGAGTTCAGATCTCCTACAACCTTGTAAAAAGCTGGGTCTCGCAGCTGGGGCCTGTAATCCCAGTTCTGGGGAGGCAGATGCGGGAAGACTCCCGGGCTTGTGGGCCAGGCAGTCTGGCTGAGTCAGTGAACCCTGGTTTAGTAAGAGACTGACCTGTCCCAGAAGCTAAGGTGGAAGGCACCTGGCATCCACCCCTGACCAGTGCGCGCGGCGCGCACACACACACACACTTTAAAAAGAAGAAATAAGCTGTCCAGATGTGTCAGGGATAGCACCCAGAAACAGTTGTCCCAAGTGGAGTCTCTGTGCCCGCCATGACATAGATGAGACGTCACTGTTGATTTCATGGACTCAGGATTATCAATGCAGAGAAATCTGAATTCAATGAGGACCAGGCCGCTTGTGGGAAGCTGTGCATCCGGCGATGTGAGTTTGGGATTGAGGAAGATCAAGAGTGGCTGACAGTGTGCCCGGAGGAGGTGAGGACAGCCCAGCCCGAACCCTGCTTTCAGGCCGGGTCCAGGCGACTCCTGCCTTGCTGTCTCATGGCCTAGCTCAGGCTGGGCCAGAGGACAGCTGGGGAGGCTAGGTGGTGCCTGACACAGAGCCCTTCCTGTACAGTTCCTGACGGGTCATTACTGGGCACTGTTTGATGGGCACGGTGGACCTGCCGCAGCCATTTTGGCTGCCAACACCCTGCACTCTTGCCTGCGCCGGCAGTTGGAGGCTGTGGTAGAAGGCGTGATGGCCACTCGCCCCCCCATGAATCTCAGTGGCCGCTGTGTCTGCTCCAGTGACCCCCAGTTTGTGGAGGAAAAGGGCATCCGGGCAGAAGACTTGGTGATTGGGGCCCTGGAGAGCGCCTTCCAGGAATGTGTGAGTGGGGCCTATGGGGAGAAGAGAAATTTTCCCCTAGGGGCTCAAGAAACTGGGGTATAACTGCTCAACATAGTCACCCCATTCCTTGGGCTGTGGGGAGAAGGCTGTGTTGATTCCCTTTGTCCTCCCGTTGATCTAGTTCCTGTTGTGTGCTAATTGCTCACCTGCATGTGCTCTTGGTTCTCGGTGCAGGCACTGTTTCTCTTCCTGTTCTGAATTACACTTCCCTTGTGAAATTATCTTTACACAGGAATTCAGGAGTCAGTGATTAAGACTTGTAGGCCTGCTTGTGGGAATGCAGTTGTAAGGGGGTGGGGACTGGAGATGGTGGCCAGCTCAGGCAGCAAGCTATAATGACCTTGGTTTGCTCCAGGATGATGTGATTGGGAGAGAGCTGGAGGCCTCAGGCCAGGTGGGTGGCTGTACAGCCCTGGTGGCTGTATCCCTGCAAGGAAAGCTGTATGTGGCCAATGCTGGGGATAGCAGGTGAGTGGACGATTGGAGGGTGGTTGGGGTAGCGGGCAGGAGGGTACCAGAGGGAGTTAAAAACAGTAAAAGGAGGGTCAGAAATGAGGACTGGCTGACTGAGATGTGTTTGTACTTGGCATAAGCCAAGTATAAGGTTGGACAGGGATGCCAAAGCAGTCAGGGGCCATGGTGAAGGGCTGTACCTTTACTCTGTAGGTCCTGGAGTCCTGGAGGGGTTTGAGCAAGGCTCCTGGTGGTTGGAGAGAAGGGTGGCCATGGTGAGAATGGAGGTTGCTTCATAGACCTCTTCCCTGCCTCCAACCCGTTCAGGGCCATCTTGGTACGGAGAGATGAGGTACGGCTGCTGAGTTCTGAGTTCACCCCAGAAACAGAGCGGCAGCGGATCCAGCAGCTGGTAGGTGCCCTTGGCAGGGGGACTGCCAACTCCCTGGGTGGAAGAGGGAGCCTGATCAAGTGGCCTCCCTACCCTAGGCCTTCATCTACCCCGAGCTTCTGGCTGGTGAGTTCACCCGACTGGAGTTTCCACGGCGGCTGAAGGGGGATGACTTGGGGCAGAAGGTTTTATTCAGGGACCATCACATGAGTGGCTGGTGAGCTGGTGGGGTGGAGCTGGGTTTCAGGGCGGGAGAGGCTGCAGTAGAGTACAGGCCTTCGGCTGATTCTAAGTCTGCTCCTGCCTGCAGGAGCTACAAACAGGTGGAAAAGTCCGATCTCAAGTACCCACTGATTCATGGACAGGGTAGGCAGGTCAGTGCCCCCCCTCCGAGAATCCCTCTTTAATTGTTCCCCGCTAGGAGCCATTGTTCATGTCCTCCTTTGTGCTCAGCAGAGCCAGGCCCTGGGCATGTGCTAACTCCTATCATCTCACCTCTCCCTCTCCCCAGGCTCGGTTACTGGGAACACTGGCTGTCTCCCGAGGCCTGGGAGACCATCAGCTCACAGTTCTGGACACCAATATACAGCTCAAACCCTTCCTGCTCTCCATCCCACAGGTGACAGAGCAGTGTAGCCCAGCTTCCATCTGCCCAGAAAGTTAGAGAATCAACCTGGCAGGGGCTGGAAGGGAGCACTGGAGGATTCTCAGGCTTAACTTGCAGGTGACTGTGCTGGATATGGACCAGCTGGTACCGCAGGAAGACGACGTGGTTGTCATGGCAACTGATGGGCTCTGGGATGTCCTGTCCAATGAGCAGGTGGCATGGCTTGTGCGGAGCTTCCTCTCTGGGAATGGAGGGGACCCACACAGGTACTGTACCTGAGGGGGGCCTGAGGACCTGGGTTAGTGCCAGCAACAATGGCCAAGTAACTACAGCTTCAAAGACGGTACTAATTCAGAGCAGGTGGCTTCCCAAGGGAGAGGGAATAAGAGCAAAACCAACCAACCAAACAAACAAAAAAAATATGACCCAAGTGCAGTCCGGTATCTAGTTTGGGGCATTTCAGGCTTATTGCTTGTCCTACAGTTGCACTGCATTTAGGGGGGTCTTCCAGGGAGCCGTCGCTGCGCACTGAGCTTTGGAGGACCGGCCTTCAGCTCTGTATCCAAAGTACATATGCAGGTGTTCTTCACAGGTTCTCAGAGCTGGCCAAGGTGCTGATACACAACACACAGGGGAAGGACGATGGTGCCACCGGAGAAGGGCAGGTGTCCTATGATGACGTCTCTGTGTTCGTGATCCCTTTGCACAGCCACGGCCAAGGGGGCAGTGGCCACTGAGGATTCAGATACTGCATTCTAGAGACTCTTCAGGACCAGTACAGTCTGGGCATATGTCCACTGTGGCCAAGAGCGTGCCAAATGCTTTTGCTTTCTGCATCAACTTATTTGCAAGAGAGCAGCGGATGAAGAGTCCAGGTCCCGCCTTCTGCAGTGGTAACATCCCTCTGGCAGAGGCACTTCACAACATGTGGTATCCACACTGACTCCTCAGCAGCCTAAAGGGTTAAGGGCACTAAGAAGCCTTGGGGAGCAAGGCAGCTCATTTGGTTTCAACCCATAAATGTTCAGTCCATGCATTTAACCATCCATCCACACAAGGTGCCTTGCTGGAACCTCTGAGCAGCCTCACATCTGCTTAATCTAAGATTAAAGCTACCTTAACTTTTTTCTTAAAGTTAGAGGTCTTGGTTATGTGGCTCTGGATGTCCTGGAACTTGCTATGTAGACTAGGCTGGCCTCAAACTCGCAGAGATCACCTGCCTTTGCTTCCTGAGAACTGGGATTAAGAGTGTGCCACAACACCTGGCTGGATCAGCCATCTTGAAGACAGCTCCTGAGACCAGTTCAGATCCTACCCTCCTCTGTCTGTGCTTTGAAGGGCACAGGCCACACACAGATAGTTAGGAGAGTTAAAGAGGTGTGTGAGAAGCCTCCAGCATTGGCTGGGATGATGGTCGCTACCTGGAGCCTGGTTGCTTTCCCCAGTCCCAGGCTTGCCCTACACACCAAGGGACCTCGTGCCAAGTACAAACACTGCTCAGCCAGCCAGTTCTCTTGTTTCTAACCTTCTATTTTTAGTTGCCTAGTGTTGTCCCAACCCACTCTGGTCCCTCCTGTCCACTCTACTCTCCCCTGCTACCCTACATTGTCTGGATTGCTCCTTCAGGGACACAGCTGACATCCATTATTAAATATTTGTATGTAAAAGAGCCCTTGTGAATCACGAGTTGCTCACACAGCTTTGGCTGACACTTCTGCCATTTCTGTGGCCTCAGTGGTTTCCTTTTAGTTCTACCATGCAAACGTGCATGTAATCATGACTGTTACCCATGCTCAGGCCCCTCGTTGCCGAGGAATGAAAAGACCTTTCAAACGTGTCAACTCCGGATTGGAGGTAGATGGCAGAAGGGCTGCCTTTTCACTTTTAGAAATTTGCTTTGCAGGAGTTTCACTACCTTGTCAGATCTGAAACTGTACTGTGGCCTCAACCTTGTGATTCTTTGGCTTCTGCCTCCAGAGTGACAGGTTTCTCACCCTGCAGGCCAGGCTGGTCTTAAAGTATCACAGCCTGAGTTGGCATCAGCTTAATAACCTTCCTCCCTCAGCCTAAGTACTGAAGTTACACGTTGGACCGCTACCAGATTCCTGGTGCAGACATGTTAGTAATAAGGGCTTTACATAAGGCTGCTTGATGAACTACTTCAATCTTCCCCTTAACTTGCCTGCTGGGCAGTGGTGGCCCTGGCCTTTAATTCCATTTCATCATCTTAGATTTCATTTCCTATTTGTTATCCAGGAAAGACAGAACACTTTGGGTTTTTCCACTTCCTATGCAACATGTACACAGAAACACACAGAACCCTAGTTGGCCCCTGAAGTCCCAGGCAGGCAGCTGGTAGATGCTAGAGTGCTACTGTATAAGGCTGCTGAGTTTGGTTTCCTCTTTCTTCGGCACGTCCTCCACATCTTCTCTGAGCAAAGTGTAGGCAACATCCTGTGCCTGCCTCTTGCCCGTACCAACTGCTGAGACAGCTAACTCGCCCCCACAGCCTACTGCCTGTTCTTGTTCATACACAACTAGCGAGTGGGCCCACCAGGTCTCTCGACTGCAAGCACGTCAGAAGTAGCCGCAGCAGGCTTTCCTTTTATTATTTTGTGATTTTGGGTGTCCGTGCCATGGGAATACAACTTTCAGCAAGTAGTTTTCTCCTTCCACCATGGGATCTGAGGCCTGAACTCGGGTCGTGATGTGTGTGGGCTCTGCTGGATAAGGTTGAAGCCTGATGTCTCTGGATAGCCATTTATTTGGGCTTGGTCTGTGGCAGACTCCATTTTCTCAGTGGGTTCTAAGTCTCCCCTGATCTGGTTGACCCCTTGTCTTATAAGGAGCATCACATAGCCCTCAGGGCAGATTCCCTCGTAAGGAAACCATTCTAGCAAGCATCTAGGAATTCCTAGAAATCTTCCACCCTGTTAAAGATCCTAGTCCTTAGCAGTGACCTCCCAACTGTCCTTGGGAGATTTCCCCCTCACCCGTAGGATAATGAAGTACTTCCTTCTTAGGATCATGCTACTACATGGAAAATGAGGCACATGCAAATCAAGCATTTATGACCCCCAACCCCAGCAAATCAAACATTCACCCCTGAAACACTCCCACTGCCCAAAGGTTTATAAATCCCTGATTTCAAATAAATGGGGTAATCAGGGTGCATGCTGCTGACTGGCTGCGCGATGCCATCAGCCTTCCCCCATGACCTGAGATTCATCATTCATTCCCTGCCGGCAGCGTGGCCACTGGCCCTGGCCCTGGCCCTAACAGACTTGTGCTGCTTCGGCTGCAAGCATGGGCTTCCGGCAGCACCCTGCCATCCTTAGCACAGCAGCTTAACCAAGAGCTGTAACACTTTGGTACCACCATAGGTTTTGGAAACCCTGAGCTTCCACTGCTACTGTGGATTGCATGCTAAAAGGGCTAAACTGAAACACTGTGGAAAACCCTTTTCACACCCTGGCCTAGCACACATGGGCCTCACCCTGAAGGGCTCTAACTGTCTGAGAGAAATGGAACCCCGGCTTTCCGCCTGGAAGCCGAGCTCCCAATCCCTCCCAATCCCCCAGTCTAACAGAATGACAGTCATGCTTTCGTGGCAAGCACTTTCAGCTGCTGATCCGTCTTGCTGAGCATTCCCACCAAGCTTTGATGGGTCTCTTACTCTTAAGAGTAGTATAAGCAGGAAAAGCTAACATAGTCAACTAAACCCAATCCAGGATATTTTCTTTCAAAGTGGCCAGCCAAGGTTTTCACCTTTTCTGGTTCAGTCAGGGAAGCAGGTCCTAGAGTTCCAACAATTTCCAATGTATCAACTAAGCAGCGGCTCCCCAGGCAACCAGCTAGTTGTACTGCCAGATATAATGCCCACCTTCTATCACACAGGGCCCGGTAGGGTGCAAGTAATTCTAACAAGAGGTTGCCAGTCTGATCAAAGTTTGAGGTAAACAGTGAGGAACACAAGCAGACAGCAGAAGTGCTCCTGGGGAGCTCACCTTTTCTAGTCACTCATTACTAGCACAGCGGTAATTTAACTGGAGTCTGGAGTTAAGGGATTGTTTGTGCCCAGGGGTTTCCTGTTGCCCACAGGCCTGAAGGATGCCCAATGTTTCACACAACATTACAGGCAGCTCCAGATGAGCCAGGAACCCGTTCCTTCACATGAGAAGCAGGCAAAGTTACCAAAACCCAATGGAAGAGACCATAAGCCATAGAATTCTGCTTAAGATTGGTAACATGGCAAAAAAAAAAAAGTTTATATGTTAAGTACAAAAGGGACATAAAATTGTATGTACAGTAGAATAACAACTATGTAAACACACCAAAGTCTATGCAGAGATAGCTAGAGAAACATTTAACATCAAGATTAACAGTGGTACCATTTGGGTGGCAAACTGGTTCTTAGAGATTCCCCAATTTTCCTTCATAAGCAGTAATTGTTGTAACAGGGAATAATTTATCAAAAAATACCCCAGTGGCTGGTGGTTGAACAGTGAAGCTTCATCTGTACCATACAGAGCAAAGACTCTGGCCAGTTTTTCAGAGGATAGTGAATCCATCCAGGAACATGTCCCCAAACTGCCATCTCTGCCTTGTCTCTCTCTTACCCTGTGACCACATACAGTATCATGGAAGTTCCAGGTGCATCTTTTTGGTTTGTTTTTTTATATATATACCAATTCAGAGGTCAGCTCTGCTGCCACAGGGTCTAGCAGAAGCTGCGAGGCTTGTGTCTTCAAAGGAATGGTGCCTTAGCTCTGAACACACAGTTAATGATCCTGCAGCCAGGGAAGCCACTCTTTCGGGCTGTATAACCTTATTAATCTAGTCAAGCATTTGCCCTCAACAGTTCTTGCACACCTGGACCTTGAGCCCTGAAGGCAGGCAGTAATAGCTCGGATGACCTGCTTCCTACAGTCTATCCACGCTGGGAGGGAGAATTTTAGCAGGATTGGTCAGCAATACTTAGACCTCAGTGGAGGCGGTCACCTTTTCAGGTGGAGTAACAAGTCAAAAGTAATTGCTTAAAAAAGTGTTAGAAGCTGAGTGAGGTGGCACACACCTGTAATCCTAGCACTCAGGGAGGCGGGGGCAGGCAGATCACTGTGAGTTTAGGCCAGTCTGGTCTACAAAGCAAGTCCAGGACAGCCAAGGCTACACAGAGAAACTGTTTCAAAACAAAACAAACAGTGTTAGTGACTGGAAGCCTGTCCAGCATCCCAGCAGCTGTGCACTTGTAGGCAAATCACTGCTGTTGGGTCTTGATTTCTTGATCTGCAGGAGGATTGCTTGCATAAATGTCTGCCGGCCATTTGCTCTACTCTACGGCAGCCATGTTGGGAAGAAACGGGCAACTGCAACTCTTTTAGTGTAGGCTTAGCTAAAGTATCTCAGAAAAAGCAAGAAAAAGGACAATGATGCAGACATAACATGTGAGAGTGACCTATAATTGGCCAAGAAGTTCTGACAAACAAAAAAACACTGTGGTTCCAGCACCCTGTCCCCAAATGCCACAAGCCAGGCATAGAAGCCATGCAAAAGTGACTGTCACACATATACAGGTGCATACAGAGCATAATCAGGCAAAAAAGATTCTAATACTGTAGAGAGGGCCCCAGGATGTGGCGTGAAGAGCACAAGAGAGTCATCCCAAGGCCTCCACTTAGCTGCCATGGAAACAGCAAACACTAGAAGCTCTGCTTCGAGTTGTGTTGTATCTCTAAGGTTAACAGACAAGACTAACACTGTGGCACACAATCCACAAAGTGCTGTTCTCAGCTGCAGGGTTCCCTCTCCTGCTGAACTCTTGATAAACTAGATGAGAGAGACAGGCATATACACATATGTATGTGCATGTCTGCACAAATGTATTTAAGTGGACACACACACACTGTGCTCAAATACAAACAGATCAAGGGTCATATATAAAAAGGCTAAATTTAACATATAACACAGGCCTAGAGCCAGCTCTTGAGTAGGAGCTGGGGAAGAGGGGTATCATGTGTTGACTATGTACACAATTTGTGGTGGGCAGGGAAGGAAGGCATCAGTGTAAACAACTCAGACTCATTCCACAATACTGGCCCACAGGAAAACGTGATGTGACTCAGGTACAAAAATAAACTACTACCTTGCTTTTTACAAGCGAAGCTCAGTAGGACCCCCACAAAAAAGACTGTGGGATTGTCTTGTTGGGGGATTTGCACCAGGCTGCTAAACCTTTCAGCTCTCAGAATTGACCGGCTACCCTCTTCCCTCCCTTTCAGACTCTTGGGCCTTTTGCTAGCCAAAATCCAAGCCCAGGATTTGCCCCAACTACCTCAGGAATACTGCAAAGCCTCCTGACAAACAAGGTCCTTCTGTACATGTCCCTTTCTTTGACCCCAAGGTATATGAAGACTTATTTTTGTAAATGTTTGGCACCTAAGAAACATGATGGTTGTGGAATAATGCCACAATTAATTACACAGGGAGACCCAGTAACAAGACATGCAGGGTGAGGGCAAGGAGTGCTGAACTGCCCTAGCATCTCAAAACCAGAACCGTGGCTTCCCATGCATTTCTGGGGTGGGAGAAGGATGTGCAGAAATTGGTGATTCCACTGGCTCCTCAGCAGCAAATACATTCAAAATTGAAGGGGCTCAAGAGCCCCACTATAACCTAATCGTAAGTCTAGTCACCCTCTGAAGAGCTTGGTGCACCAAGAGCTGGAAAGGCTGAGTGCCAACTGAGTCTGCAGCACCAAGAGTCCTTTCGAAGGCGCTCAGCAAAGTAATTCTTTAGAGCAGATGGAGAGCACATCCTGGGGAAGGCCATGTGGAAAGATGTCCTTCAGCACAGTCAAATCATCAATCAATCCCACTGTCATCTCAGTCACCTCCGACTTTTTCCTGTTGGCCACCCTCACTGTACAAATAGCCCATCAGCATCAGGATCAGTCATCAATGGTGGGCAACCAGAAGGCCTGGAGGGAGAACACAAATCAGCTTTTTAAAAGCCAGGCATCAACCCACTATGGAAGGTTCTTCTTCCCCACCTCACAGCATCAGTCAAGTTTCCCAACCCCAACAGTGAAGGAATTATGACCTGGTAACCCTTACTCCTGACTGCAAGTCATTCTGTTTACTTCTAACATCCACTCTCTACCTTTCACCCACCATGGTGGCCCAGTGTTTAAAAGAAAAAGTAGTGCTGTGTGGGTAACTGGCCTCACAGCTAATCTCAAGTTGACTGCAATCATACCTTTTTTCATCCAGAGTCTGAGAAAAAAGAAGGGTTGGATGGTGGTTTGCTGCCTTTGAGGGCTGGGTGGCTTTGGCTTTATGTGCCCCAGGCTGCTCTCAAACTCACTATATAATCAAAGATGATCCTGAACTGATCTTCATACCTCTACCTTCCAAATGGTTAGTTTGTACACACCTAATAAACTAAACATTTAAATTAGCTTAAATTAGTTTCCTTCTGTCCTTCCAGTATTGGAGGGATTACACCCAGCCAGGGCTTCACATATGGCAGGCAAATGCTCTATCTAAGCTACATTTCCAGCCATTGCTGCATTTCTTCTGGTACTATCTTTTAGATTTCTAAAAGCAAGGAATGAGCTGGGTACAGCTCAGTAGTAAAGGTCCCAGGTGCAAGCCTCGCCATGATGGAACAGTGGGCACTATACTCTGGATAAAGGCAGAGCATACTCAGAGATGGACAGACTGCATAGGAAACTAGAGACCAAAACTCACCTATTTCCCATCTCCAGTTTATTCTTTTTCTAAACTTGTATTTGTGTATGTACACACCATGGTTCATGCATGTGTAGAGGCCAGAAAACAACTTGTGAAAGTTGATTTTCTCCTTCTGAGTTAGAGATCAAATTCAGTTATCAGGCTTAGCAGTAAGCATCTCTCTACCCTCAGAGCTGTTTTGTTTTCAGTTTGTGGTTGAGACAGGGTCTCATATAACCCAGGATGGATTGAACTCCTGGTTCTCCTGCCTCTGCCTCCAAGTACTAAGATTAAGATGTCTGCCAGTAAGCCTGACTGAGTTTGATCCCTGGAAGCCACGTGGTGGAAGGAAAAAACAAATTCCCACAAGCCATCCTCTGACCTCTCTACATATGTGCCATGGCACATGTTCAAGAAGACACAAAATGAAAACGGCGTGTGTGTATAAAACAAAACAAAGTTAAGTGCTCAGATGGTTAGTTATGAACCACTAGAAGAATTTTTGAGGAATTCAATGGAAAAGAATTGGGAAAGACAAATATCACCAGGCATGGTAGCTCACATCTCTCATTTCAGCATACAGGAGACTAAGGCAGGTGGATTAATATGAGTACACAGTCAGCCTGGGCTAGAGAGACCTTATTTCTAAAAGCCAAACCAAAGCAAAACAATATTCAAAATCCTTAAAAAAAAAAAAAAATGCATCTATAAAAGGTTAGAATATTTTAAGGGATAAAAATATTAAGAGAGCCTAAATAGGTTGGGTCTAAAAGCAAGGGCCAGAGCAGAAACTACCCTGCAAATCTCTTGGGAGAGCATAGATGATCCCATCTTACTGGCTTTTGAGGCAAGGTTTCTCTGTGTAAACTAGGCTGACCTCAACTCAGACTCTTGCCTCCCAAGTTCTGGGATTAAAGGCATGTGCCACCACTGACCAGTGGAGCTACAAGTGAAACTGCAAGAGGAAGACCAGCCCAGGCCAGTATCTAAGACGTGACAGTAACAGGGAAGCCATCGCTTCTGAAACATGAACTTGTAGTATGTGGAACCTGTCTGAGGCACCTACCCTCCAAGTAAAGAGGATGCCTATACAGAAAACATTTCAGTGTTCACATACCATGTTAGAACAGGCGCTGGCAAAGGTCATGAATTTGGGGTTGAACTGCAAACAGGTAATGGGACCGGTGTGTTTACCATCCAATACAGCTACTTTTATACCACTCTCTCCATTCCAGACATGGATCTTGCCATCTTCTGAACCTAAAGAGAATGATCAAGACAATACCACTTTAAGAGGCAAATAAAAACAAGTGACAAAAAAGATTGATTGAGATCTGGAAAAAGTTTCAGGACACATTCCTCAGCAGAAACTGAGAGGATAATGGAAGGACACTGGGAATTGATCTGGACCTAATTATTTGTTCCTTTCTCTTTGAGACTTAGTTTTGTTATATAGCCCAGAGTAGCCTTGAACTCTCTTGGTAGCTCAAGCCAACCTCATCTTTGTAATTTTCCTGTTTCTGCCACGCAATTGCAGCACCCAAGTGCTGGTGAAGAGTGGAGTGTGCAGGAATGCCTCACTGCTCCTAGGTTATTTCTCTTCTAGAAAGGGGCGAAATAGCTTCCTGTCTCGGCCGCCATCGGAGAGCAGCAGCCATGGCCCTGTGCTACCCCATGGCCGTCGGCCTCAACAAGGGCCACAAGGTGACGAAGAACGTCAGCAAGCCGAGGCACAGCCGGCGCCGCGGGCGCCTCACCAAGCACACCAAGTTCGTGCGAGACATGATCAGGGAGGTGTGCGGCTTCGCCCCGTACGAGCGGCGCGCCATGGAGCTGCTCAAGGTGTCTAAGGACAAGCGCGTGCTCAAGTTCATCAAGAAGAGGGTGGGCATGCACATCCGCGCCAAGAGGAAGCGGGAGGAGCTGAGCAACGTGCTGGCAGCTATGAGGAAGGCGGCGGCCAAGAAGGACTGATGCCCCCTCCCCCAATAAACGTTGTGCCGCACAAAAAAAAAAAAAAAAAAAAAAAAAGAAAGGGGCGAAATACCATTAGTCTGCTGACATGTAGCCACCAAGATGACTGAATGCAGGGTTACGCCGAGTTAGCAATGCAATATAGTAGCATGGTAGCGTAGTAGTAGCTTAGCTCTAAAGTTCAGGAAGGGAAAACCAACACATTGCCAATTCCAATCAAGAACCCATGCCAGTGTGATGGCACATGCCTGCAATCCCAGCACTTGGGAGATGGAGAATCAGAAATCCAAGGTAACCCTTGTTCAAGGTCAGAAGGGTCATATAAATGAGAACACTACAATAAATGAAAGAGAGGAGGAAAAAAAAAAAGCCAGCAAGATGGCTCAGCAGGTAAAAGTGGCCTGCCAGGAAGCCTGAAGACCTTGAGTTTGATCCACCATGGAACTCCAATGGTGGAATAAGAAAAATAACTCCTGGAAGGTGTTCTCTGACCTCCACACACACAGCACTGCATGTGTGCTTATGTGTACAAAGTAAAAGAACTCCATATAGAAACTCAATAGTCTGAAGGTACTATAAAAAAAAAACCTGAAAATGCCTACTAAATAGTATTTTAATTACATTGCCTGATAACAAACAAATGAACAGTACCAGAGAAATAATAAGGAAAACAAAAGCAGCTCACCAATCATAATAAATTGTGAATCTGGAGTAAACGACGCTTCGAGTGTAACAGCTTTGCTGTTAGCATAACCCTGAAACAAAACATAGCGCTTCTCATTACAGGGCCAGTAATTAATAAAAACCAACATGCAAATCCCTTCTCACCAAAGGCCTTTGAATGTGCAGTGTCAGTAAGACCAAATGCAGCCGCTACCCCAAACAAAACACTCCCATCCCTAACTTTGTATGAAGGGAGGGAAGGGGAAAAAAGACAACCCACCTGTTTATTGTTTATTAAACAATTATATTTAAAAAGCAACAGACTTGGGTCATTTTGTGAGAAGTGAGTGACTGCAATCTAAGGAAGTAACGTTCATGTCCAGGAAGAATGCATAAGCCTACACCTCATCACCGAGTCCGGGATAACCACTAATCTCTACCAGCCATCTGACAGCATTCCCAGCCCAGGCTTATGAACAAGGAAACAGCCATGCTTCGAAGCTGTCAGCTCACCCCAAATGTGTGCATCACCACGCCCTTGAATGCATCAATAAGACGAATGAAGCTGCCATTGGTGGAGATGAGGATGAGTTTGCCATCATTGCTGAACTTAAGGCCTGTCCATTCACAAGTCCGATCGTACTGCATCTTAAAGGTTGCAAATGGTCCCTGCAAAACACAAAAATAGCAGTCCCCAAGTCCACACAAATAAATACTTCTGTCAGAACTCCTTTTCTAACAATTTTGTTCTTACTGTTTAACCTATCCATTTAGTCTTTCTGAGTGGGCAGCAACAGGCGAAGCCCTGCTCTGCTACTCTGTTAACCACCATCTGCCTCCTCCACCACAGAAAGGTGGGCTTTCTAGACAGGCTCTCACTGTGAGTGGCACTGCTGTCCTGGAACTCACTACGTACATCAGGTTGGCCTCACAGAGGTCCATCTGCATCTGCCTTTGAGTGTTGGTATTAAAGGTGTGTGCCAGCATGCCCAGCACAGAAAGGATTCTCAAAATATCCAAGCTGGGGAGGGAGGGACTGGGAGGGAATGAGGGATCGGGACACGGCTGGGATACAGAGTTAATAAAATGTAACTGATAAAAAAAATAAAAAAGAAAAAAAAGAAAAAAAAAAGAATTTCATATAAAATGATAAAAAAAAAAATCCAAGCTGTCCTTAAAATTTCTGCAACCTCAAGATAGCTTAAGGACTCAAAGATTTACCTTATCAAAAGAACGAAGGTCATAAAGTTTGACCATTTCTGAGTTGACACCTGCGGCAAAAATTAACCCTTCTGGATCAAAGGAACAAACTGGTTTTCCCTGTAGATGCATGAGGCCCTAAGAGAAAAGAGGACAACAGTTAATGAATGAAAGAACCCACCACTCAATCCTGACTTTTTCCAATGAAAAGTAAGGAGGGAATAGGAACTGTACCCAGCCTACCTAGGAAACATTAAAAAGTAAAACAAAATTCTGACTAAAATGTAAAAAGCCACCATATGATGTATTTCTAATCAACCTTAACTACACATTACAGGGTTCAAGGAGAACAAACTCCTTGAGGCTAAAAACTAGGCAAACTTTTTTAAGCACTAAAGCCACATTATAATGCATTCTGCTCTGGAGTAGGACATCTGCTTACTAAGCAGTAGCCAACTAGTAAAAGGTTTTACTGCCACATAACAAGACTCTGGGATCCAAAAATGGAACCACTGTTGTCTCCCTTAACTGAGAGGGAGAGCTGATAATGCTTTCCACAGAAAATGCTCAAAAATGTAACTGAGGTACCATTACCTGGCAGTTAGGAGACCGGAGATCCCAGAGTCGAATGGTCTTATCAAGAGACCCAGAAATGAAAGTGTCATCCACAGGTGACATGGACAAGGCCACCACCCTGCAATGTATCAAGATAAATAGGAGTTGAAGCAAAATATGAGCAAAAACTGGATGTGAACCTAAACCATTCTGCCTGCCTACATATACCTGTTCTCCCAAGACTGCCATCTTAGGAAGCATACACAAACTTATCCTAAGCAAGCAAAAGCAGCTAATATAATGGAAAAAAAAAATCAACCTAAAATAAATAAATAAAAGGTTCTTAGGCTGGAGCTATACAGCTCAATGGTAGTGTTAAAAACAAAATATGTGATTCTACTAAAAATAAAAGGCAGTGAGATGCTAGTCCACACCCACTAATGGCTGTCATAAAAGGACAGCTTACTACTGGTGAAGAGGAAAATGATGGAGAAGAACCACTCATGAAATAAGTTGTATGATGTTCTATAAAATCCTTTTTCAGGCTAGGTGTGGTGGCAGTTGGGAGGTAGAGGCAGGTGGACCCGAATTCAATGCTAGCCTGGTTTACACAGTGAGTTCCAAACCAGTTCCAAGCCTGATCCCTGACCCCACCACAAAAAAGCCAAAATTACCCGAGTAACCAAACTTTACTTTTTCTGGAAAGACATTCATGTGACTCAAAAATTCTACTCCAACTATATATACTTGAGTAAATGGAAAATGTCTACACAAAAAGGTTCACTATTTAACAAATCAACAAGATGAGAACTACAAAAACATAACACATTATTAGAGACTAAAAAGAAACCAAGGGCTAATTCATATGACAACAGGGATGAACTTTGGAAACAGGCCACATGTTATCTGAGGTTGTTTATACAAAATGTCTACCACAGAGAAATCTAGAGACAACACTTAAGACGAATGGCTGCTAACTGACACAGAGCTTTTCTTAGGGAATGACAGTAGTGGTGATTGCCTACTACATATACACACATTATCTCACTGTTTATTTTGAGATAGGGTTTCGTGTAGCCCACATTGCCACATTAATAAAACAATGCACATGAACATGCAATTTTCTCACAGTATTTAGCTCAAAGTTCAGAGGTCTCCGTTGATACAAAAGGCTCTGTGCTGCTAAGTACAGGAAACACGATGAGAACCCCTGGCCCTAAGGAAAACTTACCTGCCAGTTCACATGGTGCCAACACCAGAGCAAAGTGAATAAACAGTGGCCTATCCTTTGGGTTACATAGTAACCAACACTTCCTGTCTTCGGCAACACAGAAGTAGTACCCTGCCTGCTTGTAAATGTTACTTCTTTACTGAATTACTTTAAGGAGAAGGAATTTGAGACAGGAAGTTAGTTTGTATCCCAGGATAACCTTTAGTTTACAATGTGTCCAACGTTACCCTCCAATTCTTAACAGTCCTCCTACCCTGGAGCACTAGTATTACAAGTATACACCACCACGCTCATCCAGAAGTACCTTTTTTTTGGCTTTTTGAGACAGGATTTTTCTATGTAGCCCTAGTTGTCCTTGAGTTTGCTGTGTATACCAGGCTGGTTTCAAACTTAAGAAATCTGCCCGACTCTTCTTCCTGAGTACTGGGATTAAAGGTTTGTGACATCGAGTCTGGCAGAAGTTCCAATTCTGACAGCTCTCAGCCATCTGTCCTGTCATCCTTTAAAGCATGACATGTCGTCTTGAAATCAGAGCACTGTGACAGCTACCATAAAACCCTCACAAGTCCCTAATCCCCTCCAATGACATGTAAGGAATCAACAATTACTTGGGAAAAGGGGGGGATGGGTATAGATGCCATTTAAGTTGCCTACGCTCCTGGTAAGCAATCAGAACTTACTAGTTCACAAAGTGAAGACTTGGGGGAGGGGGTCATTTCTTTGGCCTATTCTTGGAGCCCTAGGGTGAAGAGATAAGATTTTTTTTTCACAACTCTAAGCAAAAGCAACACAATATCTGTCAGAGCACTTTACCACACCACTCTATATCATCTGTATTAATGTACATCTCTACTTCCAGCACTTATGAGGCAAAGACAGGAAGATCTCTATGAGTTTGAGGCCAACCTGGTCTACACAGTGAGTTTTAGGACAGCCAAGACCACACAGTAAGACCTTGTCTCAAAAAGAAGGCTGGAGAGATGGCAGAGTAGTTAAAAGCACTGGCTGCACTCCCAGAGTCCTGGGTTCAATTCCCAGCGCTCACATGGCATCACACAACCACCTATGACTATAGTCCCATGGAATCTGATGCCCTTCTGGTTGTGTAGACATATATGTAGACAAAACGCCCATACACATAAAATACATGAAAACAAACAAACAGCAAAAACCCTTTCACATTATATGGAACATTTTCCATGTAGAAGCCAACTCAAATGTTGACCTCTATAGTGGAAGGCCTCATAAACACAAATGATTCTTTTCTTAAGAGCCACCTGAGATTTGGTGCTGCTAAATATCAAGTCTAATGTTTACAGCACAGATTTTCACCTAATAACTGTAGTCCACACATTTAATACACACGCAGATACACAGATTCTTGCATGACAAATACACTCTTGCACTGAACAACACACTAAACCACCCCTGACCTCCCAACCCCGTCTTGGTTTTCCAAGACAGGGTTTCTCTGTGTAGACCAGGCTGTCCTCAAACTGGAGATCTGCCTGGCTCAGCCTCCTGAGTGCTGGGATTAAAGGTGTACACCACCACTGCCTGGCTCTTTACCTAAATTTTAAAATAGATTATGTAGTTACCTCTGAAACCCCATCTCCTGCTTCCATAGCCTCAGTATACCAAGAGTTGACTGAGATCAGTTAACAAGATGAACAAGAATGCTGAATTAGCAGTAAGGAAGGCTGGATTTACTAACAAAACCTCTCCTCTCTCTTTCAATCTCAGTTACCTCACGATGAAGGAAGCATAACTGTAATACTAAGTCTTACCTTTTGCTATGTCCAGGAAAATATCTGATGTATTTGTTGTCATGCAAGGACAAGTAACGAATTGTATCTGTAAGAAAACAAACAAGGGATGACATTGTACTTTTTAAATGAAACTTATATTGCATTTTTACTTTTGAAAAGACAAGGCCCAAGAACCTACTATATTCTAACACCCAAGCAAATTACAAAAGAGAACAACTCTCATCAGCTTAAGTGCATACACAGATTCATATAACTCAAAAGCCTAGTTTTCAGGTGACTGCATTTATACCAACATTTAACATCACTGTTTTGGGGCCTAAATGTATAATTCAGTGGTAATATACTCGCCTAGTGTGTATAAACTCCGAGTTCAATCTGCAGTACTGAGATGGGGTGGAGGACTCAGAGTAAAAACTACATAAAAAAAAAAATCCAAGTCCAATTGGATTCTTCATAAATTACAATTCAACTTGTCCTGAATAAGTATTTCCTGACAAGGAAAAAAGAATCACTAGTTATATAGACACTAATTTCAGTGTCTGCAAAGTGACAAATATTATACTAAGTACCAGGACAGCAAATTAAAGGGCTATACAGTGAGTTTGAGAATAGTTGGGGCTACTATGTAGGCAGAGTCTGCCAAAGAAAGGACAATAAAATAAAATAAAGAGCAAGGGAGGTAAGAAAGAAGTCTATCTAGAAAAGTGAACAATAGGGGCTAGAGAGATGGCTCAGTGGTTTACAGCACTTGGGTTCAATTCTCAGAAGCCATATGGTGGTGGTTCACAACCATATATAATTCCAGTTCCAGGGGATCAGACATTCTCTTCTAACCTCCCTGGACACCAAACACATACATAGTACATAGATATACACGCAGTCAAATCACTCATACACATAAAAGAAAAAAGAAAACAAAGTTATGTTGACAGCAGAATGAAGTGAGATTTGTATGCATATAGTGCTTGCCTAGCATGGCTTGAGACCCTTGGTTTAATTCCTAGCACCACAATAAGAAACAAACAGAAACATCAATGGAAAGAAAAAAAGAAAACAAAAAATAGAAAGAGAAACAAATTGCTGCTGAGAAACAGATAATAGAAAACCTGGCACCAAAATGCAGGAGGGGAAAAGGCAAACAGAAGATAAAGAGGTTCAAAGTATCAAGTGGCTTGTAAGGGTGTTTTTATTTTTTTAATTAATTTTTTTTGCCTTCCTTTTTTTCTTTTGAGATAGAGCCTCACTCTATATAGTCAATGTTAGATTGGAACCCCTCATATAGCTCAGGCTAGCCTTGAAACTAGCAGCAATCCTCCAGCTTCAGCCTCCCAAATGCTGGGATTACTGGCGTGAGCAACACACTTGGCTAGCAGGGATGCTTTCTAATGAGACGGCATTTACACTAAGAGGAAGAAAAAGGAACCCTTTCTATATAATGTATAACAGAATTCCACATGGCTTACGTGAAAAACTCCAAGCCTCTCAAACAACAACCACAAAGCATTTCTGGTTATTCTAGTGCTAAGAATTACTCACCTGCCCTAAAGAGAGACCCCCTCCCCATTACCTGGACTCCCAGAGATGAGCAGGGCTTCGTCATCTTCTCCACCCCACTTGGTAGCTGGCGCGCTGTTCCTGGCAAGGCAGTGGCCTGTACAGTTATCTCCTGTACCGGGTGGTATCATAGACCCTCAAACTGTACAAACTACTACCTCAGCCTGGAATCAGGCAAGAGAACGGAGCACTGGAGGAGCTCTGCAGGACGCACTCGAGGAAAAGAAGGCAACATCCCCACAGCAGAGGCCTGGCAGCAAAGCTGCAAGTGCCATACATTTGCCTCACCTTGTACCATATTTGGAGAATTGTTTAATCACCCAGAAAGCAGTCCAAGAAAAGAAATAGTCATTTAGATATTATATGTATATATACCCTCAGGATCCTAGTATTTATTCTTATCAAAAAAACATCAATGGCATTGCCTACTTAGAAAATTACTTCTGAAACAGATATGAAAAGCAGAAATTACACATGTACTAAAATCAAATTCAGGTAGAAATGTCTCATTAAAGAAAAACTTTTGCCCATTTTCTTTGAGACAGTTTAAAACAACAATCTAGGTTATCCTTGCTGAATAGCCGGGCATGGCAGTGCTCACCTTTATTCCCAGCACTGAGGAAGATTCCTGTGAGTTTAAGGCCAACCTGGTCTATATACAGAGAACCAGGCATGCCAGGGCTACACAGTGAGAGCCTGTCTCAAAATAGAGGGAGGCAGAAAAAAAGCATTCTGTGATTGAGAGCACATACTGTTCTTGCAGAAGATCTGACCTCACTTTCCCAGTACCCATGTCAGATAGCTCATGGCAGCCTGTGACTCCAACTCCAGGATCTGACTTTTGGACTCTGTAAGCACCTGCATTCACACATGTTCACACAACCTCCAAGCATATATACACATGATCAAAAAAAAAAAAATCTTAAGAAAAAAAATCTAGATGCCAGCGGGATGGCTCGATGGTTAACAGTGCTTACCACTCTTCTATAGGCCCTGAGTTTGGTTCCTAAACCAACAGCACATAGCTCACAACTGCCTGCAACACCAGCTCCAGGGACCTGATACCCTATCCTGGCCTGAGGGAACTGGCACACACCCACACCAACACATACACATAAATAAAAACAAATCTACTGTGCCTGCCACAATGGCACAGACCTATAATCTCAGTACTAAGGAGTATGACGCAGGAATATCATGAATTCAGGGCAACTTGAAAAACAATAACACTATCTCAATAAGCCCAAACTAAGAAATCTCACTGCAAAAAGTCAATCGGTAAACCAGTGCCAATAAGGCTTAAATATGATAAAATAACAAGAGCGTGACAGTTCAATCACAGAGACAGTTTATTCTTAGAATTTATTCCAAGGGAACTCAGTTAAAAGCGGAGATTATTTAGCTTCAATTCCTACAAATATCTTCACTCTAAAACAAACGTAACCCTGGAATTAAGACCACAAAGGTCAGCACCCTGTTCTCTATGACACAGACCACTGAAACTCGAACCTCTTTGAACCAGTTATAAGCCTTTTCATTTCTTTGTTTTTATCCAGGGTCTAGCTACAAGTGCTAAACTGCCCAGTAGGGCTCAAACTAGGGCCCTGTGTGTCAGCCTCCCTGAGTGCTGGGATAGTTCTACTATTCTTAATCCCATGCATTTCGTTTCCTTTCCATTCTGCATTTAGCATATTTGCAAAATCTGTTTTTTTTATTCTCCCTCAATCAGAAATGTAAAAGTTATCTTTACACCAACCCCCTGCCTTTTTAGTTTCTGAAGAGAAGGTCTCACCATGTAGCCCAGGACAGCCTGGTACTCCCATTCCTCCAGCCTCAGACTCCCAAGTGCTGGGAATACGGAGGCAAGGTATTATACCTGGTTTAATCCACATACATAGTCTAAATGGAAAAAGCTCAGTAGTTTACTAATTGCTTTGTGTGCAGTATTTCTTTCTTTTTTTCTTTTGCTTTTTCTAAGTGTTCTTTCAAGTTTCAAGGAGTGTAAATCATAAACACAATTAAGTTACTTCCCTTTCCTACTCTCCCACTGTAGCATTTTTCATATTCTGTTCCAAGTCCTTCCAAAGTTATAGTGACTTGCTTCCAGCATTCTTTCACTTTTAATAATGTAATCAGCCCTGCTAACATCATAGGAAAATACTTAAACCAACTATAAACAAAGCACAAGCCCTCTCAAAGATTCTGACAAGTATTTCAAAGGAACCATGACAATGACTTCCTAAAAAGGTTTGCTTACCGTCTATTTTGTTAGAGCTGTAAACGACTGTGTTTGCTGCGTGAGTGTATCTGATGAGGTCCACACCATATTTCTTACTGTACAGGGTTCTCTTTGGTCTGATGAGCAAACAGAGGGAAAAAAACAGAAACCATCAGAATCCACTGTCACAAACACTTGAGTTCTTCATATGAACAGCAGGACTTGAGTGATATGGCAAGGGCAAGGATTATTAGTACTCATCTTGTGTCTCCTGCAAGTGTAGTCTGAGTTTCAAACACTGAACCACCTCTCTAGCCCCAAACCCCATCTCTTGAAAATAAAAAGCAAGTATAACAGTTACTCAAGAATAGTAAAAAAAAGAAAAAAAAAAGAAAGAAAAAAGAATAGTCTTTAGGTTGTGAACACCAAGGCCCAGGTTAGAAAGTAAAAGTAAATATAGAGGATTAATTCAATCTTTTACTATAATATTGGGGGAGTGGGAGGGCTTAAGGCAGGTTTCACATAGCCTCCAAGTCACTACATAGATTGAGGATGGCCTTGAACTCATGATCCTCCTGCCTGGGCTTTTCTAGCGCTAGAATTACAAGAGTGAGCCAACACACCTGGCTTCAAATGTAAACTTTGAGGTTACCTATTTGAGAAAAAAGTACATGAACTATCATAAGCCATGACTTACAACAGAGGGATATGAGAGTATTATCTCAAGCCATTCATTTAGAAAACTTTCTTTTTCTTTTTTCTTTCTGTTTTTGGGGGGGAGCGTTTCTCTGTGTAGCCTTGGATGTCCTGGACTCACTTTATAGACCAGGCTGGCCTCAAACTCACAGATATCTGCCTGCCTTGGCCTCTCAAGAGTGCTGGGATTACCATAGCCATCACCATACCCAGCTTTAGAAAGCACTGTCTTAAGGCAAAGATCTATCAAATTTGAAACCAGATGTAACACTGCTTATGTTCCTAATATATTCACTCTAGAAGATGTTCAACTTTCCTATCAGGGGTACAAAGCCTTTCAAAAGATGAGCCTATCTCTATCCAGAAAAATTAGGTCCATGGTTCCTTTTTGTTTTTCCTTAATGTAAAACTATGTTCTTCCAACCCAAAGCTCCAAGCTAAGTGTTGAAGCCCCTTAAATGTAAACCTTGATGATCTATCTAATAAAAAGGATCTCAGGAAAATCTATAACCAAAACTTTTGTCACATGCTGCTTAAAGAAGACAAAATTTTTGAAACCAAAATATCTCTAAAAAACAATTTTATTTTAATTAACTTTATTTGTTTGTTTGTTTATTGGTTTTTCGAGGCAGGGGTTTTCTGTGTAGCCCTTGATGTCTACAAACTCACAGAGATCCACCTGCCTGCCTCTGGCTCCTGAGTGTTGGGAGGCAGAGTCAGGTGATCTGTCCAGCTTTAAGAAACAAAATTTGAATGCTAGAACTCTCCACATCAACCAGGTCAGAAAATAAGAAAACCTTTAACACGTTTTACATTTACATCTTAGAAGACTTTTAAGCTAGATATGGTGGTTCACATCTGTAACTCTAGCCAGAACTTGAAAGGCAGGAGGATCACTACAAATTCAAGTCTAGCCTCAACTACAAAATGAGAGCCTGTCTCAAAAAGGGGGGAAAATCAATCAATCAATCAATCAATCAAACAAACAAACAAAAAAAATCAAACTTGAGGCCAAGTGGGACCCTGCCTCAAAAAGCTTCCCCAAATATTATAGTAAAAGATTGACTGGTGCACTAACACTCACCAAGGAGTTTGAATTCATGCAAAACAAAAGTTTACCTTCTTAATGTCAAATTATTTTGGAACCCCTGGGTTGAGCAATCAAATAACCAAACCTGCCTACAAGTCAATGATTTGCATTTTCAATTGTTAAAGTCAATTGTTAAAGTCAGAGAGAACAAGACCTTTTGCTTCATGAAACCTATTCTGAATAACAGTTCTTGAAATTATTTCTATATATTTGCCTTCTATGAAATAAAATGCTACTCTCTGGAGTTCTGTTCTGTATCCATCTGTCAACGGTAAGAGTGAATCCTACCATTTCAGTCCATCTACAATCAAGACAGGCTGGGATATGCTCAGTCACAGAGGGCTTGTCTAGCATTCAACACTGCAAATAAGCAACAGAGACAGAGCATTAAAGCATGTGGTATAAAAAAAGGCTCGGGTTCCACTAAGATATGGCCTCTATTTCTTAAATCTAAGGCAACACTAACTGGTTTGTTCCTAATGAAAGAAATCTATTTTTCACTTCAGTTCTACCCTTAAAGTAAGTATTACCATTGCATGTGTCTTTCCAGGCACATTTTTTTCAAGTATTTTGGCAAGCTTCTTTATGATATCAGAGGCAAAGTATGAATAAAGAAGTGACCACAAGCCAGTTGATGCTGGTGGGGTGCACATCTATAATCCAGTACTTGGAAGGCAGAGGGAGAAGGCCAGCCTCGGATACATAAAAAGTTGGAGGCTAGTCATGGCTACATGAAACCATTGTCTTAAGAAAGCAAACTAAGTATATATATGTGTGTGTGTGTGTGTGTGTGTGTGTGTGTGTGTGTGTGTGTGCGCGCGTGCACGTAAGTTGAAAAAAATTCAAAAATTAAAATGTTTTGGGGTCACTTATATTACTAACCACAAGTAACAGTCCCTATATTCTTTCAAGTAGAAATGTAACTCTATGGATGAACTACATTGTGTAAGTGGACAAAAACAAAACAAAACAAAAATCCTTACAACCTCTTTTTGGGCTGGTGAGATGGTTTAAAGGCTGAAGGCATATGCCTCCAAGCTCAATAACCTGAGTTCAAACCCAAGACTCCTAATATGATGGGAGGAAAACGCCAAATCCTGCAAATTGTCCTCTGACCTACACACGTACAGCATGCTCTCGTTCTCTCTCTCTCTCTCTCTCACACACACACACAAACACACAAATTATAAAAAAGGGAAATATATTGTATGAAAAACACTGCTGTTAATTTTAAAAAATGTAAAAATAAAATGTTTTTAAGCCAAATACCGTTGCCTCACACCTGTAATCGTAGCACACAGGAGGCTGAAGCAGGAAAATTGCTGTTTGAGGCCAGCCAGCACTATGACTACATACTGAGTTCCAACTGTTAGAGATGTAGTTACCCCCCAAAACACACACACACACACACACACACACACACACACACACACCAACAAAAAAACAAAAACAAAAACAAAAACAAAAAACCCAACAAACCGAAATCAACTGTATTTTAGCTATTCTCAAACACCCAAATTCTACCACTGGTATTACTGGATCATTCTTCTAAAATATGTATTTTTTTTTTTTTTTTAGATAAACTGACTTCATTGATGTATATGAGTGTTTTGTCTGCATGTGTGTAAGGCACCCTGAGCATGCCTGATGCTGATGGAATCCAGAAGACAGCATCAGAGCCCCTGAAACTGGTGTGAAATGTAATTGTGAGCCTCCATGTGGGTGCTGGTAATTGAACCCTGGGCTCTCGGCAAGATTAACTTGTGCTTTTAACCACTGAGCATCTCTTCAGCTCCTGGATTTTTTTTTCAAACATATTTTCTATTTAAAACAATTTTTTAAAGACCTTTTTACTTTATTTTTAGGTGTATAGGTGTTTGCTTATATGTCTGTGTATCACATGTGTTCCTGGTATCAGGGAAGTCAGAAGCTGGGGTCAGATCCCCTGGAACTAGAATTACAGATGGTTAAAAGCCTCCACGCTGGTGCTGGCAATTGACCCATCCTCTGTAAGAGCACGCACAAGTGCTCTTAACCATCTCTTCAGCCCTGTATTTTTTTTTAAGACAGGGTCTTACTATTCAGTTCAAATTGCACTCCAATATTCTCATCCCCAGTCTCCCAAGTGCTGAAATTACTGGCACTGCTGAGCTTCTAAGAATGTTCTTTTTTTCAGTAGAGTTCTTTAGAATATTGTAACTTTCTGTAAGTTTGTAATCACATAAAAAGGCTATATGCATGAATGAACAGTATTACAGTCTTAGCACTTTATTCCTTTGAACAGTGATGTGCAGTCCATTTCGGGTTTTGTCCAGGAAGATTCTAATCTATGTACTAACTAGACACTTCAAACAAACGGAACTTCAGATTACCTGTAGTTCCCAACTTTAAAAACTACGAGTTCTTCCAAACACTCAAATGATCAGACCAGGGAGAAATCAATACACTAATATAAACATCAATCCAAATAACTATCTGTCCAGCTAGTAATTCTCTCTACCCCAGGATCACCACTGCAGAGAACTTCCACATACAGCAAGCAAGTCCCGACATAGTTACATAATACTTTGTAATAGTACCTGTGAGGAAAACAGTCAGGAAGAACATCACCTACCGCTCAGTCTACAACAGCCTTACTTTAGATAAAGTCAGAGAGACAAGTTCCAAAAGAAAACTACCAGTCATTTGAAAAAAAAAAAAAAATATATATATATATATATATATATATATATATATATATATATATATATATAATAAGCAAAAGGAACAGCTGGACAAAGTGGAGAAAAAGCCAGGGATTCAAAACTATAACTAACAAAACGATGTTGAAAACAGTAACTATGAAGTTAAGCCAAATATCTTCTGCTTAGAAAAGGCGGCTAAAGTTGACAAGGGGAATCAAAGCAGCCTAAACTGGTTTCTGCTACAAAGGAGGTCACTGCTTATCAAGGACTCGGACTTACAGAGGTGAGGCCGCAAGACAATGTCCCCCACAGCCACGCGATGGAAAAACGCAAAGTGCTTTGCTTGGCGAAGATACACAAATTCTCCAACTAATATATCCATAACCAGATCCCGAATTTTGATAATTTAAGCAAACCACAATATGGTGGTTTTTTGTTTTTTCTGTTTTAAGTCAGGGTCTCGGCTAGGAAGTACAAAACTGTGGATCTGCCTGTCTCTGTCGCCCAAAAATCTGAGATTTCTGGCTAGGCTGCCACACCCGCCTAAACTTTTTTTTTTTTTTTTTTTTTTTGGTAATGCAAAAGGAAACACTAAATTGTTCCGGAATGCTTTCTTTGTTTTACAGCAAGCTCAAATTCTTCTGACCAGAATGGGGCGGCCAAGTTCGCATGAGTCTGGCACAGAAAAAGTTTCCGGGAGGCTGTTTTAACAAGTTAACTGTGAGCGTGGGTATCGGTATGGGGGGAAAGGCCAGCAGGCTCACATAGGCACAATCGATAGATACTGACAGCTAAAAACTGCATCCCGCGAGGCTGGATGGCAGAAAGGCCGCGCGGGAAGCTGAGGGGCAGGGGACGGGCACGGTGCCAGGGCCGAATCCAGGTCACCGCGGCGAGGGCAGGGAGCTGACGCCGCTGACGGGCAGAACAGCTCCTTCACAGTCCTGCACCGAGCTCAGGGGCGAGACCCGCGCCTTCTGACAGGAGTGCAAAGGGCTACCGGTCGGGCCGCAGGGTGCACGGCCGCGGCGTTTAAAGGTCAAGGTCAAGGTGGGGTTCGGCAAGCGACGGGGAGAAGCGTGCTCGGAAAGAGACCGGGAGGCACACGAAATAACCACCATCAGCATCTTAAAGAGAAAGGGAGGGTCTCTCCCTGCGGCACGGCGGGATGCAGGCGGCCCCGACAGGAGCGAGTGCACCACATGCCGGGCTGGGGGGGGGGTCCTCGGTCGGCGACTGGCGACCGAAGGAAGGCGGGAGGCGCTCGGAACCCGGCCCGCGGCCACCACCACACTCACTTGCCCTCCTGGCAGTCATAGAGCACGATGGAGTCGTCGTCGCTGCTGGAGATAACCGTCTCGCCATTGGGACTGAAGTCAAAGCAGTTGATCTTGTCCGAGTTCTCGCGGAACACCTTGGCGACGCGGAAGCTCCTCAGCACGCTGTCGGTCAGCTTCATGGCGGCGGCGGCGGCGGCGGCGGCTGCTGAAGGCAGCGGCAGCGGCGGCGCAGGGCCGGGGCGGGGCCGAGAAGCGAGCGAGCGGGCGGGCTGCTGAGGGACGACCCCGGCGGAGCGGGCGCCGCGCTGGAAGCGAACGGGCGGGCGGCTGACAGCGGGGTCGCCGCGTCCTCGTCCTCAGGCGACGACGCTCCCTCGCGGGGCCGACGGGACCTCACGGACCGTTCCTCTCCACAGTCACTTCAGGGCCAACCGGCGCTCCGCCGGCTCATTGTGTCCGCCATCTTGAAGGGAGAAGCAAAATCAGAGGGCGAGAAGCCTGCGCCGCGGCGAACGCCGGGAAAGGGGGCGGGGCGGGAACGAGGCGGGAGTGGGGTGATGACGTCACAGGGCGGGCTCCCGCGGCTGGGTCCCCGCGCGGGATCCCGCCGTTCGCTGGCTGTGAGGGGATTGCCTCAGGGGCGTGGGGCGTCCGTTTCCCGAGGGCAGGAAAGTCGAGGTCACCTCGGGACTGGTGCCTTTGTCAGTGCCCTCAGCCCCCACGGGAGACTCGGGTATCCCTGAGGCCGCGGGTACTGATGGAGAGCACCCCAAGAGGCCTGCCTGTTCGTGGGTGCGAGTCAGGTGAGCCCTTCCCCGAGGGACTTGGCCACCACACCAGCAAGCCAGGAGGCCTAAATGAAGTACCACACTTAATCGTACAAATTTTAACTGGGTGATCTTTTTTTTTTTCAATTGGGTGTTTGTTGTGAACTTCAGAAGCTTGGAAATTCTCTCAAAACTTTTTTGAGAGTCAGCGCTCATGGAGATAGCTAACTTCAAGCGCTGGAGGAGGGGGGACCTTAGCAAGGGCTGTGAGACATTTTACTCACTGATAGGTGATTGGAAGGTGTGACGCGTGACAACCAGAGTCCCTCATAACCTGGGTTAACAAACAAACAACAACAACAACAAACCCCACGAAATGGAAACACTAGAAAAATTGGGAGTCTTGGAAAATAAATAGGGGTTGTATCTCAAGTCGTGTAAAGAAGCAGTATCTACGTGGAAAGAGAAATTGTTGGCTGACAGAAAAAAAAAAAAAAGACACGAATTTAAGTTTGGACTGCAGTTACCTCCTGACAAAGAGCAGAGCTCCTGGCTACAATTTGTTCTGGGGTTTGAGGAGGGGAAAAAAAACCGGTTTGAGTGAAACATGAATGGATGGCAACTTTCCAATTTGCAAATCGATTCAAGAAAAATCTTCCAAAGGCTGTTGCACTCAATTCCCAGCGACTGTTTTTGAATTTGAAAAAAAGGATGATGCAGCCTGCTGCGAAGCTTGAGGTGGAAAGGAGGACAGATCCGGTGCCATGTGCTGGACTTGCTGTGTGAACTTAAGTTCTCTGAAGAGCATTTGTAATAAAGATTCTGCAGTCTGACTGACTAGAACATTGTAATTGTGGGGAGATCAAATGGAACGGAGATGAAATGTTTCAGTCCTCTTTAAAAATGTGTGTGTGTGTGTGTGTGTGTGTGTGCGCGCGCGCGCATAGGTGTACAGGTATTTTACCTGCTGAACCTTCTAAGCTGGCCTTTTTTAATAGCCATTCATTTTAACTTTTTAACATTCTCCTAGCCAATAAACTTCTTGAGAGGTATCAGTTTGGTTTCATCAACGCTAAAGCTAAGATGGGTGTAACATCATCACACTTGAAATCTATCTTTTCCTACTTCACTGCTTTGCTGTATGGCCCATCTATTTGATATTTCTACACATATACTTGTCAACATAGTGATTTTTTTTTTTTTTTTTGCTGTACTGTGACAAAATTTGTGTGAGCTCTTGCAGGTAGAGTCTGTCATTAAGGGTTAATTGACTCCTCATTCTTTTATATCAGCAGATGGGAAACAAATGCACCCAGGAGATGCCAGTTTTGGGGGAGGGGGTCCTTGTTAGCATACAGAAATGACCATAAAAACAGCCATAATTTACCAAAGTCCTCCACCAAAAGAAATCCTTGAAAAGTATCTTTCAAAACTATATTACATACCTTTTCCACTTTTCAGACCAAAACTTCCTCCCAGGTACCCTGCACTATTTTTAAAGTGCAAAAAAAGTTTTGTTTTGGTTGTTTTTTTTTTTTTTTTCTTTCATATTTTAAGCGTGTCATGAAACACTTCTCAGTTTCATTTCCTGGTTTTGGCTCCCTGCTTTGCTGTAGTGGGCTTGCCTGGCTTTCTGTCCTGTAGCACTGCCTTAAAGGACAGACTTTGAAAGTGACTCAGAATGCCTAGCTCCAGTCATCGGTGGACAGAGGGAAAGCTGCAGTTATGAGTGAACAGTGAACTGCATTGATTTAAAAACTCTCCAGGCTAAGTGGTGGCTCACACCTCTAATCCCAGTACGGCTCTACATTAGTGAGTTTGAGGCCAGCCAGAATTATATGGTGGGGTTTGGATTTTAAGATGAAGCCAACAGACAAAAAAATCAGTGCTGGGTGTGGTGGTATGCAGTGGTATCCCAGTACTCAGGAAATAGAGACAGGATTGAGCTGAAGACAATCTGTGATACACAGTAAGACTACTTGAAAAATAAAAATTAAAAACTAAAACAAAACAAAAAAAAGGGCTAGACATAAAGCAGTTGTCCACTCTCAGCCTCCAGAGTGCGGACTACAGGCCTTTGCTACTTCTCCCAGATTTTTCTTACAGATTCTAATTGAGGTAAGCTGCTGAGCATATAAATAAATGTTCTATGGTAGACATAAGTAGAGATAACATTTTATAGCAATCTGAAATTATAAAATTATAATTGCTTCTGTGGCAACCTCATTGGTGGTTTTCTATATTTAAATATTATATGTGAGACCAATGAGATGGGTCAGGAGTGAAAGTGCTTGCTACCAAGATGGACAGGACACAGGGTCATCTTGGAGCCCATGGAGCCAGCCCATCTGGTGGTAGGAGAGAGAAGACTTCCACAAATTGTTGTCAGGAGCCATTCTGTTACAGGAGCACTCATTAGGCAGGTGGGCTTCTGGAAGGGGATCCGGTATTTTACAAGGTCTGTACCACGATACACCCTGGAATTGCTTCCAGTCTCTGACACTTATTCCTCGTGCACTGCTGCATCTATGATTGGGTATTATGTGAATCAGTACTTTCTGGGTATTTACACATTCTGATTGAATGAACTTCCTATGGGATTTTAATGAAGGTGTACTGCTGTTTAGATGAGTTAATTCCTGATTATGGAATTCTTGATTTGATTCAAACAATTTTAAAGTTAAATTGTTTTAGAACTTCTTAAACAACTTTAGAAAGTTTATGGCTGGAATAAATACTTTTGTTGACCTCCAGATGCCTCACTAGGAGATAGGCTTAAGGCAGATTTATAGCCTCAGAGAGCCTTCACTCACAAATCCTGGTGTACACCATAAATATAGGCAAGTTGCTTTAAACTCCCCATGAACCCAAGTTATAATGGGAGACGAAGCAATGTCTAATTAAGTACAAACCTTGATGTCATTGTATACAAACTGTTCTGTTGTAATTCCTTACACCTTGACACCTTGTGGCATTATATACTGTCATTTTAAACTTTGTTTCTTGGAATGAAAGACAGATAAGATTATCACCCCAAAGAGAGCTGAAAAACTGAGCTGGGTCAGTCTTAATTGAAAAGACATATGTGCTTGTAACTTTTAGACCCTGTTAACCTTGAGGCCTTGTCAACCTTTGTTACTCTGAACTCACTATGAACTTATGTAATGGATACATAGATAAGAAATGTTTAGTTTTAAAACATGTAACCTGTTGTGTTTTAGAATTCATCTATTTTTTTTGTGATTAATTGCCTTTTTGACTATGAGCTAATTCCTTTTCTGGGAGCTTTGGCTTAGAGGTGAAAAGACAATACAATAAACTATGGCAAGTCTCACACACAGCATTGGCAGAAGCCCCGTGGTGAAAGCCCACTGAATGAAAGCTGGAATTTGCTTCATCCATTATATATATATATATATGTGTGTGTGTTTGTGTGTGTGTGTTTACTATGTAAATATGTCATCTGTCTGTCTGTTTTTTGTACATATGTTACATGAATATATGTCAAATGCCTGTATGTATGTAAGGAGCTCCCTTTGTATCGTCCATTGACTGTGTGTATGAATATATACAAGTCTATATGTCTGATGGTTTGTCTATGCGCAGTGAATGCTCTTTGCTATTTTTGCCCCCCCCCTTTAAATCCAGTTTGTAAACTGGATTTACAAACAAGTTAACAGCAATTCAGGATCTAACTATCAGCCTAATAAAAGCAGGAAAAGTTTGCTTTAGCCTGTGGAGGCCTTGCGGTGACCTTCCCTTGCACTGGAGCTATTCTTAGATCAGAGAGCCCCTTTTTACAACCCCTTGCAGTTTTGGCAGTTTTTACATTCCTGGCTGCAACAACAACAACAAAAAAGTGACCAGTTAAAGTTTTTCACCCTGAGCAGCAGTGTAGCCAGTCACTAATTTTAGAGAAGGAACCTGGGCTTCCTCCCTACTTCTTTTCCTTTCAGTCTTTCACGATCAGTTGCTGATTGGTTGCCTGAGCCATCAGCTCATCAGCTCGGTAACCCAAGAGATAAAGCCAACAGGGGAACTCCCCATCCTGTTCCAGATCCTACCTAGACCCTGGAACTTTGCCAAAGCAGAGAAAGACATTGACAAATCGGACCCCAGAAGACCTTAACAAACTGTCCTTTGCCATCTATGCTTGAGTTGTGGCATGTGCCACCCAAACTGAACAAGTAAATGTAAAATGAAAACTTCTCTCTTTCTCTTCTCTTTCTTTCTCCCTTCCTTCCTTCCTCCATTTTTCTCTCCTTTCTTTCTTTCTCTCTTTCTTCCTCTCATCCTCCCTCCTTCCCTCACCCCTCTTTCTTTCTTCCTTCCTTTCTTTCTTGTGGGCCTGATGATGGCTAAGCAAGCTTCCCCAGTTTCTTTTAGGCTTATTTTTATAAAGAGGAAGACTGGGTTTCTGAGTGGTTAAAATAACTTCTCAAAGTCTGGAAGACAGTAAACACCCAAAACTGGATTTACACAGTGCTCTGCAACTCTAACTTTGGCTTTGTTCCTAAGGCAAAGGGCAAGTAACCATTCATATTTAACAAGGCCTATTGTCAGCAAACAATGCTGTCTTGTTCTGGGATAGAAAGACGGACTGACCTGGGCAGGAGGAGCTGCCTAGCCCCTGAAGCTCTATCTTGAAATTCACAAAATCGTCTCCAGAGTCTTAGAAGACTTTCTCATGATCTAATCTAGGTTATACCCCATGGATTTCAACTTTGCAGATGGACAGTATAGTTCAGCCTCTGATGGGTAGATCCAAACTGAGTATGTAAGGTCTTCCTTGTCCCGTGGTTGCCTCCTAAACAGTTCAGCGTAGCAATCACACAGCGTGCATATTGTGTTAGGAATTACAAAGGTGGCGATTTCAAGTATACAGAAGGATGCATGTGGCTTATGTACAAATACTATTTTAGGACTGAGTGTGGTGCTCCGTGCCTTTAACACTAGGGAGGCAGAGGCCTGTGGATCTCTGTGAGTTACAGGACAGCCAGGGCCACACAGTTAGACCTTGTCTCAAAAAATAAAGCAAAAAAACCCAAATGTATCATTTTAAGGGACTTCACCATCCATAGATTTTGGTATTTATAGAAATTATGGAGTCCATTATTGGTGGACATTACTGTTACTTTAAGAAATATTATTTTATGTGTATGGGTGTTACAGCTACATGTAAGTATATGCACCACATAAGTTACACATCTAGGCCAGGAAAGGGTGTTGGATCCTCTGACCAGAGTTACAGATGGTTGTGAGCCACTATTCTGGGACTGGGAATTAAACCCAAGTCCTTTCTGGGTTTCCTTCCCTCTGCCTCCCGCTCCCCATAGGGCTTCTCTGTGTAGCCTTGGCTATACTGGACTTGATTTGTAGACCAGGCTGGCCTTGAATTCACAGCAATCCACCTGCCTCTGCCTCCCTGAGTGCTGTCAGCAAAGGGGTATGCCACCATGCCCATTGGTGGACTTTACTGCCTGATGTTAAGAGACAATTCTGAAGCCCTGGTGGTTCTGTGGTAGAATTGTTATAGTTGAGCTGCTTCTGTGAGCGAGCCGTTTGTGCCTTCCTTGCCACCTTGCTATCTCCCAGCACTGCCAATCTACTTCCTCCCGCCGAGCAACTTCACACTGGCCTCCTTCCACTAGACAGGACCTCCAGAGACATCCAGCACTTCAGCACCAAGGGTGATGGCAGAAGAGAACTGTCCCCAAGCTTGAGGCCCCTCCCTGAGTTGAAAGGGTTTTGTTTCTTTTTGTGTGCATCCTTTCTTCAATTTACTAGGGCAACTTTGTTTCCTCTTGCACACAGCTCCGTATTTTAAAGAACTGTGAAATGAGTTAAAATGTATTGACCCTTTTCTTGTAGCTGCCCCATTCACAGGTTACAGGAAGGTTTATAATTAAAAGGTAGTTAAGAAAATAGAGGTAGTTGTGATTAAAATTAGATGCATGGATCTTCAAACAAGCCTCTAATAAATCATGTTTTATTTTTCTTTCTGTTTTTGTTTATTTGTTTGTTGGTGTGTTTGTTTGTTTTTTTGAGACAGGGTTTCAACCTGTATAACCTCGGCTGTCCTGGACTCACTTTTTAGACCAGACTGGACTCATACTAACAGCGCCTCACCTGCTCCCGCCTCCCCAAGTTCTGGTATTACAGGCGTGAGCCACCACCTATGTCCTTCCTTTTATTTTTATTTTTTAAAAATACATGTGATTTCTAATCTGCTGGGTAGTGAAGATGACCATGAACTTCTGATCCTGCCTCCCTCCACCTCCTGAGTGCTAGGTTTACAGGCAAGCAGCACCAGGCCCAGCTCTATCTGTTGCTGGGGACTGAACCCTGGGTGTCACGTATGCTAAGCAAGTGCTCTACTACAAAACAATATTCCCAGCTGCGTTGGTTTGAATAGAAATGGCCTCCACAGACTCATGTGTTTGAATGCTTGGCTCACGGGAGTGGCACTGTGAGGTGGGCTTTGAATCTCCTCTGCTCAAGCTCCACCCAGTGTGGAACTCCAGTCTACTGCTGTTGCCTGCGGGTCTAGATGTAGAACTCTCAGCTCTCTCTCTAGCACTGGGTCTGCTCGGACGCTGCCATGCCTCCCACCATAATGATAATGAACTAAACCTCTGAAACTGTAAGCCAGCCCCAATTAAGTGTTTTCCTTTATAAAAGTTGCCTTGGTCATGGTGTCTCTCCACAGCAATGAAACCCTGACTAACACACCAGCCCAAGAAAAGGTTTTATTTGGAACAACTTGACATGTTGGAAAATAGAAGGCTAATGCGCAGGCTGTGCCGAAACTAAGAGTTTAGCTCTTCTTTCTTCTTCCTTTTCAAATCTCTCTCTCTCTCTCTCTCTCTCTCTCTCTCTCTCTCTACTGATTTTCGAGGAGACAGGGTTTCTCTTCGCAATCTTGGCTGTCCTGGACTCACTTGTAGACCAGGCTGGCCTTGAACTCACAGAGATCCGAGTGCCTCTGCCTCCCAGAGTCCTGGGATCACAGGTGTGCACCACCACACCCAGCTCTTTCAGTCCATCCCTCTGTTTCTAGGGTTACTGGCTCTCTTGGGCACAGCAGAACCTCATGCTGACCTCCGAAGCCCCACCAAGCAAGCTCTTCCAGGGTCTAACGCCAAAGCTCTGTGGCAGGTAGGAGACCAGCTGCTGTAGACCCTGTGTGGTGTCAGGGGCTAGATGGTAAGGAAGGAGGGCTGAGTAGACAGGACACTATAGGGCCCAAGGTCCAGGATATCAAGGACAAGTGAAGGACAAGACAGTCATCTGAAGCAATTTTAGGAGAAACAGCTGCTCCCAATATGGAGTTCATGACAGTCTGAGTTCTTTTCATAAATTAGTTTGGGCTGGTGAGTTGGCTTAGTTGGTAAGGATGTTTGTTGCATAGCCTGAGTTTGGTCCCCATGTGAATGTGGAGAGAGATGATCCCACAAAGTTGTCCTCTGGCCTCCACATACACACTTGTATCTACACATATACATTACAGATAATAATAAACAAATAATTTAAAAAATCAGTCATATTGTCATTGTGAATTTAAGATGGATCATTTGCAAAGGTTCTCTTTTTGAGCCATCACTGCAAAACAGGCTTACTCCAAAGGCTGTAAGTGTTTGTTCTTTTTTTGTTTTTTTGTTTTTGTTTTTTTTTTTTTTTCTGAGCTAAATATGAGTGTCCCTGACCAGGGAATACGGACTCAAGTTTTGCTTGTATAGCACTTTCCACCGTGGAGGCAGTTATATGTAATAATTTTATAGGCACAGAAGAAAGTATAAATCCTTATATTTACCAAAACAGGGAAGCCTCTCTGCAGCTCTCATGCTGTCTGATGGCATTCTTACCTCTTGGATTGGTAGAAGCCTGTGGGCTATTAACTTAGTAAGTTACTGCACTCCAGAGATTTTACTTGATAGTCAAAGTGATGTTAGGTTGGATAGAGAGGCAGGTGATAAATGTCTATTAAGGGAACAAAAAGTTTGGCATGATAGCTCACAGAAAGAGGCTGAGGCAGAAGGATTGCAATGAGTTCCAGGTCAACCTGGGCTACATACGAAGTTCCAGGCCTAGAGTATAGCATGAAACACTCTCTCAAAACAAAACAAAACAAAAACCCATTAAACTATGGGCTGGAGAGATGGCTCAGCAGTAAAGGGCATGTGATGCTCTTCCAGAGGACCCTTGTTCAATTCCAATCTTCCACATAAGCCAGCTCATAACTGACTATAACTTTAATTTCAGGGGGCCTGACACCTCTGGTCTCCTATGACACCTGCATATATATGTATGTATGTATGTATGCATGTATACCCTCATAGAGGCACACACATACAAATAACTAAAAATAAATGTTCAGAAACACCAGACGAAGCCAGGCATGGTGGTGCATGCCCATAATCCCAGCACTCAGGGAGGCACAGCCGGAACTCTGTGAGTACAAGGCTAGCCTGGTCTACAAAGTGAGTCCAGGACAGCTAAAGCTACACAGAGAAACCCTGTCTTGAAAAACCAAACCAAACCAACCAAGCCAAACCAAACCAAACCAAACCAAACCAAACCAAACCAGATCTAAGCAATAATAAAAACTCAAGGGAACTAAAATTTGCCCAAGATAATTTTAGCTCTAGATGTGCCACATTCTAATTCTCCAGAATCATAGAATTCCAGTTCGTTGTCTTCAGAATCTTCCATTTAGGGATGGCTTCCAGTCCACTGAGAGCTGCTATTGTTGGAATATTTGTATCTCTCTAAAATTTCCTGTTGAAACCCTGTTCTCAATGCAATAATGTTAAGAAGTAGGGTCTTTATCAGGTGTGGCGATGTAAACCTTTAATTCCAGCACTCCAGAGACACAGGCAGGCAGATCTCTGTGAATCTATTCTATATAGTGAGTTCCAGGACAACCAGGAGTACATCGTGAGAGCCTGTCTCAAAACATAAAAAACAAAACAAAACCCAGGTTAAAAAAAAAAAAAGACTTTCAGAGATAGTTCCTGAGGGTATGTTCATTGTAAATGAGATTAAATCCTCTTCAAACAGGCCCTTCCACTCTCTCTGTGAAGTCGTATTTTATTTCCTCAGGAGGATACAGTGATGTCATTTTGGAAACAGAAATAAAATCATGGCCAGACATTAGACCTGCAGATAACTTGCCTATTTTGTATGTGTGTGTGTGTTTATTTGGGTGCACGATTACGTGAAGGCCAAAAGAGAGCCTTGGGTGTTATTGTTCAGGTGCTTTTCATTTATTGTTTTAATTAATTTACCTCTTTTAAATTTGTATGTATGTATGAGTGTTTTGCATGCATGTGTGTAAGTGCAAAGGACATGGTGCCCTCAGGGGCTGGAAGAGGGCACTAGATCTCTTGGAGCTTACAGACGGTTGTAAGCTGCCATGTGGGTACTGGGAGTAGAATCTGTCCTTTGGAAGAGTGCTCTAAGCTGTTGATCTATCTTTTCAGTCCCCCATTTTTTTCTTTTTTTTTTTTTTTTGAGACAAGGTCTCATGTAGTTTAGACGGACCTTAAACTACATAGGCATAGGCAAGGAGGACTCTGACATCCTCATTCTTCTAAATGTTGGTTTATAGGCGTGCATCTTTACGATGCATTGGTTTGGTTTATGTAATGATCAGACCAGGGCCTTGTGCATGTTAATCAAGTACTGTATCAGCTGAGCTACAGTCCCAGCCCTGTCTCCAACTAAAGCAAAACCAAGATTTCCTTATGTGTATAAGTGTTTGCCTCATGTATGTATGTGTACCACATGAATGCCTGATGCCTGAGGAGGTCAGTTGAGGGCATCACTTTCCCTGGAACTGGAATTCTGGATAGCTGGAATTCTATCATTCTGTCCTCTGGGTGCTAGGAACGGAGCAGGACCTTTGCAAGAGCAACAAATTTTTTAAACCACTGAACCATCTTTTCAGCGCCCTGAACCTTTTAAAAAAGTACTCTATTGACATTCCTACACTATTTACAAGACGCATTGAACAGCAAGAAGATTATGCCCACTGAACTGTAAAGTCCTGCTTGGTATTAAAGTGATCTAATTCTTATTTGTATTTTTATTGCCCTGTAAACAAACAGCAACTAGAATTTCTTTTTTCCTCATCTATTTATTTATTTATTTACTTATTTATTTAAAGGAATTTTGAGACAGGATCCCACTGGGTTGCCCAGACTGACAGGGGAACAGAAATGTCTTCGGAAGGGATTCCACAAAAGGGAAAGAGATGTTGCTGAGTGGATGAAGTAGCACAAAGTAAGGAAATTTAGACATGGGGTGTGGTGTGGTGGGGTTGGTGATTAAGCTTCTCAGTTACACAGTAGTACACACCTGCAATTTTAGTACTCTGCAAGCTGAGGCAGGAGGATCATGAACTTGAAGCCAGCTTAGGCTAAAAAGTGTGTCCCGGGATATGTCGTGGAAGGCGGGGTAAAAAAAACCCCAAAACTTCTCAAGGAAACATGTTTGAAGAAATCCTTTCCAACAGTAACCAAAAACAAAACAAAACAAAACAAAAGTGTGGACTCAGCCAATAGTTGATATTCGAATGTAGGGAGGCTTTATGCTTGGATCACAGTGGATACACGGTGAGAGCAGGGGAAGGGAGGAAGAAGGCTTACGTTCATTTTTGATTACAGGCAGTTTGCACTTGTGTGTTCAAAGATCAAGGAACAGACATCTTTTGCTGAGTTAGCTGTACGGGGTGGCTTATGGGAAATAAGGTAAACATCAATGAGTTGCCTTGGAATTTCATGATGCGGAGGAGCATGGATGACCTTAAATCTCTCTCTAGAGGAATGTGTTCTCTCGGACGGTTCAGCCCGTTATCTGGCACCTAACAGGAATTCAGGGCGTTTTTGATGACTGACTAGATCTAACGGGATGCAGCAGAGGAAAGGATCATTACAAATCACTAAGAATCCGCTGCAGGAATACACAAACCGGAGGCCTCTATATGCATCTTTTCAGGTTTTCTGGCGCTCAGTGAGGCTTTAAAGTTCTAATCCACGCTACTGGTCTCTAGGGCGACCCCAGACCGGCCATTTCCGGATTAATCCCCACCCACATGGAATACTTCCGGTTCTCCAGCGACGGAAGCTGCGGAAAGATAAGTTTGTGTCTCAAGGACATACAAGGTTCTTGAAAATCATTCCTGGCCCGGACAGAAGCAAATCCAGGCGACAGCAGCCCCCTAATTTTGCGACAGCTAACACTGCGCGGTAACCATTTCCTCCGTTAGATTACAGGCTACCAGCCTCGGGCGACGTCACTTCCGGTCACCTGGCGGTTGGCCAAATCCGGACGTGATGTCAGCTCCACTTGGTTCCGGGAGGAGTCTAGGCTGGTCTTCGCGTGTCTGCTAAAGAAACCCGGGTGCACGGGAGCTGGGAAGGTGTAGTATCTTCAAAAGAGTTGGAAATTTGGCAACTAAAAATGCAAGTCGTCCAATTAAATTTAGATTTACCACAACGTAATAATTACTTACAAATAATTCCAAATATGCTGATCGTAGTTATAATAAAAAGTTACTTATCAGAAACTTAAATTTCACCAAAACTCCTTTTATCTGGCAGTTTTGGTTTTCAACATTTTTTTTTTTTACTGGATTCTATTGGGGATCTTCTAGGCTTTTGCCTCTCAGTGAAATAGAAAGTTCATCTGGGCCTGAGCATTATGTTTTAGATGCTAAGATGGGCTTGTCCCCGACCCCAGTGGTTCCTTACACGAAAACCGGACATGTTTACAGACATCCCACAGCGGCCCCGTGTATTCCCTATCACAACACAGCTGGCTTCCCCCCCCCCCCCACAGGTGGTGGGGGAAGCCAGCTATGAACTACAAGGCTAAATGGCACAGGTCTGGAAGTTGTCACATTATTTAGGAGTGGGATATAAACTATTATCTGGAGTTTTCTCTGTTGCTTTGGACAGAGAATTGGAAAGCCTGAAGTGTCAGGAAAACGAGAAATGTCAGTCTTCCACCACTGTGGAGAATTCTATGACTGTATGCATGATAGGGATGGTCTTTCCCACAGCTCTATGCTTTCAAGTTCCCTGAGAGAATTAGGCTTCATTTCACCCCACCTCTCATCCTGCAAATGAGCTCAGACTGAGAAAAGATATACTATACTCCTTAAAAAAGCTAGAACCCCAATTCCTAGACTCCTTCCTCTTCTGTTCACGCTTACTGAGACAGCTGTCTTTCAGCATAAATTACAGTAAATTGCCTGTTTTTAGGGGCTTTAATGTAGCTCAGTGGTAGAGTGCATACTTGTCACGTGCAAAACTCTGGGTTTACTCTCCAGGACCCTTCCATCTCTGGTTTTATTGTTCCTATATTTACCCTGTATAGCTTCCTGACCTTTACTCCAAGACCTTTCTGGTTTTTACTCTGACCATTGGGGAAAATGATTGGGCAGTTACTGGAGCCTGGCCTTTGCCTGCTCCAGCTCGGGGCTCTTTCTGCTATGAGTGGTGTAACTCAGGACTTGTTTTGCTATCACGGAGCCAGAAAGGGGTGTTCCTGGCAAGGCTGATACTGACCAGCTGTGTGGGTAGAAGGGCTTTTTTTTTTTTTTTTTTTTGTCCTGTAGATTGGGCCCCACAGCACATGTCTTCTTTCATATAAGAAGAAGGTCTCACCTTGCCAAAGGTCTCGCCTTGAGACAGATTTGTAGCTTCCCCTGATTTGTGTCTGGACCTCTTGCTGAACTAGTCTGGGTTGTGGGATTCCTTGGGTTGTGAGATTCCTTTCCACACGAACCCAGCATTCCCAGACTATTCTTACGAGCTAATGAAATAGAGCAGGCTAGAGGTCAGTGGGCTTGAGCTCAGCTGGTGGGACAACCAGCAGCCCTCCCCCCTTTTGGCAGTAGAAGTGGTAAAGAGATAGAGCAGAAGTGTCAGAAAGGGGCACTGCCTTGATGGGAGGGCTTGGAAGTACAGGTGTGGAAAAAGAATGGCACAGGAGCCCACCGGTAGGAATGACTTACTCTGTGAATGATTAACTGCCTGGCAAAGGAGGTGACCTAGGAGGACGGTCCACTTAACAGGAACTTTGGACTTGGGGCAGAGTGTCTAGAAGACTGGTGTGTGGTTTACAGAAGAAGAGGACGTGGCGGGGTGTCAGGGCTGGGCTTTCAGGACTGGAGTAAGATCAGGTTTGCTGCAGGCTTGATGACTTTACCTTCAGTTTTCATTTCAGGTGGTTCATTCTTGCAGCCATGGCTATGGAGTCCACCAGCCCTGAGCCCTCAGAGGGGTGTCCATGATGGTGGGGTGGTGTCTTTGGCCTCACTCATTCTCCTCCCTCTCTAGGCAGCTATGAATACAAGGCAGTGCTGAGAGAAGCAGGGTATGGCTGCAGCCCTACAGGTCCTGCCCTGTCTCCTCCGAGCCCCGTCACGTCCATTCCTCTGGGGACCTCCAGTGGCCCGGATGGCTAGTGGTAAGGCCTTGGCAGAACAGGCCCGGCAGCTGTTTGAGAATGCTGTGGGAGCCGTGCAGCCAGGACCCATGCTGCAAAGGACACTGTCCTTGGATCCAAGTGGCAGGCAGCTGAAGGTGCGGGACCGGAGCTTTCAGCTGCAGGAGAACCTCTACCTAGTGGGTTTCGGCAAGGCTGTCCTGGGTATGGCGGCTGCAGCTGAGGAGCTACTGGGCCAGCATCTTGTGCAGGGTGTGATCAGCGTTCCCAAGGGGATCCGGGCTGCTATGGAGCATGCTGGAAAGCAGTAAGAATCTGTGGCGTCGGGGGAGGGCTGCCCTGAACTGCCCTGTGGAGGAAAACCTCCCTTCGTCCTTGGCCTCCCTATCTCTTGGGCCTTGCCTGGTTTCAAGACAGGCGTCAGTGGGCATCCATGCTCAAAAGTCAAGGTGGTGGTGGGGGAGGAGCCCACCCTATTTCTTCTTCCCTGTTTGCTCCCTCCTCAGAGAGATGCTCCTGAAGCCACACAGCCACATCCAGGTGTTTGAGGGTGCAGAAAACAACTTACCAGATCGTGATGCACTGCGGGCTGCACTGGCCATCCAGCAGCTGGCAGAGGGGCTCAGTGCTGATGACCTGCTGCTTGTGCTCATCTCAGGTTCGAGTCCCAGATCAGCTGAGAACAGCTGAAAGTGATGCCCCAAATACCAGATCCGAGAGAAGGTGATCTGAGCCCCCATGGTCACAGGGTGAAGTCGGGGCCAAGGGAGTCAGTGAGGCACCTGGAGGGAACCTTGTGGGTAGTGTCCAGTCAGGCAGCTGTCCTGAGCTGTGAGGTGCTCCTCCTGATCATTCTGTAATGGTGAGGGCACAACTGGGCACCTAACGCTAACACACATCAGAACCTTTGGAAAATGTTGCTGCCTGCCACAGAGTCAGCCAGGCTCTAGAAACTGTTTCCAGCTCCCACAGAACTCTCTCCTTAGTTATCTGCTGTGTTTTGTTTTTTTTTTTCTTTTTTTCTTTTCCTTACCTTTAAATTTGCTTTATTATTTTTGTGACACTGGGGATCGGGTTCAGGGCTTCACAGAGGCTTTGCTACCAAGCTTTATACCCAGCCTTTCTAGCGTCTTCTGGGATGTAGAGGACCCCAGGTAGGGGACACCTTTACTCCATGTCCACAGGGTGGCACTGTAACTCCACCGTCTTAGTCCACTTCCCTTGTGGCCTGCCTGGTTCCCTGGGTCTGGAACCTGACACCCTCCCTGTCTCTGCAGGTGGGGGCTCAGCCCTGCTGCCTGCACCCATCCCACCTGTCACACTGGAGGAGAAAAAGACGCTCACCAAGCTGTTGGCAGCCCGTGGAGCCACAATCCAGGAACTGAACACTATCCGAAAGGCCCTGTCCCAGCTGAAAGGTGGAGGGTTGGCTCAGGCCGCCTACCCTGCTCAGGTGCATTAATCACTTCTTCAGCCAGCCTGTGGCTCCCCACAGATGACAGGTAGATGAAAGCTCAGGCCAACATACAAGTTGGCAGGAGCCTTGTCAAAGGAAGTCCTGGGAGGAGGCCAAAAAAAGGGTAAGAGGCAGGCTCCCTGGTTAGGTGTTCTCCCAGCCCACCAGAAAGCTGCAAGAAGTGGATGGATGTGGGCGAGGAAGGGTGCAGGTGCTGCACGCTCAGGGCCAGTTTTTCCTTAAGAGCTCTGGGACATGGAAGAGGCCAGACTGAGTCTTATTTTGTGGCTTTTTGTCTAGGTGATAAGCCTCATCTTGTCAGATGTGATTGGGGACCCTCTGGAGGTGATCGCCAGTGGCCCTACGGTGGCCAGCACCCACAGTGTGCAAGATTGCCTGCACATTCTTAATCGCTATGGACTTCGTGCCGCTCTTCCCCGCTCTGTGAAGACTGTGCTCTCTCGAGCTGACTCTGACCCCCATGGGCCACATGCCTGTGGCCATGTGCTCAATGTGATCATCGGCTCCAATTCTGTGGCGCTGGCTGAGGCTCAGAGGCTAGCTGAGGCACTGGGCTACCATGCCAGGGTGTTGAGCACAGCCATGCAGGGTGATGTAAAAAGCGTGGCCCAGTTCTATGGGCTGCTAGCCCGGGTGACTGCAGCCCGCCTTACTTCATCCATGGCTGGGCCTCCCTTGGAGGAAGAGGAGGCAAAACTCCATCAGCTGGCAGCTGAGCTCCAGCTCCCAGACCTACAGCTGGCGGAGGCTCTGGAAGCTGTGGCAAAGGCTGAAGGCCCAGTCTGCCTCCTGGCTGGTGGGGAGCCCACGGTTGAGCTGCAGGGATCTGGCAAGGGCGGTCGGAACCAAGAACTGGCCCTGCATGTGGGAGCAGACCTGGGAAGACAGCCGCTGGGACCCATTGATGTGCTCTTTTTGAGTGGAGGCACCGATGGGCAGGATGGGCCTACAGAAGTGGCCGGGGCCTGGGTCATGTCTGATCTTGTCAGCCAGGCTTCTGCTGAAGGCCTGGACATAGGCGCTTTCCTTGCCCAGAATGACTCATACACCTTCTTTTGCCGCCTCCAGGGTGGAACACATTTGCTACATACAGGGCTGACAGGGACCAATGTCATGGATGTCCACTTCCTGATTTTTCGTCCTCGGTGATGGCATAAGTTCCCATTTTGAGCCTGTGTAAGAGACCTGCAAGGGCAGAATCTCCTAGCAAGATTGTGGGCTACCTCTCAGGGTCGCTTTAGGACTCCCCCTCTCCTTAGCCTAGCTCCTTGGATTTCCACCCACCCTCCACAGGTTTACTTTATATTCGCTCCCACAACTAGGTTAGAAGGTGGGGTCTCCTTTCAACCCCTACTTTCTGTCATGGCAGCAGGTTAGGCCCAGAAGAAGCTCCTTGGCCAGTTCACAGTCCTCATTTTCTCCCCAAGCCCTTCTCCCCAGGTCCTCAGCCTTTTTCTTCCATGGATTGAAGTTAAGGAGTCTGAAAATAAAAAAAGGAGCATGTTGTGGGAGTCTCAGCTCATCTTCCCTCTGTGCTTCTTAGTGCAGATCTCCAGAGGGCCGCTGGGGAGGAGAACATGGTCTGTTCCCAGCAATAGCACCAACACCTCACAGTTTCTCACGCCCTTCTTTGCTGGGCACACTCAGGGTCCGCTGATGGGAATCCGGGGGTTGAATCTGGCTCCTAGCAGCCTCAGTGTGGGTCAACAGGGCAGGCTTAAGGATAGTTACCCATTTAACCATAACTCCCTGCTGCAATCTGGCCCTGGTGTCTCCTCTCCTGCTGTATCCTGACTGCATGGAAATTCTCTACTTGGCACCAAGGGCCTTCCTTTTGTATTTGGACCACTCTTAGCTTTCTTCTTCACTCTCTAGTTATCAAGGGGTTTTTCCAGGCTGTGGGGCATTGATCTTATTCTCCTGTGTCAGTTTATCCCAGGCTAAACATGTCACATTCCACAGCTGCTTCGCTGGGTGCAGTTGGGCCTCAGTGCCAGCATTTCAGTGTGTGTGTCTTCAGCACTAGAGTGGTAGGTCAGAGCAATGAAGAGGTTCAACACCCCCTCACCCCATCCTGTTACAGCTGGCAGAGGTGATTCCCTTGGCTTGGCCTGCAGCCACTGGCCTGGTTCCCCTTGAGCCCTCTTGCTCAATATCAGAGCCCTCCGTTGGCTATCCTCACCGTGCGCCACGGCTCCAATCCCTATATGAGTGAGCAATAGAATCACATAGGAATAAAAAGCCATAGAGAACAGTGAGGCCTGGGACTGCTCCTATGGGCCCTTCTTCCACTGTGAGGGTATGAGGGGCTCTAGGCCAGAGCAGATGTGTCCTGGGAAGAGCCTCCTCATTGGGAGAACAGTGAGGCCTGGGACTGCTCCTATGGGCCCTTCTTCCACTGTGAGGGTATGAGGGGCTCTAGGCCAGAGCAGATGTGTCCTGGGAAGAGCCTCCTCATTGGGCCCTGGCCAGTCTGGCTAACAGTTGGGCCATGACCTGGAGACCAGGCTCCTGAGTGTTCTGTGGACTGGGAGGAAGGTAAGCAAGGCAAGCTGGCTCTGAGGACCACGGAGATTTAGGGAAGTGGAGTGGTTTGTACTGTTTTCTTTCCTTCTTGCGTAGAGGGTCAAATTCTCAAGGGATTTTTGTCTTTCTACCGGTGTTCTGCCATCCTCCTAGGAGTAGTCCTGCCCCTGTGTCCTTGACCTTGGGGACATACTCCTATTGTCCATCAAATTGCAGGCAAGGGCTTTCGAGAGAACAGGTCTGGGGCCCAAGGGCTTTTCAGCCTACCCCGGTGTCTTTGTGTGGTGAGCATGTGAGATGTGAGCCCTGGACACTGCTGTCAGAATGCGTCTGTAGTGAACCCACAGGTGCTCTTCAGAGTAGGGTTGCCCATGGGGATGGCTGTCCCCACTGTGTGCCGAGGGCTGTCCATACAGGTAGACTGTTTCTGGAGGCTCTCCTTGTTTACCTCGGTCCCTTTCCCGTACCTGTGCTTTCAGAGTCTGGGGGCTAAGGTCTGTATTAGGCCCCACTAGAGCAAACAGTTTGTGGGCTTAACCCATTGGATTGGCTTACCTATATATTTGGTCAGTCTAGATGATAAAAATATGCAAATCCCTTATAATGCGAGCTCAATGGGACTTTTCCCCTCCACCAATGTCATTTATGTAGCTGGGCTTGGTGGCACAGGGCTCTAATCTCAGGTACTTGAGAGGCAGGAAGGCTGAGAGTTCCTGGTTAGCTTGAGCTACAGAGTGAATTCAAGGCCAGCATAAGCAATCCCATTTCAAAGAGCTTTAAAATGAGGGCTTGGAATATAGTTAATGATACTTACTATTCTAACGTGTGAAGCCCTGGATTCAGTTCCCAGCGCTGAAAAGTAAAATAAATGAATGAGTGGCTAAACTCACATGGACCTTATTAATTATGGATTGTTAAAGATACTCCCCTCCTTTGGCTTTTAGCTGCCATCTCTCCTGACAGGTTTTTGCTGCCTAAATCCCCGCTTCATCTTCATGTGCTTTCCACTTTCTATAGCTAGAGGGTGCCCAGCCCCCCTTTATGTTAAAGCCTCCTCATTTTCTGCACTTGGTATGAGCTGTGAGTCTGGAGAGCCTTTTGGGGTCAGCTTATCTAAGCCCATTTGTCCTTTAGCTGGAGAATTGGAGAAAACAGCTTATCAGGGACTGCAGAGCAAGTTGGTCACAGACCAAGTATGAGAACTTGGTTTGGATCCCTTTGGTCATTCTCTGCTGCCCTTTGGGGCTCAGATACCATGGGGCCAACCCAAGGCTCACGCAGAGTTAGGGGAGGTACCTTTGCTCTCCTTGTTGTCCCTCAGTTGTTTGAGGATGGTGGCGTGACCATACTTGGTCTCTTCAGGGATCTATAAAGCAGAATTGTTAGTCTCCTTGTGGCTTGGAAGGGCAGCGTGCTGAGTGACTTGATGCATGTGAATGGCGGGCTCCTACACAAAGGTTTATGTGCACCCGATCGCGCATGTGTAGGGTGTGACCGGTACAGCCTCCAACCAGTCACTGAGCAGGCCTCAATACCGTTGCGCTCCATTCCAAGATGTAGGCAGTCTGATGTAGTTAGAATGTTTGTGATATTGTGAAACATATTACAAGGGCAAGGAAGACCTTAAAGGCGGGCAGAGGCAGGACGGCAAAGGGCCTCATGTGTCCAGCTGGGGGGTGGGTAACCTTACTTTGATAACAGAGGCAAGCTTCACAAAGATTTTAGCAGGGAGTGATACCAAGAGGATGTGGCAGGGTTGATGCTGAGGGGTCAGGGGATGAAGGTATGTGAGGAGGTAGGAGGGTCCAGGGTGGAAAGACACATCATGTGGCTTCTAGCTTTCCCTCCCTCCCTCCCTCCCTCCCTCCCTCCCTCCCTCCCTCCCTCCCTCCCTCCCTCCCTCCCTCCCTCCCTCCTCATTGCAAGTTCCAATGGTCTCAGCCTGTAGCCTTCACTTAGCATTGGCAACTCTGTTCTTTTTTTCTTTTTTCTTTTTTTTTTTTTGAGATAGGGTCACTATGTAGCCCCGTCCGGCTTTCAACTCACAGAGATCCAACTGCCTCTGTCTCCCAGGTGCTGGGATTAAAGGTACCACCATACTCAGTTCATTGGCAACTCTTCAGATGCCCACTTTGGAATCAAGATGAAAGCCCTGGTTCAAATATCCTTGGGAATAAATGCACCCCACTGTTCCTGGGAATATCATCAGTGCCTCGAGGACAGGGGAGTTAAGAGAGACTGGACAGTTAGTGTATCAATTAGAGGGTATGGGGGGTGGTCTGTGTCCATATAATATCTCCTTAGAGTGGCATTAAGAGGCCTGGAAGGCACATTAGAGTGGGAGTCAAGTCCTAGGCCCATGTCCTGGCCTTGTTGCCTTTCTTTCCTCTTTTTTTCTGATGTAGACAATGTTTGTGCCCTGCTCACTCTGGTGGGGAGGCTTAGCAGCAGCAGGTAGAAATGGAAGCTAAGGGAGAGAAGGAAAAAAAGGGGGTGGGGAAGGGCTAGCTAGATGGGCCCCTTCCAGAGGACTCTTGGTCAGTTCTCAGCCTCAGCACAGCAGCTCACAACTGCCAGGGATCCAACACTGTGTTCTGCTCTCCGAGAGCAGTAGGCATACATGTGATAGACATGTGACGCACACATATACACATGCAGGCAAACCCTTACACATGTAAAGTAAAAAAAATATTTAAAAATTTTGTCTTTAAAAATAGATAAAGGTCTTTTAAAAAATCCTAGGTATTAGTATCTTCCAAAGGTACTGTAAAGAGACCTTAGTTTAGAGAGGCAAGATCAGAGCCAGCAGGACACTGGTGTTTGTGGCCTGAAGCCAAGCAAGCCACCTGCCACCTATGTCCTCTGATGTTAGAATGGCACTAGCTGGCTTTTTTTTTTTTTTTTAAGACAGGGTCTCATATAGCCCAGTCCCCTTTCTCTGTCTCATGAGCCCTGGGGTTACAGATGTGTGCTGTTATCAGTTTTAGGTGACTCTGGGGAGCAAACCCAGGGCCTCGTGAATACTAGTGAGTACCAACTGAGTTCCATCCCAAGTCCCTCCTTAATGTGTATGTGTCTCGGAGTGTGTCACTGAGCTACACTTCCAGTTCAGGAAGGGTGTTTTTTAGGTGATGAGTGAGGAGGATTAGCTAGAGCTAGAGTCACTCGCCCCTGTCTAGCAACAAGACGGTCCCCTAATATCTCAGGGCAGGGGGAGCAGGGAAGCCTACCTCCCTTCGAGTCTGGGTCAAATATAAGAAACATAGACCCAGATAAAGGGAGGGGACAGCTGGCCTGGCCCCACATTGCATTGGAGGGCTTGGAGTATGCTAGAGGAGAAAATCAGTTGTGTGTATGGGTGAAGGAGTGAGTCCTGACACCCAATGACCTCCATGTAAGGTAGCACTGTAGTGAGCTGTGCTCAGCTTGGGAGAGATAGTTTTCTCCAAGGAGCAGGGGTGCCCAAGGGTCAGGCCTCACTAGGTAACCACTAGTGCCAGACCTGAGGCTCTGCTTGTCTTCGTTCCCCTGGCTCAGGCCGGCCTGTAGTGGCTGGAGAGTGGGGGCAGAAAGGTGGATATTTGGGTATGGAGCAGCTATACCACCAGCATCTGGGGGAAGAGCAGGGTAGGATCAGGGGCAGCAGCTGCTGCTTCACTGAAGTGATGTTCTGGCCAAGGGTGAGGGAGAACTGGCGCCTGTAAATGTGTGCGCCCTAGGTGCTCGGTCCTCAAGCCACCGCCCTTGGTAACTATAACTCGAGGAATCACATCCACTTTATGATCTGGTTCACTGCTGGCACTAGGTGGTTCGGTCCTACTCCAAACAGGCAGCCGGAGACCTGCCCCCAGAATGCACCCCATTGGGAGGGTCCCTGTGGGTCACCATCCTCCTAGCCTCTTCTGGGTCTCCTACAATCGGCAGAGCTCTTGGGACAACCCGGTTGGAGCCAGCCCTGCCTCCAGCTCAGCCGAGAAGGGAGCCGGGCGGCTCTGCTCCTGTCCCTTCTTCCATTCAGTCCACTCACTGCCCAGCTTTAGGCTCTCAGCATCTTCTGGTGGCTCCGGGTTGTCCCAGGAAGTGCACTTGTAGCTCCCACTCAAGAGCCAGGGCTGTGTCTCCACCTGCTTCCCACCTCCTCACCCTACCCCTCCCACAGAGCCCTACCTTTCTGTCCCTCCTAGATCCAGTGAGCCAATTGCAGGAACATCTGTTCCCTGGCCTCAAACGCTGTTCGCAACTCTGGGGAATGCTGCTCTGGGCGGGTCAAAGACCCGCAGAAAAGGAAGGATGCCCCATTTCCTATGGCTTTGTGAGTCTGAGGGTTAGTAGCTTGAGGGAAACCCGGGAACTGGGGATAAGGGGAGAAAGCTCTGGCCCGCCCCCTTCACCTGGGCAGTAGGAACACCCCGGCACATCCTGACCCATAACCCTCCCCATCCCCCCACCCCCGCCCCAGGACTGGCACTTGTGAGGGTCACAAGGCGGTCAGTGCCGCTGATGACCCCTGGCAATCTCCTAGCTGCAGCCCAGCTAGAGGCAGGGATGACTGGGCGTAGACTCAAACCTTCAGGGGTGAGCTGTTCCGGGTGTCCCAGCCTCCCCTTTCACTCTATTGGGTCCCCCTAGGGTCTCCCTCAGCTTTGGGCCATCAACAGAAGCTAAAATACCGGGGCGGGACAGCCTGCCAGCTCCCTGCTAGCCCTTTCCCTCCACCCTGTTCTTGCTGACCAGCAGGGCACCTGCGGCTAGCACTCCGCTGTTTCCGTTGCCCTGGGCAGAGAAGTGATGTGGCCCGGGCTGCCCACTGTCCCCACCTGCCCGCCCCCAAGGCTTTGGCTCCCCCGCGCCCGTGTCCCCGAACCCCCAGCTTACCTCAGTGGCGCTGTCTCCTCACCAGAGGCACTGCAGTGTGGGAACTGTCCCGAGGAGCCGGTTCTCAGCTGAAACAAAGAGGTGGGGGAGAAAGAGGGGGGCAGCGCGAGAGGGAGAGGGTGAGTGAGCAGGCGAGGACTGAGGAGTGGAGGCTGGAGGGGGAAGAGGGAAGGGAGAGGGTGAGGAGAGAGGGGAGGACGACGAGCCGCTACTGCCCCTGCCGAGAGAAAGCCTGACTCCCCGAACTGGAGGGCCAAGAAAGGAGGGAAGAGGAAATGGGGAGGGGGCCAGGCCGAGAGGAGAGAGGGGCGGGGAGCAAGGACCGGGTGAGGGGATTGGGACAAGTAGGGGGATGTGGGCAGAAGAAGGAGCATTGGGGGCGGAAGGGCTGCAGAGAGCCGAGGGGTCCCGCCCCGTCCCATGCCAGGTTCTGATCTGAGACTTGAATGAGTAAAATGCTATGCAAGAAAGGGGACTGGGAGAGGGACCTGTCAGGCAAGGGGCGAGGGCTGGCGGGCTGGCTTGGGAGGCCAGGGCCAGTCACAAAGGCAGGAGAACAAAGGTGTCTGAGGGGAGGAGTAGGACCCCTGCTGACCGCAGGTGCACCAGCCCTGAGCACACAAGGGGGTGTCCTGGACCCCCAGCAGGTTTGCGAGAGCTGCCCAGGCTGGAGTGGCCCCTCAAGCTCCAGGCGCTTGGGGAGTGGGCAGGGCTCTCTTTCCTTGAGAGCCCTGAACACCCCTATCCCACACTCCACGATTGAGCACACATCAGGGTACTGGTGCCACTGCCTTTGATAGGGAGGGGAAGGAGACAGTTAACCGGGAGAGGGTCTAGGCCCCAAGGGAGAAGCAGAGGACGGTGGGCATATGGAGGAGACAGAGTGGTGGGGACTCAAGCATGGAAAGAGGCAGGCAGGAGTGGAGGCAGAGCGCCACCTCACAGACCCTCCCACTCCGTGTGTTTCTTGGGCTGCCTGATCCCGAGAGGTGCAGTGGTCATCCTGGCTGCCAGCCTCTTGCTGCCAGGTGCTGCTGTGACAGGCAAGGACACTGCCTGGGAAAGTTGCCTTGGCCAGCTGGGCTTAGTATGTGTTAGCCCTTGTTAGGAGGGAGAAGAGGGGACCTGGGAGAAGACCTGGTCAGGAATGGTCAGGACTTCCTCCCATCCCTGTCCACCAAAGAAAGCGCTCTTCTTGTCTACCCTGAGATTACTCATACTTTTTTTTTTTGAGCAAGGGGATGGAACATGGGTTTGTGTAAAGCTATGCTGGGGGTTGGTGGTTGGGTAAGGGGGAGTTAGCCCTCAAGTTCCAACCTGCACGGTCATATCACCTGGCTGCCTCGAGTCTTCTCCAGGAGCCTGGAACCTCAAGAAAGGAAAAGGCTTTTCTTCCTTCCTTTCTTACTAACAACAACAACAACTTTTTTTTTTTTTTTTTGGTTAGGGCTGGATCCCAGGGCTTGCACACACTAGGTAAGCACGCTACCACTGAACTACATACATCCATGGTTCTTGTCTGTGGTGTGTGCATGCTCTCACCCTGTGGACACATATGGTCAGGGGCTGACTCTGGCTTCCTCCTCAGTGGCCTTCCCACCTATTTTTATTTTGAGACAGAGTCTCACTGAAGCCCACCTTTTTGGCTTGGCTGGCTGACCAGCAAGTCCCTGGGGTTTACTTGTCCTGGCCTCCCAGTTTCAGGGATTATAGGTTCCTAGCCACACCTGGCTTTTCCTCCAGTGCCAGTGATCTGAATTCTGGTCTTCATGCTTGCCCAACAAGTGCTTTCCCTGCCTAGCTTCTCCAGCTCCTGGTCACCAGTGTATTCGTCATCAGCATCACCATTGTTGCCATTGCTATTGGAGATAGGAACTGGCTGAGTAGCTGGGCTAGCCTGGGAATCCCTGTTCCAGTCCAGGGTGAACATGCAATCCTCCTGCCTCAGCCCACAGGCATACACCACCATTCCTGCTTATTCCTTATTTTACTCTTTACTTACGGATTATTTCAAACTTAAAAAAGAAAAGTTACCAGATTAAGAATGTGGGGCTGGAGAGATGGCTCAGTGGTTAAGAGCACTGGCTGCTCTTCCAGAGGACCGGGGTCCAATTTCTAGCAGCGGTTATGTGGCAGCTCATAGTTGTCTGCAACCTCAGTTCCTGGTACCCTCACGCAGACACACATGCAGGGAAAACACCAATGCACATAAAAAAAGAATACTATGAATGTGGCGCCCACTTATCCTCTTTTATTTTTTATTTTCAGACAGGGTTGCTTGCAGGTACTCACCGAAAAGCTTAGTCTGCCTTGGACTTGCACTAGTCCTTCTGTCTCAGCTTTTCCAGTTCTGGCATTATAGACATTATATTTAGTTTATTGAACTATTTAATTTTTTTGGTAATTTATTTATTTTCATTTTTATGTGTGCTGGTATTTTGCCTGCATATGTATCTGTGTGAGGGTGTCAGATCTTGGAGCCACAGACAGTTGTGAGCTGCCATGTGGGTGCTGGGAAATGAACCCAGGTCCCCTGGAAGAGCAGTCAGTGGTCTTAACCATCGAGCCATTCCTCCAGCCCTTATTATTATTATTATTATTATTATTATTATTATTATTATTATTATTATTTTAATGACAGCTCCTGCATGTATGTTTGTGGGCCACATGTGTGACTGATGTGCATGGAGGCCAGAGGAGGGGAATATATCTCTAACTAGAGTTACAGATGTATGTGAGTTGTCATATGGAGCCTGGGAATCAAACCTGAGTCCTTTGCAAGAGCAGCCAGTGTTCTTAACTGTTGAGCTATCTTTCCAGCCCTCTACTATTCTTACTATTAGTATTTTGCTCCATTTTCTTTTTCTTTATATGTTTGCCATTAATGCATTCATACGTCCTCCCATCCCCACCCAAGTTGTTTGTATAAGTTGCCTATGTTTGAAAGGATGACTCCAATGAGTGAGTCATCTCTGTCTTTTATGGATGAAGCCAGACCAGTGAAACTCAGATCATGTTGTGTGGAGTGAATGAAGGCCCACAGAGGCAGTGGATGAGGGAGTGGACATTCTCTACTGGGATTCTGAGACCGGGCTGGGCTAGGGTGAGCTGTGCCGGAGCTGTAGTCCTAGGAGGGAAGTGAGAGAGTGGGAAGGAGGTTTGTCCACCAGAAAGCGAGCATGTGGTATTTGCTAAGTGTGGAGCTGTAGCATATGTCTGCAGAGATGGCGGCAGGCAAGCAGGCAGGCAGGCAGGCAGGCAGAGTAGAGCTGTGAGAGAAAATGGCCATGCCAACGTACCTGGACACACTTGAGGGATAGATACTGTCTAGCCCTGAGGTGGGAGGGAAGCTGCTCGAGGCCTGCCTGAGCCCCTAACTCCGTAAAAGACAAGGCAGGCATAGGGGCCACTTGGCAGTTGGTTCATGCTCACTTACTTGGAGGGGCTGGATGGGAGCCCCAGCTCTTATGTCTTGGTTTATAGATTTTTTTTTTTTTTTCTGAGACAGGGTCTCCTTATATAGCCTACACTGAGTACTGGGATTATAGGCACGTACCACTATACTTAGCTTCAGGGGTGACATTGTTGTTACGTCTCCAATGTCCCTTTGCTTCACATGGCTGCTTCCAATTCCTGTCCAAAGAAGTTTTGTGTTGGGGTCATTGGGATGGGTCAGTGGGAAATGCATCTGGCACCAAGCTTGACAACCTGTGATTCCCTAGGACACGCAGAGAAGAAGGAGGAAACCAACTCCCACAGGTTGTCTTCTAACCTCCTTGCAGAAATGTGTGTATGTGTATTATTATAATAATAACAACAACAACAGCAATAATAACAACAACAGGAGTTTCATATTTAGAAGTCATAACTTGAAGATCATCTCACTTCTGGTGTCCTGATTTTCCCCCTGCCTTGTAACTGAAGGCTCACTCCTCCCAGAAGCCCCCTAGACTTCTTCAGAACACCCCTCTTCATGTCTTCCTGTGAAGGCTGGTCCTACTCATTTTTGCTGGTACACATTGGTTTTTATCTCTAGCAACTGGGTCTTTGTTTGGTTAGCAACTTAACTCACTTTTGCTTCCCAGGCTAACTATATAACTGGATCTCAAAGATGGATGCTGGTTAGTGGCTAGCTTTGGTCCTGACTGGACATTGGGTTCCCTTGATGCCTGCTATAGGTCCTGGGCTTGCTGAGGTGGGGACAACAAAGAACCCTATTGAAAGAAAGGCTAGCTCATGGCTGCTAACATGTTGGGGCCAAGGAGAGCCTTTGACTTGGGCCTTTGGTGGCTTGTCACTACTTTCATCCAGAGTCCATGCAGGCACACCCATTCAGAACAACCATGCAGGGTTCTTTCTGAATTTTACCAGGTGACCCCTGGGAAGGTCTATTACCTCTGTCTGTTACCCCCAGAGCATCCTTGTCAAAGCCCAGGACATATAGGGCTCCTCTCCCAGTGCCCATCCCCCTGAAGAGATTTCAGCCAATTAGCACATACAGTATTTACTTAATTAGGGTAATGACATAATTAGTGTAACTTGGGCTCCATCACATGGCTTCAACATGCAATTAGGAGCTGTCAGCGGGAGGCGACATTGTGAAAACGCTCATTCAATTTTGGTTACAGCATGGAGGGCTAGCAGCTGCCTCTGCTCTACAGTGGGTGGTGGCGGGTTGCTGTGTGTGTGTGCTTGGAGTGTGTGTGAGAGAAACTGCCAGGACGCCATAGCCTGGAGCAGAAGAGTAACCAGGGCAGAAAGTCAGTTTCCAGTGTCGACAAAGCCTACTTGCGCCAAATATGGGTACTCCTGCTCCAGCCCCAAACCAGGGAAAAGCATCCGTGGCCTGCTCTGCATGGCCGAGATTAGGCCCTGTGCCTTCAAGTTCTGTGTCTGAAATGTCACCCGGAATGCAGGTAGGCCTATCTCATTTTTCTTTAGAGAGTTGCTATTTTGCAGATGCTTCCATCTCATACCATAGACCCGTTGTTTCTTCAGGGTGGCCCCAAGGGGCTATTGATTGTCGGGATTGGGTCAAGTATCCTAATTGGATGAGTGGAGAAACTGAGGCTCAAGGCAAGGAAGATGGTAGAAGCAGTCATGGTGGTGCTGAATTGAAGATGTAGCTTGGCGTGGTTGGGGATTCCCCAGTCCTGGATGTTGAGCGAACTTTTTCTGGGGTTGCATAAACTTCAGTAGGGCATCAGCCACAGACTAAAGGGATGATTCCACTAAAGTCAGCCAGCTTATTGGGCTTACTATGAGAGCATGGGCGAGAGGACTTATTTACAGGGATGTGGGTGACCCCAGAGAGCTGTATTACCCCAGATTAGAGGATGTCTTCCCCATGACTGCATATGTAGGGCACTCTCTTCAATTAACCTTCCATACTCTCGTTCAGTGGTTCTTAGCCTTCCTGACACTGCGACCTTTTAATACCAGTTCCTCGTGTTATGATAACCCCAACCACAGACAGATTCATTGCTACTTCATAACTGCAATTTCGCTACTGTTATGAATCCTGATGTAAATATCTGATAGGCACAATATATGATATTGTAACCCTTAAAGGGGTCACGACCCACAGGTTGAGAACCACCGATTTTACCTCCCAAGACCAAGAATGTACGCAGCTTGGCAGGGAGGCATAGGAAGGAATCTCAGGTGACAGTCTGTGGCCTTCCCACCTGTTTCTTTCTATGAGGAAATATTAGCCTCCTCTTGAGGGTCTATTGCAGATAGCTACATCTATTCTAACGGAGATAGTTATGCTTGGAAGATAGTATTCTATAGCACAGGGCATGACACTGTCAGCCTTGGAGAATCTTCTGGCCTATAGGATTCTATCCTTAAGAGACACCAAGGTAGCCAGCAGTGGTGGCACATGCCTTTAATCCCATCACTTGGGAGGTGGAGGCAGAGGCAGGGGCAGGCAGATCTCTGAGTTTGAGGCCAGTCCAGTCTAGTCCACAGAGTTCCAGGACAGCCAAGGCTACACAGAGAAATGTTACATTGCAAAACCAAGGCGGGAGGGGAGAATGAGAACAATGCCTTTAGTCACTGGTTGGTCCTCTGGCTCCTGACACCCACCCTCTGCCTCCCCACCTTCTCAGAGGCTAGTTGGGGAGTTAAAGGGTACAGCTCCCTACGTCTACCTCAGTTTCCAGTAACATTACCAAAGGTTCATAGGGTACTCCTGGCTCATGCCGTGGCTCCTAGATCCTCCTGCTGAGTGCCACCAACGTCTTCGTTTCTTAGGTGGAGAGACTGAGACCGCAAGAAAGTCCTAGTGAAGAGCAGTGCCAAGCCCCAGGCCTCTAAGAACTGCACCCATGCCCCATCGCTGAGCACACAGCGTCAGCCAGGAGAGAGGCTCAGGCGAGAGCACGGTCTAACAGAGTGGAGGACGCTGCCAAGAAGATCGCCATCTCGCACGTGTGGTCTCTCAGGTGTCCCCCACGTGGAAGGAGGATGGGGATTCTGCAGTTCCAAAGGGCAGAGGGAGTTCCTGGTTAGACTGTCTCCCTAGGGACTCTGACCCTCAGGCAGGTGGGTAGCCAGGAGGAAGCTGGCAGACAGCCCCGGTTGCTGGAAACAGCCAACAGAATTAAAACTCCATGATGCGGTCAGATTTCTTTTAGGATCAGGACATCATCTGTGAGATTGTAGGACAAAATTCACTTTGCGAGGACAGGAGGCTGCAAAGCCCATGCCTACCTATGGCCAGAGGCCCAGAAGGCCCCAAACATTCAGCTCGGCCTGCCATGGCTCCCTTGGGCTTTCCTGCCAAGGAAGTGAGGACCAGAAAGAAATGGAGGCTGAGGCTGAGAACAGATGGCACAGGGACAGGAATGTGGCTGCTGAGAGGCCTCCTTGCCTGTTAGGACAATGAACAGTCAGTGCAAAGGCTCCTAGGCTCCTGAGGTACCAAAGACAGCTCACATGACTTTGGCAAGGAGAATGGAAAGTAGAGGGCTGGGTAAAAGGACAAGCTGGGACTTAGCAGCATGGACAGGCCTTTGGGCTTTATGCTGAGTGTGATGGAGCTCCTAGAGGATTTTGAGGACTACTGTGGTGCGTGCCAGAGGCTGATCAAGGGTAGCGTTTCAGTTCCTGGCTTGAGCAAGTAAGGTAGTGGTGTGGCCATTTTCAGAACTGGAGGATGCTGGGAAGAGCAGGCTGGTGGATAAGACATTGAAGCTTCTGCCTCATTTACGTTTAGTTTGGCATGCCTGGGGGTGGATGGGGCTTGAGGTACTAAGAAATCCCTAGTCAAATTCAAGCCAGGAGTGTGGACTGCCCTCCAGGGAGGGCTTTCGTTCATAGTTCTCCGGAGACATGTTGCCCTGTCTCTAGCCCCAGAACCTGGAGATCCAAGTGAGCCAGTGATCTGGAGGCTCCCGTAGGACCAAGACTAGAACAAATAGGTGGTGTCTCTTTGGTGTATGTACTTGTATGTATTTATATACAAGCGAGAGTGCTTGCCTATGTTGGGGCAAGTGGAGGCCAGAGGTGAATATTAGACATGCTGTATTGCTCCCTACCTTGTTTCATTTTTAAAAAAGGACTTATCTGTGTGGTTTGGAGTGATGGTTCAATGGATAAGAGCACTGGCTGCTCTTCCAGAGGACCAGGGCTCTATTCCAAGCAGACACATGGCATCCCACAGTCCAGTTTCAGGTGACCTGATGCCATTTTCTGACCTCCAAGGACGCTGTACACATAAGGCGCACAAATATATACGCCGGTGCACACACATGTTAAGTAAAGATTTATTTGGTACTGGAGAGATGGCTCGGCAGTGAAGAGTACATGCCAGAGTCCAGAGTCCAACCCCCAAGCAAGTAAACCAGGAGGCTGGACCACCGGTAACTTCCACACCGGGGAATCTAAGCACTCATGTGCTCCTATCTACACACATGCACACACACACAGAGAGAAATGATAAAGATAAATCTTAAGGATTTATTTTATATGTGTGTGTGTGTGTGTGTGCTCACATGGGTGTGCAGGTGTCAACAGATCCTGTTGAGCATCCCTCCTTCAATACGGGGCGGGGTATGTGTGTGTGTGTGTGTAACCCAAGGTCTCATGTATACCAGACAAATACGCTATCACTGAGCCACATCTCAGCCCTCTTTCCAACTTTTATTTTGAGGTAGAGTCTCAAAAAATTAAATTGCCCAGCTGGGACTGCAGGCTCACACCACTAGCCCAGCTACCCCGTGTCCTAAAACGCTCTTCCATCCCCACCAGTTAGCTGTGTGTCCCCTCCAAAGCCCCTCACTTCTCCGTTCCTTGGCCTCCCCATTACAGGAGGCAGAGGAATTACTCTGAGTCTTTTTGTCCTCTTTTGACAACGATCTTGGAATGCAGAAGTCCTGCCCATCACATCATCAGCTGGGTCCAGTGTGGCTTGGGTCTCTTCTCAGGCAGGGTAGCGGAAAAGATAGCACTAGTTGTGTGTGTGTGTGTGTGTAGGGACTGTCCCTGCAGGTGTGGCCCATGGCCCCTGCTTTGCCTCCATTCCTGGTATCTCACTCCTGGCAGTCACGCATCCCTCCTGGGTGTCCCTTCTGCAGGGAGAGGAGGTGGCAGCCCCTGCACCACCCTGCAGGTCCACACGCCTTCATGCCAGGCACATTAGCGGATAATTAAGTAAAAATAGGCCTTCCGACCAGTGTAGCTCATTAAGACCTAATTAAGTTAATTAGTTCCAGGTGTGGATGGCAAGGCTCAAGCGAGGCGGGCGGCTGTTGTTTGCTGTAATTGCGTTTTCGAAGCAGCAGTGATGGTGCTGATGACGCCGCAGCAGAGGCCGAGGATTCCTTGGGGGGGCCTGGAAGGCTGCCAGGGTGCTCAAGAGGTTGGCCCTGAGCTGGGAGGGCTGGGAAGAAGCAGTTTCAGTAGGTTGGAGACCACCCACAGAGAGAGCGGCTGGGAGCCGGACAGGTCCAGAGAGCCCTGGAGTCACCCTTGCTCGCCCCACTCTGCTGGGGGAGAGATGGTGGGGCAGCTGGTCTTTTGGACTAGCGTTTGATTCTCTTATCCACCCATTGTGGATGTCAGGAAGGTCTCTAAAGTGGCTTTTCTCAAGTGGACTATGTGACCCAGAAGGAGCGAATGAGACTCTGGTCATCCACATCAGGACACCCTTTCTATCTGGCTTGACTCTCTGACTTTTGTCTCTTTTTGCAGGAATGTGGATCTCAGAGCTGTTCCCCTTTTGTGCCTCAGGGCAGGAGCTGGGGTGGGGAGAGACATACAGATTTGGAGCCTTTGCAGAGAGTCTCTGCACCTATTGGCCCAATCTGTGTCTTGTTCCAAGCCTCTCCCTGAACCCATTTTCTACGATGGCTGTCAGAGGACAACCCTGAGGACAGATGGGTGGGGCGACCTCCCAGTCTTGATCAGTGTCATTTGTCTATTCAGCTGTCCATGCATTGTGTAAGGAGTGAGAAGACGGAGGCTGACTTTAGAAAATAGAACCAGGCTCTGTGGCATCTCTGACAGGACTGCAGTGTGGTAGCGAAGTATCTGGGGAACAGAACTCAGGGGTGCTCATCCCCAGGCTTTTATTTCTACCTATGCCCTGTCATACCACTCCGGAAATTTATCATTTAGAAAGGCACATATAGCTGGTTGATGGTGGCACATGCCTTTAATCTCAGTGCTTTGGAGGCAGAGGCAGGCGGATCTGAGTTTGAGGCCAGCCTAGTCTACAGAGTGAGTTTCAGGACAGCTAGGGCAACACAGAGAAACCCTGTCTCAAAAAACTAGAAACCAAAACCCCAAAACCAACCAACCAACCAACCAACCAACCAACCAACCAACCAACCAAAAAAAGACACACTGGGAGATGGCTCAGTTGGCAAAGTGCTTGCTATGTAAGAATGGGGATCCGAGTTTGATCCCCAGAACCCATATAAAGCAAGGAGGCAGAGATAGGCAGATTCTGGGGAGTCACTGACAAGCCAGCCTAGCCTATTCAGTGAGCTCCAGGCCCTCGAGGGACCCTGACCAAAACCAACCAACCAACCAACCAAACAAACAAACATAAAACCCCCAAACCAAGGTGGACAGCACCCGAGGTATGGCAGTTGGGCTTGCCCTCTGGCCTCCATAGGCACACGTACACACCTGTGTAGTAATGTGTGCACACGTGAAAGACACGTGGATGGCTAGGGATATAGCTCAGTGGGAGCTCAGTGGGTAGCTCAGCCCTAGGCCCTGGGCACAACACCTAGCACATACACATACAAAATGTTTAAGGCCACCTCCCACTGCATATCGAGTTTGAGGTCAGCTTGGCCTACACAAACCTCAGTCTGAAAACAAAACACAGTCTTGGAGCTGGGTGTGGTATAAATCTCAGTGTTTGGGAGGCCAGGGAAGGAGGATACAAAGTTTGAAGCTGGCCTGGGATATAGCCACCATGAACTACTTAGTGGGACCAGGAAAGGGGAAGGAGACCCATATCCCAGGGATCTGGTTTGCTCAGGGATTTCTTTTTTAAACCTTGGTGGTGTCAGGTATACTAGCAAGCACTCTACCACTGAACTTCATCCCCAGACTTACTGAAGGATTTTGACACAACTGTTGAAGCTGCCTTGAAGACAGGCTGCATAGAGACAATATTCCCTTTTTTTGAGAGAGATTTCAGACTTGTTGACAGGGCTAACGAGCCACGCTTAATGCCATAGCATGACTTTTCAGCCCTGTGACCTTCGATTTTAACCTGTCGCCTCTCCTTGCTCATGCATAAATCTGAGCAACGGATCTCAGAAACCAGCTCGCAATTTCTTCTACAGGAGACGCCCCATAAGAGAAGAGAAATAAGTTAAACCAGCTCATGTTTTGACTTAATTTTTGAAACTTTTCTTAATCCTTGAATCTGATTGTAAATTACATCCTTTGTTGAGTGACATAACTTCAAAAGTCACAAAAATAAAAAATACAGGTAATAACATGCTTAAAGGTGGGCTGGTGTGATGGCACCATGAAGAGAAGTGCTTGTGGTCTGGAGGTGCAAGCCAGATGACCTGCGTTCAGTCCCTGGAACCCACGTGATGGTGGAGGGAGAGACGTATTTGTCTTCTGTGGCCTCAAATAACAACCAAACACATCTTTCTTAGATCTTTCTTTGAGTGCCTGCTGTCTTTATTTTATTTAAAGAAGGCTCACTTAATAACTTGCTCTGAAATTACATAGTGTAAGTCAAGGTCGTGATCACAGATGAGCAGTAGAACCCACAGTGCCAGGCTTCCTCTCCTGCTAATAGTCAGGAAGTGGAGGCAGGGGGATTGCCAGTTTAATGTGAGCCTGGCCCACATAGTAACAATCTATTTCAAAAAACAGAAACAAGAATAAAAAAAAAAAAGAAAAAAGACAGATACATCTCAGGAAGTGAAGCCATTTCTGGAGATGGAGCAAAAAGAGGATAGTTTTGGGCGAGGTGACCTAGCCCTAAGTGTTGTCAGCTGCTATCTGGGAGGCGCTGCCTTCTCTGCACCTCTGAGGGAACAGACTGTAGGATCTTCCGCTCTATTACTGGACCCAACACCAGCCACCTGCTCCGCAACAGTCCAACCGAGAGATAAGGAAGATGCCTTTACTTAAAAAAGTAAACACTAGAGAGTCAGGCCGGAGCAATGGCTCAGCAGTTAAGAGCGCTGATTGCCCTTCTAGAAGAGCAGGGTTTCCTTCCCAGCACCCACATGACGGCTAATGAGTGTCTATAACTCCAGTACCAGAGGATAAAATGTCCTCTCCGTGGGCACTGTACAAACACGGTGCACAGACATACGTGTAGGCAAAACATCCCCCACATAAAATAAAAGCAAATCTTTTTGTATTTCCTTTTTATTTTATGTGTATGTGTGAGTGCCTGCAAGCCTATTTGTTCACCATGTTCCTGCCTGATGCCCTTAGAGGTAGGAAGAGGGGTGTCTCATCTCCTGGAACTGGAGTTACGGGCAAAGCTGTCATGTGGGTGCTGGGTACTGAACTCCGGTCCTCTGCAAGAACAGTAAGTGCTCCTAACCACTGAGCCACGTCTCCAGCCCCAAAATAAATATTTCAAAAAGCATCTAGAAAAAAGCTAGGGCTGGGTGTGGTGGTGCACTCTAATGCCTACACTTGAGGCAGAGACAGAGAGATATAAGTGATTTGGAAGCCAGCCAGGGCTACATGGTGACACAATGTCTCAAAATCACCACCATCCAGTTGGCTAATTAAACTGGGTATATGCCTGCAGGCCTAGCACTTGGTAAGTAGAGGCAGGAGCATCCAGAGTTCTTTGTTACATAGCCAGTGTAAGGCTAGCCTGGGCTACATGAGACCTTGTCTGAACAAACCAAACCAAATGAAACAAAACAACAACAACAACAACAACAAACAAACAACAAAACAAACAAAAAAAAAAAACAATGTAGCCCATCAAGAGGATGAAGGACTCTTGTCCAAAGTCCATCTGCTGGAGGTCATTTAGGAGTGATTTATTATATTAATATAGAGATGGGTTATTGTATGAAATTATTCCTGGGGAGATGTGAACAAAAAAACTATTCATCCCAGATAGGGAACTGATGATAGACCAAATCAAGAATATCATTGAAGTCCAACTTGGTGAATCAGTGAGCTTATTAAGGACCACTTACAGAAGCAGAAAACACTAAAAAACAGCTGCATGATCAAAGCTCACCCCAGGGTGTGTCCTGTCTCATGAAAGTTGGAAGCCTGGAGCTCATGGCACGATTTTCTGGCAGCTTAATAGTTGGCAAGTGTGTAAGGCAGCTGAGGTGGTAGGAGCCTTTTCCCGTCAGCTGTGTGGTTAGAGACACTTGGGCAGCTAGCTTAGTTGGTCTTTGCTTCTTGGAGGCAACTTGGATGATCTCCCTCCGTTAGGCAGCTGATTTAGTCTGAAAATGTCTCTCAAGCATTGCTTACAGCTTCTATATGCTTAGAAGGGAAGGAACCAATGAATCTGGTCAGTTTCAGGGATTTCCTGAAACTTTTGTGTTGTTAAGGAGCTTCCTTGAAGGATGGAATGTTTCACCTCCCTTTAGCACATCTTGTGTCTGTCTTAAGGAGCTTCCCCTAATGGAATGTTTTAACTTGGAGGAAACTGTTTCATGACAGGCCTGATGGTGCCTTCTCTCAGGTGTAGATCTGTGGTCAAAAGGCGAACCAACTCATCCTAATTGCCATGTCACAAGCTGCTTCTCAGAACAAAGATCATATTATTTCTCTGGACTATTCCTGTCACTGATTATTTTGGCCATGTGCGCAAGCTAGAGGGGGTAGCTTCCCTGAGGTCATAAAAGGAAACACACACCATCTGATTATTGAGCAGTAACAGTGTCAGGTGAGGCTAAGTGGGAAGCTGTCAGGTAATCTGGTCTCAATGCTTGGCTTCAGTTTCTATTCGATGTCTATTCCTTATAGGATTTGGGTTGCTATACTTCTTGCTGAGTGTTGGATACTTCTTGCTGAGTGGGAATATTACAAGGTGAAAATGGAGCAGAACAACCTGACCTGGAGGGACTTGAATAGGGGTCATGTGATCGTTCTGTGCAGCAGAATGACCACATAAGGCGAATAAAAACACACTTTTATGGCGGCCAAGTTACTAATTGTTTTTGAAGAAATGGGAATCTTGAGGATCAGCTCACTTCTCTGGTGGGTAGATTTTTTTGTTCTTCTCCAGGTCTTGAGCAGCCTTTAGTCCATGGTGGAGAAAAGTGCAGGGGTTTGCCTGGAGGAAGTCTGGACCTCAAAGAAGCAAGCTGCTGCATGCTATTCATTATTTGACTTTAGCCCTGGATATCTTTAACACGACTCTTCGTTTCTGTGACAGGGCTTCTCTGTGTAGCCCTGGCAGCCCTGGAACTTGCTCTGTAGACCAGGCTGGCCTCAAACTCTCAGAGGTCCACCTGCCTCTGCCTAGGGCTAGGATTAAAGGCATGAGCCACCACGTCTTTTTAAAAAGTATTCTAAGTGAGGAGATTAGGAACTAACTGTAGCTCTCTGAAGAACTGCTGAGGAGCCGCTGTAACAGAGCAAGGGACAGATCCTAGGGACACTGGCTTATGCTAAAGTTTTTTTTTTTTTTTTTTAAGATTTGTTTATTTTTATCTTATGTGTATGAATGCTTTGCGTGCAGGTATGCTTATGCACCATGTGTGTGCCTGGAGCCTGTTGAGGCCAGAAGAAGGTGTCAGATTCCCTGGAATTGGAGTTGTGAGCTACCCTGTGGCTGCTGGGAACCAGGTCCTCTGCAAGAGCAGCAAATTGTCTTAAGCCCCGAGGCATTTCTCCAGCTCCTTTTGTTTGTTATTTTGAAAGCATGACTCATTTTTTTTTTTTTTTTGTCTTTCCGGTGAACTGAGCTCAAGGAGATGAAGTCTATTTCAGTCTGCATTGAATTAGGTATCATTTTCTAGGAATTATCTCTTTTAACAAGCCCCTTCTCCCACTACCTCTCTATTTGCTGCTTTTTTTTTTTTCTTTTGAGACAGAGTCTCACTCTTGTAGTGAAAGGGTTAGACTAACTTTGTAACCTGTATGTCTTCTAAAGCCTATAGTTTTGAGTTTTAGGTTCAGGTTAAGCTAAAGCCTCTTAGTACCTTTCCAGAGAATGAAAAAAATGTGACCCTATCTGTGAGGACAGATAGAAAAAAAAAAAAAAAAAAGGCAAGTAAGCAATGACCTTCACTCAGCAAAAAGAAGGACCAGACCCTTGTCTTTGAGATAGTGTTTCTTAGCAACGAACCCAGACTTCTGAGTAGCTTTTGACCTGCAGCCAAAAGTCCGCAGCCCCTAATATTCAAGGATGAACTAACCACCCCCACTTTCAATTGCAGCTGCATCCACACTTGGCAGGACTGGCCAAGCTTGAGCACCTAAGACTAACCAATTATCTTACTTTATAGCTTCCTCATCCAATCCTAAATTGCCAAGACTGCAACTTCAAATCTCCCACAATTTTCCTTTTAAAAACCTAAAGGCCCTTTGTCTCGCGGTGCCACTCTTTGCTGACCAGCAGGGGTGACCCCATTTCGAAATGGTTAATAAACCTCTTGCTTTTGCAACGAGTCTATGGTCTGTGGGAGTTTTTGGGAAGGGCGGGATCTTGAACTCCTGAGCTGTGAGACCCCAGGTCTTACAGTAGCCCAGACTGGCCTTGAGCTTTTGGTCCTCCTGCCAGAGCCTCCTGAGCGCTGGGAGTACAAGTGCTGCCATGCCTGCTTTCTTCCATGTCTCCGCCTCTTGCTTAGGCTGAGGTCTCTGAAACCGTGAGCCAAGACGACTCTTCTGTTCACACCGCTTCTCCACAGCAGTGAAAAACCGAGTTAACCTAAGGTCTGCCTGTAAACTTAGGTTTTTTTCTGGTGTAAGTTGTCTGAGATTATAGGCCTGTGCCATCATGCCTGGTGTCTTTATGTGGGTTTTGGGAATTGAACTCAGATCTTCATGCGTGTGCAATTAAGGCTCTGTTACTTGAGCCACCTTACACCATCCCTGGGTGACCTCATCTAGTTACTTGTGAGTTCAGTTTGCAGATTCGATCTTGGCCCAGGAGAGTACCTTTGGAACTGTTTTATCTGGTCAGCTGACACTCCAGTCGCTGCAGAAAGAAATTGTTCTGGTTTTCTTCAGAGACCTTGTTGACTAGAGTCAGATTATAGGTGGCACCAAGCCTTGACCAAAATTCAAATCCAACTAGCATGTTCCAGCTGTGAGTACGTATGAAGCTCCAATGGAGAAATGTAGATTGGGTGCTTCAAGTCCAAAGGAGCTTCCGGGAGCCCCCTTCAGTCCCTGTGGGTGTCCTGATCCACAGATAGCTCCTTGACCAAGCTGGGGTGTGCATGGGGTGCAGGAGTTTGAGACCCAATCCACTGTTTTAGCCCTCTTCTCTTTTTAATTCTCTTCACCAAGACATAGCTTCAGAATTTACTTTCTATTTCTCTCCCTCCTCCTTATTGGAATTCCTTTCTGTTTTATTTTCTTCCTTAAATTTACATCTTGTAACAATACTTATATGATTTCTGAATTTAGGCTAAATTACTTTTTCCTCAATAAATACATTTATGCTTTTCTTCTAATTTTCTCCTCAAAACACAGCTTAATTTCTTTTATATTTTATTCTGGGCTTATAGAATCACACATGCAAATTGGTTTTTCATATACCAACAGCTTATGATAACACTTTCTTGTATAGATCAAAATATATACTGTTTTTCTAAGAGTATTTGAAGTTAATTTAACAATTGATCTGGCAGTTTTCTAATTACAGAAATAACTTGGATTTAAAAATAATTACTTATTTTTATTTTTTTATGTGTATGAATTTTGCTTGTATGTAATGTGAACCCTGTGTGTGCCTGCCGCCTGCAGAGGCTGGTAGAGACTGTTAGATCTCAGGCACTGGAACCACTGTGTGAATGCTGGGAATTGTGCAAAAGCAGCAACTTAACTACTGAGCTATCTCTCCAATTGCTCAGATCTACCTATCTGTCTATCATCTATCATATCTCTCTCTCTCTGTCTCTATCTCTACCTATCTATCTATCTATCTATCTATCTATCTATCTATCTATCTATCTATCTATCTATCCATCCATCTATCATCTATCTTATCTATCTATCTATCTATCTATCTATCTATCTATCTATCTATCTATCTATCTATCTGAGACAGGGTCTTATATACCCTTGAAACATTCTTTCCTTTGGGCAAACTCATTAAGATGAAAAGTAGACAACTCAGAATCATTTCAGGAAATCCCTGAAACTGACCAAACTCAGTAGGCCCCTCCCTTCCAACAATAGATACACAGAAAAGATTGCTGAGACTCTCAGAGGAGTCAGGCTGTAAAGACTCTGGAATATGCCTGGCTGCCTGGAAGAAGCAGAGACCAGCTGAGCTGCCTAGAAGTTTAGACCATCAGTCACCTGGAAAGGGCTCTCTCCTACTTGCCTGCGGGGTGTGTAGTGTGCTGCAGACTTCCAGCTTTTCTGGTGGGCTTTGGTGTCGCTCTCTTTAAATCATTTCTCCCCCTGTAAGTAATTCCCCCAAAACTGATTGATTTGCCAAGTTGAACTTTGGTGGTGTCCATACTTTGGCCTGTTGAGATGAAGAGACAGGTATGTGTCACAGGAAAAGTCACAACAACATCACATTGTATTTTTATTTACACATCTGTTCTTAGACCTTAAGCATCTAGGAGAGAGAATATAATCTTGACTGGGCAAGGCAGGCAGTGTAGCATTTGTTTTTAAACTCTATTTCATTTTGGGTTCCTTAAAGCTTATTCCTTTCAACCCACCAATCCTAGGTAGGAGAGAAAAGGTTAGTGGGGGAGAGGGGGTACAGAACCCTTTTCTTCTCCTGGCTGTTTAGGGTCGTTGGGTTCTTTGGGGGCAATACTAGTCTCTGTTGCAGCAAACAGTCTCTTCCAGGCCACTGTCTGCCTCAAACTGCCATGATGTTCGTCTCTGGCCTCTCCAAACTGCCACATGCCACACTCTCTCTGGGCGCCACTATTTATCTTCCTCAGAGTCCTGACCATACCCCTCTCTGTGCAGCATGAGGCAGGCCATTACTGGCTAGCAAAGATCATGCCCTAGTTGAAGCAGTTATCAGCTCTGGACAAACTGAAGCCCAAACTAAAACCCCACACTTGGGATTAAAACAAAAACATTTATATAACATAACTGTTTAAAAAGAACCCAAAACTTCCATTACAAGGCAGGATGGCATACACCTTAATCCAAGCACTTGGGAGGTTGAAGCAGGAGGATCAGGAGTTCAAGATAACTGTGCTGGCTTGAGCTACACGGGACTGCTTAAAAAGCAATTTGGCCAGGAAGACAGTTCAGTCTGTGCAAGCATGAGGGTCTGAGTTCTGATCTCCAGCACCCAAGTTCACCTAGCATGGGGGCTGTGGGGAGGAGGAGACTGTGAGATCCTGAGGGCTCACTGGCTGGCCAATCTATCCAAAGTGCTACAGTGAGAGACCATGTCAAAAAAAAAAAAAAAAAAAAAAAAAAAAGAAGGAAGCTGGAAGCTATTGAGAAGAGGCTCATACATGCAACAAAAAATCCCGGAAAAAAAGTGTATGCTAACAATCCTGAAGACATCTTCATCTTTATTTTACTAGTGAATTTAAATTAACTGATTTGTGACCAAGAGACACTCAGATCAGTTAAACATTTTTTTAAACAAATTTTAATTTATGTGACTAGTTTATGAACAGTTGAATTCAAATTCTGTTTAAGGCTGTTGACCAACCCTTTTCAGGTAAAGTAACTGGTACAGGAGCGTGAGTAGAAAAAAAAGAAGTGTTACATTTTGTTTTTGTGTGTGCTCAGGTTCGAATTATGGTGATAGGATGGAGGTCAGGGACCAAGTCTGGGCAGTTGGTTTTCTCTTCCACCGTGAGGGTCCTGGAGATTGAACTCAGGCTCTCAGTCACAGCACACAACACCAGGATTTGAGTCATCTCAATGGCCAAGCTGCTTGATTTTTTTTTTTTTTTTGTAGAGAATTATTTTTATGTTTACAGGTGTTTGCCTGAATATATGTCTGTGTGCTGCCTGTGTGCCTTGTGACCTCGGAGGCCAGAAGAGGGCAACATATCCCCCGAGAGTAGAGTTATGGATGGTTGTGGGCTACCATGTGGGTGCTGGGGATTGAACACTCCTAGTCACTGAGGCAGCCCTCTCACTCCGAGAAGCTCATGGTTTGTTTGTTTTTTCCTCTTTTTTTTCTTTCTTTCTTTCTTTTTTTTATATTTTCTTTTTTAATATTTATTTATTTATTTATTTATTTATTTATTTATTTATATTTTTTAATTTTTTTTTCAATGCAGTTTATTCAGGAACCTTGAACAATCATCAGACCCTGGGGAAAGCCAGCCCACAGCTTAAATAGCCTCTGGGTAGCCAACCCCAGCGTGCCACGTGGGCAATGCAGATAGGTCCACATACATGGAAGCAAGCCAGATCCTCAGCCTTAGCCAAATGTGGAGTTGTTTGTGACAGAGAGCACTCACCATCGGGAAGGTGGAAGGCGGAAACCAGCTCGATCTTTAAGGCGCAGCATTACGCAGCTCTCTACAGTTCCCCCTTTTTGTTTTAGACGCATCAGGCAAGAGTAGAGGTCTGATCTCTGATATTAGAAATAAATTGGGACTTTGTACCAATGTTCATTTAGGTGTCATCCACCCAAAGAGCATCAGACCCGTCCGACACCTTTTTCTCAGAGGCGGGACCTGGGGCATCAACCCGCATGCAATCAGACTTGCTCTTCTCTGGGTCGAAAGCAGCTGACCCTGAGTGCAGTGCTTAGCCTCGCATCCTGATCTTTCTTTCTTTTTTTTTTGAGACAGGGTTTCTCTGTATGGTAGCCTTGGCTGTCCTGGATTTACTTTGTAGATCAGGCTAGCCTCGAACTCACAATGATCCTCCTGCCTCTGCCTCCCTGAGTGCTGGGATTAAAGGCATGTGCCACCGTGCCTGGCTATGAGCAGCTTTTTTTTTTTTTTTTAAAAAAAAAACTCTTTTAATTGCCTCTCTTATTTTCTTGGTCTAGATTCATTTAGTTAAACACACACACACACACACACACACACACAAAACAACAACAACAACAACAAAACGAAACTTGGGGCTGGAGAGGTGGCTCAGAGGTTAAGAACACTAGTTTTTCTTCCAAAGGTCCTGAGTTAAATTCCCAGCAGCCATGTGGTAGCTCATAACCATCTACAGTGAGATCTGGTGCCCTCTTCTGGTGCGCAGGCACACATGCAGACAGAATGCTGTATAGATAATAAAAGCTCACAGAAAACAAGAATTTCTGTTTCTGTGAAGGATCCATTATAAAAAGGCTATTAAAACAAAAATGTTACCCTGAACTCAATCATGTCAAAAAGCGCTAGAGAGATGGGTAAGCGGTCTTCCTTTTTTTTTTTAAAGATTTATTTATTATGTATATGAGTGATGTTTCATGCACACCAGAAGAGGAAATCAGATCCTGTTACAGACGGTTGCGAGCCACCATGTGGTTGATGGGAATTGAACTCAGGATGTCTAGGAAACCCAGGCCCTCAGCTGCCTGTAGTTCCAGCTGCAGAAGATCTGATGTCATCTTCTGGCTTCCTTGGATACTTGCTCCCATGGGTCCATTCCTCCCCTTCCCCAAACACATATGTAATTAAACAGTAAAAAACAAAACAAAACAAAAAAAACCTAAATATATGGAGGGAAAATCTTTGTGCCCCACCCCAACCCGAGGCACCACCATTAAAGCTGAATTCCATTTTACCCAATACTTTCTCTTGGACCCATTTGCTAGTAAACTCTCATCTCTGGTGGCGCACACCTATAATTCCATCATTTCAGAGATGAAGGCAAGAAGCTCACCAACTGGAGGCCAGGAGAGGGCTTTACAGTGTGTTTGAGGCTGGCCTGTCTTTGAAACCAAACACATGACCTGGGGAAATGCTCAGCGGATAGAGTACTTGCCTCCCACCCCACATAAAAGCTGGGCAGGCCTGGTGGCTACCCATCCAGCGCTTGGGTGTGTGGGACAGTGAAGGCAAACAAGAGGAATCTTGGGAGAAGTTGGCTAGTCAGAGATGGTGAGCTCTGGGTTCATTGAGAGACTCTACTTCAATAAAGTGGAGAGTGACTGAAGACACCTGACATCAATTTTGGGCTTTCATGTGAATGTACACTTGCAAATTCTGTACATGGATGCACACACACACACACTCATGTCTTTCTGAGAGAGAGGAGAGTAACCAATGCAGGCTATATATCCTGTGTCCCTGAGTGGGCTATTGGCCAAACAGATGTTGATTGAGCCTTCCATCTCTGATTTATACAGACATAAGCTCAAAGCCACCCCACCACAGTTAAAACATCGGCACAGAGTCCAACAGCTATTTCTGGGCTTAGCGTTACCACTTTCAAGTTGTCAGAAGGCTCAAACGGCAGAGAAAGAAGTTTCTGACGCACACGCCACAATGTTTTACCCAGTGCACGAGCCCATCTGTTCCCCCAAGTATCAATTTGTTGTTTTAGTGGTGGTGGGGGAGGGGAATTGGGTACCCTGCACTATGACTGAGGGGGCAAGGGAGAGTCCCCAGGATGGAATATGCTGGAGATGACCTGTCACAGGGCTGACTCACTACATGCAGCAGTCCTGCTGTCCAGCTAAGCCACAGACTGTCCACAGACCAAAGTCCAGTTGCCTGAAGCCGACAGTCAAATTAAGAGACAAAGTGCTGACACACGTATGACTTTATTGTTTTTAAGAGATTGTATTTATAATTTTAGTTTATGTGCATGTGTGCCTGCATGGGTTTACATGCGCCACGTGTGTGTAGCTGCCCTTGGAAGACGGCATCAGAGTCCCTGGATCCAGAGTCACAGTTAGTTGTGAACCACCTGACGTGGGCGCTGAGTGCTGAACTCACGCAAGAGCAGGAAGCGCTCTTAACCTTTGTGCCTTTATCTAAGTGACAAGACAGCTTTTTTATCCAAACTCTACCTTATTGTTATTTTTTTTTTTAGATTCATTTTAGGTGTATGAATATTTTGCCTGCGTGTATATATGTGCAGTGTGTGTGTGTGTGTGCGCCTACAAATGGATGTGAGCTGTTACATGAGTGCATGAGTTCTGGGAACACGGTCTTCTGCAAGAACAGTGAGTGCTCTTCCCAGCTGAGCTCACACAGGAGCTGAGTGGCCTCAGACTGCTGGGTACCTCTTACGGGTGTCGGTCTGTGGCCAAACGATGCACAGCTGATGCTAATCACCTAGTCAGAAGTACCGCTCAGTTACCCAGTTACCCAGTTGTTTTCTTTCAATATGGGGTCTCATAGTATGGGAGAGGGAGAAGTAAGGAGAGAGGGAGAGAGAGAGATCCACTCGTGGAGGTCAGAGGGCAACCTTAGGTGTCATTCCCTGGCCTCCTCCTACCTTTTGTTTGGAACTGGGTGTCTCGTTGACCTGAGACTTGGCCAGGTAGGCTAGATGGCTGGCCAGCGAGCTGCCTGTGCCTCCCATTTCATCATTTCACTGTGCATCGCAGGCAGGAGCCACCATTCCAGCTTTTTAACGTTGGCTCTGGAGGGTGAACTTAGGTCCTTATGATTTCAAGGCCAGTGCTTGGCTGACTGAGCCATCTCCCCAGCCGCCAAGTTTGTGGGGTATCATCTCGGGGACAGGGCTGGCTTCAGCTCTGCTTCTTACTCGCCTTGGCTCCGCAAAGTCTGCCGATTGCCTCTCCCAAGAGACCTTAACCTCTTCCAACTCCAATGTTTCCACCTATAAAGGGGCAGGGCACTGGACAATAATAGCCATTGCCATTCTAGTGTGAGGGTGAAATGGTATTATGGGTATAAAGCCTTTGGTGCATGCTAATGTCTTACTAACCAGTCCCTGGCTTATAGTACCAGTGGGTAATGACAGAGGTAGACACTGTCCTCTTCTGGCTGTGTGGCCAGTCACAGAGGGATAGGTTCACAGGAAGAGGAAGTGACATTCTTGGGATGGCAGAACTGTGATATGAAGCCCACTCTGCCAGTTGCCAGTGGTGCAGGAAATGGCCTACCCACTTCCTCTTACTCCTCAGGTCTCTCCCTCAGGGGTCCAGGGGTAGCTGAGAAGGGTGCAGACAGGTCCATCCTGACTGACATTTCTGCCCACGGGGATCTCTGGGCTACGGTAGTAGACCCTGTCAGGTGTGTCTGGTATCTTGGGTGTTACGGGTCCTTCCTGAGCCGTTGTGAGAATTCTAAGATCTTACTGAGGGACAAAGCAGAGGATGATTCCACAATGCTGGTGAGTTTACTAGGTTTACTCACAGAGTGCCTACGAGGAGTTACTGACAGGAATATGGGTGACCTCCAGAGCAGACACACTGGAAGCTCACCCAGCATGGATGATGGCTTCCCCATGTCTGCAGAGATGGAACTTTCTCAATCAACCTTTCCCGGTTTTTATACCTACTCCAGCACCTCCTGAGACTGGAAGGCGTGTGCATGTCGGGCAGAAATGTATGCACACAAACGGCTCAGAGGAGCAGCTGGAATCTCAGGTGAGGGTCTGGTGGCCCTCCCCAGCCAGATCCTCTGCTTCCGATGGCCATTGGCAAGCAAGGATAGCTGATCTGATGAGGATGCTGCCTGTTGAACAGCTCCGAGGACCACATTCCATAATTCGAGCCTGGGCTTCCTGGAGGATGGTAGATTCTAGAGATCACTGTTCAGCCCAGAAGCCCTCCTTCCACAGCACTGGAGGGGTGCTGAGCCCGGGAGAAGAGTCTTGCAGTAGTTCCTGGATCCCTTCTAAGCACAGAAGATGCAGGTCAGGAAATAACAAAGGGGGAGCTGGGTGTGGTGGTGCACACCTTCTATCCCAGCGCCCAGGAAGCAGAAGCAGGTGGGTCTCTGTGAGTTCGAGGCCAGCCTGGTCTACAGTCGAGTTCCAGGACAGCCAGGGCAACACAGAGAAACCGTCTCGAAAAACAAATGAACAAAGGGTGTTTGTACCCCATCTCGGTAGGTACCCTGATGCCCTTCTGCCGCCGTCCTTCTGCCCCATCTCATCCCAGGAGCCCTCATCTGCTGGGCTGTGGCTTGCTTCCTGCTGCAGCTCAGGCTTTCCTAAAGCAAGCCAGGGCCATCTCAAGGGACTTCTTATGGGCTCGGACAGGGCTGATCAGTCTTTCCCACTCCCCGTGACCCCTAGTCCTTGTCAGAAGAGAGTACCAGAGGTAGATGAAGACGAAAGGGCCCAGGCCTAGAGCAGGGAGGCAGCCGTTTCAGGTGTTCAGGGGTTGCTGAATCATGCAGGGTAACGGTGGACGGTGGACCAGGGGGAAGGTATGTGCCGAGGAGGCCTCGCTTTTTCTCACCCCAGCTGGGAGATGCGGGTGTACCCTTTTTATGCCCTGATTGTTCTCACTTGGCTGGGGGCTGGGTTATGATGTGAGGCCCAGCATCATAGGCCTCTTCCCATACCCATCAACTTCTTGCTCCCTCCCTATGGGAGTGTCAGGGAGAAATAACTATCAATAGTGTGAGTGTAGCTTGGGGGCCTGAGCCCTTGAGGCCCTGGGCTCCCAGCAATCCTGGTTTTGTCCATTTGCTCACTGTAGGTGTGATTTAGACGAGGGCCTAGCTTTGCTTTATGCCTCAGTTTCTTCAGTATTACAGGATGTTAAAAGGCTTGTTTGGCCCATGCTCATTTGCCTCTCAGAGGCACAGTGTTCCAGGGGAGTGGAGTGATCCACAGCTCCATTCCAGGAGTCTGGGCCCGGGGGTCATTCCCAGGCCGGAAGCTCCAGCTCTGAGAATGTGGCCAAGCAGCTTGAGAAGAGGCTCCAGGGGGCCACTGGGCAGCAGAGCCCAGCCTTTTTACATCTCTAATTTTCTTTAGTCTACCCTCCAGGCCCCTATTGCCTGGGGTTCACATCTCCACCCCAGCTGAGGCTGATCCCCTTCCCCCCACTTCCCAATTATGGTTGTTCACAAAAGCTGAACCATGACCAGACAAAGGGACAGGGATGAAAGTGTTGGTTGTCATGGCAACCTGGTAGGGTTGCTGGGACCTAGGGGAGGGGCCTGGCTGTGTGCCTGAGCCCAGGCATCCTGAGGACCTCTGAGCATGAGCCAGGGTGGCCTGGGGGCTGACAGGAATTCCCCTCTGCCCTAAGCCCACCAGAGCTGGCTATACAATGACAACTTCAACTCCCCCCTCCCACCACAGGCAGCACCTGCTCCCTGGGTCTCCCCTGGTGGCCTTATTATCCCGCACCTGCTGTTTCCCCATGTGCTCCCCACTCTCGATCCCCTCCCCATAGCACACCCTGTTCATCACTAGGCCCAGCTGCCTGCTCTGACAGCCAGCCAGGAAGGGCTGTAGGACCAGGAGAGGTAGGATGGACAGAGGGTCGAGATGCCAGTCTAGCTCTGTATGATGACCTGTGTGTGTGCTTACGATGAAATCCATTTCAGGGCCTCAGTCTCCCCACTGTGAAGTGGAAGCAGCAATTTCTGACCTCCAGTCTCTACAAAAATCCTATACTTCTTAGAAGGAGATCTTAGGCCATGTGTCCCAAAACCTGAGTCACAGTGGCCAGCCAGATTGGGAAGAGAAGAGGGAGGTGACATGTCTTAGGCTGTACTCTCAGGGCTATGTCTGTTAGAATACAAGGAGACCTGGACACTTTCCTCATTACTGAAGAGTCCTTGCTGGGCTATTACAGTAACTAAGGTGTGGCCCCAGCCTAGGAGCCTGTCAACAGGTGAATGGGTAAAGCAGATGTGGCATGTATGCAGCATGGAGGTTTGTTCACCCAGAGGAATCAGTGCCATTTGCAGGAAAACAAATGGAGCTAGAAAGCCTAGAGTTACACAATAGAAGCCAGATGCAGAAAGACAAGGCCACCTTTTCTCTCTTGTGGGATACACACACACACACACACACACACACACATATATGTGTGTGTATGTGTGTGTAAGGTGTCTAAAGGAGGCAGATAGAACAAGAGAGGATAATATGAGGGACAGACATATCACATGTTTTCATATATAAAACCTAGATTTTAAAAGTGCATGTGAAAAAAATATCTCATAAGAAGTGGAAAATACAGGGAAGAAGGGAGCCAGCAAGAGAAGGGAGGAATGAGAAGGGAGGGTGGTATAGACTTCACATGTACGAAGATGTTAAAATCCATTATTTTACATGCTTAAAAAGCTCCAAAGGACTAAACCCCATTGTTAAAAAAAAAAAAAAAGAATCACTTCTGGGGCTGGAGGTGATGTTTTCTGAAAAGGGTCCTGGGGAATTGGCGCTGTAGTGATGCATCACGGAGAAATGACAACTTGGTTGCAAATCATCATTAGCCGAATGCTCTGACTGATACTAAGGTTAGGTGAGACATGTGACATTAGCTAGTGTTTACATTTGGCTGTGAGACATGACAGTGTAACACATCTAATACTCTGTTTTCTTGGTAAGAAGAATTCACTAGATGGGATGGAACCCAGTGGCCTACTGGAATGAGGAGTGAGACAGTATGGGTGTTGCTGGCATGGAGGAGGCGACTGTGGTGGATGTAGAGGGAGTGATGATGGAAGAAATGATGATGGTGGAGATTTCCTAGAGACACATGAATAAACATCTGTTCGCTCTAGATAGGGCAGTGATGACAGATCAAAGAAGCAATTCCATCTAAGTCCAGCTTAGTGATACAGGAAGTTTGTTGGTGTTACTTAAAAGCAAAGTGAGTGAGTCGAAGCATCTGCATGGCTGAAAGTCCTACTCCAGGCTACTGTGGGTGACTCACAAAGGTTGCATCCCTGGAGCTCACAGCACAAATTAGTAGGCAAGAGAGTCTTTTGTCCAGCAATTGCTATTGTTTACATAACTTTGGGGTGGGGCCTTGTGAATCCTGTAGATTTTAGGAACTTCCTGTGTCTTGTAAGTTTTGTTTACTTCCTGAGCCTTGTGAACTTGGCTCCTCTCTCCAGGAGATAGTGTTCAGTGTTTTGGGAAAAGGAACATGAAATAATCACAGGAATGATGGGTAGGGGATGGCTGTGATGATACTGAGGTTGATAGGAGTGCTGTGGTAAGGACCAAGATGGGAGCATTAGTGGTGAATTTGAGAGTTGGGGATGTGGAGGTGATAGTGGTAGTAATGGTGGTGTTGATGATGATGGTAATATTTATGGTGTTGTGGTGGTAGTAGTGATGGAGCTGGTTATTGTTGGAGTTCCTGCTCAGATGGAAACGTATCTTGGGACTCGGGAGCCCAGGAACCACACAGCTCTGAAATGGGACAGTGTTCCAATGGAAGGGTGTCCTGAGACACAGGAGCCCAGAAACCTCACAGCCCTGAGAGGAAGCCTCCTCAGCAGAGCAGTTGCAGCCCTGAGGGAGGATATCCCTGGCTGAGCTAGAGTGCAACAGTAACAGCTTCCCCTTCCTGCTCCTCTTCAGTTGTAGCTCCCAGGGGAGGGAATCCCCAGCTGAGCTGAGGCACTCAGGAGCTCAGCTCTGCTCTGCTTCATCTCTTTGCTTCTTCCCTGCTTTGCTTCTTTAAGAGTCACACGGGCAGCAAATGTCATAAAAGAGATTTATTGGGGCCTGGGGAGATGGCTCCGAGGTTAAGAACACTAGCTGTTACAGCAGAGGTCATGAGTTCAATTCCCAACAACCACATGGTGGCTCATAACCATCCATAATGAGATCTGGTGCTCTCTTCTGGTGTGCAGGTATACAGGAAGATAGAACATTGTATACATAATAAATAAATAAATCTTAAAAAAAAAGAGATTTATTGGGAGGGACGAATCCAGGTTTGGAGGGACAAATCTAGGGGCAGCTGCCTCTGCTTCAGAGGAAAGACAGTAGGGAGCTGAATAGTAGTCAGGGCTTATGTAGGATTTCTTGGAGGAGGGGGCGTGGAGCTTTCCAGGGTGAGGATTGGTGGGATTTCAAGTTCTGACTTGGCGGAGCTCAGGGATTGGTGGTTTTTTCCTTGTAGGGTGTGGTCTTGCCCTGGTTGGGAATGACAGTTAGAGCCTTTAGAAAATGACCTTTGGAGCTGTGAGGAAAGTTTGGGGAGCTCCAAGCGGCTGGAGCTCCCAGGCAGGGTCTAGCCACTTTCCTGCCTTGAGGATTTACAAAGTATACAAAGTTTACAAAAGGAGTCCACGCTTACAAAAGGCAGAGCTTTTCCTGCATGTCTCTTGAGTCAGCGTGAATAGCCAACTGTTATGGTGAGGACGGTGAAGTGTTAATGATAATTTTGGTGCCAGGGATGATGGTAACAATGACATGAAGGATGGAGAATAGTGATGGTGGTGATGACGGTGGTACGTATGAAGCTGGTGATGTCAGGTGGTCCAGGTTAAAAAAAGAAATTAAACGAAACGGGGCATGGTGGCCGTATAAGGATTCTCTAGAGGAACAGAACTGACAGAATGAATTTATCCATCTGTCGATCTATCTGTCTCTATAGAAAGGGGATTTACTAGAAAGGCTTACAGGCTGTGATCCAGTCAAACAATAGCTGTTTATCAATGGTAGGTCTAAGAATCCAGTAGTTGTCCAGTTCGAGAGGCTGGTTGTTCAGCTGGTCTTCTGTCTATGCCAGAATTCTGAAGAAGTAGGTGGTAAAGCTAGTGAAGGATGGACTTGCTATCAAGAGCGAGAGTAAGGTGGCAAGGAAAGAAAGCTTCCTTCTTCCGTGTCCTTTATATAGTCTGCCGGCAGAGGGTGTGGCCCAGATTAATGGCGGCTCTTCCTGTCTCAAAAGATCTGCGTTGAAGGTATATTTTCCCTCCTCAAAAGATCCTGCCTACAAGTGGGTCTTTCCACTTCAAATAATTTAATTAAGAAAAAAATTCCGTACAGGGGTACCCAACCTCTTGGATTTTAGTTATTTCCAGAACTAGGCAAGTTGACAATGCATATCTATCACACTCCCAAAACTTCAAGGGTGGAGATGTAGGGATGTAGTTCGTTTGGTGGAGTGCTTGCCTAGCATGCCTGAAAAACTGGGTTCCATCTCCAGCACTGAGCAAACTGGGCTTGGTGGGACACTCTTGCAATCCTAGCCCTACAGAGATGGAGACAGGAGGATCAGGAGTTCGGCTACATAGATGGTTAAAGGCTAGCCTGGACTACAAGAGACCTGTCTCAACAAAACAAAACAACGAAATAAAAATGAATCCACTGGCTTGAGTTGCCTAAAGTCTCCTTTTTATTTTATTTTATTAATTATACTTTATTTACTTTGTATCCCCCCTCTAGTTCCCTCCCTCCTCCCCTCCCAACCCCTCCCTTTCTCCTTCTTCTCCTCACACTCCCCTCCCCATCCTTTTTATTTTTATTGTCACTGTTCTTGCTACATTCTGCTACCCTCTAGTTTTGCTTTGCACGCAGTGTGGGCTTACGGTGGCCTCTAGGTGGCACTAGTGCAGTTTCCATTGCTTTGAGGCTTCCTACCTGTGCGGCTGATTTGGCCACAGTGGCATTCAGTTCCATTCATGAAACGTGCAAGCAGCAATTACCAACACTTAATAAGCAGAATTCTAAAACAGCATTTAGAAGATGCTGCTAAAATAAATGGCATCTTTTTATTTCCTACTTCCTCTTTCTGTAAATTGCTCTCGGAATAGTTCTCTATAAAAATAACCTACGGTTGGTTGCCCGCTCCTGCACACAGAGTAGGCTTGGAAGTTGTCTGCAATGCAAGCAGGTAGAGAAGGCTTTTTGTTTGTTTGCTTGTTTTTTGGACATAGGGTCTTGCTATAGAATTCAGGCTGGTCTTGAACTTCTTAATTGCAGACTACTAAGTTCTGGGATCACAGTTGGAAAGGCTTGAGGCATACACCAAGGTTCACCTTCATGAGAAGCTTTTTAGATTGTGGGAATGCAGATTCCTGGGTTCCTCCCAGACTTAGAGTATCAGATTCACTTTGGAGGCTATATTTTGTACACATACCAGGGAATTAGAATATACATTTGTTTATTTTTATCTATGTGTATATGTTTGCATGTGTTTATGTATATCATATGTACACAGGTACTCGAGGAAGTTAGAAGAGGGTATTGGATCCCCTGGACCTGGAGTAACAGACAGTTGTGAGGTGCCTGATGTGTGTGCTGGGAAAGGAACCTGGGTCCTCTGCAAAAGCAGTGTTCTTAACTACTGAGCCATCTTTCCAGCCTCAGACAGCAGCAGTTTTAATTAATTAATTAATTAATTAATTATGCAGTCTTACTAAGGGATGTGAATATTGATTCTAGGTGACAGTGCTTCAAAAGGCCAACACATCTACGCTTTGTCCTTAGCTGTCTCACTTATTTAACTGATACCGGAGTCCTCTGAATAGAGCTGTGTGTTTCACCATCGACAAGGCTGCCACTTGGGACTAGAACCCAGGTCCTCCGGAAGAGCAGCAGTTCTCTTAACCAGTGGCCCCAGAACTGCCATGTGAATGACTCCTTAGCATGTTTTCAAAAGCAACAACTAGTTAGAGTTGATTGACAGCTTGCCCACCTGATTATCTCTTCTCCTTGTCTCCATCCAGCACTGGTTCCACCTCAGACCCTCCTAGGTCCAGGGACTAGAGAGATGGATCCACCAGTAAGGCTCAATGTGTAAAAGTATGAGGACTCCCAGCGTGCATGAAAAAAGCCAGGAGTGGCCACGTGTGCTGTGGGGAGGCAGGGACAGAGGCTCGCTGGGGTCTGATGACAATGCCAGCGCCAGGTGCAGTGAGGGACCCTGTATCACAGGAGTAAGGCTAGGACAGGATGCTGGACATTGTCCTCTATCCCCTGAAAGCACAAGGACACACTTGAACACATACTGTCCGCACAGTGGTTGGCTCAGGCTACACGGAAGTGCTATCCTCCGCTAAGCTCAGGATTTCACTAACGCTCGCATTCCTTCACATAATAGTGTTAGAAAAAAAAAAAGTGAAAACTGCTTTTACAACTCCATGTGGTGGTTTAAATGAGATGTCCCTCGCAGGCATTCAGGCATTTGGACACTTACTTGGTCTTCATTTGGTGGCACCCTGCTTTGGGTGGCCTGAAGTATGTCACTGGGGCAGGATGTGAGAGTTTAAAAGACTTGCGGCATTTGGAGCTTAGTCAACTTTTCTAGCTTCCCCTGCCTTTTCGTCCTATAGCTATTTGTAGTTTGTAAGTGGACAGCTACCCTTCCGCATGCCCCCTCCTCCCCGTTAAACCTGTCCTGTTGCTTGGATTGTTTGGTTCCTTGTCTGGCTTCCTCCTTCACCAGCCTTCCAATAATCATTCCTCTGTAAGTGCTATTCAGGGAAGAAATTTGAATTCATTTCATTGAGCAATCTGAGGCTCTTGTGAATGTCTGAGCAGGTGAGTGATTCATTCAGCTTAAGAAACAAGAACGACCCAGCTGAGATGGAGTGTTGTTGTTGTTGTTGTTGTTGTTGTTTTTTAATTCCAGTTTATAAAGCAGGGGTGAATTTCATTTGCAAAGTGTGCAGATGTGTGTGCCCCTGTGAGTGTAAGGATACTGTCACATGGAGGCAGCCCCTTCTATCGCCTTCTTCCTCTCATAGACCTTAATGCAGACTCAGGGAGTGGTGCCCCAGCAAGCCGGCTTCCCCCATCCATCCTCGATCCAATTAGAAGAGCCACATTAGTAGTGAAAAGCAGAAAAAGATTTATTTAATGTGGCCACATTGGGAAGAGGGACGAAGAGATTCAATGACACCTCTCCCCCCATCTATCGATGAGGTCCTGACACGAGGATAGGGTTTAAATGGGAAGCAGGAAAAATGTACAGCTAAACAGCAGAGCCAAGGTGTGGCCCCATCAACCATCGCCTCAGCTCAAAGTCTCTCCAGCGAGGATAGCTGTTGAGTTGTCAATCTTTCTCCTGGGGACAAGTTCCTCCTCTGGGAGCCCTAGACATTGTTAGTCCCAGCCAGAGATCCCTGGGAAAACTCTACTTTCCTGGGATCCATTCTTCCATGTAGTGTGATAGCCAAAGAGTGGGGCACAAGAGGTCCCCAAGAAGAAAATATATTTGCATATTGTTTCTGCCCATCCATCCTGCTCCGTGTTTATTGCTCTCCTCTGTACACAACCTAATCTTTTGGGACCATTAAGATGGAGCCTTTGGAATGTATGAACAGATCCCTAGTTCCACCAACCAAAGGGCTAAGACTGATGTCAGGCAGCATCTGAGGTCAGCAGCAGACTCTCTCCCATTTCACTGTAGCCACCTACCTGAGTATTTGAACAGTGTGTTATCTTACCATCTTCTTCCTCTTGTTACTACGAAAAGTTCTTGAAATCGCTATCTCATTGGAACATGGTATTTGGAGACTCTGTCCTGGGCTGTGGTCTCTCCTGTTTGGCTCTGGAATAAAACATCTCTGTCTTCCTTTGAAGTGGGGGCTATTCTTCTTACCAGTTCCCTTGAGACTGAGCTCACCCCTCAGCTGGCATTACAGTGCTGTCTATGTCCACCGGCTCCAGCTTCTAGGTCAGCACCAGCCTCTGCTCTCAGAACTTCCAACTGTCTAACAACATTGCCAAGAGCAGAGATGAGGACAAACTGAGCTGAGATTCAATTTTTCTTTCCTCCCTTCCTCCCGCTCTCCTTCCATCCCTCCCTTCTTCATTTCCTTCCTCCCTCTCTCCCCCTCCTCTCAAGACATAAGAGACACAAACATGCAGGCTCTACTTCCTCTGTGGAAGTTTTGTTTGCAAATTCTTCTATGCTAGTCCCAGTGAGAGGCCAGGTTTATGCCCCTACCTTGGAAATCTGAGGACGTTGTCTCAATGGCTTTAAGATTTACTTATTTATTATTTATACAGCATTCTGCCTGCATGTATGTCTGCAGGCAAGAAGAGGGCACAAGATCTCATTATAGATGGTCATGAGCCACCATGTGGTTGCTGGGAATTGAACTCAGGACCTTTGGAAGAACAGCCAGTGCTCTTAACCGCTGAGCCATCTCTCCAGCCCTTATAACGTAACTGGGTTTTTATTACTTTTTTAAAAAAGATTTATTTATTATTTATACAATCTCAATGGCTTTGACAGACAGTTGTGGGCAGGTGTGATGCAGTGTGCATCCTGAAGGTTCATTTGGTTCTTTCAGAATGTCACTCACGGAAGGCAGTCACTATGAAAGAAGTCCTTCTGCTTGAGGTTCCCAGCCAGAGGAAGTCTGCCCCCTGTCCCTCTACCTTTGATTTTGCTCATCGACCTCATGCCCCTCCTCAAATTCTGCCTTGACAATCAGCGGGTTTCCCCTCCCAGCCTGGGTCCCCTCACCCCCTGCTGTTTCCCTATCACTAATTGCTGTCTGCCAAGGGATGAGTTTGCCTTTGCTCCTCTCGGTCTGGAATGGAAGTGTTGCTAATGATTCTTTTGAAACTGTAAATTGCCAATTTACAATGGTATAAATTGATGGGGCCCAAAGTGGTGTGAGGATGTATGAACACAATATGAAATAATTAAGCTAGCTAAATTGAACGCCGCCTTAAACCCTTTTTGTTATGAGAACATTTGGAACATTCCACAGTTTTGAAATGTACTCTATTCCCTTTGTTAACCATTATTCAGCGTGCTGTGCGGAATGAAATAGAATAATCCTCCTGCCTGAGATTCCTGCCTTTTGACAGTCACCTCCCAGTTTCCCTCATTGTCTAGCTTAGGTAACCACCATCTTACTCTCTGCTTCTGTGCGTCTGAGTGCTTTATAATTCCATGCCTAAGGGAGAGCATATGGGCTTTCTCTTTGCGCGTCTGCGTTACTTCAACTAGCAAAATGTTTCCCATCCCATACGTGATGTTCCAAATGCCAGAGCTACTCCTCCTTCCCTTCCTTCTCCTCTTCTCTCCTTCCTTCTCCTACTCCACCACCCTCCTTTCTCCTATAAAAATCTTAACATCTGCTTACCTCTGTGTGTGTGTGTGTGTTTCGAGGGGGTGAGGTAGAGGGCTCAGAGCACAGGTTTTGTGAGTTGGTCCTTTCACAACCAAAGAGTCCTAAGGACTGAGCTCAGGTCATTGTGGTTTGGAGGCAAGCACCTTGGTCTGCCAAGTCATCTCCCCAGGCTGTTTCCTCTTTCTCAAAAACAATTTCTGAAATGTCTCCATTTCTCTAATCCGCATGTGCGTGTGCCTTTATGCATGTGGACCACATGTGTGCAGGAGGGGCCAGAGGAGGTGTCAGCTCTCTTGGGACTGGAGTTATAGGTGGCCGTGAGCCTCCATGTGGGTGCTGGAGGTTGAACCCGGGTCCTCTGTGTTAAGTCTCAAACCCTGGGACAAATGGCTGAGGTGGCTATTTAACTTATCAAAGAGAACCTGGTTGCCAGGTTCTCCTAGCATCTCTCAGTCTCAGTCCCTACCTGTTACAGTCCCTAAACTGCAGCCAGGGGCTGGTTGTCTTTCTCCCAGAGGCTCTTCTTGCCTATATAATCCAGACATTTTGGTTACCGGTCCCTTTTTCACCTTTTGCCCTCCTGGCTGCTGCATCTGGTTCCCTTCTCTCCGCTTTCCCTTGCCCTCCCCTCCTCTCCTCACAGGGCTCAGAGTCAGGTCTACCCTGGACTCTCCCGGATGTCTCTGCTCTGGCTATGTTCTCCCTTTTATCCACAATACATTTTCTCCTCCACCATAGCTAGGAGAAGTCGTTCCCTCCCTTTTAATTCCTTTTCCGCTCACTCTGCAAGAACAGTAACAGCTCTGGTTATGTGGGTCTGTCCTCTGACCTGAACTGCCACCATGTTCAGGAGCCGTGCTGGGCCTGCTGGAAATGATCACCACAGCTGGGCCTGCTGACTATTTACTGTTCCTCACGGAAGGAGGGTGTGCGGAGGCTCCAGGGACCCTCATCTGACTGGCCCACCACCCCTCCCAACCAGGTGTATGCAATCTCCCCATAATTGCGCATAGTCTTGGGGGAAGAGTGGGGGAAGACGGGGGAGGGGTTCCACCTGCACAGCTGTGGGGGCACCGTCATCCCCGCTGGATTCCGATCTTCCAGTTCGCGGCTTTAAAGTTACCCACGTTCGTTGCTATAACCCCACACCTGCTGCTATGAAAGTATGCTGGATAAACTCATTGGTTCCCCTGGGTGAGCTTTGGTGGAATTTGACTTTAGGAGGTGGGGAGACATTTGTCTCTCTCAGGGAAGGAATTTTAATTTTAGCAGTAGCTCTTCACTGCTGAGCCATCTCTTCAGCCTCCAATTTCCTCCCTTTTAAGGCTGAAAACAACAACAACAACAACAACAACAACAAAAACCCAAACCTCATTGTGTGTACATACTTTTTTTTTCTGGGGTTGGGGGTTGGGCTTTGGACACCTCCTTACTGTGCATTTGTGGTTGGCCTGGAACTTGGTATTTTATAGGCAAAGCTAGCCTTGAACTTTGGCAATTCTGTCTCTGCCTCTGGAGTATGAGATTACAGGCTTGCGCTGTTGCAAGCGGTTTGGCCAACGGTTCCTAAAATGTGACTCCTGAGCCAGCGGCTGCCATGCACCTGGGAACTCGCTCACCTGTGCTTTGAGAAGGTCACGAGGCTGGAGATGTTACTCAGCGGTAGGACACCTGCCTGGTGTGCCCGAGGCTCTGGGCTCAATCTGAGCGCACAAAGATTAAACGAACAACCCGACAGGTAAGTTCCCCAGGAGATTCGGAGCGACGTGGGTTGGTTAGACTCTGGCAGAGAGCGGGAGAGAGTGGGCCTTGTTTGTCGCTGCGTCCTCAGAACGCAGATGCTTAGGGAATATTTGTCGAATGGATGCTGGGATTTACGGAGTGCTTTTCAAGCTAGGCTGACCTTTTAAGTTCTTTGAAAGTATGAGCTTGGTTAATCCTTGTACACTGCGCTGAGTTAGGCCCTGTGGCTCTCTGCTTCAACAACTGAGGGAGCACGGAGACTGGGTCACACGCTCAAAGCCGAAGCTCAGTCCCCCTTCTTGGCGGTGCAAGATCGGTAGGTAGTAACACACTGGACGTATTTCCACCCTCCGCTGCTCTGCCTGCGAAACGGGGAGGAGTCTGGAACTAGATAGGGCTGTAGGAGGCTCAGACAGAATAGAAGCAGATGTCGCTGGTGTGGGTCCCCCCACCCCGCCCCGGGGGCCTTCAGAGGGAACTGGGTGCAGATACGCATCTCAGCCTCTCCTTGTCATCCTCTGAGGCGTCCCGTCTGTTGCTCTGAGGTTTGCCGTGCTGTGGGATCCAGCTCACGGCAGCCGAGCTGCACCTCGTTCTCCCTCCCCATATTCCCGGGATCATCTCCCGGATACCAGCTTCTTGCATCTAAGGCTCTGCTGTAACTGAGACACCTCCCCTTTTCCGCAATGGAGAAGGACAAAAGGGAGAGTTGGTGGTTGGGGGATAGATAGAGAGGCAGCTTTTGGGAGGGAGGACACGGCCTCTGCTGTGCGAAACGTGGCCAGCAGATGGCAGTCTGTATCCGCGTCCTTGCAACTGGGCCCAGCTGTCTGAATTCTGGCCCAAGCTCAAATCAGATAAAGAGAGCTTTTCCAAAAGCTCGTTCCCCGGGGTGACCAGCCCTTCCATTCCAGCTTTTGAATGAGCTTTGCGGAGAGGCAGACATCTTTTGTGCTCAGAGAAGCCCGGTCTAGAGGCTGGAATTTGCTGGAAATTCAGTCTTTATCTTTTGGACTCGGAAAAGGCTTGCATAGAAAACTGCCAGCGGCTTGTGCTGTTTAGATGAGAGAGAAACGCAGCTGCTGGGTCCCTTCATCCTAGCCCACTGGTCAGTTCCAGCTCGTTTTCTAACCACAGGGAGAAGCAAACAGCTTTTAAAGAGCAAAGCAAGGAAGACTTCCTTTAAAGAGGGGCCCTTGAGATTAGTTCTGGCTGGGAGGATATTCCAAATTTTAACATTTTATTAGTACCCTGGAATCTGTTTTTGCTTTTGCTTTGTTTTGTTTTTAGAGACAGGGCTTTATACGTCCCAGGCTTGCCTGAAACTTGCTATGTGGCCCAGGGTGGCTTTGAACTCATGATCTCCTTGCCTCTGACATCCTGAACCACATGTGTCCACGCAATAGTGTTCTGTGCAATGTAGGAGTTTAAGTGAGAGATTTGACTGCCCAGAACATTTGTTGAGTAGGCCAGTCATCAAGATGGCTGAATACGGCCAGCTAGATGTTAGGGACTCAACTTTCCGTCAAACGACAAGGTTAGCCGGGTGGTCAGCACCACCTGGTGGTGGTGCCATTAATCTCAGTACTTGGGAGGTAGAGGCAGGTGGACCTCTGTGAGTTCGAGGCCAGGTCTACAAAGTTACACAGAGAAACCCTGTCTCAACAAACAAACAAACAAAAAGAAAGTTAAAAAAACACTCCAGGAGTTGGAGAGCTAATTTAAGGGTTGAGATGGGAGCTCCTGTTGCCAGTACCCAAATCAGACGGCTCATAACCACTTGTACTCCAGCTCTAGAGGGTCCCATGCCCTAGCCCCCAAGGGCTCTGCCCTCATTTGCACACACCCTTACACATAATTAAAAAGATAATGAAAATAAATTTCAAGTTAGCTTTTAGAAGGGATTTATTTATTTTTTATTCTGTTTGCATAAGTTTTTACCTACATGTATGTATGTGTGCCATGTGAATACCTGGTGCCTGCAGAGGCCAGAAGAGAGCATTGGACCCCCTGGGACTAGAGTTACAGATGGCTGTGAGCCACCATGTGGGTGCTGGGAACTGAAGCCGGGTTCTCTTGAAGAGCAGTCAGTGCTCTTAACCACTGTGTCACCTCTCCAGATTTACAAAGATGAATCTTAAAAAGCAAGCAAGCAAACGAACGGAAGACGAAACAGAAGTGAAATCCCCGTATCAATGGAGTAGCATGGGTACCCGTTTACGTGTGAGGCCTTTGTAAACCAAAGGATGTCAACCTGCATACAGAGCTTTTTAGGTCTGAGGCGATGGCTGGTGAGCCAGTCAAGAGGATGGAGTTAAATGGTTCTATTCACAAGCCTTATTTGTGATAACTCACTCCAAGTTCATGATGAATTTATATGACTTACCAGAAAGCACTATTACTTTTACTGTGGAGATGATAAAAAGAAAAAAAAAAAAAAAAAAAGAGGAACAGGCAGACCAGTTGGCCCAGGATCACAAAGCCAAAAGATGGACGAGTTCCTCTCAGTTTCCTTTCTGTACTTTTTCTCTCACTGTCATGGTCTCTTCCAAGATTCTCTCTCTCTGGCTGGCAGGCAATTCGGTTGTAGGCGACGACAGGGATTCTCTTCTCATCCCCACAGGCTTAGTTGGAAGAAGGAGTGGGTCTTGGGCTCAGGTTGGTCCCGTGTGGGCTACAGCTTCCCGGTTCCATAATTGTGGCCATGCTCAGTGTTCGTTCTCTCCCCATTTCCCTGCAAATTGGAGAAGTTGCCAAGACCTGCCATCCGCAGCCCCTGTCCCTGGGTTCATGGTGTGTAGTGTGTGGGCCGTGTCCACTCTAGGGATGTGCACTCAGGACACCTCTGTCTTTCTTTTCAGCCTCCAGTGGTGGCCTCTGCTACTTATGAACACCTTACTGAATCTTCATCAGTTGTATAGATACAGGATTTAAAAATAATTCCTAGGAAGAAGGAGGAGGCGTCTTAGTTCTGGTCCTTCCTGTTAGGGAGGGAGTGGAGGAAGGGTATAGTATTAACATGTATGTGTTTGCAAATTCTTTATCCCATTGTGAATCCTCACAAATCAGTCTGGGAATGAAGTGAGTCAAGAATGGACAGAATCAGAAATAAGAGAACTTTTGGTCTAGAGATTAGAGAAAAAAGGACTTAGACTCACTGGGAGATAATTGTTATAAAAACGCTGAACTGTAACTTTCAGGTTGGGAATCAAAATACCCCAGAGGATTCAATAAACGCTCAAATATGAGATCCTTGGGTCTGTAGAGTCCAAAACTGTGCTTCATGTGTGATTTGGAATCTGACTATTGACAGAAAAAGTTAGGTGATATATGAAGTCAATCAGGAGACCTGGGCAAACATGATGGATATGTCCACTGGTCATGAAGTGTTCGTATGCGGGATCTGTCCATCCATCCATCCATCATCGATCCAACCATCTCTTTATGTATATAGTTTTAAAAAATTGTACATGGATATTTTGTCTGCATGTATGGATGTGTGTTACACGTGTGCCTGGTGCATGTAGAAGCCAGAAGAGGTAGCTCTTAGAACCAGAGTTACAGATGTTTGTTCATGAGCTGAGAACCAAACCCAGGTTCTTTGGAAGAGTGGCCATTTCATGTCTGTATTAGAGATTTTTGTTTGTTTGTTTATTTTTGTTTGTTTCTTGAGACAAAAAATGTAGTCTATGCTGACTTTACACTCTGCTTTCACCTCTGAAGTGTTCAGAGTACAGGCATGTGCCATCATGCCCAGTTGATGGGGTGCTGGGGATCATACCCAGGGCTTGGTACATGCTAGGCAAGTGCTGCTTTTCTATTGCTGTGATACAACACCATGATGAAGGCAGTATAGAAGAAATCATTTAACTGGGCTTATAGTCCTAGAGGGTTGGAGCAAGCAAAGGCCAAGCAGAGACGTGTGGCAGGAACATTGGGGAGCTCACATCTCTCGAGCAAGCAGGAGGCAGAAAGAGCTGACTGGGAATTTGTGTGGCTTTTTTGAGACCTCAAAGCCCATTCCTGGTGACACGCCTCCTCCAACAAGGTCACACCTCCCAATCCTTTCCAAACAGTTCCACCAACCAGAGACTAAGAATTGAGACACATGAACTTATTCAAACCACCACAACTAGCAACTGAACTATATCCCCAGACTCTGTAAATGGAATATAACTCCTATAACGGTGTCTTAGGAGGGCAGATTTGGAAATAAAAAAAAAAAAGAGGAACTGCTAAGTAAAATTATGAGAAATGTGGGGATGAAGTAATGGGTCTGGCATTTTAATGCCATGCTAGAGTGCTCTCTAACAAGGCTGCCTTAGGGCATTCTGACTCTCAGGAATGTAATTTTCTTTGACTTACCATCCACAATTGATTAGATCTTGCGTGTTTTACAGCTCTGAAGGCTTAGAGATTAAATTGAATTGAACTGAAAAGGAATCTTTTCTTTTGGTCCAGTAGAGAAGCTAACCCTACAGATTAGAGCTTTGTTGTCTTATAGAAAAATGAATCAATACTGTATCTGATTTATTCTTAGTTCATCATCCTTTTGGCCACTGATTTTACACAAGTCGGGTTTCTCAGCTGCTCATGCCTGAATTAATAAGGTTGAATAAAACTTTGACATGTGCTTATTAACTGTGTATATGAGAATCATGACTATTGATAACCAAAAAAAATCATGCTTTATAGAAGCATCCAGAATGTTCTTAGGTTTGAGAGGTAAGCTGAGGCAGTGGAAACCCATCAAGGGACAGAATTACGTTGCTAGGAACAGCCTGAGATGTGGCGTCTGACAAAGGTTGTGTGAGTAGTCAAGATGAAGGTGACGCACCAGACCGGGCAGCCAGACCTCGTTCTGGCCAGGCACGGCCCCAACGGGACCCACCGATATGGTCTAGGCACTGGTCTAGAGCAGCCACACAAACCATTGTATTCCATTCTTGTTCAAGCTGTTAGAAGCCCAGAGCTGATGGTTCATACCTATAATCCCAGCATTTGGGAGGTAGAGGCAGGAGGATCAGGAATTCAAGGTTGTCTTCCATTACATAGCGATCTTGAAGCTAGCCCAAAATCCACCAAAAGAAAGAAAGAAAGAAAGACTCAGTGCCAAGTCTTGGCTCACTTGCCATTCCTCCTTGTAGTCGGCAGCTTCTTAGTCAATTTCTTGCTTCCCTGTTACTTGGTGTTGTGTGGATGTTTCCTCAGGGTTGGAGATGATCCTCATTGTCTTGGATCAGAGCAGCTGTGGTCGCTTGCAGGGAACCCTCATAAGGTCTACCACCTTTCCCTCCCGGAAGGGGGTGATGCTCACTAGGCATGTGAGGCACACAAGGCTTTGCCCCTTCCTAAGGATCTCGCAGCCATTAACCACTGCTGGGAGAGGGAAGACCCTTATGTAATATTCTAATTACTTGAAGCAAAGGCTGCATAATTTGAGGCCCCAGTGCAGGAGCTACTGATGATGTTGTCTTCAGTGGATATAGCGTGATTGTCAAATTGCCTTCTATGCGTTTGTACTTATACCCACAGATAATTGCTGATGTCAACCATGGTCGGAGACACTTTTTGAAGCAGGTGGTGGCTACGGCAGAGACTCATAACCAGTCAGACTGCCCGGAAATTAGTGACCATCACTATGTTCAATGCTCAGCCCAAAATGGGAGAAAATAACCATCTATTTTTTCACCCCTCCCCCCCCCAGGCTCAGGGAACATTGATGAACAGAGGCATGAAAAACAATGTACGAGTGGGAGGAGAGGATTTAGTTGGATGGCAGTTTCCTCCAGGCTGGATGCGATCATTGCCATCATAAATCAGAGCAGCTGTGTCCACTCAGCTGAGACCCCCTCCGCAGGACTGAGCCGGCTGCCTGCCGTTGACTTGTGGAAGCAGCGAGGGTTCGAGATGCCCCTCCCCTCCCTGGGAATGTGCAAGCAGGTAACTTTTGCTGGGAAAGGGACAGCTCGGCTCTTTGGTGCTGGGGCTGCTGCCCATGCTCCTGTAAACAACTCGATTGGTTCACTGAGCTACAGACTTAAAGGGATCCTTTCTTTGATCTTTCAGGGATAGAGGGCAATGGGACAGTATCATAGATCTGATCACTAGGCAGAGAGAGCGGAGTCCGTCCGAACGCGAGGCTGATCCGACATCTGACAGTGAAATCTCAGCGTACCCAAGGAGCCCTGGCTGAGTCTCAGGCAGTAATCCTGAAGCACAGTGACTGTTAATTGCCTGTGTGTGCCCCGGGCAGCTTCTTCCATTCTGTTGGTGTAATGATGGGGAGCATCTCTAAGTGGCATCCAACACACAGGTCCACAACCTCACCGATCTTATGAAAGAAAATGCATTTCCAGTGTCCACTGAATTAATTTGTAAATTCCCGGCATTGGCTGGAGATAGAGGAAGACAAGAGACTGTTTGAGACACGTTTGCCATGTGGACTTATGATGAAATGTTACCTGACCCCTCAGATTAGGGCAATTTGCTTCTCCTAGAGCAGTGGTTCCAAACTTTCCTAATGCTGTGACCCTGTAAGACAGTTGCTCATGTTGTGGTGACCCTCAGCCATAAAATTATTTTGTTGTTGCTACTTCCTAAATGTATCTTTGGTACTGGTATGAATTAGAATGCAAATAGCTGTGTTTTCTGATGATCTTAGGTGACCCCTTCAAAAGGGTCATTTGACTCCCAAAGGAGTCTTGATCCGCAGGTTGAGGACCGCTGTTCTGCAGCATAGACGAAAACTAAAACCCACATGTACTGTCTTTGGGTAGGTGTTTTAAAGACTTTATGTACATTATACACACGACATGGAAAAAAAAGTCTCTAGAGCTCTATCATGGGTAGTTTTAAAAAATGATTTATTTATTCTTATTTCATGTGCACTGGTGTTTTGCTTGCATGTAAGTCTGTGTGAGGGTGTCAGATCCCCTGGAACTAGAGTTACAGATGGTTATGAGCTGTCATGTGGGTGCTGGGAACTAAGACTTGGTCTTCTGGAAAAGCAGCTAGTGCTGTGCTCTTAACCACTGAACCATCTCTCCAGCCCCATGGGTAATTTTGTTTTTGTTTCTGCTTGTAAAAATTTACTATCAGAGAGACATTGATTGATATTCTCATGCCTCTCTGTTACAGGTGGTCACGACTACTAAACTAGCTTCAGAGTTGTTCCTGGGGACAGCCTTGTACTTCTGATCCTCTTGTTTTCAAGAGCCTCCTGGAAGCTGGGATTGCAGGCACATACTACATGCCCAGTGTGGGTGGTGCTGGGGATGGAAGCCAGAGCTTTGTGAATGCTCCACAAATACTCCACCAACTGAACCACGTCACTAGCCCTGAAGCATAATCTTTGTCACATTTTCTTCTTTGCTGGGGACTTGAACCCAGGGCCTCATGCATGCTATACTAACAGTCTATCATTGGGTTATACACTAGCCTTCCGTTTGCTTTTTATTTTGAGGTAAGGTTTTGTTGCTATTTGTTCTTCGAGACAGGGTCTCACGATGTAGATCAAGCCGACCTTGAATTACAGAGATCTGCCTCTGCCTCTGGTGCCCTGTGATTAAGGGCATGCACTACCACAGTTCTGAAAGAATTTATATGTTTGTGACCAGCTTTGTCTAATTAATGAATTAGACATAGACCTTTATATTTAACAGTATGGCGATTATAACCAAATCTTAGAATTCTTGAGTTTGCCACCAAGTCAAACTTGTAGACTTATTGACTACTTTCTACCTTTTCCAAAGCGGTTGACCTCTTGCTGGTGTAACCTCCAGGCTCCGAAATGATTTCAGTGGTCTTACTTCCTTGGTAATGCTCCATTATCTCCCTTCATTGTCCTCCCTCCTTTCTTGAGGCCATCATTCCTCCCTCCACAGTCCCTCATCCTCCCAATAGTGAAGGGCAATGGAGATGTTCTCGTTGAAGGCAGTTTCCAGATTAAAGGACAGACTGAATGGAAAGGGATCAGAGGCTAGATTTCAGTTACCCAAGATGTCTGGGAAGGGCTCACGTGGTGTTCCTCAGGCAAACAGCATCACTGTCTTAGAAGACAGCTTTTTTTTTTTTTCTTTTCCTGTAAAAGATTTTTTTTTTTTTTCTTTTTGAGACAGGGTTTCATTCCAAAGCTCTGGCTGTCCTGGAACTCACTCTGTAGACCAAGCTGGCCTCTAACTAAGAGATTCACCTGCCTCTGCCTCCTTAGTGCTAGGATTAAAGGTGTGTGCCACCACTGCCCAGCTCCTCTAAACGGTTTTGACTACATAATCTATACAACCATTCCCAGGTTAAATTCTGTGACTGTGAATGTATTTTCCCCTCTAGGTGCTGTGTTTGGCTTTAGGATTTCTGGCTATAAAGGACGAGATGAAACCATCTTGTTTTTTGAGGTTTGTGGTTTAATAAGAAGCAACATAACCTTGCATTTTCAGGGAATGTGTGGATGGCAAGCCAGGAAGCATGATTTAGTGCCCAGGAGAAAAACCTTGATTGTGTCTATGCAGAACTCAGATGGTGCTCGTGGCTCATGAGTGACCAAAATTCACATTGAGCCAGTTTAAGCAGATGAAGGATGCCCTTCCCCAACAAAACAATCAAAACAAGATAAAATGGAGTGAAATAGAGTGTGGAAAGAGCAGAATCCAGGATTTCAGCTTCTCTCTCTCTCTCTCTTTTCTTATGCTTTAAAGTCAGAGACCAAGATGAAACCATGGTAACAGGAAACATCAGCACATATCTTTAAAACTTCATAGCAAGAGGGGTGTGTGTGTGTGTGTGTGTGTGTGTGTGTGTGTGTGTGTGGCGGCGGTGGTGGTGGTGGTGGTGGTGACTAAGGCAAGATTGTTACTGGCCAGCCACGGTCACATGCAGACTCTTGGGTCAGGTGTGGTGTGGACTGTTTTCTGTGATTGGTAGCTCCCAATGAATGCCCTGAGTAGATAGAGTTGTTACCACTGTGTAGCTCTGGTTGGCCTGACACTTGTCCTGTGGATCAGACTGGCCTTGTACTCAGAGAACTGCCTGCCTGCCTTTGTCTCCCGTCTCTTTCAAAAGCTCTTCAAGTTCTGCGTAGGGGCTCAGGTTTGTAAGCCCATCACTTGGAAGGCTGAAGCAGGGGGACCGCTGTGAGTTGCAGGCAAGCCTGCACTACAGAGTGAGACTTTGTCTTAAGCAAAATAAGGCACAGGCTGGGGGGATGATGGCTCAGCAGTTCAGAGTGGCTACGGCTTTTGCAGAGGGACCGGAGTATGATTGCCAGCACCCATGCTGAGCAGCTCAGAGCTGCCTGTAACTCCATCTCCACAGGGATCTGAGGTCTCTCTTTCAAACTCTCTCTTTCTCTCTCTTTAAGCAAAGCAAAAGAAAATAAACAGTAACAACAAACAAACCTTAAAGCTCCATGAAAAACGGAATCAAAGCTTATTATACCTTAAAAGTTTCTAAGTCTTTTAAAAAATCCTGATTGGCTTCTGATTGACATTTACCTACCCATTTGTGTGTGTGTGTGTGTGTGTGTGTCTGTGTGTCTGTGTGTCTGTCTGTCTGACCCTATGTGATTTTGATGGCAATGTCTACCAGGCTGGATCCAATAATCTGTGCTGTATATAAACTGGCTAGAGCACGGCAGTATGCACAGTATGTTCAGTTACGCCTGTCTCAAAAACAAAGAACAAAATTAAACGGGAATAAGTTCATGGGATAAATTCATCGGATAAAGACCATGCTGATGTCAACAAAATTAGCCAGAGGGATCCCCCCACCAGAGAGCAGAGAGGCCTCGGGGTCCCTGGCCAGATAGGGGGAGACACAGCCTGTCATAGCACTGGGGAGGAGTGAGGTTTGGCTGAAATCGCAGCAGAGAAAAGGCAAGCTGGGATGTGTTTGCGGAGATTGACGTCAGGCTTAGGCTGAGATGAGAACTTTGGATCTCCGTTTCCTTGGAAACTACAAAGTGAAGACACGTGTAGAAAGCTGGGCGCCAATCCCTTATCTGGTGCCGTGCACCTGGGGTGGAAATCCAGGCTGTGTTCAAATGACCCCGATGCCCCCGGCAGGAAGGAGGTGTTTCATTCTCACTGCGATTTTTAACAGTCGAGTTTCTGACACCAGTGTTCTTGAAAACAAGTCTCTTCATGTCCTTTTGTTAATAAGAAAGAAAGAAAGAAAGAAAGAAAGAAAGAAAGAAAGAAAAAGAAAGAAAAAGAATTTTGAAAAACAGCTTCACAGAGGACAACCTCCCCACAGAAAATCGGGTGTTTCTATGAACACCCCTGGAAACAACAGTCTGGCTTCCCGGGCTGGCACCGGGAAGTAACTTGGGGTGGAAATGTCATGACATCTACAAGAATGTGGAGAAGGACTCTTGGAGTTTAAGTGTGTTCCTGAGGTGGTTATCTGCTCACCTCTTTATTCTGGGGCTGTTTATTGAGAGTCAGCAGTCGTGAATGAGACAGTCCTTCCTTCTTGAACAGTTTACAGTCTGCGGAGGGAAACCTGAAGCAGGGGACAAGCCCATTACGCCCCCGTGAGGTCAGCAGCGGGTATTGCTATAAATTTGTTTTTCAACAGCAGAAGGTGAAGGTTGTGCGGGAATTTGATCTCACAGAGTGTCTCTGAACCCGCTGGCGTCTCGCCAGCAGCTGGAACAAGCCACAGGCTCACGCTCGGCCTCTGAGCTTCCAGGCCTCAGCTCCCAGACTCTCTCCTGCGCTCAGGGAGTTTACTGAGCCTGCTCACAGGGTAGCTTGGAAATGCCAGGCTTTACCCTTGTCCTGGAAGCAACCAATGGGCGGTAGTAAGGGCTCCTCAATGTTCGGCCTCCAAGGGTCATGCTGTGTGGTTTCCCAGAGGGCTCCCAGAAGGACTGAACTTGATAGCTCGGGGCATGAGGTGGTGGGGAGGGCACCGTGAGCACCCCCAGATCCAAGGCTGAGCGTTGACGGGCCCAGTCTTTTGTAGGCCCCATCTAGCTTCCCCAGCTGTTAGGAGTTCTTGACTGCAATGGCCACGCCATGCTCGTTAAGAGAACTTTTATGGCTCTCCTCCACCTCATCTGGTTCTAACGCTCTTTCTGCCTTCCAGGACGTTCCCTGTGCAGACGAACACTCAACAGTTAGCTCTCAGAACCTTGACCAGCGGCCGGTCTCTCTATTAATCACCGTTTGTTGCAGAAAGAAGCTTCTTGGATCAAGGCCGAGGGCTGCGCCAGGAGCCATTGTGGCCTTAAGTATTTGGACTTTGTACTGTGGGATTTTAAGCAGGGTAACTTACTTTTTCCTCAGGAAATCAGAACGCTGAGTGAGCAATGGCTGCCTCTCACCCATGTGCTAAGGAACTCCATTTCCAGTCGGAACAGCCTCCTGCTCCTGTTATCCCCGTGTCACAGATAAGTAAGCTGGTGAAGGATGAACTGGTCCATCATTCTGGGGCTAATTCTCCGTGTAGGAGGCTCTTTAGGTTTTCTGTCAAATTTATCAAGAGTGAAAAAAAACACTGAGAAATGAGAATTCAACTCTCTTAATGACAGGCTGTCTTTCTAGTGACAGTTTATTTCAGGAAACGTCATTTGACCCCATTTCCTCAAATAGTTATACCAGAGACTAAGTAGAACTTCATGCCAAAGCGTGCGCCCTCAGGTCCTAAGATAATGGTAATGGTGGCATGTCCAAAATCGTAATGGTGATGACAGCCAATTCCTCAGCCCCTTGTCTCTCCTCCCGCTGCTTCGACATGATAATAGAATTGAGCTGAGGACACGGCTTTCTAACTGGAGCGCAAATCTCACACCTTCCTTGGTAGCTGCATATATGGTAAGCGTCCATGCTTTGTGGAATAGAACATGAGTGGAAACGGTGTAACTTCTGTTTTTCTTGTCTAGGGGAAGTCCCCAGTCCTTTCACCCTTCCCATTGGCTGTCAGGGTGATGCGTGTAGGAATCTCAGGTAACAGGTTATTGAGTACGGCTGTCTGCCTTAGCCTCGATCCCTGAACGACTGGGCTACGCCAGCCACATGCTGACCCGTAACACCTACCTGTGTGAGTAAGAAATAAGTCTTCCTCCTTTAGCCGAATTGTTAGGTCTTCTGTTATAGCAGTTTAACTCTGTACGGGTTAGGTTGTTTTGTTTTGTTTTGTTTTTGTCAGTGAACCATCATCTGGGAAGAGGGAACCTCCACTGAGAAAACTTCTTCCTCAGGTTGGCCTATAGGCAAGTCCTGATTGAAGACTGTTCCCAATTGAAGGTAGATGTGGGAGGGCCCGGCCCTCTGTGGGTGGAGCCTCCCCTAGGCAGGTGGTTCTGAGCTGTCTAAGAAAGCAAACTGAGCAAGCCAAGTAGGTAGTGTTTCTTCATGGACTCTGATTTGTTTCCCGGTTCCGGGTTCCTAAGTTTCTGCCTCGACTTCCCATAATGAGGAACTATAAACCGTTAGATGAAATAAACCCTTTCCTCCCCACATTGCTTTTGGCCGTGGTTGTTTATCACAGCCATCCAAATCAAGCTATGATCAACCTCGAAGTCTAACTCATGGCCACACTAATAAGCTTCTTTTGACTGTCAAATGTTTGTTTAAAGCATGCAAGATGAATGTCATCACTCGCTAGTTCAGTGTTACAGTTGCAGGGACTGTTTGTCCTTGTCCAATTCATTAGTTTTTTTTTCTTTGTCCATTTAATATATATATATATATATATATATATATATATTGTGTTGAGATCAAGTATGTATACGGCTTATCGTTATAGGGCATGTGGATGACTCAAGAATGAACACTTTCAAGAAACTTATAGTTTAGAGTCTTCACAGAAAGTAAAAAAAAAAAAAAATAAATTAGGGATGCTTGTGATGAAAAAAAATTCCCTTTCTGAGAATGTTCTCGGTATGTTTGTGTACTCATTTTCAAGGCCAGTGCTTACAGGAAATCACCATTTTTGGTGAATGGCAATAAAGCATGCATGAGTGCAGGACCTGTACCACAGCGCAAACACAGCCTCCCCTCTCCGCCCCTCTCTGGAGAGTATTAAACACTGGGAAAGCTGGTCTGTCGCTGTGTCTGTCCTTCAGGCTCCCTGGGTGCTGGGGAATTCCTAGGGCTAAACAGATTCTTAAGTGATGAGGACAAGGAGAAACTGAAAAGATCAGCCTCCAGGGTTTTGTCAGGTAAGAACCATTTCCTTTTCAAAGGGGGTAGGTTTATAGACGTACGCTTTGTTTTGTTTTATTTTCCCCACACAAAATATCTCTTATTACGAATGACAAAAAACAAAGCTCTAAGTAGTTTGTGAGCTCTACAGCGGTCCTGTTTTTAAACATGACAATAGCTTTATGGCCGAATGTTTTCACAATATCACGTTTTCCCGACACACTGGGAATAACTACCCAGCTGTAAGATTGAGCAGTTATTGAAAGAGGCTGTCCTGAAGTTTTCACTGGATGCTGTTCTGAATCTCGGTTTCATCAGACATCACTATCTTGTCAAGCATTGATGTGGATATAATTGCTTTTCTTTATTTGTTTTTCCAAGGGTTCTTTCCTCCTCCTTTCCTCTTTTTCTTTGTATTGTTTGCTAATTTTGATTTTTTTTTTTGAGATAGTCTCATGGTAGCCCAGGACGGCCTCCTCAAACTTGCTGTGTAACAGAGGCCAACCTTGAAAGCCTCCTGAGCCTTCTGCATTAACCTCCAAAGTCCTGGGCTTACAGGCCAGGTACCCCCATGCCACCTATGCTTGGCCTATAAAAAGGTTGCTTTGATGCACAGGCTGAGAGAGAAGGAAGCATGTATGAATAGAGATGGGGGAGAGTAACTGCAGATGACAAGGAGGCAGAGAGAAGTGGAGGCAGGGATAAAGGCAGAGAAGAATCCTAAGTCATACTTGTTAGAGAAAGGGAGTCTCGAGAGGAAAACTGTGGTAAGAGGGGAGCCGCAAGTCTCCGGACCTTTAATGAGCAAGAAGATATGAAACAGTAGTGTGAGACACAACCAGACTTTACCTTCTTGGTGGAAAGGGGACCCTAGCTTAGTTATGGGTCTGGTATGGGATCTGTGGATTATTCAAGCTTTGGAGATTAAAAAAAAAATCACATATTGGTGTTAGATGAGAAAACCAAGGGGAGAAGAAAACATGATTTAATGATTCATCAGGTGTAGTCAAGACATAAAACTGAGGCGAAAGATGGCTGGCCTTCACAGAGCATGCTTGGGGAAATGGTGGCCACCCTGAGTTAGAAACTGGAGTGATTTTCCTATGTTTAGCTTACCAGGATCCATAGGTGTGTGTGTGTCTATAAATTTTGTTATGAGACAGTTTCTTTTTTATTTTACATTTATTTTTATTTTCTGTGTATAAGTGTTTTGCCCGCACTTATGTCTGTGCATCACTTACATGCCTGGGGCTTGCAGAGGACAGAAGAGGCCATCAGAACCCCCGGAACTGGAGTTTTAGATAGTGTGCACTGCCGTGTGGGTGAAGGAAACTGAACCTGGGTCCCCCGGAAGAGCAGCTAATTTTAACTGTAGAGCCATCTCTCCAGTTCCCCTCCCATTTAAAATCTACATCTTAAAAGAAGTTTTATTTTTATTTTTGTGTGTAGGAGTGTTTGGCTGCGTGTGTGTCTGTACACCGTGTGTGTGTGTGTGTGTGTGTGTGTGTGTGTGTGTGTGTGTGTATGTGTGTGTGTGTCCGGTGATGAAGAAGCTCAGCCAATGGTTGTGTATATAGTAGGTTTTGATTGCTTTCTCCCTTGCCCTCTCTTAGGGAGTTATGTATTTTTGAGTACCTTTCAACTTTCTATTTAGCTACCATGCACAATTTTCAACAAGTAAGTTAATCAATTTTAATTTTTTTTTTTTATAAAAACTTCAAGGTACAGTAAAGTTTAGCTTACAGAGGCTATTCATTATTTAGATTCAATAGTTTATTATTATTTTACTTTTCCTTGCAGTGCTGGACATGGAATTGTACAAAGTTAGCTACATTCATACCGGCCCCTTCAAAGCTTTTATTGTGAGGCAGGTTCTCAGGTTGGCCTTGACCTTGCAACTCTCCTGCTTCAGCAATCCTAAATAGCTGGGGTTACAGGCTTGCACCACCAGGCCTGGATTATCTTATTATTATTATTTTAATGGTTTTAAAAGCAAATGGTAGAGATCTTCATTCTAAACACTTCATTCTAAACACTTTAGCATTTGCTAGAGTTGAAGAAAATGATTTTTAAAATAAAGTACCCTAAGGAAAGTTAGTGTAAAGTTGATAATTAAATTTTATGTATAGCTTTTAGCTGATTTTGGGAAGTAATTCTACGTTTTTTTTACATTCATTTTTGTATGAATGTAAATGTACATTCATGTTTGTGTCATGTGAGCACATGACCATGAGAGGACGGTCCAGAAGGGGTCCAGAAGGGGTCCAGAAGGGCTTTTCCTTCTACTGTGTGGTTTCCAAAGGTTTAAGTAGGATCATCAGGGTTGGTGACCAGTGCTCTCACCTGCTGGCCCCATTCTATATTTAAATTCACTGAATAAACACAGAGAGGGTAAGGATTGGTGGGCTTGACTTAGGTGGAATGAAGGCATCAAATCCTGCCTGAGACTTGTTCCACAGTGTCCACAGGAGAACTAGATATTGTCCTTTGCTCTCTCTCTCTCTCCTTCCTGCCCTTTCTCTCTTCCTCCCTCCCCCCTTCTCTCTCACTCTCTCTCTCTTGATTTTCAGAAGCTAAGAAACCAGGGGCTACAGAATGCAGAGTGGCCACATTTTTTTTTTTTTTTTTTTTTTTTTGTCTCTGAACACTGAAGCCCAGTGGCCTTTGCAAAGTCTGCTCTCACAGAGTGCAGTCAGGTAGTTTCAGATTCTCAGAAATGGGCTTCCTGGAAAGAACTTTAGAGATGTTTATTTTGTCACTGGCCAAGAGGAGTGGAGTCCTGTCTGTATTCTGCAGCAGCTGCAAATGGAGCCTTTTGTTGTTAAGAAGAAATGAAATGACAAATATTGGCTGCTGCTTGCTGCTTTGGCTTTACCGTTCTGTTTTGCCCTAACAATCCTAGCTCATCTTGTACCTTCTGTGTGAGGAACAGCTCATCACCTTACTGAATTTTTGTGCCAGGGTTTTTTTGTGTAGCCCTGGCTGGTCTTGAAACCACAGAGATCCACCTGCCTCTGCCTCCTGAGTGCTGGCATTAAAGGATGTGCCACCACTGCCAGTGTGATTATAGTCTTAATACAAATGACTTTAAAATTTAATTGTAATTAAAGTATCAAAGAGGACACAATATGCTTCATATCTTCTGTTAGCCAAAATGCTGGGCCAGGGCACACCAGGATTCCCCAAAATATCTTTAAATTGTTGTTGTAGAACATCCACTGTTAACAAGAGGGAGCCTTCCCTGGTAAGCCAATGACTTGATGCAACCACAATTGGAAGTACAGCATGGAAGACAAAAGGATTCCACTATGTTCTAGAGAGAGATGGGGGTGTGAAAACGGCTATCAACAACTAGAGTGAGCATCACATAGTACATTAGAAGGTGATGGGGCATGACAGAGGGGAAGAGAAGCAGTGAAGGAGGCCTGGGTAGCAACTATAAACAGTGGTTCTGAGCACAGATGTCCAGGAGGTGAGGGGCTTAGCCATGGAGCCATGCTGAAAAACATTTCAAGCAGAGAGAAACAGGGAGCATCATATCCTGTTTCCCCACAGGGCGCGTCTGACTGACTGGAAGAACAGCAGACCAAAGTGAAGAGTATAAATAGTGAAGGTGGGGGGTGTGTGTGAAGTGCTTGCTGAACTGAGGAAAAAATGGGCGTGGCAGAGCATGCTTGCAATCCCTGTGCTGAGGAGGCCCAGACAGGTGGACCCCAGAGCCTTGCTGGCTTAGCTTAGCTTAATTGGCAAGCCCCAGGTTCTAGTGAGAGACACTGGCTCTCGAGAAACGACTCTCAAAGTTGATCTCTGGCCCCCAAGTGCACACGTGTGCACTTTGCCCACACTTGCGGAGCCCCCTGCTCTGCCACATTAAGTAAAAATGACAGTGAGCGACAAATGAGAAAAGCCAGGGTCAGATCACTTAGCATTCTGTAACCGAAGGCATCTTTTCCTCAGTAGAACAGGGAGCCTTAGGGAGGTTTTGAGCAGAAGTGGCTTATATTTTACAAACACCTCCTCGGAAGTGTTGAAAGTAGATTCCAGGAGAAAGGGCAGAACAGGGACCCATGAAAGTTGTCGCAGTCCTCAGGTAAGAGAGAGATGATGGAGTCTACACCAGGGTGTTTGCAATAGAAACCATGACAGATGGGCCATTTCCAGGCTGAACAGGTCCAGTGAACAGCCTGTATATGGAGGAGTGTGTGAGTAAGTCCATGGCTTTGGGTCTGCACTCGTAGAAGGGCTTTAGTTGTCATGAAGTTAAGTCAGGAGAAAAATAAAAGGGAACAAATTCAGGAGAGAACTGTTGTGGGTGCTGAGTGTTAGAAACAATGAAGACAAATTGACAAATCTCACTTATTCATGGAAATAAGTGTTCAACGTCCAGAGTCAAAGTGTGGTATGGAGGGAGTGACTCTCCATCAGGCTTGCATTAGGAAGTGACCTGGGATCTGGGTTCTGGAAAATGCTTATGAGCCTGCCTGGTATATGTGCATTCATGGGCGTGTGTTAGGGGTTCCGGGGATTCTAGGGGGAGGGAAGGAATACACGATGCTTTATGAATCTGGACTTAGCAACTGTGTTACATTGTAATTACCGTCTCCCTGAAGTGTGTAGCCCAGTGAATCTTGTGATAGAGAATGAAATATCTTATCCTTTTCAGCAGCAGATAGGTTTGTGTTATTGCACGTTTTTCCAATTCCTTTTTTTTTTTTTAAAAAGTTATTTAAGATGTCAAAAATGATACAAAAGTAATTCAACATCACCGACTTCCTTTAAGGTGAAATGAAAGGCTTTGTAGAAGACACAGGCAGCGAGAGCTAAAGCTTATTTCCCTCAGGTGATCATGGCGCCTCCTGCACGATGTCACCCCCACACTGCATCATTTTGATGTAGGGAGGCCCTCTCCCACTGCCACAGAAAGTCTGTTAGAAGCGGGGTGAGGAGGTGCACACCTTAATCCCAGCACTCAGGGAGGCAGAGGTAGGCAGAACTCTGTGAGTCCCGTCTGGCCTACAAATCCAGTCCAGGATAGCCAAGGCTACACAGAGAAACCTTGTCTCTAAGAGAACCAAAAACCAAAAATAAAAAAAAATAAAGAGTCTGTTAAAATCTGAAGTCTCATGTCCATCAAAACACTATTTCCTGGATTTACTGAGTCAAAGATTCGGTCAGCTTTTGATACAAAGAAAGTGTTTCTCTTTGAATAATAATAATAAAAAAAATACTGCTGTTGGTTCCACAAATGAGAAAGGACTCAGTTTGGGGGATTTTATTTTAGAGATTGTCACTCGAAGGCGATGGCGATCTCTGATTTCACAGCTTTTTACAAATCTGTGTGTAAAAGGAACTTTTATTTGCCTGGTCGGTTGTTGTTTGGGAGGCTTACTGCCTCTGTCTGCTAACCGAGGCCTAGTCCTGCAAGCTTCTAGCCTCCATATGATCTAATCTAGGCCCAGAACATTTTCAGCTGCCGATATTTACTTCTTACTAAGCTCACCCTTTCTTGTTCTTACTGAGCTCTGGATTGCCTGGTTCAAGTCAGCTGTTCTGGCTCAAATTCCTCTCCCATTTAGTTGACTTACTCAGTCTGGTTTTCTCTCCACCCTTGAATTGCTCTTCTTGGCCTCAAACTAACTTCTACAATCTTTTCTAATCTTTGGATCCTTCTCATTCTCTGGCTCATTTGATCTTCACTTGCAATCTGCCTCTCTATTACTGTCCCAGTAAGACTGCCTCCTCTCTCTCTCTGCTTTGCCTCATAAGTAGCTTCCCTTTCCTCTCTCTTCTCATGAGAGTTGGGTGTATTTTATTCTGTCAAATATTTCTCTGATTTGTGTCTTTTTTTGCCACTCAATTAGATACCACTTTCAAACATGGGTGCTTCCTTCTACAAACTAACTTTACCTTCATTGTTTGGGATTAAAGGCATGTACTACCATGCCTGGACCTAAGCTTTTCTTTACCTGAAACTTGCTCTATACGAGGCTGGCCTTGAATTCAGATCTGTTTGCCTATTGTCTTCTGGATTAAAGGCATGTTTGTATTCCAGCTGGATCACACAGACCTAGAAGGTCTTTGGATGTGATCTCTTGCCAGAACAGCCCTGTTCCGAATTAAAATTCCTCTACATCTGTCCTCTTTCACAGGTTCAGTGTATCCACACTAACTCTGCCGCAAGGTGCTGGCAATGAAATACACTCTAATCCATGTGCAGGGAACGTGGTAAGACTGACACTGGAGTGGGAATCATCAGCTAGCTCAACACAGTTCTCACTGCACTTTACTTTCCCCATTTCTGGAGGAAACTTGGCTTCTAAGATTTCAGCCGCTTCCCTGCCTGTGTGGAGTCTTGGCGGCAGCAGCAGCAGCAGCAGCAGCAGGGAACTGTGCTGGCCTGGCACTGGGAAGTTACGGCTGTTCTTTTATACCTCTCTTCTTTCCCCATCTTCCTCCTCACTGCTTTCTGGTTTCAGGGATCTCAGGATGGCTTCAAATTTGTTATATAGCCCAGGCTGGCTTTGAACTCCTTGCCTTTTACCTCCAAGTGCTGGGCTAATAAGATATGTACTGCCATGTCCATCTTACAGGTGTAGGTTCTGAGCAGTCAAGAGCAGGGTGCCAAAACCAGCTGCCTGGGAAAGATTCAGCAACTTGTCCCCAGGGAGTACGGAAGTTGTGGGAAGTTGGCTTGGGGATATCCATTACGCTGTGTGTGAGCGTGGCAGAATGACAACAAAGACTCGGGGACAGAGGTGCAGGAACGAGCGGTCCCTGGCCCAGGATACATCCCAACAAGCAAGGTGACACACGCCTGGGCCACAGATGGATAGCAGAATACCATGTAGGCTCCTTCCCTGGAGTAGTGTGGTGATGCGACGTCCAGGCTGGTCCCCAAGCCGCAGCAAGCCTGTGTGGATTGCAGGGTTCTCAGGAGCAAAGACTGCAGATGTCTGGGCAATGCTTAGGGGCGCTGTGGGCCTCCTTACTTTTCTTCTAGGGAGAGGTGTGTCCTGGTTCAAGCTGACCTTGACTAGGAAAACAGTGTAGAAGCGAGGTGTTCCTCCCATCTCGGAGTGAGCATCTCCAACTTCTGTGTTCTGGATCTGGAACTTTCTTCCCTCATGGCGTTGCAGTCTTACGCATCTGGACTGCAAGCTCTAGACAACGAATGATCGGGAGCCGTGAAGATGTTCTCCTGCACACTTCACCCTGGATCCCAGATGGTGTGCTCGGCAGTGAGAACTAACCTAAAGTTCAGCCTAAAGCGATTGCGTAAACACTAACATTTGCTTCCTGTGCCCGTTCTCAAATCTTGGCTTAGATATAAATACAACTTTGTTGTAAAACATTTGAGGGAAGCTGTGTCAAACATTTCAATGACAATTAATGGCTCCTTAGGCACCAAAAATCAACAAGAGGCAGAGCTTTCCACCAGCAGCCAGTGAGGAGAGGCCGGCACGGCTTTCTGTAAGTACACACTCATCTCCACTATGCGCCAACCACCCGTGGTAATCCAAAGACTACCACACACCTGGCGAAGAGTTTCAGCTTTTGGAATGGGATGGAATCGGCTGCAGGGCCACTTTTAATTAGCCCAGGTCTTTTCCTCATGCCGACTCGTCTAATTCGCTGTGATGCCTGGTTCAGACATCAGTTGGACCATTTGCTGAACATGACATTAACATGATGGCCAACTCTCTCACTCAGCCACATATATGCACATTTTGGCTATTTACTTAGCTTTTCAGTCTTTTAGAATATCACTATCTTTGAGGAACGCAGGCACTAGTTTTCAGACCGCCCTTAAATTGTGATTTATGTGATTATCTCCCTGCGATGAGATTTTTTTTTAAAGGGAGAAATAAAATATAAGAGACAGTGAGGTTTCTCATGCGAGGTTCCAGAGGTGGATAATGTCACCTTATCGTGTTTTGTTGATGTCAGTCGTGACCATTTGGTTGTAGTGCCTGCCAGATTTCTCCATTAAAAAGGCTATTTCTTTTGTCCTTTGTAACTTATAGATAATTTTTAAAAGAGATGCTTTGAGACTGTATTATTGTCTTAGTTGCTTTTCTATTGCTGTGATAAGACACTATGATCAAGGCAGCTTACAAAAGAAAGCGTTTGGGGGTGGGGTGGGGAGATGGCTCAGAGGTTAAGAGCACTGTCTGCTCTTCCAGAGGTCCTGAGTTCAATTCTCAGGAACCACATGGTGGCTCACAACCATCTCTACTGGGGTCTGATGCCCTCTTCTGGCATGTAGGTGTATATGCAAATACAGCACTCCTATACAGTAAATAAATAAATCTTTAAAAAAGAAAGCTTATGGGCTTATGGTTTTAGAGGGTTAGAATTCTTGGTGGCGGAGCAAAGGCAGGTGGCAGGGGCGCTCAGATTTGATCCACAAATGGGAATGATGTCTTTCGAAACCTCAAAGCTTGCATCCAATGGCATACTTCTTCCATCAAGGCCATACCTTCAAATCTTCCCCATACAGCCAGCAACTGGGGACCAGGTATTCAAATGCCCAAGACTTAAACGGATATCTTGTTCAAACTACCACTGTCACTATCTTGTGTTTCAATAAAGCTTTATCAACTGTTTTTAGCATCCTTTGATATGATTCCTCTGGAATCATTTATTCTGTTGGTGGTTGCAAAACAGTTAAAAATATTTTAATTTTGTGCGTGTGTGTACATGTGAGCACAGGTATCTGCAGAGGCCAGAGTTATCAGATTCCCGGGAGCTGGAGTTATAGCCACTTGGTGTGGGTGCGGGGAACTGAAGTCAGGTCCTCTGAAAGAGAAGCAGGTGCTCTTAACCACCGAGTCATCTCTACCAGTCCAGCAAAGTAATTGGCTGAGTGAGTCTTAAAAGTAGACTGTTGGGTTCAGGATGAACCTCAGTAGATAGGGGAACCCATCACTTGTTTATATATCGATAAAGACGTATTTCATTTTTGTGTAATTTAATTTATTTTGTTTGGCCTAATTCGGTCAGCTAGTTTAATTTTTACATTTTCACTTCCTCAAGATTTGTTGCCACCAGGCTTGGGGGGTAGCTCTAGAGTACCGACCTAATGTGCAAGGCTCTGGCTTCAACCCCCTGCGCTGTAAAAAACAAACCTAACAACAAGAAGTAGATTGTTTTAACCTTAAAACTTTTATCTAGTTATCTGTTGACAGTCTTATGCATTGGTATGGTGAACTTCAGTCATGTTCACCCCATTACGCCTTCTTGCACCCCCACCGCCGCTCTTCTGACAAGCCCCTCCCTCTTTCCTGCCTTGTGTGTGACCCACTGATTTGATTAAGGTTGCTTGCACGAGCGCTCATGGGAACTTCATTACTGGCTGCTTCTCAGTGCCTACATCACCCCTTCCCTCAGCAACCACTAACTATAGTCCCCCAGGAAGGGGTGGGGCCTAATAAGACCCTCCCCACCCTTGGTGACCATAGTGAGGGACTTCCGCTAACATTTTAATTAAAATATGATGACATCCTGATCCCTCTTCCCTTTCCTCCCTCTAACTCCTGCCAAGTCCCCCCTTCTTCCCTTTCAAAGCAATGGCCTCTTTTTCTTTATATAAATTCAACCTAGTAAGTATGCTTGGTGTTCCTTGGGTGGATCTGATTTCAGGGCTGATCACTTTGTATTGGGGAGCCAACCAGGGTCCTCATCCCTGGGAGAAACGAACTCTCCTCCTTCCGGCTGTCGTTAGTTCCCTGTAGTTCTTTGTTCAGTTTTCTTTAGGAAGCTGTATTGTTGAGGTATTATGGATGCTTCCCTGCCAGTCATAGGAGACTCAATTTCACAGGAGACTTTTTATCTCTCTTCTTTTCCCCCTCCTGTGATGTTCCCTGAGCCTTGGGGTTGATGTTCCCTGAGCATTGGAGCTGGCATCCCAGGATCAGGTGATCTTTGTATTATGACTAGGTGTGGTTTTCTGTAATGGTTTACGTTTGCTGTAAAGAGAAGATAAGGATAAGTTTCATTGTGCAGTTAGGGATTAACTGATCTAGAAAAGTGGCATCTAAGTCTAAGATCCATGACCTCACTGGTCCTGTTTCTAGTTACAGGTATGGTTTCCTTCCTGTGAAGTGGGTCTTAAGTCCAATTAGACAATTGTTGGTTACTGCCAAGATATGAATGCCACTACTGTATCTTTAGGGATATCTAGCCATGTCATTGTTGTGGTTCGAGGCATCATAATTGGGTAGGGCTATTAATTGGTTCCCTCCCTTGGCAGCTTGCTCAGGACCTTCTGGTTCTATGGAAGCTAGACCACAGGCTTTCAGGTCAGATTCGGCTAGAATCTTCCAAGTCCTGTGTTCTAAGTGTATGGTGTCTTTAGCAATAAGACTTACTTTCAACTTCGGGGAGGCAACTGTAGGCCACAGCAACAGCGTATATGAATAGTTTTAGGAGCCTCTTGGGCTACCTTGACCAACAACTTAAAGGAGGTTTCTCATACACGACACTGGGGTTTTTGTTAGTCTGTGGCTTTTGTGGAGAATGTTATTAGCCCGAGTGGCATGCTCAGACTTTTTATTTTTCTGTATGTGGGTGTTCTGCCTGCATGTGTTTCTGTGCACTCTGTGGGTGTGGTACCGGGGGGGGGCAAAAGAAGGTGTCAGATTCATGGGGACTGGAGTTACACATGGGTGTGTGGGTTCTGTGAATTAAACCTGAGTCCTCTAAAAGAGCAGCCAGTGCTCTTAACTGCTGAGCCATCTTTCCAGCTCCCAAGGGACTGGGAGGTAACCAGGACTGCAGTGGGTTCATGTGAGTTACCTGTTTAACATGCTTTGAGGGAAGTCTTTCTCTACCGAAATGCTGTTGGTTTTTCTCAGACTAAATATTCCTCCGCTTTCCCAAACTAATCACACTTTATTTACCGGTTTTATATCTTGCTTCCATGGTGGGCACTGCATGTTTAAATGCAAACTATCAGACTGAAGCAGTTTCTTGAAGTAGTAGATATAATGCAAATATCAAGCCATTGATGTGTAGACATTAAACACACATATGCACAGCTGTGAAAGGTTTATAAACGTTGACTTTCAACTAGATTTTACTTACAGTTATCTAAAAATGCTTCTCTTTGCTATGACTAATTGCATTAATTGTAATAAGGAGGACATAATGGGATATGAAACGATAGATGCCTTCTTGGAAGGTTTTATTTTATATGTAACTTTATCAGCTTTCAAATTAAAAAAAATATATACAAGTACAGCTCTTCTCTTTTCTCCTTCCTTCCTTCCTTCCTTCCTTCCTTCCTTCCTTCCTTCCTTCCTTCCTTCCTTCCTTCCTTCCTTCTCTTTTTCCTTTCTTCCATAGGATCTCTCTCCACTGTCCAGGCTGTACTGGAATTTGCTCATGACTATTTTTCTGCCTTAACAACACTTGGGTGGCTATTTAATCTACTTATTTTGAGACAAGTTTTTTTTTTTTTTTTTTTTCTGTTAGCCCAGGCTGGCCTGGAACTCTGCCCCTTTGCCCTGGCTTCCTGATTCCTGGCAATGACATGTCGTATGTTATTAACAAACGTAAGCATGAGATATGGATTTATTCTGGCTCACTCTTTCTTGCCATTTTTCATGGATAAAATGTTTTAAAAGGATGGACTCAGTCTTGATTATGAGGTAGGTGCTATTGGGGAAACGAAGGTACAGAGAAACAGTACAATTTGCCCAAGATGCACTATTTAGTGGATTTGTGATTCAAACTCACTCTATCTTCTAGAGTTCTATGGCTATGAGACCGATGGCTAAGCGAGTAAAGATGAGATGTCACCTGCTCTGCGGGACCTCCATTCAGTGTGGTCACTGCACTGTTTTTACAGAAAAACAAAACAAAACCGTTGCTTCAAGACTTGATCAATTTCACGAATGCCTTTGGTCCAAGTTCAGGGGAAGGAGGTTATTTTGTGTTCCTCCCGGGGGGATATAAAATATGCTCTGGAGAAGCTGATTTTACCAAACACATGTGCTCCAAGATATTTCACTGTGTCTGGATGCTGCACATGTTTATCGGGCCATCTAACTCTTGTATAAAAATACAAGAAAAATCACCCAGAAATGTTTATGTTCCACCAAATGAATTCAGTATGTGAAGTGGGAGTTCTGCCCCCAACTCCCCTAAGCTTCCCCCATCCACAAACCACATCTACACAGCTATCAGCAGCAGCTCTGAGGTTGTACCCTCCAGTGTTTAAAGAGCTCTTCCTGAGTCAGACTAATGGAACCTTTTCCTTACACCGCTGAAGCGGCGTGGCAAGGCTGTTCATTAACACCATTGTTATTTTGTTAATTATCATAATCATTTTTACATGTACGCAAGCACCTTGTATGTTTGTGTGTGTACTCACCCACACAGACGTGTAGAGAGAGGGTAGGGGCTGATGTCAAGGTGTCTTCCTCAGTTATGTTTCCACATTATTTTACTTGCTTACTTACACAGTGTGTGTGTGTGTGTGTGTGTGTGTGTGTGTGCGCTCATATGCCATGGACAACTGTGTTGGTCAGAGCACAACGCACAAGTGTTGGTTTTCTCCTTCTATAGTGCGGGTTTCAAGGATTGAACTCAGGTTGTCAGGCTTGGGAGCAAGTATCTTTACCCACTGAACTACATTGCTGGCCCCTTCAATTTTTATTTTTATTTTTATTTTTTTTTGACCAAGTCTCTCAATGACATGACACTTGCCTTTCTGGCTAGACTGGCTGGGCAATGAGCTCCCAGCATCGTTCTGTCTTCCTCCCCTCCTCTTTGGGAGGTTGGGGTTATAGGCTACAGGCTCATATCCAACTACAGGAGACCCTGTCTTCCAATTTCTTTTTCAGTATTACTGAGATATAACTTACGTACAGTGTGATACATTCATTTTAAACGAAGACATAATTTTTAATTACAAGGTTTCTTCCTTTTCTTTTCCCTTTAGGATCACATCCAGCATGGGGACTTGGAAGGTCTTTTGGTTGATCATCTCCCTTGCAGCGAGTTTGGGCTCTGTCAAGTCACAAAAGTTTGGTAATATGTGGACTTCTTAAAAGTCAAAAAGCTTCCTTCTTCCACAACCTCGTATGTGGGCTGCCATCAGAAGGCGTGGCCCAGATTTAGGGCGGGTCTTCCCGCTTCAAATGATCCAGTCAAGAAAATCCCTCACAGGCATGCCCAGCTTCTTGGGTTTACTTGATTCTAGACGTAGTCAGGTTGACAACCAAGATTAGCCATCACCTGGGTCTTTCCTTTCTATGGCATGGGGTTATAATTTAAAATTTATGGATTGGCTGTTGGAAGAGCTAGGCTCTGTCCAGCTCTTTGAAAGAATGTCTGTGGGTGCTGAGCTGGTCAGTTCTATGTCAACTTGACACAGGTTACAGTCATTTTGGAAGAGGGAATCCCGGTTGAGAAAATGTCTTTATCAGATTGGCCTGTGAGCAAGCCCGTGGAATATTTTCTTGATCGACGGCTGATGTGGGTGGGCCCTGTTCCGCAGTGCGTAGTGCCACCCCTCAGTGAATGGGATGTCGGATACAGTGGCTGCTAGCTGCCTGTGACTATTGGAATAGTCTATTTGTAGTCTATTGTGACTATTTGACCAGTGAGCAGGAAAAGGCAGTAAAACACAGAATCCTGTTTCTCCTTCACGCCGGCTGCGTTCCAAGAGCTCAGTGATCGCACGCGACTTAGTGGCTATGCCAGCGCACTGGTTATGATAATTTCTAGTCCTTCATTTGTTTTCATGATTGTTCAGAGAGTTCCCTCCTTGGGCCAGCAAGATGACTCAGTGGGTAAAGGCACTTGCCACCCAGGGATGTAAGCCGGATGACCTGAGTTTGTTTCTCTGAACCCATGTGAAGGTGGAAGGACAGAACTGATGTATGAAGCTGTCCTCTGACCTCCACACGCATGCTGCGGCACATGCTTATGGTGACAATAGTGACAACAACAATAACAGAGTTTCTTCATTGTAGAGGCTATCTTCTCTCTCCCCCTTCCTTTCTTCTTATCATAGGCATAGATGTGAACAGTTAACTGAAGCCATTGTGGCAGCTGGAGGGATATGCATGTCAGCCAGTAAAGGAGCCACAGTGCCCACTACTGGCAGAAAGCTGGGTTTTTTTCCTTTCTTTCTTCCCTTCTTTCTTCCTTCCTTTCTCTTCCTTCCTTTCCCTTCCTTCCTTCCTTCCTTCCTTCCTTCCTTCTTTCCTTCCTTCCTTCCTTGCTTCCTTCTTTCCTTCCTTCCTACCCTCCTTCCTTCCTTCTTTCTCTCTCCCTTCCTTCTTCCTTCCTTCCTCACTTTGTAGACCAGGCTGGCCTTGAACTCACAGAGATCCACCTGCCTCTGCCTCCCCAAGTGCTGGGATTACAGGCGTGCACCACCACCTGGCTGAAAGCTGGGTTTTCTTATTAAATGTGTGGGAGGTATGGAGTGCCTGCTGCGGGGCGGAATTGAAGGAGCGATGTCTGCAGAGAGAAGGGAAGGTGGCGAGTGAGCGGATAGACGGCAAGCATGGGGAGCAAAGGAAAGAGTAGTGTGTCTGGGCTGCCGACCGTCAGAGCAGCGTGCCTGTGGGGAGGAGAGCAGTGCGCTGAGAGATCCTGGCTCTCAGCTAGCAGTAGCCAACCTGTACTTTTTAACTCACGGTACTTTTCTTTTAAAGTCTGCAGGGAGGCCTCTGTGGGAGATGTGGTGTTTCTGGTGCACGGTAGCGTCAACCCCCAGCGTGCCCGCAGCGTGCGGAGCTTCTTGTATGCCTTGGCCAACAGTTTCCAGGTCGGCCGCGAAGCCATCCGCGTGAGTCTGGCCCAGTACAGCGACACGCCTGCTTCTGAGTTCCTGCTTTCCACGTACCACCGCAAAGACGACGTGCTGAGACACATCCAGCGATTTCAGTTTAAGCCCGGAGGCAACAAGTTGGGCCAGTCCTTGTGGTTCATTCTGGAGCATCACTTCCAGGAAGGAGCCGGGAGCCGGGCAAGCCCACGGGTGCCTCAGATGGCCGTGGTGATAAGCAGCGGTCCAGCAGAGGACCACATCCGTGAACCTGCCGAAGCTTTAAGGAGGGCAGGGATTTTGCTGTACACTGTTGGTGTCAGAGATGCCGTTCAGGCTGAGCTCAGGGAGATTGCCAGCAGTCCCAAGGATAAGTTCACCTTTTTTGTTCCCAACTTCCCCGGCTTGCCTGGCCTCGCCCAGAAGCTCCGGCAAGAACTCTGTAGTACTCTAGCAAAGGCGGCTCAACCCACTGAGCACAGGCCTCCAGGTACCCTCTCCTTCTTTCTCATCTGGGCGTTAAAGAACCCCAGACTTTGTCTTTCTCATACCCCTTTATCGCTCTCTTCTTTCTGTGTGTGTATGTTTAACGCAGAGATTACAATTTCCCCAAACAAGATGTATCTCCGTTTCTTTGACCACTGACCACATCTCACCCACCCTGTGGGCTCTGCGGTGCCACACACTGGAAGGGCAGAAGTCTGTTTTTTTTGAAAGACAGATTATTTGTTTCCGGGATGGTATCATTATTATTCCTGGGTTTACCTGCCCATCTTGCTTGGCCAAGAGGCCACAGGAGGCAAGTGGACCAGGTGGTCCCCAGGACGGCTCCTTCTTTCAATGTCAACATGTTGGTTAAGAGGACACAGTTTAGAGAAAAGAAAGATCCGGGGTTAGGTACTCACCTTTCACTTCCAGGGTCATCCTGGGCGAGCCATTTTGACTTCCCTGGATCTGAATTTTCTTCCTAGGATGATAGTGCCTGTCTCAGAGGGTCGGAAGCATTAAACAAAATCATGTAGTTAAAAAGCTTGGCACAACGGCTGCACCACCAGGGGTACCCAGGGGCACTTCCTCCTGTTTTGCCTGGTGGCACCTGTGAGAGGGTCTTCAACTTCATTCTGCTGGCGACAGGACCCAAACTGAAGAAGATTCTTCACAAATTACCTAGCCTCATTAGAACACATACAATTTTTTTTTTTTTAATTCTCTTAATGCATTCATTTTAGAGTTTCGGACAAATGCAGAGGATTTCCTAAACCATAAAACGCCGGGTTGAGCAGGAGATGGCTGAGTGTGGTCACAGAGCAGGCCTCCATTATCTCATTATTTGGATATCTCCCCTCTAAGGGCCTATGGATTGGAAGAGGTGCTAAAACTTGCTCCCTCAGTGCAGCAGCGTGTGGCACTCCCACGGCCAAACAGAGATCATGTATTTTTCAGGTTCACGAAGATGTTTTACGTATATGGTCATCACTACCGCCCGCTTGTTGCTCTTCAGCAGTGTGTCTCAACCTCCCCGATGCTACATCCCTTCAGTGCACACCCTCAGGTTGTGTGATCCCCAACCATAAGATTATTTCCATTGCTACCCATAAGCGTAATTTTGCTACTGTTATGAAGCATAATGCAAATATCTCTGTTTTCCGATGGTCTTCGAAGACCCCCCGTGCCAGGGTCATTTGACCTCCAAAGGGGATGTGGCTCACAGGTGGAGAACTGCTGCTCTACAGTTTTCAAATCTTGCTTACATCACTCATCAGGCTGATCTACCGTCTCAAATCTGTAAATAAGCGGAATGATTAGGATCGCCATTTTTGCTTTTTTTTTTTTTTTTCAGATAAGGAAACCAAGATTAAAGGCACCACAGGTATGTGGTAGAGCTAAAGAGTTCTTTCCCAGGACGGTTAGACCCAGGTCTAGAGCAGGTGTGCTAGGCCATTTCCAGAAGCAGAGCCAATGAGAAGAATTGCAATAGACAGACTTTAATGAAGTTTCCCTGCAGGGGGCCAGCCAATAAGGCTACGCTGGACAGAGAGGCAGAAGAAAGGAAGGAAGGGTGTAAACTCTGCCAAAAGTTCCAAAAAGGCTAGTGTTGTCCTGACCCTTCGTGGGAACTCATGAACAGATGTTATGCCTCGGGTTGTCATGACCCTGAATCTAGGTCCAGCAAGAAACTGGCTTTTGTCAAAGTGAGAAAAGGGCAGTGGCTGGAAGGAAGTCTTCCAAAGAGCCATACTTGGAAATGGTCAAAAGGACTCAGCGGAGTCCTGGGCAGAACAGGATGTCTGGTAGAGCAGATGATCTTCAAAAGGCCCGTGAGCATGTACAGAGTGGTGCAGAGGTTACAGTGGGGCAGAGGAGAGTCCCAGGAGGCTGCTAAGTGGTAGAACAGCAGTGAGATCTACTGAAGACCATATGACATGTTCTAGCCCTGACCTGACGGTGACAGCACATGCCTAAAGATGAGGTTGTCATCAGAAGAGGGGACATATATGGAGAGAAGAGCATCTGTCTTCTCTCATAACAGCCTGCTGCTGACAATTTCAAAAGGTTTCTCTTCTTGGTGAGAGTCTGGGGATTGTCCACTGACTCTTAAGGCTAGAGGCAGCAGGAGCAGTAGAGCTGGCCTGAAACCTTGGGTGGAGGGAAGACACACAACCCAAGCAGACGGCCATCACCCTTTCTTTCTGTTCACCATTCTGCTTTACCGACTCGAGGTATTTAGAACAAAGCCCCTGAGACTCCATTCCTTTGCCCTTCTTTCCTGCAGCTTGTCCAGAAGCATCCCTGGCTGACATTGTGTTTTTAGTGGACAGCTCAACCAGCATTGGACCCCAGAACTTCCAGAAAGTAAAGCATTTCCTTCACTCTGTTGTCTCGGGGCTTGACATCAGCAGTGACCATGTCCAAGTGGGGCTGGTCCAGTACAGTGACAACATCTACCCAGCCTTTCAGCTGAAACAGTCCTCTCTGAAAAGTGCAGTCCTGGACCGGATCCAGAACCTGTCCTATAGCACAGGGGGCACAAATACAGGAAGTGCCCTGGAGTTCATCAGGACCGACTACTTGACTGAGCTGAGTGGCAGCCGGGCCAAGGATGGGGTCCCTCAGATAGTTATCCTGGTGACGGATGGGGAATCGAACGATGAGGTCCAGGATGCAGCTGAGCAGCTGAAAAGAGATGGAGTCTTTGTGTATGTGGTAGGGATCAACGTGCAAGATGCCCAAGAGTTGCGGAAAATAGCCAGTGTGCCATTTGAGAAGTTTCTCTTCACTGCAGAAAGCTTTGCCATCCTGCAGGAGCTCTCAGGAAGCCTCCTTCAGGCTCTGTGCTCGGCTGCGGAGAGACAGATGAAAAGTAAGCCGCGTTCAAAAGACCATCCCAAACCCGCCACTGAAGCGCAGTGCAGCAATGTGCTTCCGAAGGGGAAGGAAGGTCTGCGCTCATGGGAGCATCTGGGAATGTTTCTAGAGGAAGGGAGGTCTGAGCTGGGCTTGAAGGATGAACAGAGTGCTCACAGGTAGAAAAGAAGGGGGAGAAAACGCTCTTGTGTTGTTTACAGGAAACAGCGTGGGCTTTGGAGTCCGGAAGACACGCTCTTTAAATCTTGCATCTGCCACATTCTAGTTACTCTCAGGTCCAAAGGAAACTCTGGTTCCCCACTCTCCAAAAGACAGTCTATATACCCAGAATGAGCTTAGCCTGGGATAGAGGAGGATGTCTGGCAGTTAGGTAAAAGCCAGAATTCTCCAGGAGCTTGTGAAAATGGTTCCCATCTGCCAAAATAAGCCATTTCCCTTACCGCTGGCAGAAGGGACAGAGGGCTACCTGTGGCAGCTGTGAGTATATCAAAGTGCATGCTGGCCTCCAGGCTCCCTGTTACACATTTCAAAGTCCATGCCATCCTATCCTTTCTCGCCCTCGCACCTCCCGTACCCTAAACTCTAGCCCCTGGGGTTCCCTCCCACAACTACTCATGCTTCTTATAACCAGCTGTTCTCACCAGTCTCTGCTCTGGCTATCCTCACCATGCTCTCTGTTCTCTATCTCTTGCTATCTCACCAGCCCCACTGTTCTCTCCCACTTCCACAGGCTGGCCACGTCCAGGCTTCTGTCTACTTCTTCCTCTTTCTGCTCTGGACTCTTCCAGATGCCTCTAGATGTTTTCTCTCTCTTATGCACACACACACACATACACAACCAAAAAACGAAACAAAACAAAAACCTTCCTCCTAGCCATACTACGAAGCGACCATGTTGACGGTTATACGAGCAAGGAAGCAGCTTCATGTCTCTTCAGTGTTTTCATGTGCATGATGGAGACACGGATCTCATAGAAGAGTGAGGGTCAGTTGAGACAGTGTGGTGACTCACGGAAGCCATGCAGTAGCGGTAGCTTGTTGCTTTCCCCATTGGTGGAAGAAGAACAAGAAGCAGACAGTAAAGAAGCAGGCAAGAAGAGGAGGAGGAAGAGAAGGAAGGGGCAGAGAAGATGTGGTGGAGGAAGAAGGAGGAAGAGAGGGAGGAAGGGAGGGAGGGAGAGGGAGAGGGAGAGGAAAAGAGTGACAGCGCCCATGATAGAGTTCTGTGCAGAGGAGGGCAAGTTCTGGATATATAATATTGCACAAATATATCACTCTTTCCTCTCATTGCCCACCCCAAGCCATGCTTGCACTCCGCTTTTCTTTTTGTAAGAGCTTGATTGATTTACCTCTTCCTCTGTCTTTTCCTTCCACCTCCCTGTTATCCGTCTAGAGTCTGCCAAGGCCTACGCAGACGTGGTCTTTCTAGTTGACGCCTGCCAGGGGACATCACAGGCCAGCTTCCAGTGGGTGCAGAACTTCGTCTCTGGAATCATCGGTACCCTGGAGGTTGGCAAGGACAAGTACCGGATCGGGCTGGCCCAGTACGGCGATCGAGGTTACACGGAGTTTTTGCTTAACACCCACAAGACCCGGGATGAGATGATCACACACGTCCGTGAGCACTTGGTGCTCCGAGGTGGCTCCAGGAGGACAGGCCAAGGCCTTCGGTTTCTTCAGCAGACTTTCTTCCAGGAGGCAGCAGGAAGCCGCTTCTTACAGGGTGTCCCCCAGTACGCAGTGGTCATTACCTCAGGCAAGGCTGAGGATGAGGTCCGAGATGCCGCACAGACCCTGCGGAAGAGAGGCGTGGACGTCATATCTGTGGGGGTGCAGGACTTTGACAGGACGGAACTGGAGGAGATAGGATCCCTGGTGTTTGTGTCTGACCCTCGGGGAGGAGATCGAGACAGACAGCTAATAGGGGTCATGAGTGAGGTGATCCAGGGGACACGGCAGCCCCAGGTCAGGATGGAGGCTGCCGAGGAGGCCGCAGGAGGTAAGTAAGCCTGATCCTTGTCTGTGTGAGTCGCCAGGAGCCACAGTGTGCGAAGAGAATCTGGGGACCTGCGGGTTTAGTTCAGTTGGTAGAACGCTTGTCGAGCATGCCTGAAGGCTTGGGGTAGAGCCCCAGCAGGACATAAGCTGGTACCTCAGTACTTAGGTGTAGAGGCAGGAGGATCTGAACTCACAAAGTCGTGCTTCGGTGCTTACATACTGTCTTTGCTGCCAGACTAGGCTACAGGAGACCCTGTTTAGGTACAGGAAGAGGAGGCAGAGAAGGAAGAATTGGTTAGGAAGGAGGGGATGGGCACCGAGCAAGCACTCTGCATCCCCCAGTATGAGGGACTTGTCCTCGTAGATAGGGAAGAGGAATGCCTCAGTTAGACACCTCACAGTGTCTGCGGTTGCCACTGATATGCTGTTTGAGCCATCTGCGTCAGCAGCTGAGATGATAATTTACCCTCACAGGTCTGGGTCAGCTGTAAGTCCAGCGGCATAGATCTGTTGGTCTTACCTGGGCTTGCCTACAGACCTGAGGTTTAGATGGGGTCGGCCCTCTTAAGTTTGGCTCTGCTTCTGACATCATCCAGCTACTCTGAGCAAATTCTCCCGGGGCAATTGCACAGATGCAGGGAAAAAAAAAATCCAATCGAATGACTGCTTTTCGCATCTCTGCAGCTCCTGCTGACAAACTATTGGTCAAAGCAAGTCATGTGATTGTCAGCATCCGTGCAAAAAGAGGGTATGCTGTTTGCATGGCGTGAGGAGCAGAGAGCAAATATTTCTGAATATTAGCACAAGCTACCACATATGTTTTCGAGACTGACCATCAGCCCTTCATTTTCTTTTGTTATTTTATTTTATGTGCATGGGTGTTTTGCCTGTACCTGTGTCTGGGTTACCACATGTGTGCTTGGAACCTGTGGAGGCCAATTGTATCCCCTAGGACTGGAGTTACAGATGATCACCTGCGGAAGCCAGGAGTCAAACTCAGATTCTCTGGAGGCATAGCCAGTGCTCTTCACTGCTGAGCCATTCCTCCACCCCCTTGTTTTTGTTTTGATTTGTATGTATATGGGCCTGTGTGGGTTTGTGTGTACCACATGCGTGAAGGACTCCCCAGAGGCCGGAAGAGAGCATCCGATCCCTGGGTCTGGAGTTTCAGGTGGTTGTGAGCGTCCTGTGGGTGCCTGGGACTGAGTCCAGGTCCTCTGCAAATTCGGAAAGTGCTCTTAACCACTGAGCCATGGCCTCAGGCCCTCAACTAACTTTCTTTCTTTCTTTTTTTGGGGGGCAGGGGCAAAGTCTCACTAGATAGACCAAGCTGGCCTTGAACTTGTGATCCTCTACCTCAGCCTTCCAAGGGCTGGGATTATAGGCATGCCTTACCCTGTCTAGGTAGCCAAATATTTAGAGAAAGACCTTCACAAAAATTGCAGAATTTTATTTTGTATCGGTTGAAAATAACATGTAGAGGGGGAAAGTGATTAAATAAAGGAAGTTTCAGACTCATAAAGAGATCTATTCCAGCATCTTCTTGAAGGTAAAAAAAAGCGAAGGAAAAGCCAGTCAACACCCAGAGCTTCTAAGATTGTTAGACAAACTGGAAGGTGATTCTGAGTGATTTTATGATGGGTGTTTGTATCTTTATATATTTTGAAAGAGATGTGAATATTCTTTTCTCTTTGTTTTGAGACGGGCACAAACCTCTTGATGTACTTTGACTATGTGTAAAAAAAAAAAAAAAAGACTTTCTCTGAATTCTAAAGCACGCAAGTAGAAATTAGCATGTTATAACTTAAACACATTGTGACAGATAGACCAGGCCACAGCAGTACCTGTATATATGAGTGTTTTCTTCATTCGCCGTTCTCGTGCTGAAAACCTTTCTGTCTTTTGGTTTTCAGCCTGTCAGACTGTCCTTCCAGCTGACTTGGTGTTCCTCGTCGAGGAATTCAGCCATGTCGGGCAATCCAATTTCCAACAAGTTGTCCATTTCTTGAAGACCACTGTTGACTCTCTCACCCTCCATCTTGACGCCATAAAAATCAGCTTGGTCTTTTACAGCAAGGAACCACGGCTAGAGTTTTCTCTGGATACATTTCAAAGTCCTGCCCAAGTCTCACGCCATTTGGACACGTTAACCTTCCGAGGAAGAAGAGGAAGGGCGAAGGCAGGTGCCGCCTTGGATTTCTTGAGGAATGAAGTCTTCACTCCAGAGAAGGGCAGCCGGTCCAATCAAGGCGTGAGGCAGATAGCTGTGGTCATCATGGAAAATCCCTCTCTAGACAACGTGTCCACACCTGCTTCTCACCTCCGCAGGGCTGGCGTCACCATCTACACGGCGGGCATCCAGCCCGCCTCTGAGAGTAAGGACCTGGAGAAGATTGCCTCATACCCTCCCTGGAAGCACGCCATCCGCCTGGAGTCCTTTCTGCAACTCCCTGTCGTGGGAAACAAACTTAAAAACAGGCTCTGTCACGAGACTGTGAGCAAAATCTATCCTCAGATGAGCTATTCCCTGCAAAGAGTGCAAGAAGGTAGGAGGGCTTGTCTGCATTTGGCGTGTATGTGTGTGTGTGTGTGTGTGTGTGTGTGTGTGTATGTGTGTGTATGTGTGCACGCGTGCGTGCCTCCTTCCTGTTTCTTTCCCACCATGGAAAAATTTGGGGTCAATTCAATAAAAACCAGAAACCTCAACCTAGAAAATCTTTATTTTGTCTTGATGCTAAAACAGTGCAGAAGAAGTTTAGTTACTAGGAAGTATCTTACTTTTTGAGAAAGGGTTGCTGTGACACAGGCTGGCCTCAAATATCTATGAGCTGAAACTGACCTAGAGCCCTGTGTCCTTCTGCCTTCAAGCCTCGAGTACGGGGCCTATAGTCCTTTTACATATGTAAAAGCTAGATGTCTTTGGCTGTTATGAAGGCCTTTGTGACTTCTTCTTCTTCTTCTTCTTCTTCTTCTTCTTCTTCTTCTTCTTCTTCTTCTTCTTCTTCTTCTTCTTCTTCTTCTTCTTTGAGATAGTGTGGCCTTGGCTTTTCTGGACTTACTTTGTAGACCAGGTTGGTCTTGAACTCACAGAGATCTGCCTGCTTGTGCCTCCCTGAGTGCTGGGATTACAGGTATGTTCCACTGTGCACAGCTGCTTCTCTATTTTTTTCTTCCCTGTTAGTATTTCTTAGACTCAACTTAGAATAACAGGTTTAAATTCAAATCATTGAAATGCAGATTATCGATTTACAATTCAAGCTCGTGATTATATTTTCAGGGGAAAAGTCACTGAAGTTTTATTTTTTTTAAAAATTACTAAATAATTTCATATTGATTTTTTTTTGTCCTGATGTCTGGAAATACGAATTAGACAAATAAGTTTCCATCTTTCCCCTTGACCTGTGTTTTCAGTGGCCTTTTCTGTTCTGGGAATGAGAAATTGGTTAGAGATGGCTTTCATTTCCTGGTCTAGTCCCTGCTTATACACTATTAGGCAAAAGAGGAGAAAAAGAGCTCAGCTAATTCACAAATGGTCTGAACAGTTTGAGAGCTGACTTCTGTCTCAGGCCTCACAGCAGCTAAGAAGGGGCCTGGAATCAGGAAAATCATCCTAAAGTCTAGAGTTTTGTTCAGGTCTTCTAGGGCCCAATTGCCAAAGCCTCTGGCAAGGCTCCAGGGTCCAGGGGTAGGATCTGGGACAGGATGCGGAGTTCCCCTGTTTGCTTTATCTCTTGGGTCGCCTACCTGATGGCTCAGGCAATGGATCAACAATGATCACAAAAGAGGATTGAAAGGAAAAGAAATAGGAGAGGGAGCCCAGGGTTCCTTCTCCAGGTCTAGGGACTGACTTCACTACTACTAAGGAGGAAAAAACTTTAACTGGTCACCTTTTTTTTGCTGCAGCCAGGACTGTAAAAAGTGGCTTCTAGCCAAAACTGCAAGGGGTTGTAAAAAGGGACTCTCTGATCTGAAATTAGCTCCCGTGAAGGGGCAGGCCACTTCGGAGGCCTCCACAGGCTAAAGTAAACTGTTTCCTGCTTGTCCTAGGCTGATAGTTAGATCCTGAATTGCTGTTAACTTGTGTTTGTATTTTTTGCAGCCATAAACTTTCTAAAGTTGTTTAAGAAGTTCTAAAACAATTTAACTTTTGAAATTGAAATTCAAGTCAAGGAATTCCACGATCAGGAATTAACTCATTCATAGGATCCCATAGGAAGTTTGTTCAGAGTGTGTAAATGCACATTAAGTGGTGATTCACACCCTAGCAGATTACAGAGAGATGCAGCAGTACACAAAGAGTGAGTGTCAGAGACTGGACGCAGTTCCGGGGTGTGTCATGGTACAGACCTTGCAAAATACCGGCTCCCCTTCCAGAAGGCCCACCTGCCTAATGAGCTCCTTTAACAGAATGGCTCCTGGCAGAGTTTGGAGGAAGCTTAGACATTAATAGAAGCTTTGATGCTTTTACCAGAATTCTTCCTGGATAATTATAATATCAGAATATCTACCAGTTATTGATCAATATGTACATACCATACACACCCCCCCATTGAGCAGAATATCTACTAGTTATTGATCAGTGTGTATATATATCACACACACAGAGGCACACATGCATGTATTTACACATGCACGCATGCACACATGAAGGAACCTTATAAACATTTGCTGTGTAATTCATGAAGGAACCTTATATAAATTTGCTGTGTAATTCATGTGGGTGCTCAGTGGCAGGGAGTCTCAACTGGACAAGATTGTCAAGGATGTATGGTTCCAGGCAGTGTGAAGGGCCCTGGGCTCCTCAGGATCACGTGAAGAGCCCGGGTGGTGGCTTAGTACTTTGGTCCGCGGCTGTGTGAGCTGGTGGCAGACATTCCTTCTCTCAATCTCCAGACAGCCATCTGCCTGCTACCTCTCACAGGGGCAGAGTATTTCTTCCTGTAAACCACTTATCAACACAAAAACACAACTCTCACTTTATAGGTCAGATATTCTGTTCTGGAGCCAAATATGAGTAACAGCAGCATCTTAGATGACACAGTGTCTTAGTTATGGTTCTATTGCTGTGAAGCGACACCGTGACTAAGGCAGCTCTTACAAAGGAAAGCATTTGATTGGGGCCTTGCTTACAGTTCAGCAAGGCTTAGTCCATGATCATTGTGGCAGGGAGCATGGTGGGGCTCAGGCAGACCTGGTGCTGGAGCAGTAGCTGAGAGCCTTTACATCCTGATCAACAGGCAGAGAGAGAGGGGGAGATAGATAGATAGATGATAGATAGATAGATAGATAGATAGAGGAAGACACACACACACACACACACACACACGCATACAGACATTGGACCTGGTGTGTGCTCTTGAAACCTTACAGCCCACTCCCAGTGATACACATTTCCTAATCTTTCCCAATAGTCCACCAACTGACAACCCAGCATTCAATATATGAGCCTACGGGGTGGGGGCAGTCTTACTCCAACCACCACACACAGGGACAAAGATTCAGGCTACCCCAAACTCCAGGTTCCGATATTGTAATAATACGATGAAATTTAATTGTATCAGAACAAAGAAAGCCATTAATTGCACACTTTTCCGATACAAAGGTGGAGACATTAGGTAGGTGGGTTAAAGCAAAGAGGGGAAATCTCTGCTGTAGGCCTCAGATGCTCTCTGATGGCACTCTTAGGCCTTTGGTTACTGGAGGCTGGTGATCCATCAAGTTAATAGTTTCAGAAGGTTTTAACCCAGGGCCTTGAGAAAAAGCTTAGAGGTGAAGAACACTGGGGGGCCAGTGGCTTGTCTACATGGCTGAGCTAAGAGGACTCCAGGAAGGGAGGAGAGACTTGAGTGAACAAGGGACTATAGCAAGTAGGGGATGAGAGTTAACCTAAGGTTTAGCTGCAGGAAAATTCAGACCCAGTTCTCCTGGGACCTCAGGGAAGCTATGAGCATCTCACCTAAGAACTGTCATGCCCAAGAGTGAGGGAGCTGGGGTGTGTCAGTTTGTCTGTCTGTATCTATATACATATGTGTTTGTTTGTTGGAGACAGGATCTCAGTATACAGCCCTGGAGCTCACTATGTACACCAGGCTGGCCTTGGACTCACAGAGATCCACCTGCCTCTGCCTCCTAAGTGCTGGGATTTAAAGGCCTGCGCCACCAAACCCTGCTAAGAGCTGGGGCATTTAACCAGCCACGCTGCCGGATGGCCAGTGGCTGCTGCTAGTTTCCTTCCTGGCATTATGGTTTGCTTAGTATGAGGCTTATGATGTTCCATGCTCAGGGGATTATGGGTGCTGTGGGGGTAGGGAGGTGATAGGGATCAGTGGGCTTTGGCTACATCCATCCTCCTGACATTCTGTTCTAATGGGCTGTGGCTTCTCCTTGGCCAGGTTGTCCCCATGTGGAGAAGGCGGACATTTACTTCCTCATTGATGGATCTGGCAGCATCAGGCCAACAGACTTTGTTGAAATGAAGGATTTCATGAAGGAGGTGATCACGATGTTCCACGTTGGGCCTGACAGAGTACGGTTTGGAGTCGTTCAGTACTCAGACAGAATTATCAGCCGGCTTTTACTCAGCCAGCATGACAGCGTGGCAGAGCTGAGGACAGCCATCGACGACATACAGCAGGAAGGAGGCGGTACCACAACCGGTGAGGCCTTAAGAGAAATGGCCGTGGTCTTCGAAAACACTGCCAGAATCGGTGTTGCCCGGTACCTCATCGTCATCACTGACGGTCAGTCTTCAGACCCGGTGGCTGAGGCTGCCCAGATCTTGAGGAACGTCGGAGTCAACATCTATGCCATTGGCGTAAGGGATGCTAATACAGCCGAGCTGAAGGAAATAGCAAGCAACAAGATGTTCTTCATATATGAGTTTGACTCCTTGACAGACATTCAGCAGGAAGTCATTCGGGACAT